>NC_073627.1:35310000-35935000 GCF_029407905.1 Bubalus kerabau
GCAAAGAGTCAGACACGACTAAAGCGACTTAGCACGCATCGCTGGTTTACAACGCTGTGCTAGTTTCACATGTACAGCAAAGTGACTCAATTATACATACACATACATTCATTCTTTTTCAGATTCTTTTCCTATAATGGTTATTATGGAATATTGAATAGAGTTCCCTGTAGGTCCTTATTATCTCTTTTATATATAGTAGTGTGTATATGTCAATCCCAAACTCCCGATTTATCCTTTCCCTCCCCCCTTTCTCCTTTGGTAATCATAAACTTGTTTTCAAAGTCTGTGAGTCTGTTTCTGTTTTGTAAATAAGTTGATTTGTATCATTTTTTTTAGATTCCACATATAAGTGGGATCATATGATATTTGGGAATACCAGACCACCTGACCTGCCTCTTGAGAAATCTGTATGCAGGTCAGGAAGCAACAGTTAGAACTGGACATGGAACAACAGACTGGTTTCAAACAGGAAAGGGAGTACATCAAGGCTATATAGTGTCACCCTGCTTATTTAACATCATGAGAAATGCTGGGCTGGATGAAGCACAAGCTGGAATCAAGATTGCCAGGAGAAATATCATTAACTTCAGACATGCAGATGACACCACCTTTATGGCAGAAAGTGAAGAAAAACTAAAAAACCTCTTGAGGAAAGTGAAAGAGGAAAGTGAAAATGTTGGCTTAAAGCTCAACATTCAGAAAACGAAGATCATGGCATCTGGTCCCATCACTTCATGGCAAATAGATGGGGAAACAGTGGAAACAGTGACAGACTTTGTTTTGGGGGGCTCCAAAATCATTGCAGACAGTGACTGAAGCTATGAAATTAAAAGACGCTTACTCCTTAGAAGAAAAGTTATGACCAACCTACACAGCATATTAAAAAGCAGAGACATTACTTTGCCAACAAAGGCCTGTCTAATCAAGGCTATGGTTTTTCCAGTAGTCATGTATGGATGTGAGAGTTGGACTATAAAGAAAGCTGAGCACCGAAGAATTGATGTTTTTGAACTGTGGTGTTGGAGAAGACTCTTGAGAGTCCCTTGGACTGCAAGGAGATCCAACCAGTCCATCCTAAAGGAAATCAGTCCTGAATATCCATTGGAAGGACTGATGTTGAAGCTGAAACTCCAATACTTTGGCCACCTGATACAAAGAACCAACTTATCTGAAAAGACCCTTATGCTGGAAAAGATTGAAAGGGGGAGGAGAAGGGGACGACAGAGGATGAGATGGTTGGATGGCATCACCGACTCAATGGACATGAGTTTGAGTAGGATCCAGGAGTTGGTGATGGACAGGGAGGCCTGGCATGCTGCAGTCCATGGGGTCACAAAGAGTTGGACACGACTGAGCGGCTGAACTGAACTGATTTGTCTCTGACTTATTTCACTTAGTATGATAATCTCTAGATCCATCTATGTTGTTGTCAACGGCATGATTTTATTCTTTTCGTGGCTGAGTAAGATTCCAGTATGGGGCATCCCAGGTGGCTCAGTGGTCAAGAATCTGCCTGCCAAATGCAGGAGACGTGAGTTCGATCCTTGGGAAGGTGACCTAGGACCTAGAGAAGGAAATGGCAATCAGCTCAAATATTCTTGCCTGGTAAACTCCATGGACAGAAGGACCTGATGGGCTACAGTCTACAGGGTCGCAAAGAGCCAGACAGGACTGAGTCACTGAGTATGCACACACAATAGTCCAGTGTATATATGTACCACATTCTCTTTATCCATTTATCTGTTGATGGGCATTTCAGTTGCTTCCATACCTTGCTTATTATAAATTGGGCTGCAACTGGACATTTTAAAGATGAGAAAACTGAATCTCTAAAGGTAAAAACTGGCCACTTGCCCAAAGTCACATAGTGGAATAGTGGTTAAAGTGGACTGGGTCCCATCTCTGCATCTGTTCACTGCTTCACAAAGGCTCTCTGTCCGCATCTACAAAGTGAGGGGCAAGGCTGGGGACTTTGCGGCCTCACCCAGCAGAGCCTGTAGGGATGTGTGTCTCCAACCCCCTCCCGGTAGGCACAGAGGGATCCGCACCCACCGCCGGGCTGGTTTCTCTTCCAGATGCCGCCTCCAAGCACGCGGCACTCGGCTTCTTCGACTGCCTGCGGGCAGAAGTGGAGGAATATGACGTGGTCGTCAGCACCGTGAGTCCCACCTTCATCTGCTCCTACCACGTTGATCCAGGCCAAGGAAACTGGGAGGCCTCCATATGGAAATGTGAGCTTTCAGAGCACAGCTGGAGGGAACGGAGCTGGGGAGGGCTTGTGGAGGAGTGGGGTACGCCCAGGGTGGCGGGGGGTGGGGTTGGGGTACCGTGAGGGCAGGGTGTTCCTGAAGCGTGAGACTGGGGAGATGGGGTGTCTGCACCCCGCTGGCAGTGGGGAGGGGCCCCAAAACTTCAGTTCCAAGGCACCAGGTAGAGGGTTCAGTTCAGTTCAGTTCAGTTCAGTCGCTCAGTCGTGTCCGACTCTTCGAGACCCCATGAATCGCAGCACACCAGGCCTCCCTGTCCATCACCAACTCCCGGAGTTCACTCAGACTCACGTCCATCGAGTCAGTGATGCCATCCAGCCATCTCATCCTCTGTCGTCCCCTTCTCCTCCTGCCCCCAATCCCTCCCAGCATCAGAGTCTTTTCCAGTGAGTCAACTCTTTGCATGAGGTGGCCAAAGTACTGGAGTTTCAGCTTCAGCATCATTCCCTCCAAAGAAATTCCAGGACTGATCTCCTTCAGAATGGACTGGTTGGATCTCCTTGCAGTCCAAGGGACTCTCAAGAGTCTTCTCCAACACCACAGTTCAAAAGCATCAATTCTTCAGTGCTCAGCCTTCTTCACAGTCCAACTCTGACATCCATACATGACCACAGGAAAAACCATAGCCTTGACTAGATGGACCTTTGTTGGGAAAGTAATGTCTCTGCTTTTGAATATGCTATATAGGGAACCCTCCCTAACTCGCAGCCAGCAGACCAAGGCCAGGCTAGGCTCCATCACTCACAGGCTGTGTGACCTTGGTCCCGGGACTGCCCATCTCTGGGCTTCAGTTTCCCATGTTGAACAGCCAGGATTTGGTTTTGGAGAAACTTCTGCTCCCCTTCAGAGAAGGCAATGGCGACCCACTCCAGTACTCGTGCCTGGAAAATCCCATGGACGGAGGAGCCTGGTAGGCTGCAGTCCATGGGGTGGCTAAGAGTCAGACATGACTGAGTGACTTCACTTTCATGCATTGGAGAAGGAAACGGCAACCCACTCCAGTGTTCTTGCCTGGAGAATCCCAGGGATGGGGGAGCCTGGTGGGCCGCCATCTATGGGGTTGCACAGAGTCGGACACGACTGAAGCGACTTAGCAGCAGCAGCTGCTCCCCTTCCCTAGGTGGCAGCACAGAGGAGAAGCTCAGAGTGTGGCCCAGAGTGACTATTCTGAAACTCTCCTCTGTCTCATATTAAGTATTGGAACAGCAGCAACTCCCTTCACCTGTTTCCCCTTTGGAAAATGAGAGATGATGGTAAAAACCGACCTGGTAGAGTCCTAGAACGGAAGGTTCCAGCTCACAGAGTTTGGAACAGCGACTAGCACATCCCGAGTGCTCTGTAAGTGCACCTGTGATCTCTATTCCAGAATGCTCTATACAGAGCAGCTACCTCACAAGGCTCAATGGTAAAGAATCCACCTGCCAATGCAGGTGGGTTCAATTTCTGGGTGGGGAAGATCCCCTGTAGAAGGAAATGGCAACCCACTCCTGGGAAATCCCATGGCTATAGGAGCCTGTCAAGCCACCCATGAGGTCGCAAGAAAGCCGGATGCCACTTAGTGACTGAACAACAACAAAGACGTGGGCAACCGGTTCCAGGAGGCACTGGACAAGCACAGCCTGGCAACAATCATGAATAGCAGCCCCTTCATATATCTGACACCTTCTTACCTTCTAAGCTCTTTCTCATCCCTTCCACCACTCATAACTACCCTGGGATGTCAAAGTGCCAGAAACTGCACCCACTTTACAGATGCGGAAGCTGAGGCACGGCGGGTAACGTGCCTGCTCATAGCGCATGGCCAGCGGCCAGCATGTGCAGGGTTGGCCCTGAGGCTGGGACCCCTGCACCGCACACCAGTCCCCACCTTGGGGGGCGGGGCTCTGACCACCTCCCCCTTCCGGAGGCTATGAGCCCCGCCCCTTCCTCGGGGGGCTTTTCAGTCTTTTTCAGGAAGCTGACCTATGGGACACACCCTGTGGACGTGGCGGAGGAGGTGATGCGCACGGTGAGACGCAAGAAGCAAGAGGTCTTCCTCGCCAACCCCATCCCCAAGGCCGCTGTGTACATCCGCACCTTGTTCCCCGAGCTCTTTTTCGCCGTGGTGGCCTGTGGGGTGAAGGAGAAACTCAGCGTCCCGGAGGAGGGTTAACTGCCGGGCTTCAAACAGGTCTCCTCGAGGGGAATAAAGGTTTTGCTGGTAGGTGGTGGGTCCTTCCATCTTCTCAACACGGGGGTGGGGATGGGGAGGGAACAGTTCCCCCAGCTGCAATCCACGTGGGAGATACGCACCATTACAGTTAGGGTGGCCCTCAGTCACTCCGGGCCTCTGGGTGTCTCCCATGCGACATACCCGGGACAGATTTCCAGAAGCTTCTCGACTCTATAAGGTGACAATCCAGCAGAAAAACAGGACCCGTAATGGGCTCGACACACACACCATCAGCCTGCCCAGGCACACAGAAAACCACCTCCATTTTACCTAAAGGTGATCTGTCCAGTCAGCCCCCTACCGTAGAAGCTGGACTTGCCAGCTCCTTAGGGAAGCGCTGCTACATAGAACTTTCTAGAATAATGGAAATATTGTATCATCTGCCGTGTCCAGTGTGGCAACCACCAGCCACGTGTGGCTGTTAGGTACTTAAAATGTGGCCTGTACAAATGAGAAAGGGAATTTTTTAGTTTATTTAATTTGCATTAATTTAAATTAAAATAGCTGCATGGGGCTAGTGGCTCCCAGGTTGGCAGTACAGTAGAGCTAATCCTTGGTCTTGGCAGCAGAATCAGCCCTTTTCCATGGATTTCATTTGTCCCAAGAGGAGCCCAGGCACAGATGTTTAAATTTTTTTTCCCGTGGATTCTAAATTGCAACAAATCTTGAGAACTTCTGCCCTGGGGCATCCAGCTCATTCCAGCCTTTTCTTACATTCTCAAAGTAAAATTCATTTAAAACGGCCATCGTTATTATTGGTGGATGTTTTGCTTAGTTTAGTTTTTCTTAAACACAACAGTTAATGATTCTTCAGATCTTGGAAAGTGTAGGATATATTTTTTGCACTAATTTTGTAACTACTGCTTCAAACTTTTTCTAATATTTATAGTTGAAAGAGGGCCCAAATTTCCTCCCTGAACTCAAGCCATTTACAAAATTAACATACGTGGTACACATCTGCATGTACATATCCCTGAATTTATAAAGGAAAATGTCAGGGACTGACTTCCCTGGTGGCCCACCTTCCAAGGCAGGGGATTCAGGTTTGATCCGTGGTTGGGGAACTAAGATCCCATATGCTGCAGGGCAACTAAGCCCAAGAGCTGCAAACAAAGACCCAGCGCAGCCAAAAAAAAAAAAAAAAGCACAGTGTCCAGACCATATGATCACCAAGGAACCCAGGCAGCCCCAGGATAAGGCAGCAGGCCAGGATGTGTCTCCAGAATTTAGGACTCTTAAGTCAGGGCAGGCCTCGAGTCAGCAAGATGACCTTCTGTGTCATTATTGTTGTTGGGTGTCAGGGTGCCTGGAGGTGCCTAGGCCAGAATGATGGAAGGTCAGTAGGGGCTGGGAGGCAGGGGAGGGACGACACCATTAAGAAAATGACTGATGTGACTGGTGACCAGAGACAGAGAAGGCAGCTTCAGGACAAGAAGGGCTGGAGCCAGCCCTGCAGGCAGTCTTGGGGTTGCACCAGGACTGGGCTCCAGGTCAAGCTTGGCCACCACCCAGCCCCGGACGTGGGGTCCTCACCTGCTCTCTTTAAGGCTCTGCCTCCTCTCAGGGTGGAGTGGGGCTAAGGGGCCCCTCCTTTGATGGTGGGGGGTGAGGTGGATGAGTGGGGAGGGGCTGCATCTGGGAAGCATCCACGCTGGCCCTGATCCACATTCTGGGAGAGCCAAGACTCGAGGACTCCAAGGTGAGGGAAGACCTCGGCCCCTGGGGTTCCTCAAAGGAAGCCACGTTGAATGACAGCTCAGAAAGAAAGGTCTCAGGAAGAAAGATATCCGTGTCAGTAGGCCTGCTCCACTGTCCCTGCAGCCAAAGTAGTCAGAGACCTACGGGTGAACCCATCCTCAGCTGGACTGTCTGGCTGGGACCCCAAGCTCCCTGAAGTTGAATTTCCTGTCTGGGGACTTTGGTCTCCCTCTGACTGGATGCCCCCACCCCATTGCCTTCCGGATGTCCCTGTGTCCACGTAGGCCCTGCTGCCTTTTCAGGATGGGATATCTCACCAGTCTAGCAAATGAAAACCCACAACTCTTAGGTTGAAACACAGGGGAAAAACGAAGTTGTTGAGGGGAAGGCATCATGCAATAAGAGAAATGGCCACCAGGGGTCACTGTGGCTCCAAACCTATTTTATAGTTGCATTCTCTGTTCAGTTCAGTTCAGTGGCTCAGTCGTGTCCGACTCTTTGTGACTCCATGGACTGCAGCATGGCAGGCTTCCCTGTCCATCACCAACTCCAGGAGTTTACTCAAGCTCATGTCCATTGAGTTGGTGATGCCATCCACCCATCTCATCCTCTGTCGTCCCCTTCTCCTCCCCTCTTCAATCTTTCCCAGCATCAGGGTCTTTTCAAATGAGTTGGTTCTTCGCATCAGGTGGTCAAAGTATTGCAGTTTCAGCTCCAGCATCAGTCCTTCCAATGAATATTCAGGACTGATCTCCTTTAGGATAGACTGGTTAGATCTCCTTGCAGTCCAAGGGACTCTCAAGAGTTTTCCCTAACACCACAGTTCAAAAGCATCAATTCTTTGGTGCTCAGCTTTCTTTATAGTCCGACTCTCACATCCATACATGACCACTGGAAAAACCATAGCTCTGACTAGATGGGCCTTTGTTGGCAAAGTAATGTCTCTGCTTTTTGTTATGCTGTGTAGGTTGGTCATAACTTTTCTTCCAAGGAGTAAGCGTCTTTTAATTTCATGGCTGCAGTGATTTTGGAGCCTAAAAAAATAAAGTCTGTCACTGTTTCCACTGTTTCCTCATCTATTTGCCATGAAGTGATGGGACCAAATGCCATGATCTTAGTGTTCTGAATGTTGAGCTTTAAGCCAACGTTTTCATGCTCCTCTTTCACTTTCATCAAGAGACGCTTTAGTTCTCCTTCACTTTCTGCCATAAGGGTGGTGTAACCTGCGTATCTGAGGTTACTGATATTTTTCCCAGCAATCTTGATTCCAGCTTGTGCTTCTTCCAGCGCAGCTTTTCTCATGATGTACTCTGCATATAAGTTAAATAAGCAGGATGACAATATACAGCCTTGACGTTCTCCCTTCCCTATTTGGAACCAGTCTGTTGTTCCATGTCCAGTTCTAACTGTTGCTTCCTGACCTGCATACAGATTTCTCAAGAGGCAGGTCTGGTATTCCCATCTCTTTCAGAATTTTCCACAGTGTGTGGTGATCTACACAGTCGAAGGCTTTGGCATAGTCAATAAAGCAGAAATAGATGTTTTTCTGGAACTCTCTTGCTTTTTTGATAATCCAACAGATGTTGGCAATTTGATCTCTAGTTCCTCTGCCTTTTCTAAATCCAGCTTGAACATCTGGAAGCTCACAGTTCACATACTACTGAAGCCTGGATTGGAGAATTTTGAGCATTACTTTACTAGCATGTGAGATGAGTGCAATTGTACAGTAGTTTGAGCATTCTTTGGCATTGCTTTTCTTTGAGATTGGAATGAAAACTGACCTTTTCCAGTCCTGTGGCCATTGCTGAGCTTTCCAAATTTGCTGACATATTGAGTGCAGCACTTTCACAGCATCATCTTTTAGGATTTGAAATAGCTCAGCTGGAATTCCATCACCTCCACTAGTTTTGTTTGTAATGATGCTTCCTAAGGCCTACTTGACTTCACATTCCAGGATGTCTGGCTGTAGGTGAGTGATCACACCATCGTGATTATCTGGGTCATGAATATCTTTTTTGTACAGTTCTTCTGTGTATTCTTGCCACCTCTTCTTAATATCTTCTGCTTCTGTTAGGTCCATACCATTTCTGCCCTTTATTTTGCTCATCTTTGCATGAAATGTTCCCTCGATCTCTAATTTTCTTGAAGAGATCTCTAGTCTTTCTCATCCTGTTGTTTTCCTCTATTTCTTGACACTGATCACTGAGGAAGCCTTTCTTATCTCTCCTTGCTGTTCTTTGGAACTCTGCATTCAGATGCTTTCCTTTTCTCCTTTGCTTTTTGCTCCTCTTCTTTTCACAACTATTTCTAAGGCCTCTTCAGACAGCCATTTTGCTTTTTTGCATTTCTCTTTCTTGGGGATGGTCTTGTTCCCTGTCTCCTGTACAGTGTCACAAACCTCCGTCCATAGTTCATCAGGCACTTTGTCTATCAGATCTAATCCCTTGAATCTATTTGTCACTTCCACTGTATAATCGTAAGGGATTTGATTTAGGTCATACCTGAGTGGTCTAGTGGGTTTCCCTACTTTCTTCAATTTAAGTCTGAATTTGCCAATGAGGAGTTCATGATCTGAGCCATAGTCAGCTCCCGGTCTTGTTTCTGCTGACTCTTTAGAGCTTCTCCATCTTTGGCTGCAAAGAATATAATCAATCTGATTTCAGTATTGACCATCTGGTGATGTCCATGTGTAGAGACTTCTCTGGTGGTGTTGGAAGAGGGTGTTTGCTATGACCAGTGCGTTCTCTTGACAGAACTCTATTAGCCTTTGCCCTGCTTCATTCTGTACTCCAAGGCCAAATTTGCCTGTTACTCCAGGTGTGTCTTGACTTCCTACTTTTGCATTCCAGTCCCCTGTAATGAAAAGGACATCTTTTTTGGGTGTTAGTTCTAGAAGGTCTTGTAGGTCTTCATCAGATCAGATCAGATCAGATCAGTCACTTAGTCATGTCCGACTCTTTGCGACCCCATGAATCGCAGCACACCAGGCCTCCCTGTCCATCACCAACTCCCGGAGTTCACTCAGACTCACGTCCATCCAGTCAGTGATGCCATCCAGCCATCTCATCCTCTGTCGTCCCCTTCTCCTCCTGCTCCCAATCCCTCCCAGCATCAGAGTCTTTTCCAGTGAGTCAACTCTTCGCATGAGGTGGCCAAAGTACTGGAGTTTCAGCTTCAGCATCATTCCCTCCAAAGAAATCCCGGGGCTGATCTCCTTCAGAATGGACCGGTTGGATCTCCTTGCAGTCCAAGGGACTCTCAAGAGTCTTCTCCAACACCACAGTTCAAAACCATCAATTCTTCGGCACTCAGCCTTCTTCACAGTCCAACTCTCACATCCATACATGACCAGAGGAAAAACCATAGCCTTGACTAGACGAACCTTTGTTGGGAAAGTAATGTCTCTGCTTTTCAATATGCTATCTAGGTTGGTCATAACTTTCCTTCCAAGGAGTAAGCGTCTTTTAATTTCATGGCTGCAGTCACCATCTGCAGTGATTTTGGAGCCCAGAAAAATAAAGTCTTGACACTGTTTCCACTGTTTCCCCATCTATTTCCCATGAAGTGATGGGACTGGATGCCATGATCTTTGTTTTCTGAATGTTGAGCTTTAAGCCAACTTTTTCACTCTCCACTTTCACTTTCATCAAGAGGGTTTTGAGTTCCTCTTCACTTTCTGCCATAAGGGTAGTGTCATAGAACCATTCAACTTCAGCTTCTTCAGCATTATTGGTTGGGGCATAGACTTGGATTACCATGATATTGAATGGTTTGCCTTGGAAATGAACAGAGATCATTCTGTCGTTTTTGAGATTGCATCCAAGTATTGCATTTCAGAAATGGCAACCCACTCCAGTGTTCTTGCCTGGAGAACCCCAGGGACAGGGGAGCCTGGTGGGCTGCTGTCTATGGGGTCACACAGAGTTGGACACGACTGAAGCGACTTAGCAGCAGCAGCACTGCATTTCAGACTCTTTTGTTGACTATGATGGCTACTCCATTTCTTCTAAGGGATTCTTGCCCACAGTAGTAGATAAAATGTTCATCTGAGTTAAATTCACCCATTCCAGTCCATTTTAGTTCTCTGATTCCTAACATGTCAGCGTTCACTCTTGCCATCTCCTGTTTGACCACTTCCAATTTGCTTTGATTCATGGACCTAACATTCCAGGTTCCTGCAGTATTGCTCTTTACAGCATCGGACTTTGCTTCTATCACCAGTCACACCCACGACTAGATGATGTTTTTGCTTTGGCTCTGTCTCTTCATTCTTTCTGGAGTTATTTCTCCACTGATCTCCATTAGCATATTGGGCACCTACCGACCTGTGAGTTCATTTTCAGTGTCCTATCTTTTTGCCTTTTCATACTGTTCATGGGGTTCTCTGTAGAGCAGAGTAATAACAAGTCCACAAAATTGCATGCGGCTCACCATCTCCAATGAGCAGCCCCCCCCCACCCCCCCAACCAAGACTCCATTTAGTCTTCACACCAACACTGAGTCACTGGAACAGCTGAAAAATCCATTTCACCAACAACAGACCTGAGGGTGGTTCTGTGTCCGATAGTCTTAGCCTCCAATCTGGGCAGAAATCTGACCCCATCCTTTCCCATGCCCTGTTCTCCCAGCCTTCCCTACAAGGTCCCTCTAGATGGGAAAGTGATACAAGGGAACTCGGGCATCCTTGCAGAAGGTGTGGTGTGGCAGATAAAAGCACAGCGTCCAAGTGTAATTGCCTCTTCCTATTCCAAATCCATAGCCTAGGGCAAGTGCTCCAATCTGTGGTGTATTAAAGAGAAAACTGCTAACAACTGGGCCCTGCTCATGATATCCAAGGGTGTTCAAAAGGGAGAAGCCTGGGTCACAACCCAACCCCTTAGAGGACAAAGGAAGTGGGGCTGGGCTTAGGAAGAGCTTGGGAGTGAAAGATGATGAATGAGTGTCAACAGAGGAGAAAGAACCAGATACAGCAGGAGGACTCCTAGACTCCCGTAACCCAGGAGGACACGTGTGTCTTCCCCATCACCTGAGAGCACGTGGATTAAGACTTGGAGAAAACAACAGACTTCTTTTGAAATGTACTCTGGTCCACTGATAACATACATCTCTCTCTGGTGTCAGGTGGTGGGCCCCCCTGCTCATTTCCTCTGTCATCTCAGTTCTGTCTTGGAAGTGGTGCTCCAAAGTACATAGTCTCTACAAAGGACCGAATTTTGTTCATTCTTATGGCTGAGTGATATTTCATGGTATATGTGTACCACATCGTCTTTATCCATTCATCTGTTGATAGACATTTAGGTTGACGTCCACGTCCTGGCTATTGTAATCTAGAAACACGGAACAGATGAACCTGTTTCATCAGGGAAGGGGAGGGTGGGATGAATTGGGAGATTAGGGTTGATATACACTACCATGTGTAAAATAGCTAGGAAAATAGATGATCTGTGTAGCACAGGGAGCTCAGCTCAGTGCTCTGTGATGACCTAGAGGGGTGGGTGGCAGGGAGGCCCAAGAGGGAGGGGATGTAAGTAAACATAGCTGATTCACTTCCTGTACAGCTGAAACGAATGCAATATTGTAATTATACTCCATTTTTTCAAAAGTACAGTCTTTCTTATGGGGAAGAAAAAGAACCTCATTCTTCCTTCTTAGAAAAAGAACAGTAGCAGAGACACACCAATGAGTCATGCCAAGTGTATGAGGAAAGACTTAATTTAAGTCGGGTGTCTTAAATGGAAAGGAAGTATTTCTAGAAAATGGACTGTTGAAATAGAGACTCTCCAGTCACCTTACCTGTCAAGCCCTCTGTCTGATACCATTGCTGATATCAACAGCTATGAGCTTAGATAACCAATAAGGAACTATGCTCAATATTTTTAAAAACTTACAAGGGAATCTGGAAAAGGATTTCTCTATCAGAGTCAGGTTTAGCAGCTTCCCCATAAGTGAGGCAATATTTGTTAAAACAGCTATGAAAAGTGTGCAAAGTTCTAGAAAACGGAGGACAGTCACCTTGAGACAGGCTGGGACCTGGGACCCTTTGCAGTGCTTGTACCTGGACAAATGTCCCAGAGGAACAGATACAAAGAAACTATAAGGAAACTAAAAATAACTGCACATATAGGCTGCTGCTGCTGCTAAGTCGCTTCAGTCGTGTCCGACTCTGTGCGACCCCATAGATGGCAGCCCACCAGGCTCCCCCGTCCCTGGGATTCTCCAGGCAAGAACACTGGAGTGGGTTGCCATTTCCTTCTCCAATGCATGAAAGTGAAAAGTGAAAGTGAAGTCACTCAGTCGTGTCCAACTCTTCGTGACCCCATGGACTGCAGCCCACCAGGCTCCTCCGTCCATGGGATTTTCCAGGCAAGAGTACTGGAGTGGGGTGCCATTGCCTTCTCCACATGGGCAGTTGGCCCAAATTATAAACAAGAAGATAAAAAAAGGCCAAAACCCAACTGCCACGTCTGAGGGGCAGGGAGCAATTGCAGGGTCCTGCCCATGATCCCTGCACACAGCACCACCAAGGGGGTGGGCAGACCACCTAAGCCACCCCTCAGACCCAACCACCCTAACCCCATTTTAGGGACCAGCCTGCCCTCCGCAGGGAGGGAACAAGGGCACCCATTGCTTGCCTTCACTCCCTCCTGCTGCAGCACGAGTCCCGGTAAAGCCTTGCCTGTATTCCTCCTCTGGCCGGTCATCAGTTTCTATCATGAAGGAGTCCAAGGACCCCGGTGATGATCCATCAAGACAGGCTCAGACTCTGGTCCTTGAAAGTACATGCTTTCCAGAGAGAGACCTGGGGGGACTTCTATTTCCTTAGCAAACAGCAAGTCATTTTAATTAAAAGTACTTAAAATTTTCAGAAACAACGCAATCAATGACTTTCTGATATCAACAGCAGTGAGCTTAGATAACCAACAAGGAACTATACTCAGTATTTTTAATAACCTATAAGGGGAAAGAATCTGAAAAAGGATCCATCTATCTATAACTGAATCATTGTGTTGTACAGCTGAAGTGAACATGACTTTGGAAATCAACTTATTTTTTTTGACCATGCCATGTGGCATGCAGATCTTAGTGGGGTCAAACCTGTGCCCCCTGCATTGGAAGTGCAGGGTCTTAACCACTGGACTGCCAGGGAAGTCCAGTTATACTTCATTTTTTTTTAAATGGTTAAATGGGGGGAAAAAGCAATGAGCTAAGTTTATGCAGCAGAAACAAGAGCATTTGTCTAACTTGAATAATTCAGAGAGCTATTTGCATGTTTCATGGATGAACTTTTATTAAAATTGTACATAGATCTCACAGTTAATTTTTTTTTTAAAAAAAGAACTTCCTTTTCCCCCTAGTATCAAAATAGTTATCTTTCTTAAATACCTTGAAAAACTTTAATACAATTGTTATATATTAAATACTCTCCTAAAATACTCTCCGTTCATTCTAGAATCCTGCTTTAGTGCACCTACCACTTGCTTTTTTTGGCATCCTTAATGCTTCATCCCAGAGAAAGATCAGGAGGAAAAGATTTTCCTGTTAAGTCCATTATTAAAAAACAAGGTTTAGGAGAAGCCAATGACAATATTTGATTTAGTACTGAAGGTTCTTATTAATCATTCCTTAATACAAGTACTCAGGCCCTGGAATTCCTTAAAACAGCAGTTCTTGCCCTGAAACGGTTATACTGACCAACCAGCACCCTCTAGTGGTCTGGAAACACACAAGCAGCTAACAACACAGGAAGGTCTTTTCAGACGTCTGGTGTTGGAAATACAGATACAGAGACCAGAAATTTTAATTTTCAGGGGTCAAGAGAAGACAACTGGCTTCCCCCAGTCCCACTCTCAACACGGATTGCCCACAGGTGCTCGGTGCAGAGCCGAGAGAATGGCAGCTCCCCCCAGAGCACACAATCAGAAGCTGGACTCGGGCAAGGATTTCTTCCGACGTAAGGACAGCGTGTGGTATTTCACCTTCGGCAAGGTGCCAAAAGACGTCTGCTCCCCGGGGACACTCCTCTGTGACATGCCGAGGGCGCTGGCCCTCGGGGGCCTGCCAGTCTTGCGAGGGAGGAGCAGAGAGCTGGGCGCTGACCGGATGTCCCTCTCTCTTTCCACGTGGCCAGCTGGGCCCCTGGCCAGGCTCTGTCGAATCCTGAGGGATGGAGACGAGCTTCGGGCCTCCCCATCCACAGCTGGGCTCCTCCTGCCGCTCACCAGGGAGACGGGGGCCACCTGGGGGGCTGCCTCTGGCCTGTCCCTCTTCCTGATCTCCTTCTTCCAAAACACAGACCTCAGAAGGGTGAGGGTCCCTTGTGGGAATCTGTCTGTCTCAGGGTCCCTTCTCTCCCCATTAGCCCTCATCTTGCCTGGGCTGTTTGGGCGACTGTCTGCACTCTTTCTAGGTAACGCCGCAGCGCTGGGACCCTCCTTGGGGGACGGTGCTTGGCCACAGCTCCCGGTTAGGCCACTTCTCTTACAGCTTGTGGTCCTTTGGCCCTCAGGCCGGGCTCGTCTCCCATCATCTTCTGTTGAGGACATCACTGTGAGGGGCAAGTCAAACTGTTTGGGCAGCCTGATGTCCTGACTTGAGTTTTCCTTGAGCTTCCTGGCTGCATTCGGGCCATCTGAGTTGCCAGGGACCACGCAGTGGCCAGGATGGCCAGAGGGGCAGGGCGCTGCGGCCAGCACTGTGTCGCTGGTTCGCCTACTGTCTTCACTCTCCGCAGAGAGGGTGGCATGTGACTTCTGGTGACTGCCGGCAGGACCCGTCAGCAGCTGCACGATGGACTGGCTCGTGGACCGAGGTCTCCGTCTGGACTCCAGGTACTCCACCAGCTCGACAGATGTGCCCAGCGGTTTCTCCCTGGGGCCAAAAGACCAGCGGAGGGGCATGGTCTTGAAGGCCCCCTGCTTTGCTCGGGAAGGCGTAGGCACCTTCATGCTGATACTGCGGCCTTGGATGCCTCGTGCCAAAGGCCTGGACTCCAAGCCTCCTGAAAGAGACACCAAGAGCATCAGTGCCTGACTTGCCCTCCAGCTGCAGTAAGAGTAGGGGCTTCCCTGGTGGTTCAGATGGTAAAGAATCCACCTGCAATGCAGGAGACCCAAGTTCCATCCCTAGGTCAGGAAGATCCCCTGGAGAAGGGCATGGCAACCCACTCCAGTATTCTTGCCTGGGGAATCCCATGGACAGAGGAGCCTGGCAGGCTATAGTCCATGGGGTCGCAAACAAGTCAGACACAACTGAAGCAACTTAGCACCCAAGCAGTAAGAGTAGCCACATCCAACAAGCACTGACCGAGCACCTCTGATGATCAGGCACCATCCTGAGTGCTGGGGACATAGCAGTGAACAAGACTATGGCTCCTGCCCTTGGGAACACCAACGTTTTCACTCACTGTTTCATGGGCTCCATTTATATATGTGAAGCCACAGGGCAAGCCAGGGCCAACGAAGGTAGCTATGTGCCAGGCAGTGCAGACTCCCGAGGAAGCTCAGTCTCTGAGGCCACTGGCCTAAGATTTAAGATTCTTTTCATTCATCTTAAATATGGTCATGGAACAGAATGCTCAGCAAAAATCCCTGCCTTTTCAGGTCAAATCAAGTGCTTGTACCTTTCAAATGCACCAATCTCCCTTAGGCTTAAAAAAAAAAAGAAGAGGATCATGTGTTTAATTTTATCAGAATTGCCAGATTCTCCATTTTGCGTTTTGTGACATAGAAAGATGCTTTTGATACGTACTATTAAGGACGATACAGAGTCTAGAAAAAGAGTAATCCAACTTGCAAAAATATATATATACACACACAGGTATAAGTATAGATCTGTGCATGTGTACATATGAAAACATACAAAGAAGTATAGAGAAATAAATACTAAATGACAAGATGTCGAAGGAACCATGGGGGTGCTGTGTGTTTTTTATTTTCTTCTCAATTCTTTCCCTACTCTCAACATTTCAGGGTTTCAGATTTACAAGATGAGAAGAGTTATAGGGAGTTAAAGGGAACATACATATACCCAAGACTGTGTATCCTTCCTGAAGACATAGTCAATCAGTGTCAAAAAAAAAAAAAAACACCTCAGGCACCAACTTAAGCAAGGAGGTGACTTCTACACTGAAAACTGAAAAACATTGCTGAAAGAAATGAAAGATGACATAAATAAATGAAAACAGATCTTGTGTTCATGGATTTGAAGATTGAATATTGTTAAAATGTCAGGCCTTCCCTGGTGGTCCATGGTTAAGACTCTGCACTTCCAAGGCAGGGGGCACAGGTTCAAATCCTGGTCTGGGAACTAAGATCCCACATGCCTCACAGCATGGCAAAAAAATCAAAATAAAATAGCAATAAGAACAATAAATAATTTTTTAAATCTTCAAAAAAATTGTCAATATTACCCAAAGAAATATATGGATTTAGTGCAATCCCTATCAAAATACCCATGAGGTTTTAAACAGAAATAGAAAAACTCATCCTAAAATTCATATGGAATCTCATGGGACCCCCAAATAGCCAGTCACCAGAAAGACACATACTGTATGATCACACTCTAAGAAGGACTCTGAGCAGCCAAAAGCAGAGAAACAGAAAGTAAAATGGTGGCTGCCAGGGGCTGGGGGAGGAGGAAACAGGGAATTAGTGTTTACCAGGTTCAGGGTTTCAGATTTACAAGATGAGAAGAGTTATAGGGGTGGTTTTTGGTGGTGGTACAACAATGTGAATGTACTTAATACCACCGAACGGTACACTTACAGATGGTCACGATGGCAAAGCCTATTGTGTGTGTGTGTGTGTTTGTTTTCCTGGTTTGTGGGATCTTAGTTTCCCAACCAGGGGTTGAACCCAGGAACCTTGACTGTGAAGTCCAGAGTCCTAACCACTGGACCACCAGGGAAGTCCCTGTCATGTGTGTTTAACACAATTTTTAAAAGTTAAAAAGTCGTTAGTCATTGCACCGTTAAGACGCCTTGATTTATGAGATGCCTGTCACCACTGAGAAAGGACTCCTCAGCTAAGCCCATGTGGCACAAGGATGGTCACCCTGAGCAAGGGCACCAGCCTCTTGCCCACAGTCCTCCACTCTCCCACGGGGCACGGTCCCCAGCTCCCAAAATGAGCAGGACTGCAGCCACCAAAGCCGACCTCTGAGCTGTACGGAGAGGGCCCAGGGGGCGGGGGTGCTCAGGAGGTCAGAGGAGCAGATACGAGGGGTTCCCAAGCTGCCAGCTGGGAAAACACACAAGCATGTAACCCAGCCGAGGTGCACAGACAGTCCGTCAACTCTACGAGGCGTCTGACAGCATCTCCGAGGTTCTGAAGATCTTGCCTTTCAGGTTTTCCACAGATAATCTTTGGTATTTTTTATTTTTCTTTAAAGCACTTTAGATTAGCCAGCGATGGACACAACATCACTCCCATATACTTTGTAATTCCAGTCCTGAATGATGTTGTTGTTCCATCATTAAATTCCCACACCTTGGAGGGAAAAAAATAAATAAAACAGTTCTGGGGGCTGAGATGTGTGGAAAGGTTTTGTTTCTGGTCCACAGCCCAGGGGAAGGGCAGAAAGAGAAGCTTTGTATTAGGAGTCACAGAGCGGTGACTTTCAGCCTTTCAAAACAGGAGGAGCCAACTGCAGCCCTGGCAGGCAGCGGAGCCCGCTCTCCATCCTTCCCCCACCCCCGATCGAGGGGCGCGGACACCCCGCATCCTGTCACCGGGACCGCAGGTGTCCGCAAAGTACCCAGCTCCTCTTTCTCAAGACGCAGTGAGAAAGCACCTTACCAATCAGGATTTTATTTCATTCTGTTTGTTGGATCTGAGAAGGAGCCAGAGCTTTGGCGGAGCAGAAAAATAAACGCGAAAGCACCCACTGGGAGCCAGTGCTTCCTGTTCACCAAAGACCTCGCTTTCGGGGAAGGCAGGGGGCGTTGGGGGGGCGGGCAAGTGCTCCCCAATAAGAGAAGCCACAGCAATGAGAAGCCCCAGCACTGCAACGAAGAGTAGGCCCCAATCGCCGCAACTAGAGGAAAGCTCACGGGCAGCAATGAAGACTCAGCACGGCCAAAAATAAAAATAAACAAGTAAATAAAAGAAAGACTCTCTCAGGAGCCAAGGCCACCGGCCCTGTCCATCACTCCAAGAACCACCCGCCACTCAAAGAGGGTAGAGGGCAGCCTCTATGTGCAGAAACAGAGACGTAAGAACATACTTAAAGGGGTCTGGCTGGAGAAGGACGTGGTAATCTACTCTGGTATTTGTGCCTGGGAAATCCCACAGACGGAGGAGCCTGGCAGGCTGCAGTCCATGGGGTTGCAAAAGACTCGGACACCACTGAAGGGACTAAACAGCAAACAAAGGGGGTCTGGCAGTCAGAGAATATGAATAAACAGAAACATCAGAACAGGCTCTTTTGAGCCATCAAAGAAAACAGACAAAAGCTGTCAATGAGACTCCAGTGTAGAAACACAGGAGACTGAAATATGTGACTTTCAGGTTTTAAATTTCAGTAAATGAACTGAAGGCATTCAGGGTCACTGTTAAGACTCAGATTAGTGCCCTGAAGTGATCTTGAAATTTATGACATTTGGTACATTTCACAAATTCTATAATTGTGAAAGAAGCGTTTGAAGCCACAGAGCAAAATGGCAAAGAGATAGAAATTGCAGGGCAAAGCTAGGAGACTTTTGAGGACAGATGTAGGAGAGTCAAGAGGCAAATAACAGGAATTTGAAAAGTAGGCAAGACAATAATTAAACAAAAAGAGCATTTCCTTAAAGAAAAGCCTGCATCTGGAGAAGGAGCATTCCAAGTTCCAGGCAGGGTTGATGAACGAACACAGACCCAGGCATATTCTGGTAGGATTTCTAAATTCCAAGGTCAAAGCTTCCAGCCAGAAAGAACAAGTGACTCTCACATGAAAAAAAAGAAGTTGTCACCTGCAACCTTGGGGCCTCATAGACCGTGGGAAAGCGTCCACAGATGCCCGAGAGAAAAACAACTATAACCTAAGAGCCCTTCACCCCCAAGCTACCATATACTTCCCAGGAAAAGAAAATATTTGCGGCTCTGCTGAGAGTTAGACAGCATATCACGCATACCTAAAAAGAACTCTGAGCAAACACTAAAAGTCAGCACCACGCCCGCAAGAGGGTGATGAAAAGACGACAGACAGCGGTGTCCCAGCGGAACCCTGCAACCAGGTACCATCCACCCTCCCGGGGAACAGGTGGTCTTAGGATGTGTTATGTGAGCTTAAGTTGGTGTGTTTGGGACAGGAAAGTGACAGCAAGAGGAATTCTGATGACAATCTGCAACAGAGTAGGAAACCATCTCAGCAAAATCTAAGAGCTGGGGAATGACATGCTCCAGAAACAGACCGGAAGGAGTATGTGAGAACATTTCTAATCTCTCAGCTGGGGGGAATGGCATGGAAGCGTTACACAGGTCATCTTATGGGGGAAAGAGAGGAGGCAGTGCTGAAACATAATGACTCCAGGAAACAGCAGGCTTCTCATATCCATATAATAATAGGACAATACATTTGATTATAAATATTGGGAAGCATGAAGTAACAATTAATAAGATGTTAAAGAACAGCACTTCCAAGTGAAGGAAGAGAAAAAGGGAACACATTGCAACATGATCAAATCACTAAAAATAAGAAAAAAAAGAATGAGTAATAGAAAACATTTTTAAATGAAAATTCACTATATATAAAATAGGTAACCAACAAGGACCTACTGAATAGCACAGGGAACTATATCAATATTTTGCAGTAACCTGCAAGGGAAAAGAATCTGAAAAATATATATAATATATGTTATATATGCGTGTATGATGTTACTCTGTTGTTTCCAACTTTTTGCGACCCTATGGACTGTAGCCAGCCAGGCTCCTCTGTCCATGGGATTCTCCAGGCAAGAATACTGGAGTGGGTTGCCCTCCTCCAGGGGATCTTCCCAACCCATGGATCGAATCCATGTCTCTTATGTCTCCTGCATTGGCAGGCAGGTTCAGGAAATCACTTTGCTGTACACCAGAAGCTAACACAACATTGTAAATCAACTATAATTCAATTTTTAAAAAGGACACGGTGAAATTGAATACAACAATCGACTCACCTAACTGAATACTTAAGATATAAAGCTAAAAACAAAAACAAAAACAAAAGATATAAAGCTCACATTCCTCAGACAATGTACATTATTTTGTAAATTGTGTACACAGAACACTGACAGATAACAAATAACACTGACAAAATAATCATCGTGTACTTACTTGATCACAAAAAGGGAATCGTTTTTGAAAACAACATTCTTGGATCACGATCCATAAAATCAGGTATCAAGAATAAAAGAGTGACTAAAAACTCTTAAACAATTGAAATACCCTGATAACCTTAAGATCAAAGAGGAAATCGAAACTGAAATAACATACTATTTGGAAAGCACTGAAAAAGAAACAATAAAACCTTTGAGGCTTAATAAAAGCCATAGAGGAAATTCACCATCAGGAGCATCAACACTGAAACGGTTTAGTCCTAGGGCCCCTCCTCTGAAAGGACCTCAGCAATTTTTTCACATGGTCATGTTTTTATATACAATTACAGAAGTGTTTCTGTGTCCTTTTCTTTTTAACAGAGCCTCTCCTAACGTTCATCCCCAATTATATAAGTTGTGGTCCCCATAAATTTGAATCTGTTCATTTTTGTTTAAATTGCCTTCATTATTATGAGGTCCCATCACCAGAGCTATCGGAAGGATCAAACTGCCAGGCTATCAGTGTTTCTCTGCAGGGGAACTGCTGGCACTTGGGAAGGACAAGTCTGTGCTGCGTGGAACCATCCCTGAGCATTGCAAGACATTTAGCATCCTTGCCTCCTGGGGACTAAATGCTAGTTGTCCCCTCTACTCATTTGGACAGTAAAAAAAATTCTCCCACAGACCCATAGGGAGAGGAGGTGGTACTAAGTGAAAATGTTAGTCCCTCAGTCGTGTCTGACTCTTTGCAATCCCATAGACTGTAGCCCACCAAGCTCCTCCATCCATGGAATTCTCCGAGCAAGAAAACTGGAGTGGGTTGCCATTCTCTTCTAAGGGATCTTCCCAACCCAGGGACTGAACCTGAATCTCCTGCATTGCAGGCAGATTCTTTACCATCTGACCCACCAGGGAAGCCCAACCACTGTTGAAAACCTATGGGCTGGATTTTGATCTTGCCCAGGCTTAGTACTCACAGGAAAATAAGGATGGATATTCAACCATCTCAGGGCTTCTCAAACAGGTTCCAAATCTATCACCATTATATTCAAACTCCAAAAGGGAACACTCCTTTTGAACCAAGTCTCTGACCCGTGTCCTAACTTGAAACTTGAATTTGGAATTTACACCTAAGAGCCGCAAAGCCAGGATTCAGGCAGCCAGAAGGAGCAGGTCTTCCTGCAGCCCAGCTACTTTGCAACTGAGCTTGTGACTGGTTACGTCTGAGGTTCAGCTTTCTCTTTTGTAAAAAGGTGATCATCTCACTTCTCCCAGAGAGTTGGAGGAGATGAGATACATAACGTGCCAGCAAGGGTGTGGAGGTCAGTGACTCTCCAATACTACTTCTCCTTCCACCCCACCCCTCTCTGTCTCTCTGGGGAGTTTTCTAGAGCTATGCCCCACCCCAGTCTGAGTACTATGTTGGAAAGTTGGCTGTCTCTTGAAGTTGCCTCCGTGAGCGATATGAAACACATTTTTTCTTGGGAGAACTGAGAAATGGCCCAAGGTCCTAAACCTCTGAACAGACCTGGGGTGAATTTATGAGCCTGTCAGAGGCTCATGCTAATGAGGAATGGACAAGCTTGGGAAAGAATGCCTTTTGGTTTTTGTTCAACAGACACTACCCTAAAGTGTGCACAGATAAAAAATGTGAAGAGAAAAGAAATGCCCAGATAGGGTGAGTCAGAATATAATGCACTGGGACTTCCCTGCTGATCCAGGGGCTAAGACCTGCGCTCCCAGTGCAGAGGGCCCAGATTCCATTCCTGATCAGGGAACTAGATTCCACACGCCCCACCTAAAAGTTTGTAATGCTGCCCCAGCCAAGACCCAGCACAGTGAAATAAATAGACAAATATTCTAAAAAAAGAAAAGAAAATGAAAATAAGATCAGCAAATTTAACTGACATGATGGAACATACCCTTCTCCTGCCTGGGCAGGCTGTTGGTGCAGAAGGCAGACTCGGGCAACCGGGGCCGCGCAGGGCCAGGGGCAGAGCTCCAGGACAACAGGCTGCCCCTTGTACTGCCGTTACTGCTCCCGAGCCGGAGGAGCCAGTGGTCAGACAAGGAAGAGCTGGTGGAACCTGCAGAGGGAACACAGAGCAGGTGGGCTGGACCATCCTTCCGGGGCCCCAGAACACTTCTCACCGCCAGATTCCCATCCCTGAGCCCAGAACTACAGAAACAGAGCGGAGCTACAGAAATGAAAGTGAATTGCTAGAGGAGAACCTGTAATTGATGAACCATAGCTTCCCTGGTGGCTCAGAAGGTAAAGAATCTGCCTGCAATGTGGGAGGCCCAGGTTCGATCCCTGGGTCAGGAAGAGCCCCCGTAGAAGGGCATGGCAACCCACTCCAGGATTCTGGCCTAGAGAATCCCATGGACAGAGGAGCCTGGCAGGCTACAGTCCATGGGGTCGCAAAGAGTCGGGCACAACTGAGCGACTACACTTTCACTTTCTTTTTTAATAAACATAGCTCTCAGGTTGGGTTAAGCAATTATTTCCTATTGAGGACCCACATCCCTTATAACTGCCTCTCCCTTTCTAATGGGACTAATGCAGGGTTATACTACACAAGCTTAACACGTTATTGACCTGAGATGTATTAATGTGTCTTTTGTTACCTGAACGTTACTGACTGGCAACACATCAATACGTTTGTAGAGAGTGATACAATTAACATCACCCTGAGAAGGTGTTAGAGCTTAAAATTGATCAAGGGTTTATTATGCAACTTATGAATGTCATTATCATTCACATTTTCCTCCCTTAGGTTTTTGTTCCAACCTTGTGTGTAGTCTAAACTTAAAATTTTCAAAAATGACACATCGCAAAATTTTGAGTGAAAAAGAATTTTTCAGTAAATTTTATGCTGATTGTCCAAGTGACATATATACTAGTGTCTCAGAAGATGGCAGTTCTTCAGAATATAGTTCTGATTCAAACAATGTAATTATTAGGCCAACAAAAGATGGAAAGTGAAAATGAAACTCACGGTGCTAAAGAAGGCTCCTTTGCTTCTACAGAAGAGAGAACGAAAGACAACATTTTATGAAAATCGGAAAACTACAGTTATGTCAGATGTAACAACTGAACATCATAACCGCCAACTGTTAATGAAATAACAGAACTAATTTTTGGCTGACCAAAATAAAAATCGGTGGCCAAGGCAATAGTTTCTGCAAAAATCCCTCGGTCAATAATGAGCTAATTAAGATCAGGCTCATATGAGCAAGAGAGAAAATATAGAATGCCACGCTCCCAAGAGTCACCTGTCACAGGTACAAAATGTTATTCCTTTTCCCGTTCTTGGATCTCAGTGTGTCCCGCCCACATCGTTACAAATGGGACACAGTTCTGTAGGGCTGTACATGCTCTGGAAAGTGAAAGTAAAAGTCACTCAGTCATGACTGAGTCATGGACGCCCCATACAGTCTGTGGAATTCTCCAAGCCAGAATACCAGAGTGGGTAGCTGTTCCCTTCTCCAGTGGATCTTCCCAATCCAGGGATCGAACCCAGGTCTCTCACATTGCATGCAGATTATTTACCAGCTGAACGACCAGAGAAGCCCAAGAATACTGGAGTGGGTAGCCTATCCCTTCTCCAGCGGATCTTCCTGACCCAGGAATCAAACTGGGGTCTCCTGCATTGCAGGCAGATTCTTTACCAGCTGAGCTACCAGGGAAGCAGACAAAGCTTCCTCTTTCAGACCCTTGCCGGACCTATCCTGGTCCTTGATGTGACTGAGCATCTTGCCTTTGTTCAGGACCCCCCTCTCCCGGGAGGAATGGCAGTACCTACCTCTCACAGAGCTGCTGGCTGACCACGGAGGGATGCTGTTCCTCTTCTGATAAAACAAGATGTAAGCCCCTCGCGTGTTGACCTCGTCTTCTAGAAGCGGCTCCACCATGCTGTCATCGTAACTGTACCACTGGCCGTCCAGAGAGTTCCGGCAGTAGGCTGCGAAGGTCCAAACCCCAAGTCCCCGTTAATTGGAGCCCCCCAAAGCAGGAAGAGATTTCCCACTGGCATGGCTGAAAAACAGATATTTGTCATAGAATGAGAAACATCGGTTCATTTTTAGCCAGAAAGGAATTTGGTGGAATCAGAAAGGATCAACCAGTTATACATCCAGATGCTCACTGATAAACTGAGTTGTTACCACACAAGCTGAATCCTTACGTTGTAGAGATTGTTCAGGCAAAATTTCTAATAAAAGCGTGTCCTGAGTTCTTTATGGGGGGCTTCCCTGGTGGCTCAGACGGTAAAGAATCTTCCTGCAATGCATGAGACCCAAGTTTGATCCCTGGGTCGGGAAGATCCCCTGAAGAAGGGAATGGCTACTCATTTCAGTATTCTTGCCTGGGAAATCCCACGGACAGAGGAGCCTGGTGGGCTACAGGCAATAGGGTCGCTAAAGAGTCAGACATGACTGAGCAACTGATACTTTCACTTTTTTCAGGTAACAATGCTAACGGTCATCCTGGTTCTTTTGAGAAGCTTCAAAATGCACAACTCTGATTCAGTATGCAAGGAAAATATGCACTTGGGATTATAATACACTTCTTTCCTACCTAAGAACTGTAGCCAAACATCTAAGAAAATGATCATAGATAAGACTCTCACTACCTTCCAAACAAATACAAGAAATATTCCTCTCCTTTCCTTCCACATCTCAGTAAATGGTACCATAACATACTAATTCAGGAGTAAAAGCCAGCTTTTTTTTTGTAATGGGCCAAATAGCCCATTTGGCCAATTTTTGGCTCTGCAGGTCACCTTTGGCCACCTACGGTCTCTGTCATATATTCTTCTTACTGTTATTTGGTTTGTTTTTTGTTTTGCCTTTTTACCCCCTTTTAAAATGTAAAAGCCATTTTTAACTCATGAACCGAGCGAATACAGGTGCCAGACTGGATTTGGCCCACGAGCCACACTTGACTGGCTTTTTTTTTTTTTGGCGGAAACTCATGGCATGTGGGATCTTAGTTCCCTGACCAGGGATTGAACCCACATCCCCTGCTGTGGAAGCACAGTTGACTGACCTGCACTGGCTCAAACCAGGCACGAGAAGTTCATCTTTGCTCCTGCCTCTCTTCCATCCCATGCTGAGTGCAAAAGCTAGTCTGACCAATTCTCTTTCTCGAATGTATCTTGAATACCCTATCATCACCCAAGTCCCAGCCAACACGATCTCCCACTTGAGGCCCAGAAACACCCTCCTAACTGCAATTCCAGCTTATATTCTTGCTCCACCCAATTCTCTGCTCAAGCTAAGACCTCACTTTGTGAACTCGATTATGTCTTTATTCCTCTGCTGAAAACCTTTTAATGGCTTCCCACCACGGTTTGGAAAAATACAATCTCTTTTCCATGGCCTCCAGCATCTTGGGATCCAGCCCCATCTTGACTTACTTCCCCCTTCAGTCACAGCGGGATTTCATCAATTCTTAAACACACAAATTCTGCCTCTGGACCTTTGGACATGTTAGCAGTGCTGCCCATAATGCTTTCCTACCATTATTCACACAGCTAGTTCCACATCTTCTTTCCTAAAGGTAATACGCTCAGGCAGGCCTTATCTGTATCTCAGACACAGCAACAAATCACCTTTTCATGACACCAAGTAGTGAAAGTGTTAAAGGGACAAGCACCTTTTTATTTCTGTGTCTGAAATTAGTCCCATGAGGGCAGGACTCCTATTCATCTTGTTCATCACTTAGGCTCCAGCACCTGGCCCAGGGTTTGGCATAGAATGGGGACTTCATAAATATTTGCTCAATGAACAAATGAGTGATGGTCCTGGTTGTTTATACAGTCCAATATTTTCCAAACTGCAGGTTCATGAGTACACTAGCAATAGCCCACTTTTCAAAAAAAAAAAAAATTTCCAAGAATTTTTTTCCAGAAATGACCTAATTTATAGTAGTGTAAAACAGACCAAGGTATGCAATTATGAACTGAGTGAGCTGCCAAGCTCTTTGTTTCTGTCCTCCCATCCTTCATTCACTTCAAGTTCCTAGAAGGCAGTAACAACTGAATGTACCCCATAGAAATAAATACCAAATCTGATAAGTGGGAGTCTTTGGGCTGAATCACAGATAAGGACAAATGTCACTCTTTGGGTTTCACCTGATATGGTGAAAACTCGGGCTGTAACTAACTTTCTATCCCAACCACCCTCCTAAGCCTGCCCCATGCTTGGACCAGTACCCCCTTCCCTCTGGCAGGTTCCAGGCATGGAGCGGGTGAGGGGTCAGCTGGTGTCGAGTGCCCGAGTGAGCTTGGCATCCCATGGGCGTCCCTTCCCAGGGTATCTGGAGGCCCAGGCCACAGCCACGAATGTGGGCATAGCAGCAGCAGCCGCGGACCGCGAGGCGGGCTCACCTGTGTAATGCCCACCTTGCAAACTGCCGTGGTGGTTGCAGACGGCATAGAGGTCGTACAGGAAGTCTGGCGGGTAGCTGGTGGGCAGGCAGGCTGGCTGCTTCCAGGAAGGAGGCCAGGCGCCCGGCTTGGCCTTGGGGCTGGTGCTCCTCTGGGCCACGTGGGGAGCCATGTCGAGCCCGGCGAGCGGGAACTTCACCAGCGTGGAGAGCTTGTTCCTCCTCTCGCCCACCTGGCAGAAGCGCTTGAGGTGGATGATAAGGATGTCGGGCAGGGTCCAGAGGCTCAGCTTCACCACCCCCTGCTGCAGGGCCTGGCAGTGGGGGCAACGCCACGCGTCGTCCTGGGCCAGCTAGAAGGGAAGCCACCAGGACCGTGAGCCCACCCACTGACGGGCCCTGGCGCCTCCCCGTCCAGCAGGGGCGCAGACCCCCAGGGCGGGACCTGCTCCTCCTTGGTGTAGAACTGGAAACACTCGTCCAGGGTGCAGCTGTGCTGCTGGTGGGCCTGCTGCTGCCGCCGCACGCTGTCCGCATCTTGCACCCGCTCCTCCTGGGGGCTCCCAAACAGGCTGCAGGGAGAGCAGAAAGGCCGTGTGGGTGTCTCACCTCCCGCAACGCCCCCAACCGAGGGTCTCCACTCCCAGCTAATGGGGTGCAAAGCATCTGCTGTGGAGTCAAAGGCCCCTTTCCTTGGGCTCCAGGAGCGCCCACTCTCTCTTACTGGAATTCTGAGTCTCCACCAGCAGCCCTGAGAAGGACCAAGCCCTGGGCTTATGCATCTTTGTCTCATGTGATGCATGGCCTGGCACCTAGTTGAGATTAATAAACCCTGGCCAGGCCGAACAGTGTCTTTTACCAACGTTGGAAGATGCCCTCAGGGTTAGAGAAGCAGCCACACTGAGTGATTCAGAGTGTGCACTTGAGTCCAATGGCCTGAATTCAAAGTCCACCTCTGCCAGGCACGGGCTGTGTGACACTGAGCAACCCTTTAACCTCTCTGTGCCTTGGTTTCCTCATCTGACAAGGTGGATTCAAGTCGGCCCTACCTTACAGGATGGGATGCATGAAATATCCTGCACGGACGGAAAGTGCTCAGGGCAGTGCCTGGCCAGGGGAAGTGGATAAGTGTCACCTCACCACTTACAACTGCGACCGTGACCACCACGGCCATCACCCACCGACATCATTATACTATTCCTACTGCTGTTGTTTATAGACAGACAGTTGCCACGGGGGCTTCTTGGAGGAATGGGTCACAGGGCATCCGGGAAGCTTCATACACCCCACAGTGGCATCAGGGGAGCTGGCACAGGAAGGTCCTTTATGCACGAACAGGCATTGTCTCCTCTGCTCGAGCTGGGCTCTGCTGGACTCACCGCTCCTTGGTGTCAACGTCCCACTCCACGGCCAGTTTGATGTGCGGAGGGCCTCCTGGCCTCCTGAGATGCAGAGCCCTGATGAGAGAATAGGGGGCCCACCTAAGACATGGAGATGGGCTTCCCACTCTCCCCACCCTCCCCACCCCCAGGACCAATGTTCTCAACAGAAACGTCCAGAGCTGCATGGAAACCGAGGTCGGGGGCCTGAGGAGGCACTGTCTGCGGAAGGCTTGGTCCTTCATCTACCCTGAAGCCTCTGTCCTCCCTGTCCTGGGAGCTGTGAGCTCTGAGGGTCTGGTGGCTCAGCACTCCCACTGCAGCCCCAGCCACCTGCTCAATGACAATAGGTCTGTTCTGTTTGAACATCCTACACACACACCCAATTCTGATGATGCCCAAAATGAGCTGCTGGGTTTCCCTCCACTGTGAAGTGAAAGGAGCACCTTTGAGCCCACCTCCATGACCTAAAAGGTCTTCCCCTTCCAGAGCCCCCCAGACCCAGAAAATCTCATTGGCCCATCACTCTTTCCAGCTGCTTGCACTCAGCCCTTTCAGAAGAGACTGGTTGGCCTTAATGCAGAAGAAAGTGGAAGACGTGAAATCAACAAGATGCATATAGACAAGCGATGGGAGGGTCTGCCCCTTAAAAGAAGGTTTTGAATGTACTGCAAGAAAAAAGTGGAGATGCCACATGAGCCTCCAGCTGTCACCAAGATGATTCAAAAACAGGTTTTGAGGGACATCCCTGGGGGTCCATGGTTAAGACTCTGAGCTTCCAATGCAGAGGGCATGGAGTTACATCCCTAGTCAGGGAACTAAGATCCTGCATGCTGTATAGCATGGCCAAAAAATAAAAATAACAAATAAAACAAAATTGAAACTATCAAAAAAAAAAAACACAAAACAAAAACCCAGGGTTTGAGTTCATGGAAGGTATACAATCCTTAATTAGCCATGTGAGTGTGAATAAGTCCTCATCTTTGGGAACCCCAAGGTCCCCTCCATCTCTGAAGTGGCCATCAGTCCTGCTTAGACATAAGGACTGGAAGCACAGAATGTATACAAGGACCTAACCCAGTCGCTAGTGCTGAAGACCAAGGGCAACTAAGATTGTCATCAGTTTTACTGATACACAGCCTTGAAGGAGTCTAGTCAGACAAGAACGTATTCATTCTCTTACCATGTCTGGAACATCCCCTTACCTATCAACTGCCCAGTGACAGAGGGGCCGACTGTCCTGTGGGGACAAGTAGCTACAGGCCAGGGAGAGTCCCACGACCCGGATGGAGAACAGTGACCCCAGGTTCTGCCAAGACAAGAACAGGAAGCAGGTCAACGTGCATGTTGGTGTGAATCAGATGGTTATGTGCAAAGAAGTTACTCAAAAAATGCAACTTTCTGATTATAGGGATTTTTTGAATATGTCCTTAATAATTGTTTTCTAAACCTGGAGATATAAAGGCTTTAGATTTTTTTAGACGATACACCCTATACCTTTTAACATAGTAATCTAATACCATGTAACGTTAAATTTTCTGAAACAGTGAACACAGTGATTTAAAATAACATTTTAAAAAATAAAATAACACATGGTTAATTGAAGCAAATGTTGGCACAATAAATGGGAAATTAAACCAATTCTGTTCATCAATTATTAATGGAGAAGGAAATGGCAACCCACTCCAGTACTCTTGCCTAGAGAATCCCATGGATGGAGGAGCCTGGTGCAGGCTACTGCCCAGGGGGTCGCAAAGTTAATAGGCAATTTAATTTATCAAGATGATTATAATCGTCACCAGATTACCAAAGTGAGGCAATTACCTAAAAGCAAGCTAGTGTACATTTTATTTAACAAATGCTAAGTATTTGTACACATCGAAATAAGCCACATAACAGAAATGTCACATATGTTTTTATTCTAAGATATATATTTTTTTCATATTCTAACTTTTCTGAACTGAAGTGAACCTTGAAAGTGAAAGTCGCTCAGTCGTATCTGATTCTTTGCAACCCCATGGAATTCTCCATTGAACCCCATGGAATTCTCCAGGCCAGAATACTGGAGTATGTAGCCTTTCCCTTCTCCAGGGGATCTTCCCAACCCAGGGATCAAACCCAGGTCTCCCACAATGCAGGCAGATTCTTTACCGTCTGAGCCACCAGGGAAGCCAAGTGAACCTTAAACAGCGTTATTTGCAAAAGTCAACTGGTAGAAGTAACCCAAGAATCCATAACATATGAATCGATAAACCAAATGTGGTATTATATACACACAAGGGATTCCCTGACAGCTCAGCTGGTAAAGAATCCACCTGCAATTCAGGAGATTTTAGTTTGATTCCTGGGTTGGAAAGATCCCCTGGAGAAGGGATAGGCTACCTACTCTAGTATTCTTGGGCTTCCCTAGTGGCTCAGCTGGTAAAGAGTCTGCCTGCAATGCGGGAGACCTGGGTTCAATCCCTGCCTTGGAAAGGTCCCCTGGAGAAGGGAATGACTATGCACTCCAGTATTCTGGGCTGGAGAATTCCATGGACTATACAGTTCATAGAGTCTCAAAGACACACACAATGGAATATTACTCAGCCTTAACAAACAAGTAAATTCAATGCATGCTGCAACAAGAATGGACCCTGAAGACATTTTGCTTAGTGAAATAAACCAGATGCAGAAGGGCAAATATTGTATAGTTCTGTTTATATGAGATACCCAGAGTGGTCAAATCCTTAAAGACAGAAAGTAGAATGGAGGTTCCCAACAGGCTAGGTGCTGGGAGAGCAGGGAGCTGTTATTTAATAGGTATAGTTTTTGTGGGTATGAGGAAAAATTTAGGGGGGACAGTGGTGATGGCTATGCATCATGAGGAATACAATTAATGCACACTTGTGAATGCTTAAAATTAATGTTACATGCGTTTTTCCACAATGTTTTAAAAAAATCAAGTTAGGGGTTGCCTGTATCAGAATTTTGCAGGCCCCACTGACTGCTTGATTGGTTCTAAAACTGAAATGGCTGTAGAGGTGCAGAGGCAAAAGTACATGGGAGACCACGGGGAGACTAAGAACAGCTGAGTTCAGTGTTTGCATGAAAGCAGTTCTGTCCACTTTCAACAGCAAGGAGCACAGGGTTTGGGGAAGGCCAAAGCTATTACTAGGTATTCTGACCTACTTAGGGAGAAATTCGAGTTTCTAATTTGGGCAGATCTGCCGGGCAGTTCATGGAGCAAAAATCCTTTGGAGATAAAGATTTGGTACAAAGGTAGAAAAGGTCATTAACAAAATGATATTTGGGGTAAATCCTGAGTCAAATGTATGGTTTTCCCTGGGCAGGAAAGCACATGAAATATGAATAATTATGAAGAAATTCCTTTGAAATGTTTGGGACATCCTCCAAATGGGAAGTTTGTACTTAGAGAATAATTGGGGGGAAACGAAATTCGGGGGCTACTGACCTGTCCCTAAAAATGTTAAAGTCTTCTGTGCCAAGCAGCCATCAGAACAACTTCTGATACTATCGGGGCTAAAAGGAATGGTTTTAGGGAATTCCTTCATGGTCCAGTGGTTAACAGTTCATGTTTCCAATACAAGGGGTGGGAGTTCTATCCCTGGTTGGGGAACGAAGATCCCACATACCCCACGGCATGGCCAAAAAATAAGAAATGGTTTTAAAATTTGTTGCTTTTATTTGGAAACTACCAGACTCTACACATGGACATCACCAGATGGCCAATACAGAAATCAGATTGATTATATTCTTTGCAGCCAAAGATGGAAAAGCTCTATACAGTCAGCAAAAACAAGACCTGGAGCAGACTGTGGTTCAGATCATGAGCTCCTTATTGCCAAATTCAGACTTAAATCAAAGAAAGTAGGGAAAACCACTAGACCATTCAGGTATGACCTAAATCAAATCCCTTACAATTATACAGTGGAAGTGACAAATAGATTAGATCTGATAGGCAGAATGCCTGAACAACTATGGATGGAGGTTCGTGACACTGTACAAGAGGCAGGGATCAAGACCATCTCCAAGAAAAAGAAATGCAAAAAGGCAAAATGGTTGTCTGAGGAGGCCTTACAAATAGCTGAGAAAAGAAGAGAAGTGAAAGGCAAAGGAGAAAAGGATAGATATACCCATTTGAATGCAGAGTTCCAAAGAATAGCAAGGAGAGATAAGAAAGCCTTCCTCAGTGATCAATGCAAAGAAACAGAGGGAAACAATAGAATGGAAAAGACTAGAGATCTCTTCAAGAAAATTAGAGATACCAAGGGAACATTTCATGCAAAGATGGGCACAATAAAGGACAGAAATGGTATGGACCTAACAGAAGCAGTATTAAGAAGAGGTATGAAGAATACACAGAAGAACTATATATATAAAAAAAAAGATCTTCATGACCCAGATAACCACAATGGTGCGATCACTCATCTAGAGCCAGACATCTGGAATGTGAAGTCAAGTGGGCCTTAGGAAGCATCACTACAAACAAAGCTAGTGGAGGTGATGGAATTCCAGACGAGCTATTTCAAATCCTAAAAGATGATGCTGTGAAAGTGCTGCATTCGATATGCCAGCAAATTTGGAAAACTCAGCAGTGGCCATAGGACTGGAAAAGGTCAGTTTTCATTCCAATCCTGAAGAAAGGCAATGCCAAAGAATATTCAAATTACCATATAATTGTACTCATCTCACACACTAGCAAAGTAATGCTCAAATTCTCTAAGCCAGGCTTCAACAGTACATGAACTGTGAACTTTCAGATGTTCAAGCTGGGTTTAGAAAAGGCAGAGGAACCAGAGATCAAATTGCCAACATCTGTTGGATCATTGAAAAAACAAGAGAGTTCCAGAAAAAACATCTACTTCTGCTTTATTGACTATGCCAAAGCCTTTAACTCTGTGGATCACCAAAAACTGGAAAATTCTGAAAGAGATGGGAATACCAGACCACCTGACCTGCCTCCTGAGAAATCTGCATGCAGGTCAAGAAGCAACAGTTAGAATTGGACATGGAAAAACAGACTGGTTCCAAATCAGGAAAGGAGTACGTCAAGGCTGTATATTGTCACCCTGCTTATTTAATTTATATGCAGAGTACATCATCCAAAATGATGGGCTGGATGAAGCACAAGCTGGAATCAAGATTGCCGGGAGAAATATCAATAACCTCAGATATGCAGATGACACCACCCTTATGGCAGAAAGCGAAGAACTAAAGAGCTTCCTGATGAAAGTGAGAGGAGAGTGAAAAAGTTGGTTTAAAACTCAACATTCAGGAAAAGAAGATCATGGCATCTGGTCCGATTGCTGCTGCTGCTACTGCTGCTAAGTCGCTTCAGTCGTGTCCGACTCTGTGTGACCCCATAGATGGCGGCCCACCAGCCTCCCCTGTCCCTGGGATTCTCCAGGCAAGAACACTGGAGTGGGTTGCCATTTCCTTCTCCAATGCATGAAAGGGAAAAGTGAAAGTGAAGTCGTTCAGTCGTGTCCAACTCTTCACGACCCCATGGTCTGCAGCCTACTAGGCTCCTCTGTCCATGGGATTTTCCAGGCAAGAGTACTGGAGTGGGGTGCCATTGGTCCGATTACTTCATAGCAAATAGATAGGGAAACAGTGGAAACAGTAACAGACTTTATTTTGGGGGCTCTAAAATCACTGCAGATGGTGACTGTAGCCATGAAATTAAAAGACGCTTGCTCCTTGCAAGAAAAGCTATGACCAACCTAGACAGCATATTAAAAAGCAGAGACATTACTTTGCCAACAAAGGTCCATCTAGTCAAAGCTATGGTCTTTTCAGTAGTCATGTATGAATGTGAGAGTTGGACTATAAAGAAATCTGAGGGCTGAAGAATTGATGTTTTTGAACTGTGGTGCTGGAGAAGACTCTTGAGAGTCCCTTGGACTGCAAGGAGATCCAACCAGTCAATCCTAAAGGAAATCAGTCCTAAATTCATTGGAAGGACTGCTGCTGAAGCTGAAACTCCAATACTTTGGCCACCTGATGTGAAGAACTGACTCATTGGAAAAGACCCTGATGTTGGGAAAGATTGATGGCAGGAGGAGAAGGGGATGACAGAGGATGAGATGGTTGGATGGCATCACTGACTCTTTGGACATGAGTTTGAGTAAGCTCCGGGAGTTGGTGATGGACAGGGAAGCCTGGCGTGCTGTAGTCCATGGGGTCACAAAGAGTCGGACATGACTGAGCGACTGAACTGAACTGAACCGGTCTGAGAATCAATAAACGAGCAAGGCATAAAGATGTTCCTTCCTGGAGTTTTTCATGTGTTTTTCAAAAATTGGACAAAATTATTTGAATATCTACGTTCTCATATTTGGACATAAACATCAATTTTAGTTTTCCACAGAAGTAATACTTCAAGTCCCTTAAAACTGTTTTTTCATTTCTTTGTTTATGTTGGAGTATAGCTGATTAACAATGTTATGGTAGTTTTAGGTGGCGAGCAACAGGATGCAAGTCCATTGAAACTTTTGGTTCAAATGTCTACATTACAGTTTTTTACAGTAAGTGTCTCTCCAGAAAGAACTATGGGAAGCCACAAATGAATGATGTAAATTCCACTCTTTCTTCCAGTTTTTTAAAAAAATATTTGTTTGGCTGCACTGGGTCTCAACTCTGGGATCTTTTCTCCTGGTTGAGGCATGCTAGATCTTCAGCTCCAGCATGGGAACAATTAGTTGTGGCATGTAGGATCTAGTTCCCTGACCAGGGATAGAATCTGTTGCCCCCTGCATTGGGAGAATGGACTCTCAGACACTGAATCACCAGGGAAGGCCCCAGTGGTGTTTCAAAAGATTTAACAAGCAAAAGCTCCATCTATGAAAGGTCTTTGGTAATGTGACAAAGAGAGGAATGGCACAGGTCATAAAATGGTGATTTTTCTTGCATAAAAAAGTCGTTTGATATGACAATGTGAATGCTGTCATTGATGCTAAATTCTTGTCTCTCCTGAGCTACCACTAAATTCCTACCCACCGCCCCCCACCACCCCCCCCCCCCCCCGCCCACACACACACACCCTGACCTGTATGGGGACCTCGCTCTTCATGAGGTATCGGACTTTGCTGAGAATGCACTGCTGGAGCTGGATCCATGAGATGGCTCTGTCTTCCCTTATCAAGAAAGGAGGCCCAAACCTGGAAATCCAAGTATATGAGGTTATTTCAGCAAAACAAAAACCAACAATACCCAAGAGTCAGCAGTGTTGACTCTACCTATTGGCTTCACTCAATTGGATCCCACATACCATGTACCACAGCCAATTAAAAAAAAAACACTTAAACAATAGTGATGAGAGCAGTTATCATTGTTCCTAAAACCAATAGAAAAACCTCTGATACTTAATTGTTAAGGATGGTGTTAGCCAACTGCTGAGGGCTATCACTTTTGATCCTCTTGATCAGAAAGCACCTTACACCCTACTCCTTGTGGATCAACATTAAGAATGGATATTTAATCTTTTTCAAATTAGAATTATTCCAGCCCAAATTCCAAGTACATGTTGACACACCCCAGAAATCATGTGAAAGAAAGACAAAGTTAAACATACCTGCTGGCCTGCTGCCCCGAGCCCACCAGATTACAGAAGAGGATTAGCACCGACGTCTCGTTGTGAACGGGCAGCAATAATCGCTGACCCTCACGGGCTGCCAAGCGCGGGGAGACCAGTAGACCAGATGGACGAGCTGAAGATCAAGAATTACATTTGTGTTCTTAAAGGAGCTACTGTGCTGGGTCAGAACGCTGGCTTCTAGCCCCTCTTCTATTTGAGCATCTATTAACCACCCATGGGAGACACTGGAGGGCTTCAGGGAAAGCAATATTAAAGTTCATGACACATGTGCCACTGGACACCTGGTGCAAGAAGAGGATCTAGATGGTAGTAAACTTGCTGCTGTGTTCAGCCAATTTTAAAATACAGAGATTTTTCAGTTCTAATGAGATAGATGAAACTGGAGCCTATTATACAGAGTGAAGTAAGCCAGAAAGAAAAACACCAATACAGTATACTAACACATATATATGGAATTTAGAAAGATGGTAATGACAACCCTGTATGAGAGACAGCAAAAGAGACACAGATGTATAGAACAGTCTTTTGGACTCTGTGGGAGAGGGAGGCAGGGGATGATTTGGAAGAATGGCATTAAAACATGTATAATATCATATAAGAAACGTATCGCCAGTCCAGGTTCGATGCAGGTTACAGGAAGCTTGGGGCTGGTGAACTGGGATGACCCAGAGGGATGGTATGGGGAGGGAGGTGGGAGGGGGGTTCAGGATGGGGAACACGTGTACACCCGTGGCATGCTGATGTATGGCAAAACCAATACAATATTGTAAAGTAAAAAATAAATAAATAAATTTTAAAAAATAAATAAATAAAATACAGAGATTTTAATCAACACTTTTCAAAGCCAATCTGAAAAATACACCAAAATGATTTTGGTTGCTTATATGCTTTGATCAGAGAGCTGTAGAGTTTCTGCTCTCTTAGAAAGCCAACATAAGAAGAACAGAGGGACCGCAAAAATCTTTGTCATTGAGAAAGTAGAAGAATTGGACCATCCTCAATTTCCAATCAGCTCTGAAATTTTACTTTTAAGGCACAGACGTGTGACCTGTGATTAAATTTGAAACGAGGCTTGTTTCACTGAGTTATCACGTAATCAGGGCCTGTCAATGTTTTATTCCAGATTCCACACCCAGAGTCTCTCCAGTGACTCAGAGTGACTGCAGATACTTGGTTCCCACAGCCAGTCTGCCACCTCGGCTGGCCAAGGATACAGCCTGGGCAGAGAATTTATCTGTGGTACATGGTAACAGTGGCACAAGGTGCTCTAATATGAGTCTTCTTGACTGGTTAATTGGACCAAAATGTATACTGACCTACAAAGAAAGGCTGTCAGAAACTGACCACCTTTGCCTATCCAAAGTTTAGGAAAAGTAAACATAGGGAAGTGAGACTGTTAACAAAATGTCATTTAATAACCTATTTGACCATCTACTACTCCAGTTTATAAGGTTTTTTTATTAATTTATTTTTTATTGAAGGATAATTGCTTTACAGAATTTTGTTATTTTCTGTCAAACCTCAACTCAACATGAATCAGCCATATATAAATATATCTCCTCCCTTCTGGAACTCCCTCCCATCTCCTTCCCTATCCCACCCCTCTAGGTTGATACAGAGCCCCAGTTTCAGCTTCCTGAGCCATACAGCAAATTCCCGTTGGCTATCTATTTTACATATGGTAATGTACGTTTTCATATTACCCTGTCCATACATCTCACCCTCTCCTCCCCTCTCCCCATGCCCATAAGTCTATTTTCTATGTCTGTTTCTTCACTGTTGCCCTAAATTCTTCAGTACCATTTTTCTAGATTCTGTATGTATGCATTAGAATACGGTATTTATCTTTCTCTTTCTGACTTACTTCACTCTGTATAATAGGTTTTAGGTTCATCCACCTCATTAGAACTGACTCAAATGTGTTCCTTTTTATGGCTGAGTAATATTCCATTGTGTATGTGTACCACAACTTCTTTATCCATTCATCTGTTGACACACATCTAGGTTGCTATAACAGTTTTACTTCAAGCACTGACCTTGAACCATAAGACTCCTGAAGACAAAGATTACTCCAGCACCCATTCTGAATGAAAGTGAGTTGCTCAGTTGTGTCCGACTCTTTGCGACCCTATGAACTGTAGCCTACCAGGCTCCTCCATCCATGGGATTTTCCAGGCAAGAGTACTGGAGTGGGGTGCCATTTCCTTCTCCAGAGGATCTTCCCGACCCAGGGATCAAACCCAGGTCTCCTGCATTGTAGGCAGATGCTCTACCGTCTGAGCTACAAGGGAAGTCCCATTCTGAATAGTGGTTCTCAAAACGTGGCCGCAGAACCATTATCACCAGAACTTACCAGACAAGTAATTTCTCAGGCCCCACCCCTGGCCTTCTGAGTCAAAAGCCCTGTGGGTAGGGTTCAGAAATATGCTTAAGCAAGCTCTCCAGATGATTCTGATACTAAGGTTTTGAGAATTCCTGTATTAGTTGATTGATTTTTAATAATGAATCATCTGTAAAACACATATCAGAGAAAATAAGCCTGATATTTCCAAGTACTAAAACTGAATGTCTTATGCCTTAGCACCCAATAGGTATTCTCTCAAACCTATAATTCATAATATGCAAATAAAATTTTGCAAAGCACTACTGTACCTGAGAGCATCCCCTGCCCAGGTGATGGGGGAGCTTGGAAGGCATAGACATTATCTCCTTCTGCAATAGTATTCAGGTCCTCTTCATCAAAGAAAGACCGCTGGAGTCCACTGGGATACAGTTCAACCAAGATCACCTGGAATGAAAAGGATCATTTTCCCTTTTGTTTCTCAAAGGGAACTTAACAAAGCAGCAGTCTAAAAATGACCAATTGCCCAAGACCTCCCTTTTACATTTTCCTTCCAAGTGGTTACTTATTTTTAGTAATAAAACACTAGGTGCTACAGTCAGACTAACACAGACTTGGATCTCAACTGCAACAACAGAATATCAAAGTGCCAAAGGAAGAGTGGGGAGAAGAAAACTGAAAAGCTAAAGTTTTATACCCAGCTAAACTATCCTGACAGAATGAGCCTAACTAAAATGAAGCCTACTTCAGATAAACAAAAATTGAGAGTGTTTCCCACTAACCGATCTCCACTTAAAAAACTTCTAAATAGTACTGCCAACTTTTTTCACATTGTACCATACATGGAAAATATTTTTATGGAACACTGAGGTGAGCGGCAAAGGCTGGTTTTGTAGTGGAGGAGATGGGTGACTACTGCTTTGAGGGTCCTGGCTCCCCCCAGATCCAACTCTGCCCCCTGAAGGGTGGAAAGAATCAACAACTGAACGCACAGACACACATCTTTTCCTTCAATGGAGATCTTTATTAAAATAGTGAGAAAAGTCAGAAGAACTGATTGGGTGGAAGCAGGAAGGAGCCCACTGGGGTGACAGAAAGGTTCTGTTATCATGGTGGTTACACAGATGTACATGTAAAAAGTTAACAAGTTACGTTATAACCTTAAGATGGACACTTTCTTATATCCCTTCTCTTCTGTAATGAAAAGGTTAAAAATATTCCTTAATTAGAAAAAAAAATCTCATGAGGTCACCAAGTCACCAATTTTACACCAATGGAAGTATGAAATTTCCATTCTACAGTTAAAGAAACAGAGGATCAGAACTTCCCTGGAGGTCCAGTGGTTAAGGCTCTGTGCTCCCAAGACAGGAGGCGTGGGTATGAGCCCTGGTCAGGAACTAAGATCCCACATGCTGCACAATGTGGTAAAAAAAAAAAGAAAACTAAAGAAAGAAATAGGGGACTGATTACTTTGTCCAAGGTCCGAAAACTAGAAAGGGACTGAATCACAATTAGAACCCCATTTTGAGCCCTTCCCTTGTTGCTTTTCACCACCATCCCTTCTATCCTGTCCTTTCATGGGGGACCCTATTATGGGTCTGTCCACCAAAGTCACAGTGAATCCAAACTCTTTACCAAGACACTTAAAAAAAAAAAGTGGAGCACACCCATCCCACTGTCCCCAAATCGCCTCTCTCATGTACTCATCCCAAGTTCCTCTTCAGTCTCCTGGTTTATATTCTCAGGAGTGAAAACACAGAAGAGTGGCTCAGGTTCTGAAATCACTACCTGCATTCAAATCCTGGCCCAGGCACTGACCTTGTGTCACACCTGCCCAGTGCTCACTGGTAAAATGAGCATAACTGTAATATCTGCCTCACAGGATGATGGTGGGGAGTAAATTAGCCATAAAGTTCACAGAGTGGTGCTCAGCACTTAATCAGCACTACTGAGAGTCAGCTATTGTTGAAAGGATGATGATCGCCATCATCGTCACCTTTTGGGAAGACAAAGGTGATTTCCTTTCCGGGTTATTCTGTGAAAAAGCAGGGAGCGGTCTAGGCCCAGTCATCACAGACACCAGGGACTATTAATCAAACAGTATCTCATGAGTCACACTGCAGTCACTGAGAGTCAAAAATTAGCCTCAATAGCCCAGAGAGCTGGTGCGGTTAGCATCCCTCATCCCACGCCCAGGTCCCCCATCACACCTCCTCTGGAGAGATGCCGCCTTCCTCTGCAACCATCTTCCTCAGGGCTGCCACCGTGCTCAGGATCGGCACGGCCAGGCCAACGCGCAGGAACCGCTGGCTCTTGGAGGGGAAGACCAAGGTGACACTCAAGAATCTGGAAAATAGGAAGGAGGCCACATCCTTAAAGGACGGACATGGGCTGTCACCAACATCACTGACACTAGACCAGGTTTAGCACTTGGGCAAATCTTGGCTTCCTGGTCGGGTCATTGCCCTTTAAGTACGTTGCCACCAGGTGGCAGCAGAGAGCCAATTCCACAAGGGTCTCAGTAGCATGTACTTTTCCAGCGACTTATAAGTAAAAGATATTTGATCAAGAATCACAACACAGGTCTTCCTCAACTTACAGTGGGATTACGTCATTGTAACTTAAAGTATCTTAAGTCAAAAATGCATTTAATACACCTAACCTATCAAATATCATAGCTTAGCCCTCCCCACCTTAAACATTCTCAGAACACTTACATTTGCCCACAGTTGGGCAAAATCATCTAACATAGAGCCTCCGTGATAATAAAGTTTTGAATTGCCCCTGTAATTTACTGAATGCTGTGCTGAAGGTGAAAAACAGAGCGGTTTTAAGTGTATGGTTGTTTACTCTTGTGATCACCCGGCTGGACTGGGAGCTGTGGTGCTGCCCTGCCCAGAGAGGACCATACCTCACATTGCTTGGCTGGGAAAAGATCAAAATTCAAAATGCAAAGTACAGTTCCTACTGAATGCGCATCACTTTCATATCATTGTACAATCAAAATATTGTACGTCGAACCATCGTTAAGTCAGGGACCATCTGTTCCGACCTATGGTCTCAAGATTATATTTGCTAAGTAGATAATCTAAAGCAAAAAGAAACTTTGAAGTCTGAAAAGTAGAGCAGTCAAGTTTCTCCCTCCAGGACAACTCAACACTACTGACAAGGCTCCCCTTTTCCTCCTGAAGTTCTTTCTCTCTTGTGATGGAATACAGCCCTTTTGCTCCCCAACTTCTCTGGACTCTCTCTCGTTCCAATGTCTACTACACCCAGCAGCACACCAGGGCTTACCCCTCCAACTCCTGCTTCTCCTGCTCTCTACTACAATTATAATCTAATCCATATGAATAATTAGCAGAGCTGAGACTTGAACCCAGGCAGTCTGGCCCCAGAGTCAGTGGTCCTAACCATTGTGCTATGCTGCATCTGGCCAGGAATCACAGCTCATATCTATCAGTAGCTATCATATGATGATAGGATAAGCCAGTTATTAATATATTTATGGCATTGACAATCAGCAGAACAGGAATTCAGAGCAGGAAATGGGATTCAGTTGCCAGGAAAGGATATATAAAGCCATCAGTCTTCACTGCATCCTAAAGATGGAGGATATCAACAGACAGAAGGCAAGAGGAAAGATTTTGCAAAGCGGGGGAACCCAGGGAAGAAAGGCCCCATATAGGAATTCACTAAGCCTCCATGTGGTTGGCAGTGGCCTTAACAGTCCCTGCCAAGACCTAGGCTTCTGGGATGCCTGTGCTACGTGCTTCCTCTTTTTGCAGAGCCAAACTTCATCATGTCTCCTACCTAATCCTGCCTCTTTTCTTTTTTTCTCGTATCTCCCAACAACCCCTTTCCATTTCCTTTGCCCCTTAAATAAACCTTTTCCTACACCTTCCCCAAGAGGAAAAAGGATTTAGAAATAAAGCTGGGGAAAACAGAGGATGACAAGTTTTCTCTGGTTCACCTCTGTCTGTTTGAGTGGTACCAACTGGCCCATGCCAGCTTCTAAATGGGCCAAAGATGGAAGCCGGGCAATAGGGCTGATAAACAAAAGCATGTTTATAATCCCTTCTTCAGCCAAAGAAGGAACTCAGTAACCTTTCACGTTAATCATCCCATTAGGTCATTGGATGTGCCCAAGAAGCAAGGCTTGGCTGAGAAGCAAAAGAGAACTTTGTAGCTGCAGGGCCCAGAGATTCCAAAAGATGGACGTCAAGTTCACCAGCATGATGCTCACGTACCTCGTCTGGCGCAGAGGGATGGGCAGGGACACGCACAGGAAAGGGTCGAAGGTGTTGCTCTGTTTCAGGCAGTGGGGACAGGTCAAGGAAGATCTGTGAGGGTGGAGGATACACGTTAAAGTCGAATCGCAACTTGAAGAGTTGGACAGTTCCTCGAAGAGTTAGAGCACCATTGCAATTCCTCTGCTAGGGCCATACCACAAAGAATTGAAGGCGGGTATTCAGATCTTTGTGCACAAAGGTTCAGACAATGTTATTCACAATAGCCAAAGGGTGGATACAACTCATGTGTCCATCAATGGATAAATGGGTAAACAGAATGTGTTACAGACACGCAATGGATTATTATTCGGTCCTGAGGTCCTCACACTTGCTATATAAATGAACCTTGATAACATCATGTGAGTAAAAGAAGCCAGACACCAAAGGCTACATAATTTATGATTCCATGTATATGAAATACCAGAGTGAGTAAAGCTACAGGGAGAGAATGCAGATTGATGGTTGCCAGGTGATGAGAGGAGGAAGACCTGGGGAGTGGCTGCTTCATGAGTACCAGGTTTTCTTTTGGGGATGATGAAAATGGTTACGAACTAGAAAAAAAATCGGTGGTTGCACAACATTGTGGGTGTACATGCTGCTGAGCTACAACTTTAAAATGCTTGATTTTATGTTATGTGGCTCTCAACTCAATTTCTTAAAAAGGAAAAAGTTTAATCATATGTATGGGGATTTCCCTGGTGGTACAAAGGCTAAGACTCTGCTCCCAGTGCAGGAGGGTGGGCCTGTGTTCAATCTCTGGTCAGGGAACTATATGCCACGTGCTGCAACTAAGACCCAGCACAGCCAAATAAATAAATAAATCTTAAAAAAAGAAAAATCAGACCAGAGAACACACTGGAGTACTTAATGTTCAATCACTCCCTGCCTCTGGTGAATTTCCCTTTAGGAAAACCATGGCAATGCTGCAGTAAAAAGGATGCACCAGGCATAGAGCACCAGCCAGCAGGGGGACCTGATGTTTGTGGGGACTCCTCTGCCACCCTGTTTCTCTCCCTCCCTCCTCCCAACCTCACCCATCACATACTGTGCCATAACACAGACCTGAAAGATGTACTTTGTCATTGGGAACTTTCCAAACCCGTTTCACATTTAAGCAGACCAATGAGACGGAATGTTTTTCTTTGACTTACTCATTTTTTAAAAATCTACTAAAAGTAAGCAAGGCCGAATTTTTCTTGCAGATGCGCCCTAGTCAACCGATCCAGGGACATGACCTTTAGATGGAGCCGTGAATCTCTGGCCCGGAGCAAGAGATGCATAGTTTGGCAAAAACATAGAACAACCTAATTTTGTATTTAAAGAATAAAGAAAGCATATTGTTTTCACAATAAACCAGAGAGAGGACGTGAGAGGCACCTGTTCCTCAAAGGATGAGAAGAGGATGATGAGTATGACCAGCAGATCAGGGGGAGAGGGTAGCATCACCTTCACAGAAAACTCCAGCAGTTACGAGGCTCCAGCTACACCTCAGATGTGGCCCGGAGGGGTCCTTTCATCCTTGCAATCCCCTCCAGTTCATCACAGTCCTATCCTACCGTCTCCCAGGCACTCACAGGAGAAAGGACAGAAAATCACCCCAACGCCCTTCACTCTTTACTCGCTCATTTTCCCCAAGCTATTCATCCTCTCTGTCCAATTGCTTCTGCTCCAAAACCAGCCTCTCATCTGCCGCTGGAACTCAGAACTGCTGTCTGCTCTCCATGGGTTACAAATGCCCCGAAACGACACTGCTCATTTCACACCCTGGCCTCTCGCTGCCACTGAATATCCATCTGACACCTCCCACCCAGCCAGCTTCACCTGCTCGCTGGCTGGTGAGACGGATGTTCACACCGGCAATGGTAATTAAGACAAAGCACAGGCAAGATGTCACCTCTCCAAATCTGCAGTCTGAAAAATGCTTCTAAAACATACTCTGCCTAAAAGGGAATGCCACCTGTAATGGGAACCAGATTAGGATTTCTGTGAACAAAAGCTATGAATGCCATGGAGAGAGGAACACACACACACACACACACATGCACACACACTGCCTCCTCGAGCCAAAATTCCAAGATAGCAACAATCCTTGACTATTAAACTTGCAGATGTTTTCAAGCCATAATAATAATTGTATAGAATAACCAATAATTCGTCCTCCAGTCCAGTGGTCCTGGACCTTTTTGGGACCAGGGACCAATTTTGTGGAAGACAATTTTTCCAAGGGAAAGGGGTAGGGGGAGGGATGGTTTGGGAATGACTCAAGAGCATTACACTCCCTGTGCACTTTATTTCTATTCTTATTACATCAGCTCCATCTCAGATCATCAGGGATTAGATCCCGGAGGTTGGGGGACCCCTGCTCTAGCCTACAATCTCCAACACTCTAATACTATTCTCCCTTCCCTCCTCCAGCCAAAGGCAAAACCTCAGCCCCCTAAAAAGGGACAGCAAGGGGAGATATAGGGAGAATCTCAGTGAGCAGGGCGCCTCTGGACTAACCCATAATAGCACTTCCGGCTTTTGGTTTCACAAATAAGACTGATACCAGAGGGCATCCTCCCCAGGAAAGGAGACTGAAGAGGGTCCAGATCAGCATGGACCACACCCAGGGATTCCAGCCTGGAACTGGCACCCACTATGGCTGCAGAAAACCACTGCTCAGACCTCAAAAGCCCTAACCTAGATGGATGTCCCTAACGATATTTTTTTCCTTTACTCTGGACCAGAAGGCAGAAAGCAGCTATTTTTAGCTGTCACCAATCCCTTTTTTTTTTAGCATGAATATCTCGCTTCTTACTCACCCTTCCACAGCAATCTACCCAAAGGGTGCTTACAGTCCTTAGTATCGGATCAGCTCAAATGTCACTTCTTCAGGAATCTGTCCCTGACTCACCTTTTACCTTGTGACACTGTGATTTATAATAAGAAATGTATATTTATGTTGAAAAGTATGTATATTCCTGGCACAGAGCTCCTAAAACCCTTGGAATTTCCTAAGTGATGAGAGCAGAAATAAAGGCAAAATGAGCATTTTTTGCTATTCATAAAAAACCCCGTACGACCACACCTGAATTTATGCTAAAACCACAGGATGGGACTGGTTGTCAGAGGAACCCAGCACAGGACGAGGACTTTCAGCTCCACGTACGAGGTCCACACTAGGACTCGGCTAGGCTAAGATCCCACATGCTGCGGGGGTGTGGCCAAAAAGAAAAGAAAAAAAAAAGAAAGTAATGTAAAGGGAAACAAGAGATTTTTTTCCTCTTTCACACTCATAACATGCACTTCAACACTCCCCCAATTTTTCCTTCAAAGCACCTGCCAGTTATACAACTATGTAAAAACCCAGGAGTCGCCCTAGATGTTCACAGTTCCCTTGGCCCCTCCCCCTCTTACTCTTAAACCCACTAGCAAGTCCTGTTGACTCTACATCCCAAACCTGTTCCCCATCTACCCACCCTGCTCCCTCCATCTCCATCACTACCAGTCTCCATCATTCTCCCACTGGGAGGACAGCACATCAGCTGCTATTCCAGCTCCCAATGCTGCCTCCCTTCATCACCAAAACAACTCATTTCTTTCTTTCTTTGTTTTTTTTGGCCGCAGGCCACAGCAGGTGGGATCAGATCCCCTATCAGGCATCGAACTCATGCCAAGTACAGTGGAAGCTCAGATTCTTAACCACTGGACAGCCAGGGAAGTCCCAACCAGCCAATTTCTTAAATGGATAATTAGACCACATGCTGCCTTAAACTTTGAAGTGGTCTCCTGTGGCCCTTAAGCTACATACAACCCACACTACCAGATGCCCGTCCACCTCTCCAGCCTCCCCTCTCCCCACTACTTGGCAGTTCTCTGTTCCCTGAACTTGCATCATCTCCACCCCCTTGCTGCTTTTTCTGCCTGGAATACCCTGTCCCCAAGTATCTGAATGGCCAGCTTCTTGTCACTCAGCTCGCAGTTCGAATGTCTCCCCTGAAAATAAGCCTCACCTGATCACCTTATCTAAGGTCGGCTGCCTTCCCAACCTCCCAGGTTATCATTTCACTCATTGTTATCACAGATTGTTGCATATTATGTGTGTATTAAGTCCCTTCCCAGGTGGTGCTAGTGGTAAAGAACCCACCTGCCAATGCAGGACACGTAAGAGACGCGGGTTTGATCCCTGGGTTGGGAAGATCCTCTGGAGAAGGGCATGGCAACCCACTTCAGTATTCTTGCCTGAAGAATCCCATGAACAGAGAAGCCTGGCCAGCTACAGTCCAGGGATCACACGGAGTTGGACCCAACTGAAGTGACTTGGCAGGCACATATGTGTACCATCTAACACCTCCCCTGATACATGCTTTCAAACTGTGATGCTAGAGAAGACTCTTGAGAGTCCCTTGGACTGCAAGGAGATCAAACCAGTCAATCCTAAAGGAAATCAACCCTGAATATTCACTGGAAGGACTGATACTGAAGCTGAAGCTCCAATATTTTGGCCTCCTGTTGCAAAGAGCTGACTCTTTAGAAAAGACCTTGATGCTGGGAAAGACTGAGGGCAGGAGAAGGGGATGACAGAGGACAAGATGGTTAGGTAGCATCACTGACTCAATGGACATGAATTTGAGCAAACTCCAGGAGAGAGTGGAGGACAGAGGAACCCGGGGTGCTACAGTCCATGCGGGTCGCAAAGAGTTGGACACGACTTAGCGTCTGAACAAGAACAAACCCCCAATAGAATGTTAGTTAATAAGAACAGTGGCTGGGGTGTGTTCACAGCTCAAGTCTCAGTACCTAGAAGGGGGCCTGGCAGAGTCTATATAAGTTTATATTTTTTATATCCTTCATTATGCTGGGAAATGTAGAACTCCAAATAATGTGTTAAACTCAGCTCTCTGGTAATAAAGAACAAACCAGAAAGATCTCACCCACTTCTCAGCAATGGCCTGGGGAGATCCTAGGCCTTCACATTCATGTTTTATAGAACCATCTTCACCAATACCCCTCCTTCAAGCGGGATGGGAGGCCCAGGAGCCAGCAAGGAAAGAAATACTGAAGGTTGGAAACAACAGGAGTAAGTGCTTAACTGTGATTAATAATGGGGGAGACACGGGAGCTTATGGTTTCTGTTGTTTTACAATCTCAAGGTAAACCTGGCAATGTGAGGCTGGCTACCAGCATACAAGTTTGCTGAAGCCTTAGGCAACACATTTTAAACATACCCTATTCTTACCTGTATTGTGCTTGGAAGTGGCTTTGCACAAAGCTTTGGCCCACAGAAAGTGGAGCTGATGGCGACAGAAGGTTCTCAGAGGTCTTCCTGGCTTCATGTTGAAGCTGCAAAGAAATGAGGGGAGGAAACAAAATTAGCCATGCCTCCCATCACTCCACTGCATCCAGACCAACAAGACTCCACCTCCTCCTGGGTCCACAGCATCCCTTTCTGGGACTAGACCTGCAGAACCAGGCTTTCCATGTTGCTTACCATAATCTACTGCTCCTTCAATCCCTGGACCTCCCCAATTCCCTGAGAGAGTGACAGAGAAAGGAAAGAGACAGAGGTAATGTGTGTTGTGTGTGTGTGTGTGTGCGCGTGTTGAAAGAGCATGAACCTTGGTGAACACTCACACATACTACCCCAGCTCCAACCATTATGTCTGGATTAACAAACCCATTCTTTACCCCCATGCTTCTAGGAACCCTGTGTCTAAATGTTTCCTGTACATTTCACTTGGATGGGCTGTCATCACTTCAAACACACCCACACCAAATCTGACCATCTCCCACCTCCTAAACCATTCCTGAACATATTTTCCAGGGAGCCAGTCTTCACGTGAACATCGTCTTTCTCAGACAAAACAGGTTTGCATCTCAGAATAATGAATGCGTCAGCCTCCTCCCACCACACTCTGTCCTACTATATTCTTTGAATTCCCTTACATATGAATATCCCATTGCAGCTGTAATAAATGTAATAAATTAGTGGCTTGAAACAATAGAAATATGTCCTCTTGTAGATTTCAAGACCAGACATCCAAAATCAGGGACTTCCCTGCTGGTCCAATGGCTAAGACTCTGAGCTCCCAATGCAGGACACCTGGGTTCGATCCCTGGTCAGGGAACTAGACCCCATATACCACAACTAAAAGATTCCACATGCTGCAAGATCTGGTGCAGCCAAATAAATAAACCGATATTTAAAAAATAAAAAGGAGGGAGGGACTTGATCAAGACACCTTGTGTGACACCCTGTGTGCACAGCTCATAACTGAGCAGCCAATGGGGCAGGGGAGGAGACAGAGGAAGGGGTTCAGTTCAGTCACTCAGTCGTGTCCGACTCTTTACAACCCCATGAATCGCAGCACGCCAGGCCTCCCTGTCCATCACCAACTCCCGGAGTTCACCCAGACTCACGTCCATCCAGTCAGTGATGCCATCCAGCTATCTCATCCTCTGTTGTCCCCTTCTCCTCCTGCCCCCAATCCCTCCCAGCATCAGAGTCTTTTCCAATGAGTCAACTCTTTGCATGAGGTGGCCAAAGTACTGGAGTTTCAGCTTCAGCATCATTCCTCCCAAAGAAATCCCAGGGCTGATCTCCTTCAGAATGGACTGGTTGGATCTCCTTGCAGTCCAAGGGACTCCCAAGAGTCTTCTCCAACACCACAGTTCAAAACCATCAATTCTTCGGCGCTCAGCTTTCTTCACAGTCCAACTCTCACATCCATACATGACCACAGGAAAAACCATAGCCTTGACTAGACGGACCTTTGTTGGCAAAGTAATGTCTCTGCTTTTCAATATGCTATCTAGGTTGGTCATAACTTTCCTTCCAAGGAGTAAGCGTCTTTTAATTTCATGGCTGCAGTCACCATCTGCAGTGATTTTGGAGCCCAAAAAATAAAGTCTGACACTGTTTCCACTGTTTCCCCATCTATTTCCCATGAAGTGATGGGAAAGAGGAAGGGGTACATAGGGTCAATTCCAAGCTTCCGATCTGGTGCCTGAAGAACCCCTGATCCATTAACAGAAGTGTGTGTGTGTGCTCAGGGGTGTCTGATTCTTTGCGACCCCATGGACTGTAACCTGCCAGGCTCCTCTGTCCATGGGATTTCCCAGGCAAGAATACTGGAGTGGGCTGCCATTTCCTTCTCCAGGGGATCTTCCCAATCCAGGGATTTAACCCTCGTCTCCTGCATTGGCAGGCAGGTTTTTCACCACTGAGCCACCAGGGAAGCCCATTAACCGAAGAGGGAAGGGCAACAGGAGAAAGGGGAAGTTGAGGGAGGGGAGAGCAAGCCAAGTTCCAGGCAGAGACACGGAAGGACAAGGGAATGAAGGGCTCGGAGGAGAAAGAGAGAGACCGTGGATGCAGAGAGGATGCGGGCATTTGGGGCTGCCCAGGACGGTCTCCTCTTCACTGAGAGTAGCCTTCACTTTGGGAGAGCTGAATTCAGTCCGGGGGGAGGGGGCAAGGCTCTTTCATCAGGGATCCTTTCCTCCCTCACCAAAGAGACTGGCACGTGATCCAAGCAGGATGGATGAGATGTCCCTGCTCTGCATGTCAATCACAGGCAGACTGACACACAGGCTGCAAACTGCGACTCTGGCAGAAGTGTCCAGGCCAGAGGATTGAGCCGTTCCTGCCACTGACACCCTCCCACACCCAGAGCTGCCTGGCTCAAGACAGTTCCCAGCCTGGTCTTCAGCCTTCATTTCCATTCTTCACACCTGCCCTTTGCCTTCCAACTAATTCCTTTGTTGTTTGAGTTGTCTGATTGGCTGCCGTTCCTCACACCCAAAGACCTCACAATGACCCAGGCTGCTTCTCCATCAGGATGATAGGGCAGTGGGACTTCCCTGACAGTCCGGTGGGTAAGACCTTCCAATGCAGGGGGTTTGGATTCGATCCCTGGTTGGGGAGCTAAGATCCCATATGCCTTACGGCCAAAATAACTAAAACAGAAGCAATACTTTGAAAATGGTCCACATTAAATAAAAAAATCTAAAAAAGATGATAAGGCAGCATGCTTTGGGAGTGGCTGCAGACAGGACCGTCCAAGGAGGGGTATGTACAGAGAAAATTCCAAACGAGGCTGGGGTGAGAGGTCATGGAGGGTCACTCAAAAAGCATGGTGTATCAGGCAGGTCGGACCAGGCTGGGGCTACCCTGCTAGCCGAGTGATCCTGACGATCTCCCTGAGCCCTGTTCCACACCTAAAAGGAAGAGGAGTATTACGTCAGCTCAGGGAGTCATCATTTAAATAAAAAGAGACGAGGGTATCCTGCCTGGCACATAGTAGGCGCTTAATAGATGTTAGGTTTCTGGTCCTCTCCCCAGCCTCAGTCCCTTTCTTAATCCTGCAAGAGTGGCATTTTCTGTAAGATAAACTGCCCAAAATATTGCTGGTGTCACACTGTCCACAGGATAGTAAAAAGATGCCCTATTCACCAGCTGAAAACATTTATTGTTACATTAACAGAAAAGAAAGTGGTCCTCATGTTTCCTGTTCTGGTTTCAAATAAATTGAGCTACAATGGCTTTCATATGTTTGAAACAGAAATAGCCTCAGAAAGAAAAATTGTTCAGAGGTACACAGGGGACAGTCTCTTTCCTTCTTGGAAAGCAAAAATAAAGTTTGTGCCAAATAGTCCAACAGCTCTGCTCTTCTACCTTCAAGCATTCACAGCCAGCCCTCTGCAGGCAGCCCGATTTTCTGAGAGCAAGGAGGAGCTTTGACTCCAGACAGAGAAAAAGATCTTTCCTGGCCTCAATCAGGTCAGATGAAGAGCAGGGCAAGCTCCTCTCTCCGGCCACAGCCAGCCGTGGTCTTGTTGGGTCGTGGGTGCCTTCTTGACACCCTTGGCCATTAAAGGAACAGAAAGCAGCCGGCGTGACTAAGAATCATGAGTGAGGGGCAGAAACCAGGCAGAGCTGTTGGTGGGTCAACCAGTTAGGGCCCCGTCAGCTGTATAGGAGTCTGGATTCTGTTGTAAATGCAACAGGGAGCTGCCGAGGGAATTAAAGCAGGAGGGTGATGCAATCTTATTTCCTTTCTGAAAAGATCCCTCTGGCTACAGCATGAAGAACACACAGTAGCGGGGCACACTGGAAAATGGAAAACCAGTTAGGGCTGCTTTCATGAGAGTCTTGAAATCGTAACAAGTTATTGACTTAAACTCACTGTCATCTTAAAGACAGGTTTGAGGTGGTGTGCTGTGGTTGGGACCAAGGCTCCAGAGCAGAGTTCTCAATGAGGGGGATGCTTTTGCCTCTCCTCCAGGGGACATGTGGCCGTGTCTGGAGACAGTTTTGGTAATCAATCACAACTACGGGTGCCACTGGCAGCTGCTAGGTAAAGAAATGCTGCAAACGGTACAATGTACAAGACAAACCCCCACTCCCCTAGAATTACCTGGTCTTCTGTCAAAAGTGCTGAGGCTAAGAAGCCCTGTTCTAAGAGTTGAATTTTCTAGCTTTGCATCCTGGCTCTCCTACTGGCTTGCTGTGTGACTTGGGCCAAGTTACTTAACCTCTCTGTGCTCTCCCCCACCTCTATGGGATGCTTTTCCTGCAGCCAAAGGATGAAAGAGAAGGATCGAAAGGTAACTGGGAAGGCTGTTTATTCCTCTTACTTGCCAGGTAGGAAGTGCTGCCTGGCATAGGCAGGGAGTGGGGAGGAGGAGGGGGAAAATGGGACAAGAAGCCTTTTCTTTTTTGGCCACATGGCTTGCAGAATCTTAGTTCCCTGACCAGGGATTGAACCCATGCCCCCTGCAGTGGAAGCACAGAGTCTAAACCATTTGACTGCCAGGGAAGCCCCAGGATGGTTCTTTTTAAAAGAAGAAAACAGGCTTTCAAGCTAGATTCCCCTTGGACTTGAATCCTGACTCTGTCACTTCTTAAGCTGTGCTGCTTCAGGAAGGTTACACAGCCTGTCTGATTCTTGGTTTACCCATATGCCAAATGGGGATAATAACTCTTGAAACACTCCACAAATGATAGTAGCTATTCATACTGTGTATAACACTCCAAGATGTGCTCTGAAAAGTACAGAACAGGCTACAATCACTATCTTCCCCATCCCATGCATTTGGCAACCTGCTGTCTCAGACATAAGAACTCTTTCTGCAGCTCTGTCAAGCTCTTTACCTTCTACATTATACTGTGGTTTAAAAGAGTTTATTCAAGACATATATGGTGATGCTCTCCTTAAAGCTGCAACTTGTCATTTTAAAAGAAAAAGAAACAGAGACAATTGGCTGTGCAGACAAGTTAAAGGAAAAAGGTGACTCGGCTTCTTGAGCCACTTTATTTTTAAATAAACATTTTATGTATTTAAGGAGTGCAACATGACGATTTGATACACACCAAGGTAGTGGCGGTGATGGAATTCCAGTTGAGCTATTTCAAATCCTGAAAGATGATGCTGTGAAAGTGCTGCGCTCAATATGCCAGCAAATTTGGAAAACTCAGCAGTGAACACAGGACTGGAAAAGGTCAGTTTTCACTCCAATCCCAAAGAAAGGCAATGCCAAAGAATGCACAAACTACCGCATAATTGCACTCATCTCACACGCTAGTAAAGTAATGTTCAAAATTCTCCAAGCCAGGCTTCAGCAATACGTGAACCATGAACTTCCTGATGTTCAAGCTGGTTTTAGAAAAGGCAGAGGAACCAGAGATCAAATTGCCAACATCTGCTGGATCATCGAAAAAGCAAGAGAGTTCCAGAAAAACATCTATTTCTGCTTTATTGACTATACCAAAGCCTTTGACTGTGTGGATCACAATAAACTGTGGAAAATTCTGAAAGAGATGGGAATACCAGACCACCTGACTGCCTCTTGAGAAACCTGTATGCAGGTCAGGAAGCAACAGTTAGAACTGGACATGGAACAGACTGGTTCCAAATAGGAAAAGGAGTACGTCAAGGCTGTATATTGTTTAACGTCTATGCAGAGTACATCATGAGAAACGCTGGGCTGGATGAAGCACAAGCTGGAATCAAGATTGCCGGGAGAAATATCAATAACCTCAGATATGCAGATGACACCACCCTTTGGCAGAAAGTGAAGAGGAACTAAAAATCCTCTTGATGAAAGTGAAAAAGGAGGACTCTGTCTCCCACGTGCGTGCACTCTTTTCTCTCTCTCTCTCTCTCTCTTTCTCTCTCTCTCCTGCTATCCTCTAAATAAAATAGAGCTGTAACACTGATTTGCCTAAGAGCTGTAGCACGGTTTGTCCAAGACCCAAGAGCTGTGACGTGCCGAGGGCTTTAATGTCTGTTGCTCCAAATCTTTGTTGTGACGAGACAAAGAACCGAGGAACATACACTCGCGTGACATCTATGGTCCTGTGACTCAGATATAACCTGGCTGAAACAACCTCTGTGTGGAAGAGGCCAAGCACAGCAGGAGCCCAACTCAGCGAAGCTCCCGTGCTAGAAGCAGAAGGCAAAGAAACCCAGCTCAGGGGAAGGCCCATCTTGCTGGAAACCGGGACAGCGAAAAACAAACTCAGCAGAAAGCTCACGCGGCCCAGTCTCAGATTCCAGAAGACCTCCGGTTAAGTCAAGGTACCAAGACATGACTTCTGGATTCACTACTCACGAGTCAAGCCATGGAAGAAAACAGAAGAGGACACTCAATACACCTGTCAACCAGCTACAACATGCAGTGCCAGTTCAACAAAGATATAAAACTACAGCTAACCACGGAATATATCACATACTCTTGGACACCGCTATAAGGACTCTGAGGATTGAGACTAGCAAGAGGGGGAGGCCCAATACACCTCACCGCCCCAGTTCAGCAGGAAGTAGCCAGAAAGACCTCGACACCCCTATTCCCAAAGAATTGGGCCTCCCATCTCTTGAGGGGGGAATGTTAGGTAGAATAGGGAAAAGGAGTCCAAAATGGCGGTGGCTAAGACAAGGAAGGTCTGAGGACCAGAGTGAAGACTTCAGGCAGAACAAACAGAACAAACAGCACTCCTGGCTAAGCCCAATTTGCATAGGGCAGGCCCAGGTGGAGGAAAAAACATATAAAAGGAGGAGCCAAAGCGCTTTCTCTTGGACTCTCTCTCCCACGTGCGTGCACTCTTTTCTTTCTCTCTCTCTCTCTCTCACTCTCCTGCTATCTTCTAAATAAAATAGAGCTGTAACACTGAAAAAAAAAAAGAAAAAAAAAAAAGAAAGTGAAAGAGGAGAGTGAAAAGGTTGGCTTAAAGCTCAACATTCAGAAAACGAAGATCATGGCATCTGGTCCCATCACTTCATGGGAAATAGATGGGGAAACAGTGGAAATAGTGTCAGACTTTATTTTTCTGGGCTCCAAAATCACTGCAGATGGTGACTGCAGCCATGAAATTAAAAGACGCTTACTCCTTGGAAGGAAAGTTATGACCAACCTAGATAGCATAACAAAAAGCAGAGACATTACTTTGCCAACAAAGGCCCATCTAGTCAGAGCTATGGTTTTTCCAGTAGTCATGTATGGATGTGAGAGTTGGACTGTGAAGAAAGCTGAGCGCCGAAGAATTGATGGTTTTGAACTGTGGTGTTGGAGAAGACTCTTGAGAGTCCCTTGGACTGCAAGGAGATCCAACCAGTCCATTCTGAAGGAGATGAGCCCTGGGATTTCTTTGGGAGGAATGATGCTGAAGCTGAAACTCCAGTACTTTGGCCACCTCATGCAAAGAGTTGACTCATTGGAAAAGACTCTGATGCTGGGAGGGATTGGGGGCAGGAGGAGAAGGGGACAACAGAGGATGAGATAGCTGGATGGCATCACTGACTCGATGGACGTGAGTTTGAGTGAACTCCAGGAGTTGGTGATGGACAGGAAGGGCTGGCGTGCTGCGATTCATGGGGTCGCAAAGAGTCAGACACGACTGAGCGACTGAACCGAACTGAACTGAAGGTAGTGAAATAATTACTTCAGTCAAACCAATAAACATATCCATCTCTTCACATAATTCCCTTCTTGTGTGTGTGGTGAGAGGACCTAACATCTACTCCTAGCAGATTTCTAGCACTCAATACGGTATTATTAATTACAGTCACCATGCTGCATGCTAGGTATCTAGATTCATTCACCCTACAAAACTGACTGCCATTCAGTCTCTCCCTCATTTATTTATTCATTTTAATAAGTATAATTTATTTACAATGTTGTGTTAATTTCTACATACAGCAAAATGATTTAGTTTTATATATATATATATATATATATATATATATATATATATATATACACATTCTTTATTGTATTCTTTTCCCTCATGGTTTATCACAGGATACTGAATATAGTTTCTTGTGTTACACAGTAGGACCTTGTTGTTTATCCGTCAGCTAATCCCAAACTCCCATTCCATCCTTCCCCCACCCCGCCTCGGCAACCACCAGCCTGTTCTCTGTGTCTGGGAGTCTGCTTCCGTTTCATGGATGGGTCCATTTGTGTCAAATTTTAGCATCCAATCTTTATTACCCTACAATAATAGTCTCCGAGCAGGCAGTGTAAAGATGGGAGAGTAACAGGTGAAAGAGCAAAACGCTTAGAAGGGCTTTTTAATTGATTCGCAAGAGGGATGGAAAACAATGGTCCAGACGTAAAACAAACAAACAAAACAAGCAAAGCAGTTCTTGTAGCTGGTTCTTGATCTGGACCAGTTTTGAGACACATCAAAAGTAATGTGCGACTGATTCATTACCAAAGCTTGTAAAACATTTTTTTAATTACAATGGATTGATTATTCATGGACATTGTTTTGATAACTTTGCTCACTCATGGTATAATAAATTTACTCACTTTTCCTTTCTTAAGTGAGAGAGAAAAGGACAGAAACCAATATTGATCTTTATTTAGCAAAGCCCATAGACAGTATAACTGATGTATCAACCGACTGTGGCTATTACAAATGATCATAGGGCTTTCTTACTCCCAAAGGTTTGAGGTTTCATCCAAATCTGGGAATGCTCAGGGTACATGTGAAAAGATCACCCATCCTGTGTCTTGAGAAAAATGATTGGGAATCACTTGCTCTGCAGGATAAGTAACTGAGAAAGCAGAGCTAAAATGGTAGCATTTGAAAATAATAAGCAACACCACCGATGGCCTCACAGGACCATTCTAAGGCATAGGATACTGACGAAAAGGAAAAAGTTATTTTTTCGAACTTTAAACCAAACAGAAACCATATTCACCAAATCACTGGGATTAGAGAGGATGAGGAACGGCAATGGGAGGAAACATCTGGTCTAAAACAAAGCAAAGAAGGCGGCGCAGGGAATGGTACTGTGTGAGCAGCAGCCAGAATATACAAAAATCTATGGAGCTGAATTTCAAGATTGAGTTTTGAGGAGTTGAGTAAATGTTCAAGGCAAAAAACTAATATTGAACACAATGTGTTTTCTGAGGGTGACTGACCTTGTCAGAACCCGGCCCTCGGGAGGAGCCCTCCAAGTCCTCGTGCACGCGATCCAACAACCAGAGCAGGAACTCCAGGGCATCGTGCTGGGCATTGCCTTGGAACTGAGCACCGTACTTGGAGACTGCGTTCTGAAGGAACAGAGAAAAACCAGAGGGGCAATGCGGCCTTTCCAACAGCCAAATACATACATCTCCACTCTTTGGAAGGTTCTTTTCCCATATAGGTCATTATAGGGTATTGAGTAGAGTTCCCTGTCCTATACATTTCTGCTCTGTATACAGATTCATTTGTATAACTTTTTAGATTCCACATATAAGTGATATCATATGGTATTTGTCTTTGTATTTCAAGAAGCCCGCTCAGTTGTGTCCAATTCTTTGCAACCCCATGGACTGTAGCCCGCCAGGCTCTCTTTCCATGGAATTCTCCAGGCAAGAATCCTGGAGTGGGTTGCCATTCCCTTCTCCAGGGGGTCTTCCCGACTTGGGGATGGAACCCGGGTCTCCTACATTGCAGGCAGATTCTTTACCATCTGAGCCACCAAGGAAGCTCACTAACACATAAGTAATATTGTATAGTATTTTCTTTGTCTGACTTATTTTACTAAGCATAATATTCTCCAGGTCCATCCCTGTTGCTGAAAATGGCAGTATTTCATTTTTTTGTTTTTTTGGCTGAGCAATATTCTGTTGTCTGTTTCTATTACATCTCTTTTATTTACTTATTTTATCACGCCGGTCTTCACTGGGACATGTGGGGTCTTAGTTGGAGCATATGAGATCTAGTTCCCTGACCAGGGATCAAACCTGGGCCACCTGCATTGAGGGTGGGGAATCTTAGCCACTGGACCACCATGGAAGTCCCCATATCTTCTTAATCCAATTGTCTGGTGATGGGCACTTAGTTTACTGCCATGTCTTAGCTATTGTAAATAGTGCTGCTGTGAACAAACAGGTGAGTGTATCTTTTCAAACTAGTGTTTTCATTTTTTTTCTGGAAATATACCCAGGAGTGGGATTGCTGGATCATGTGGTAGAATGTTTTGATACACATGATTATCTCTCTTCCCTGAAGCTCTGGCCCTTGGAGTGCTGGGGCCCATGCTCCCCTGCCCCCATTAGTCTATTTCCTCGCTCTCTCTGCTCATCCCACAGGTAGACAGCTTCTGGCCCTGCTCTCTCAGCAGTGGTTTCCTTCGTTTCCAATTAACTCTCCTCTTTGAGAATGACCACATGACCCAGTGAAGTGGAATTCCTTAAATACCATGCCTGTGGTTCCTTCACTGCCTCTTCCTAAAATGAATGGAATTTGAGAAGTCCGAACTTCTTCTGTGGTTAGATCACAGTGTGAGCCAATCCTTCATCCACCCCTTTAATAAATAAGTGTTTGTTGAGTGCCAGGCACTAGTCTAGGGACGAGACTTCCTGCCCTCTTGGCACTCATATTCCCACGCCCTTCACTTTGTCCCTTTAAAGGATATGGCAGCTTCGTCATTTTCTGGGTAAAGGCAGGTTCCAGCTTTTAAAAAATTTTATTTCAAAGGGTAATATATGCACCCACCTTTTTAAATAAAGAATTCAAAATATAAAAAGAACAGTAATGAAAAGTCTTCCCTTGCCTGGGTGCCCCTCCCCAAAAGGAAGAAGACACTGAATATTTTCTTACTTAAGCATCCTTCCAGGGTCTTCTTTGTGCAAGCATGAGCATTTGAGTGTAAGCAACCCCCCTTGTCTGTGTACAGGGCACATCTTGTATATGTTCCCTGCAGGTCTGTCCTCTGCTCATGCCCACCCAAGGGAGCAATGTGAGCAAAGCTGTGGACCCAGCTGGTCTCACCACGTCCAATCAAATCAAAGGTGTGCCGTGTGCTCAGTCGTGTCCAGCTCCTTGCAACCCCATGGACTGTAGTCCACCAGGCTCCTCTGTCCATGGGATTTCCCAGGCAATACTGGAATGGTTTGCAATATCCTTCTCCAGAGGATCTTCCCAACCCAGGGATTGAACCCACATCTCTTGTATCACCTGCACTGGCAGGCAAATTTTTTACCACTGAGCCACCTGGGAAGCCCTAATGAAAGGGCCTGGGCTTTTTTCTTTTAAATCTTCCTTTGGGATTTAAAGGCAACTTTAGGATGAGCTGAAGCAAAATTCAAGATTTGATTAACTGAAATGCTGGTTCTGAGTTTTTATTATTTGAAGCACACTAGCTTGGGTACATTGGAGGGTCTAGATTTCTCTGCACTTTGACCCCCCCCACACACACACACAAGCAGGGCTGCCCAATAAGCAAATAAAAAGAAGCATGAATAAGTGATAAACAATGAGTAATGTTTGTGGTAGAAGTATTCATATGCCCCAGGCAATATTGGGGATACATTTTGACTAACAAGTTATTGTTAATCTGAAATTCAAATGGAGCCGGGCATCATGTATTTTGCTGGCAACTGTACCCCCCAGTCACCCTCAAACCTGTATCCTTAGCACCAACATTCCCTTCCGGGGGAGCAGCCAGCACCCCCCAGCTGGAAATCTCTAAAATCAGCTCTTTGTTTTAATGTCAGAGTCCTCTTTCAGGGTCCCTCTCACACCCACATCAGTCAAGAGTTCTGATTCTGGCTTCCTGACTGTGCCTTCCAGAGTCCCATTCCCACTGTTGAGTCCTAATTCCTGTCGACCCAGATGACAATACCCACCTAGAAGGAAGTCGGGCCCCCAGAGGCTCCCCCTGCCCACCCACTGCCTGCAGGACAGGACAGACCCTTCTTCCCACAACCCTGATGGTAAGGTCAGGCCCCCACCCCAAACCCTTCCTAACTGCATTAAAGCTATATCCTAACATGGGAGGGATGAATGGCAATATTTGGTATTTCTACCCTGCAATATGGCATAGCTCTTACCCATATGTGTGTTTCTCCCTCTCATCACTGATAATTTACAACATGTTTAAGCAGTATTCCTAGTTATTTCGTATTTCTGGTTTTTAGGAATGAAATCTCATTTTTATGTTTCTAAAAGGGTCTTGCTTTTGACTATCTAGTACCTGACCCTATTAATGACAGTGATAATTCTAAAACATGGATTCCCCGAACCATTCAGTAGTTTTCCTTCAGGAAAAAAAAAAAAAAATTGTATTTTTTTTTATCCTGTTTCCATTTCATGTCTTACTGTTTTGTCCAGAACTTCCAAAACATACAAGTGATGAAGGTATCCTTGTTTTTTAAAAAAGCAATGCCTCTGGTATATCACTTGAGGCATACTGCATTTCTAAAATTGTTGGTCTAAAATTGATCCTCAAACACATAAGCTAAGATAAATTCCAGATGGCTGAAATCCTTAAATAGCCATAGAAAAATCAGAAGTACATAACACAGAATGTTTATCGAAAGGTATGAAACAAATAAATCTAAAACTTTCTGTAGGTAGAAGGATTGAGTCTGGAGGAAGTATTTGCAGCAAGTATGACAAGAGTTAAAGAATTTAAAGAAACAAGAAAAAACAGCATTATGACCAAGGCAGAATGTTCAGACAAACCACATGAACAGACAATTCCAAGAGCAGTCTTATAACCATTCATAGTGAAAAAGCGTAGAAAGATCCAACACTTCACTCCAAACAAACAAATGTTAAAACCAAGATGCTATTTCTATTTGTTCAACATATTAATGAGAGAATATTTAATACTCAGGAAAACATGTATTGCTGGGGTATCTACAACTTGATACAATTTTTGGAAATTTGTCAATGCGGGCACTAAAAATAATCAAGCCCAATAAAATTGATCTAAAAACTAAAAAGCAATAAACACTTAAAATTGGGAAGATGATTTATATAGATATCAAAACTCATCAGATAGTACTTAAAATTTTTACTCAGCCCTGAGAAGAAATTCTGCCATTTGCAGCAACATGGATGGACCATGAGGACATTATGCTGAGTGAAATAAAAAGACAGAGAAAAACAGTGTATAACACCTTTTATATGTGGAATCTAAAAATATCAAAATTGAAAAGCAGAAAATAGTGGTTATGAGGGGCTGAGGGTAGAGGGAAGGGAGAAGTGTTGAAGGTACATACTTGTAACACTAGGTATTTAAGTTCTGGAGACTAGTACATGGTACAAGCAGACATCAGGTATGGGTTCAGTTCCAGACCACCATAATAAAGCAAATATTTCAATAAAGCACATCACGTGAAATTTTTGGTTTCTCAGTGCATTTAAAAGTGATATTTACACTCTTCTGTGGTCTCTTAATAATACAATATTATAACGTACAATAATATTATGTCTAAAAAACAACATATGGACCTTAATTTTCTTAAAAATTTATTGCTAAAAAATGCTAGCCATCATCTGAGCCTTCAGCGAGTCTTAATCTGCTGCTGGTGAAAAGTCTGACCTTGATGTTGATGGCTGCTGACTGGTTAGCCTAGGATGGCTGCGGGAATTTCTTAAAATAAGACAACAGTGACTGACATCTATGCTTGGATTGACTTTTCCTCTCACTTGAACCCTTAGAGGTCACTGCAGGGTTACTCATTGGCCTAATTTCAATGTTGTGTGTCTCAGGGAAGAGGGAGGCCAGGGGAGAGAGAGATGGGCGGAATAGACAGCTGGTGGAGCGGTCAGAACACACACATTTATTGATTAAGTTCATCTTATATGGGTGCAATTCACAGCACCCCCAAACAATGACAATAGTGACATCAAAGATCACTGATCACAGATCATCATAACAAATACGGTAAAAATGAAACAGTTGGAAGTACTGTGAAAATTACCAAAATGCGACGCAGAGACACAAAGTGAGCAAATACTGCTGGAAAAAGGACACTGACAGACTTGCCCTACACAGGGTTGCCACAGACCTTCAGTTTGTAAAGAACACCGTCTCTGCAAAGTACAATACAATGAAATGTACCTATACAGTGATTATAGACAACAAAACTGTATTATAAATACTAAAGTCACTAGAGACTAAACCTTAAATGTTCCCAGCACTAGAAGAAATACAATCACATGATGAGATGGAGGTATTAATCAATGCTACTACTGGCAATCATACAGTAATACAAACGTACCAGATCAATATATTATCAATATATACCCTACACAGGGTTGTATCTCACATATAACTCAACTTTTAAAAATGGGTGCATTTCATTGTACATAATGTATACCTCAAAAAGTTGATTTCAAAAGCAAGAAACAAAAAAAAGAACAAAACAGTCATCTTTGCTTTGACCATGTCATTTCACTCAAGGAATTAAGCGTATGGAAATGATCAGAGCTGAGGACAATGATTTAAATATAAGAATTTTCAATGCAGCATGATAGTTGGAAAATTGTACAGTATAAAAATGTCTCCCCACAGATGTACAGAACAATCTTTTGGACTCTGTGGGAGAGGGAGAGGGTGGGATGATTTGGGAGAATGGCATTGAAACATGTATAATCTCATATATGAAATGAATTGCCAGTCCAGATTCGATGCATGATACAGGATGCTTGGGGCTGGTGCATTGGGATGACCCAGAGGGATGGTACCAGGAGGGAGGTGGGAGGGCAGTTCAGGATGGGGAACATGTGTACACCCATGGCGGATTCATGTTGATGTATGGCAAAACCAGTACAATATTGTAAAGTAATTAGCCTCCAATTAAAATAAATAAATTTATATTAAAAAAGTCTCCCTAGCAATTGGATCATTTAGTGAAATAGCATACAATCATTATTAATAAAAACTGTTTCATGGAACATGTTAATGACCAGGAGAAAGTCTCAAGTTAATACTTACATGAAAACTGCAGGATACAAAACTAGAATTTCCAATTGTTTGTACATGATTTGAAACACATCAACACACTAATGATGGTTATCTCTAGAGGGAGGAATTCCAGATCTTTTTTTTTTTAACACATTTTAGTATTTTTCATTTTTTTTAGTTATACATATTTAATTACATCATCAAGAAATCAAAGTATTTTGGAACAGGATTTTTTAAATGTATTTATTCACAAAACAAACAGTGGTCCTACTGTCAGTAGGAGGCTGGGTGACTCAGGGACCGAGGAGGGGGACCCCCACAAACCCATCCCATTTGTGTGCCTGGGCTGGGGTCACACACTCCAGCATGCTGGCTTCTCAACTTCCTCTCTTCCTCAGTCCAAAACTAATAATCCCTCTTAAAGACCAAACTCCTTTGTACAACCTTCTGCGGCTTGTCCCCAACCAATTCTCCAGCTCCTCCCCCGAGCCACATAGGCTTTCATGGACAGAGGAGCCTGGCTGGCTACAGTCCACAGGGTAGCAAGACATGACTTACTGACAAAACCACCACCACCAATTCATTTTACCAAGCACTTATCCTGTCCAGCCCCACTCCACTCGGTGACTGGCAGTTTCAGTCTCAGGGACTATAATGCACTTTCCCCCCACCCCCCACCCTCCTTTGTCCTTAGTTGACCCTTCATTCCTCAAAACTCAACTCAAAGCTTCACACTCCTGGGAAGCCTCCCTGCCCCGCCTCCTCACCCCACCTCCCTGGAACAATCACATCCTTCTAGCATAATTGCCTGGTGTCTCAGATTGTAAAGAATCTGTCAGGTTTGATCCCTGGGTCAGGAGGATTCCCTGGAGAAGGAAATGGCTACCCACTCCAGTGTTCTTGCCTGCAGAATTCCGTGGATAGAGGAGCCTGGCGGGCTACAGTCCATGGGGTCGCAAAGAGTAGACTACCACTGAGCAACTCACACTTTCACATTACAGAATTGCCAGAGAACATCTTCATTTTGTAATTCTTGTCACCAGTTCTAATCATGGGCCCGTGGGATTACTTCACTCATCTCCATCTCTCCTGCTGGACCGTAAACTCCCAGGATTTGCATTCATCCCCCACCACGTGTTCCATGCTCTTTGTATAGTGTCTGGACACAATATTTGGTGAATGAATGAATGTTTCCTCATCTGAAAAATCAGAGGAGGCCACCTAGATTTCAATCCACAAGGTTTAAAAGCCCCTGTTCTAGACTCCTCCACTGTCTCCAAGGCTGTCTGCCTGAAAAGTCCCAAGAAAATTTGGACCATATCACCTTTATTAACAAATTAAAAGTTTGATTATCTTTCAATTCCCCCAAGACTCACAAGGAGTTTCTTGGCTCTAGGGATTTGAGGCAGAAGAGACATAGGAAATCCTGGTGAGTCACAGATTACTAATTCAGAAGACTTTTCAATTACTCCTGCCTCTCCATGGCTGCAGTAACTGGATGAGAATGCAAAGACCAAGAGAAAAGGTACACAGAGCTTACCTCCCTCCTTCCTCTTGGTCTCTGCAGGTGAGGAGGTATTAATATAATTAACTCATTTTATCATCACAACATCCCTGTAATAAGGTAAGTACCGCTAGAGTCGCATTTTACAGATGAGGAAAGCTGAGGCACTACTGAGCTTTTAGTAACTTGCTCAAGGTCACAGAGGTGGTATCCTTCACCACCATAGGACACTGCCTCTCACGTTTAAAAAGTGAATGCTACCAAAAGAGCTATTACTGACACCCATTTGACTCCCTGACGCCTGCAGAACAGTGCTTCCCTAGTGAAAGCAGGAGAAAGGTGAGGGTTGGCATCCTTGTGGGTCACATGGCAAGGATTGTTTTCTCCGGCTGAAACTCAAGAGTGGTGATGCTTGTGGAATGAACACTGACAAGTTCCCCCTCCCCCAAGAACAACAATCCCTAGTCTTCAGGGAGCTTCAGCTCTCTGCCCAGAACTGTGGGTTTTGTTTTGTTTATTGTTGTTGTTGTTGTTTTAGCAGGAAGCCAGCCATGTGCCTCAATTTTCAGGACTCTTTCATCCAACTGGGACCCCAAACAAACGCTGGGTTTTAATCCTGGACGAAGTGATACACAGAACTTCCAGTCTCTTGACCCTGCAGCATCCCCAGTAAGGAGATGACCCCAGGGAAAAAGGATACAAACCCATGCTAATGCATCATAGGTGATTTGATTCACACTAAACAAAAGGATGCCATCTCTGATGTAGCAGATCCACTCCGTCTCCCTGGCACTCAGTGCAGTACGTGGCACACAGGTTCTCAGCTTGCCTTGAGCTTAGACTGAAATCCAAACTCCTTACCACTACCTCCAAAACCTTACATGATCTGGTCAACTTCATCTCCACCCCACTCGACTCTCCTGGGCAACAGCCACCCTGGTTTTCTTTGATGCCTCCAACTCTCAGCTCCTTCAGGCCTCTGGTCTTGATACTTGCTGTTCCCTCTCCCTGGATTATTCCTAGATCATTGCCTGGCTGCGTCCTTCTCGTCATTCACCTCCTTCCTCCCAGGCCCTGGCCTTGAAAGTCTGACTCCCCGCACCGCATTGGAAACCAGACTGGAAATTCCATACCTGGCGTGAGAAGCAACCCTCCTAGGCTTCACCTAGCGTTTGCTGAACACAGAAATGTTGTATACACTCAAACCTACCAGCTCCCGGCACTCCCCCTCCTCAAGCGCTGACACACTAGTCAGCTCAAAACAAAAGCGATAATCCCAGGCTGAACTGGTAACTGTCATCTCGAGAAGTCCCCAAGAAGCCCCCTTCCTGATGGAGCACCCACTTGTCCAGAAGGGAAAAGCGAAAGGCCGGAGCGCGGCTGCCGCCGAGCGGCGAGGACTGGAGGCCGCCGGGCGCTGCCTACCTTGAACTCCGCGGAAAGTTGGGGCGTGTATTCTCGAGTCCAGAGCGCGCGCACCAGCGCCGCCAGCTGCTCGGTGACCTCGGCGCGGCCGGGCTCCGCCCGGTAGCGCCCCAGCGCCAGGAACTCGGCCAGCAGGTCGGTGTTGCTCAGACACTGCACCACGGCGTTCATGAAACAGGTGTTGCCGTGGTTCTTCAAGCCCTGCGCTCCCGGGGGCCGCGCCCCGTCGCCGGCGGGGAGCTGGGGCTGGAGTCCGGGCGGGCGCTCCTCCCCGGGGCTTCCGGGCGCGGCGGGATCTGGGCCCTCAAAGCCCCCCTCCCCGTCGCCATCGCCGTGTCCTGACTGGGGCTGGGGTCGGGGCCGGGGCGGCGAGTCCCCGGGGCGGGAGCGACTGCCCAGCGCCAGCAGGAAGCGGCCGAACAGGCGGCGCAGGGAGCGGCGGCGGCGGGGCCGGGGCGCGGGCGGCTCCTCTCCGGCCGCGGCCCCCGCGCTTGGGTCCATGGCTCCTGCCAGCGCCCCTCCCGGAACCAAGCCTCCAACCCCCGGGGGCCCCAGGGGGACGAGCCGCCGGCAGGCCCTTCCAGGCTCGGAAAGGTGCCCAGGCGCCGGCTACCTGCGGGCCAGGTGTGCCGGGACCGGGCGGAGGCGGAGCTAAGGGCGGGGCTGCCCCGCCCCGCGCGGGAATCCGGCTGCAGAGACCGCCCCGGGCAGCGCCCCACCGCCCCCACCCGCCTCCGGGTCCCGCCCCCGCCGCTCGGACCTGGAATCAAAGCACTGAAGCTTGGCTTTCAGCTTTCCTCCCCTTCCCTTCTCTCTCCTAAACCTACCGACCCAAATTTAACCTCTGCTCTTAGTCCTCTCCCAGCCTTCAAGCTGTGAAAATAATAGAGGAATGATAAATATGAACGTCTGGTAAATTGCAAAGCCCTGGCTCTTGCTAAGTTTCTTGGAATGACGTCCAGGCGAAGGTGAAGCCTTCCCAAAGGGTAGCCGCGGGCGTAGCGAGACGCGCACAGGGAGCGGCGACGGGGTGGGGAGAGCTTTGGGACCGCTGGTTCCTCCGCAGGCTCAGGTGTGTGCGGACAAGTAGCACCATCTCCTTCCAGCCCGTCTGCCCCGCTGGGGAGGCAGAGTCTTTGCGGGACCCTCCATCCTGAGACCAGAACTGGGAGGCGTGTGTAGAAACACCCGGGGTGGCCGTGGTTTAGACCAGGTTAGAGTTTATCAAAACTTGCAAGCGAGACCTTATCATCCTCAGTTTAGGTTGGTGGACAAACTGGCTGAGAGAGGTTAACGCCATGGGCTGAGGCCACAGACCCATAAACAGGGAAACCGGAACTGAAGCCGGGTTCTGCCAATCCCGCAGCTTCGCTCTTTTCCAACCTCAGTATTTGCTTACGCTGAAGTTTTCCGGCTCCCTGGCGCGCCCCCTACGCGGTCACTCTTTCACTCCTTAAAGCAAAATCCTAACTGGATTGCTACCCAATAAGAATTGACTTGGTATAGCCTCTCCCTGGATTCGCTGGGGGACTCCGCTCACCTGTCCTCTAACTGTCAGGTTTATAATTAATCCGACGAAGTCTTGCAAAGTGAATTTCTCATCCGTTTCTAGCTCAACAAGAGATCAGCAGGATGCGTCATTACGTCAGTGCCCTGAAATGTTACTTATTGTTTGATGAATATGTGGTCATCATTTATTAAATATCCACCTTGACATATCAAATAGGGCAGCAGCAGGTTACCTGATGAAAGAAAAAAAAAAAAAAAAGAAGAAGCAGCAGCAGCAGCAGCATTAAAGAACAAAGAATATGCCCAGAACAAAAGACTGTTCTGTGAATTAAAACTTGACGTGTTTCTGAAAAAATACCTTTGTCTACCTTCCCTGGAAAAGGATACTGGGTTGGACCGTCAATAAACAAGTTCCATCACCTTTCTAATGGTAAGCAGAGGAGAAAGATTTTATGCTCAATTCCAGAAAAGCACCTATCAAATTTCACCTTTGATAATCACCCTCAGGGTCCCTAACTCACATTTTTATTTTAGAAAGCACAATTCATATTTAACTTTCTGCTCTGTGTCATGAATTCTTCTGATGCCTTAATATATTATTTCACTTAATTATAACAATAATTTTTGGAGCAGATATTCTTGCTTTGGGGCTTCCCTGGTGCCTCAGATGGTAAAGAATCCCCTTGCAATGCAGGAGACTTGGGTTTGATCCCTGGGTTGGGAAGATCCCCTGGAGAAGGGAATGGCTACCCACTTAATAAAAGTATCAGAAAGTTAAAACAAAAACCCTACCCAAGATCTGGACTCAAACCCACATCTTGCCCCAGGCAGCTTGACCAATGAAATGCTGATTAAGTAAACTCATATGTATACCTCGGAGAAGGCAATGGCACCCCACTCCAGTACTCTTGCCTGGAAAATCCATGGACAGAGGAGCCTGGTAGGCTGCAGTCCATGGGGTCGATAAAAGTCGGGAATGACTGAGCGACTTCACTTTCACTTTTCACTTTCATGCATTGGAGAAGGAAACGGCAACCCACTCCAGTGTTCTTGCCTGGAGAATCCCAGGGAAGGGGGAGCCTGGTGGGCTGCTGTCTCTGGGGTCACACAGAGTCGGACACGACTGAAGCGACTTAGCAGCAGCATATGTATACCTATAGCTGATTCATGTTGACGTATGGCAGAAACCAACAAAATATTGTAAAGCAATTATCCTTCAATTCAAAATAAATAAATTTTTTTTAAAAAAAGAAAGTAAACTTACCTTCTTTCTTTTTAGAGAATTACAGCAATGATTATCTGCAACAAATTGTGAGGAAGGGCTGTGGGGTTTGCAGACTCATGGAACAGATTAGGATAGGAAACCAATGACTGGGAATTTACTCATAATGAAAAAAAACAGTCTAGATTAATTATTCTTGAACACATCTCAATTTTAATATACAATTCAAGAATGTGCAATGCATTCTATAAAGGAAAGGAGAAACCTGTAGATAAAATATTTTGATCAAAGAACAAAAACACAGATGTGAGAAAGCAAGATTAGTCTAGGAGTCTCAGGCTTCTTCAACAAGATGGTAATTGATGCTGTGAATCCAGGAGATCTCTGCTGCTTCATGAGGGAAATGGGTATTTCCACCTCAAAATGGCCCCATCGGCACTCACGCTAACGATGTACTGATTTCCTGGACTTATCCGGATGCGGGTGATGTTGCCGCTGTGTCCCACCCCAACATGGGTCACCTCACCCTCATTGTAATCCCAGACCTTGACCAGATGGTCATTTCCACCTGAAACAGACAAACAGTTACATGGCTTGGCTGCAACAGGACAGAGAGAAAACAGTCCTGTTTTTTAAAAACGACCATTTTCAATACATTCCCCATGTGATGATTTAAAGGAAGAAAAACCTATCTTTATAAACACTCTTCCTTGACTGGGAAAAATCTAGAACTGTTGCAGTAAATTTGGGGGGGAAAAAGTAAAGAGGTGACATCACCCTTGATCCCACCATCCAGAGCTAACAATTAGTAACTTCTTGGTTTAGTTCCTTCTGGTCTTTTCTCTCTAAGTTACACAGTTACACAGCTGAATATGTGATTGGGATTATACTGTGTCTACTTTTATATCCTCCTTTATGTAAATGTATTTGTGAAACTTTCATTGATTTAGAACATTAATTGGTTACTGTCCTGAGGACTCAAAGAGGCTGCAAGAAATAAGACTGATGCTGTTGCAACGGGCACATTGTGTAGCAAATGCCCCCTGGACATGCTGATTGAAAAGCCTGGCATCGAAGACTTCAGTAGGAAACATCACAGCAAGGCAGGCTGCATAGCCCAGTCTATGTAAAGGCCTATTTCTATCTTTTTTTAAATTGAAGTAGGGCTTCCCAGGTAGCGCTAGTTGTAAAGAACCCGCCTGCCAATGCAGGAGAACTGAGAGACAGGGTTCGATCCCTGGGTTGGGAAGATTCCCTGGAGGAGGGCAAGGCAACCCACTTCAGTATTCCTGTCTGGAGAATCCTATGGACAGAGGAGCCTGGTGGGCTACGGTCCATGGGGTTGCAAAGAGTCAGACGCGACTGAAGTGACTTAGCACATATCATTGCTGCCCATCACAAAGAAAAAGCAAACAGTGGAAGCTGAGCTTTTATTTGTGCCCCTCAGGCTCGTAGGCAAATGTGTCTTCTCATTGAAATGTGACTTCTGGATTTTTCTTTCCCAGCTACATAGGCTGCAGCGCGCAGGCCTGAATCTAACCTCGTTGCCCTTTAGACCCTTCTGGGATCACTGCAGTTGCCCCCTGGCCAGGGAATTCCAGGTTTCCATTTAAGTAAGCTAAGCTTGGCTTTCTTCTCTGATCCCAGGACTGACCTGTAACAAAGTGCACCCCTTCCACTGTGATGTCCATGCCGTTGACAGCCCCAGACAAGGAACCGTCCAACTCTCTGATGACTGAGCCGTCGAACACTTCCCAGTAAGCAATCTGGAATTGGAGAACGAAGCATGGGGCAGGATTCAGCTCAGTGGAATCATCCGAGCACACGCCAACAAAAGAAGGTTCTACTTTATATAGCAGGCAGCAGAAATATACTCAGGGATGATGTATCGGCTGACATTATAAATAGGCTAAGGCAGGGGATGGAGAAATCATTTTAATATTTTTAGGAGTGGCTTTTAAATTTGCATTCTATTTAAAGAGATGTTGATATGCTGGTAAACTGGATTGAGACAGAGAGCGCTTTTTGGTTAGATGGAGCAGATTGAGCCTGGAGGAAGCTGTAAAGGGAAGAAGAAACCGGCCAGTGCACAATTCTGCACTTAAAGGAGAGCAAAGCTTTCTTTAGGCTTGGCAGGAGGGAAAATGAAATTTCTTTAGGGCCTTCAGCTTGGAGAATGAGCGGTTCTGCAAAATTCTGGAGACTGGGCCTTACAAAGTCAGCTCTCGCTGTGGCTGGCCCTCCTTCTTCCTCACCCCACACTTATCCCCACCTTCTCTTCAGACTCAAAGCAACAGAAGATTTTGCAGGGACGGGTTTAAACAGAAACTGATTATATTACCCCCGCCACCTTCCTGGGCCATGAAACTAGGTTAGGGGTGGATAGGAGACAGGAGCTCAAAGAGCGACGGTTTTTCTCTGAATATACTGCTTTTATACTTTTTTGAACTTTGAACCTTGTCAATGTACAACCTGTTCAAAAATAAAATTTCTTTCTAAACAAAAGTGCCCTTGACCGGAAATTGGGAGTGGGAACTTAGGTATGTATTACACCCGGAACTTTCTCTGTCTTTCGTGTTGATGGAAACTTGCTATATTTCAGTCATGAACACCAGGAATCTATGTTCCTCTGAATTTAGCTAGAAATTGTGTATGCTATTTTAAATTTTTTTCTTTTCTTTTTTTTATAATTTCTATTGATGCTGGATCACTTTAACAATAAATCTCGGTTTTCAGACTAAAAGCATAAACAAGTGTAAAAGCATGCTGAGGGGACTTCCTTGGTAGTCAGTCCAGTGGTTAAGACTCTGTGCTTCCACTGCAGGGGGCACAGGTTCAATCCCTGGTTGGGGAAATAAGATCCCACATGCCACATAGTGAGAACGAAAAAAGCAGGGGGGCGGGGGGGCATGCCAAAAATCTTTGTTTCTCAGGAATCACATCCATGTAAGTCCTTGGTGCTTGACTACCAGTTTCCTTGACCAAGGAAGTCAAAGTGATCTTCAGCTGGGCTTTCCTGAGAGTCCTCTGCCAGAAGTGGTCTTCCCTGAGATCAAAGCATGGCTACGTCCCCCTGGCACTGAGGCCTCAGCTCAAGTGTCACTGCCTTAAGGAGGGCTCGCTGACCAGCCTCCCTAAAGCAGTTTCCTTCTCTCAGCCAGTATCCTATAACTGGATCTATGTATTTTTAGCTCTTTAGCCATCTTGTATCATCTTGGTCACTTATTACTCATTGCTCATTCATGGACTCTGTCACATGTGTACTGTTCAACTCCAGCCCCTCCCACCCAAAATTAATACAGAAAGTAAGTTACCTCCATGACAGCAGGGACACTGTCATGCGCCTAGCGCTTAGTTTGACAGATTTGTGATTAATGGTTGGAATAGTCTGGTCAAAATTCAAATAAGAGGGAGATGGACTGTTTCAAGTCTCATAAGCTGAAACCTAGAATACAGCAGACATCACCCTAATCTAGAAATGATATGAATCGTATAGCAGAGCATTTATAATGACGTTGTGATTAGCTCCTTAATATCCATCCATCCTAGTTCCCAGAGGAAGCCCACTTAGACCACAAGTCAAGCATGCGTTAGGGGATGGGCAGGTGTGGGCCAATTTGGACAGATGCAACACAAAGAAACTAACAACCTAGAGACTGGAAAGGATGCAGCTCTCCACGCCTTCCCAGAACACTCTGTCTGGTTGGTTCAGGCAGCCTTCCTTGGGTTTTTATGACAAAGCTGTTGAATCCTGCCCCCAGATCACAGATGCAAGGCCTTGTACCAAGGCCATGGAAGTACAGCCCAGAACCAAGGACACCTCTGAAGTTGAGCCCCTTTGTAAGCATTGCCAAAAGCCCCTGATTATCACTAACAAGCTTCTTGACTCCCAATTAGACAAAGACGCCCACTCCAGTAAACACCCTAAAGCGCCGCAACCAACCACCTGACGCTAGCTTTCCCCCAGGAATTTTCTTTGTCTTGAGGCTATAGAAATTGGCTGTTAACTCATGAAAACTGTCGACTCTCCTGGGCCTGTTGTGGGGCTGGCCCGCTGCGCTCACAGTGCCCACCGTATCTGTGCTTTGTTCTTAGTAAACTCACTCCCTTCTGAAATGCTCTGTGTCTGGAAATTCTTTTCCATCCCACGCTAGGACTGCCTCAATGAAAGGGTCTTCAGGCTGTAGTTCCCACTCACCTGGGAAGCTTAAACAGGAAAATCCCCACTTCTGGATTCAAATTTATGGGCATCGGGGTGGGGAGGGCAAGTCCCTTTAGAACTTTGCTCATGCTATTTTTATACTTTTCACTCCATTATCTCAGACTGCAGCTGGCAAAACAATAAATAGGCAACCTCCTCTTCAATTATCTCAAAGGCATCTCAAAGACTAAATTAGGGGGATCCAAACCCAATACCTGGATTGGCAGGGAATCAGGCCAAGATCTGATGGATCTGATGTGGCTGGCAGGATGGGAGACACCCCACCAGCTTCCTTGCCCCTCTCTCCTGAAGCCTCTTGCTCACTCTGAGGAGGAAATGTTCCCCCCAAAAGAAGGGCCGATTTCCTCCCAAGGACATGGACCCCCCCCCCAGCTAAAGAGGTTTTTAACATATTGATGAAGTAGGGTGATAAGAGCTTCCCAGGTGGCTCAGTGGGTAAAGAATCCTCCTGCAATGCAGGAGACACGGGTTCGATCCCTGGCTCAGGAAGATGCCCTGGAGGAGGAAACAGCCACCCACTCCAGTATGCTTGCCTGGATAATCCCATGGACAGAGGAGCCTGGCGGGCTACAGTCCATGGGGTCACAAAAAGTTGGACACGACTGAGCACTCACTTATAGCATGAAGTGTTGAGAGATGAGCTCCATTGTCATTCAATTTGAATTTAATCACATGACAACTGCTTTGGACACGGCACTTCCATTCCAGCCCTAAAAATTTCCTCCTAATCAAAACCAGTACTTACTAAGTGCCTGCTCTGTGCCAGCCCTCACCCTCAGCTTTTAGCATTGTGGCTCAGCTGGTAAAGAATCTGCCTGTAATGCAGGAGACCTGGGTTCGATCCCTGGGTTGGGAAGATCCCCTCGAGAAGGGAAAGGCTACCCACTCCATATTCTGGCCTGGAGAATTCCATGGACTGTATAGTCCATGGGGTCACAAAGAGTCAGACATGACTGAGCAACTTTCACTTTCACACTATATGAAAACAAGCTTGATTAAAGTCAAGCATGACTGTAATCCATGAGGTCAGTGGTGTCGTCACATCCATTTTGCAGACAATGAAGCAAAGGCATCCAAGAAAATGACACAGCATTTCCAAAGTGATGCAGAGGATCACCGGCACTCCCATCCTCCGAACTGGCGTGGCCTGGCTCCAGAGCCTGCACCCGTGGCCACGAGGCACATGGCTCTTCTCATGAACCAGAAAGGTCCCAACCCTTACCTTTCTGTCTGTGCCACTGGTGATGATCTGGAACTCCTCCGGGTGGTAACAGACACACTGGAATAAGGTGTTAGCCAGGATCATCTGATTCCTCCTAAGACGCCTGAAAAACAGATCCGAAAGCTGTGAAATCGCTATTCTCTTCTAGAGAAATCTTATTTACCAGTAGAACCTGGCCTGTGACATGGCCACCCAGCCATCTGGTCTATGGAAGGAGAATCGATATTTACACATTTCTTGGGGGGTTGTATTATTGTTATTTAGTCATTCAGTTCAGTTCAGTTCAGTCGCTCAGTCGTGTCCGACTCTTTGTGACCCCATGAATCGCAGCACGCCAGGCCTCCCTGTCCATCACAAACTCCCGGAGTTCACTCAGACTCACGTCCATCGAGTCAGTGATGCCATCCAGCCATCTCATCCTCTGTCGTCCCCTTCTCCTCCTGCCCCCAATCCCTCCCAGCATCAGAGACTTTTCCAATGAGTCAACTCTTTGCATGAGGTGGCCAAAGTACTGGAGTTTCAGCTTCAGCATCATTCCATCCAAAGAAATCCCAGGGCTGATCTCCTTCAGAATGGACTGGTTGGATCTCCTTGCAGTCCAAGGGACTCTCAAGAGTCTTCTCCAGCACCACAGTTCAAAACCATCAATTCTTCGGTGCTCAGCCTTCTTCACAGTCCAACTCTCACATCCATACATGACCACTGGAAAAACCATAGCCTTGACTAGATGGACCTTTGTTGGCAAAGTAACGTCTCTGCTTTTCAATATGCTATCTAGGTTGGTCATAACTTTTCTTCCAAGGAGTAAGCATCTTTTGATTTCATGGCTGCAGTCAGTCACCATCTGCAGTGATTTTGGAGCCCAGAAAAATAAAGTCTGACACTGTTTCCACTGTTTCCCCATCTATTTCCCATGAAGTGATGTCATTAAGTCATGTCAAACTCCTTGCAACCCCATGGACCATAGTCCGCCAGGCTCCTCTGTTCATGGGATTCTCCAAGCAAGAATACTGAAGTGGGTTGCCATTTCCTTCTCTGGGAGATCTTCCTGACCCAGGGATCGAACCAGTGTTTCCTGCTTGGAAGGCGGATCCTTTACACTGAGCCAGGGAGTTGCATTAGTGTAAGTTAAACCATGTTTTGCTTTGTGTATCTAGAGAGCTACTTCCCTATCCATCCAGAAACTTCTAAGGTCCAGCTCTTTCTGGAAGCTCTGCCCTTTCCACCAGTATCTGTGAACCCTCAACAGTCATGAGATGAATGGCTTCTGAGATGCACCCCTTTCCTGTTGCCCAGAGCCAGGTTTCTGCCCTTTGAGTTTTCCCTCGAGTTCAATAGCTGGGACTGCATTCTGCATCAATGGTCCTCCCCATCACTGGTACCTACACCAGGTCCCAGATGATGCAGGTGCCGTCCGTGCTGGCTGTGACGCACTCCTCATTGCTCTTCTTCACCCGGATGCAGGACACGGAGGACTTGTGCTCCTTCAGGGCCTCCTCCAGCTTCTGGGTCTGGTGGCCTATGTGCCACACCCTCACCTGGAAGCCACAAAGCACAGGCTCTCAGTTCCAACTTGGGACTTTCTGATGAAAAACAGATCCCAAGAGCGTTCTCACCTCCTGGGCCTCATTTGTTTTTCTAATTCCCTGTTCTCATCTTGGCTGAGTGGGGTGGGGATATCAAGTTGCAGGGCGGGAATATTCTTTCATGGAGCCAGGAAGACGCCTACCAGGAGCCTACATCCATTTTTACTTTTAGGGCTGAGAAATTTACCAGGCCCCCGCTGCTAAAACCAGTAAAGCAAGGGCTGCTGCTGAACCGAGTGAAATAATAATGTCTGCTCATTTCTGCTGAGCACTGCTATCAAATTTCTGGTGCCATCAGGGAATCTCTTGGGTACCCAGGGCCATATTTAAACTTTCACATAAGCTGCTCAGTTTCAATCGTTTAAAATTAGTGGTTCTCAACCCCATCAAAGTCAATGCGCACTTTCAATAACAAATATTGTCCGACACCCCTCTGTCAACTTGAAATGAAATGCAGAGGTGATACAACTACCTACACACAAAATTTCCTAACTGATGCCCTAACTGTAATAAAAAAAGGGTAAGTAAAAAGGAAAGTTATTTGGTTATAACAGTGGGTCCTGTAATGGATAAACACGCTGTCACAGCTAGACCAGAAAACATTATCATGTAGTCAGATGCTCACAGTCAGATGCTTCCTATAATGAATGTGTTGGACTTAGGAAAAACAAGGAAAGCAGAAATCATTTTGTGCAAGTGATACAAGACAATGAAAGAGCCATAGTCTAGTTGAACATGAAATGGAAAACTAGGGTCTTCACAACTCAGGTAGTGGCCATTTACCAATGAAAATGGAAATAAAATACTCAAGTGTATCTTAGCAACCATTGCATTCAGACCAGTACACACCTGTGGACCAGCAGCCCTGGTCTCCCGTACCTAAAAAGACCTTAAAGACTACGTCTCTCGGGAAGAAAGGTCTTTAGTAGCCAATGGAAATGGGAGGGGGGACTGTGAAAAGATTGCTAACCAGGGTCAGGGGCAACCAATTTGTAATGTGTAAGTTCCTCCAGTAGCCCTCCTCAGCCACGCGGGTGCATATGTGTGTGCTCAGTCATGTCTGACTCTGCCACCCCATGGACTACAGCCCACTGGGCTCCTCTGTCCATGGGATTCTCCAGGCAAGAGTACTAGAGTGGCTTGCCATTCCCTTCTCCAGGGGATCTTCCCAACCCAGGACTCGAACCCATGTCTCCTGCATTGGCAGGCAGATTCTTTACCACTGAGCCACCTGGGAAGCCCTCCTCAGCAAGGCAGATGCCCCCAAAGGCTGAGGGAGCAAGCAAGGATGCTGCGGGTGTTAGCAACAGCTAGGCTGCAGGAATGACGAAAGGGAATAGAGCTGCAAGGGTCCAGAGAGGAGGGAGATGGCTCAGGGCTGGGCGGGTCTGTGGAGCATCTGCAAGGTCTTGTCCAGAAGATGTGCTCTGACCATGAAAGGCACACCAGGCTCTGAAGACATAGTGCAAAATAAAGGGTGTAAAGTATCTCATTAATATCAGAATTGCTATCCTCACGTCACACTTTACTTACAGGACACTGAATCACAGAGAGGTTAAAGCACACAGCCCAGGTCACACAGCTTGGAAGTGGTGGGAGTAAAATTTGAGAAAATCGAGTGTGACTCCAGAACTAAAACACTCAGATACTAACTGGTTTGGTCTGATCTCTGCCAGAGGCTATATGAAGATGCTGTCTCTTTTTTCTCCTTAGGTCATTCCTATGATAGCATGGAGAAAGGAAAGGAGAATGTAATGTCCTATGTTGAGAGAAGGAAGGCTTTGGGATGGAAAAAAAAATCTGGGGAGTAGGGGGAAGGGAGACACTGGGATGTATGAAAAGACATTTTAGGCTCCTTGAAATGATGCAAGAAAATGATTGAGTGTAATAATTTTAAAATGATGGTCAAAGTGTATGGGTAGATTAAAGAATTGAGTCAAAAAATGGCATTCCCTTTAAAAGACAAGATAAAGACAATTTAGAAATGGCAACCCACTCCAGTACTCTTGTCTGGAAAATCCCATGGACCGAGGAGCCTGGTAGGCTACAACCCATGGGGTCGCAAAGAGTCGGACACGACTGAGCAACTTCACTATGGTTTTTGAAGGGGAAAAAAAAGGTATTCCAAACCTCTGGCAAAACACCAACTTGGTCCCTAGCTCGATTCCATATAGAACACTTTCATGTCTGTATCCTAAATGTCCTTTCTGGGAACAAATATATTGATATGTGTATTTATACTATTAGAACTTTAATGAATGATGGACTTCAGAGTTTCATCAAAATCTTAATTTGGTCTTGCCTGACTCCTAGTACAGATGAAAAAAATCAAATTAGTGGCCTGTTATAGGGCAGTTGAAAGATTGAAGGCAGAAGGAGAAGAGGGCAACAGAGGATGATATGGTTGGAGAGCATCACCGATTCAATGCATGCTGCAGTCCATGGGGTCATGAAGAATGAGACACAATTTTCTGACTGAACAACAATAACAAATGGGGCATTTGCTCTGAATATGCGACTATTTTTAAAAGATTCAGCCCTGGAGAACAGTACCTCCCCTTCTCCTCCACCGCTGATGATCCTTTTACAATCGCTGGTGGTGGCAATGGCGGTCACGCCAATCCTGTGTGCATTGTTAATAACGTACATCAGTCGGCCTGTCTCCGGGGCAAAGGCTCGGATTCTACCATCGTCCCACGCTGGCATGAAAGGGAAAGAGAAGGCAGGCAGGATGAGCATACTCTAAATCCTAAGTGAGAGACAGGATGTGAGGGGACAGTGGTGGTGATAGAGGGAAGAGGCCAGTCCCCCACCCACTGCCAGGAATCACAGCCCCCTTTTCCCTGACTCCCCAAAGTGGTCACACCTCCCAAAGGAAATGAACAGCTCGCCTTGGCTAAGCCTGCCTCCTGGTGCACCCCACCCCAGGAGACAGAAGTTGGGGAGGCCATCCCCCACCTCTCCCATGAGCTGTAAAACTTGCACATTCAACTAGATGGTTGATATTGCAACTGGGATGTCAACCAGGGATCAGAAGTCAGCTTCCAGAAGAGTTCTGTTTAAAAGCATGTCAGCCCTGGGGACTTCCCTGGCCGTCTAGTTCAATCCCTCATTATGGAGCTAACATCAAGATCCCACATGCCTCCCAGCCAAAAACCAAAACATAAAACAGAAGCAATATTGTAACAAATTCAATAAAGACTTTAAAAATGGCCCACATCAAAAAAAAAAAAAAGTCTTTAAAAGGAAAAATAACTTTGAGTACTAGAAATGGCATAGTCTTACAAATGAAAGAATTTCCTGGCTTCTGTGTTGAGAGCAGATCGTGGAAGAAGGGTGATGGGTGAGGGCAGAAGCAAGGAGTCCTGGTAGGAAGCTACCAGAATAATCTAGGAGAGAGATGGTGGTAGTGACTGAGATGAGGGTGGAGATGATAAGATGCATGGAATCTTGGATATACTCTGAAGAGGGAGCCATTGGAGCAGGAGAAATGGGGTTTTGGTATAAGACAAAAAGAAAAGTGATGATGAAGCCAAGATTTTTGACCCTAGGATTTGTTAGCTCTAAGTGTAATGCAAGCCAAGAGCTCCTGGGGACCACTATGTGGAGAAAACACGCCCCAAGGTAGAAGCAGCAAAAGGAGACAAAGCCAAGAAGAGAGGGCAGTGAGATGGTTCCTGATATCACCATTTTATATTATTATAATGATTGTTTTGGCTGCATCCAGGCACATGCAATCTTAGTTCCCTGACCAGGGATCGAATCAGTACCTTCTGCAGTGGAAATATGTAGTCCAAACAGCTGGGCTTCCAGAGAATTCCCCTGATATCACCATTTTAATACCTGCCGCTAAACTCTGGGAGTTGGTGATGGACAGGGAGGCCTGGCGTGCTGCGATTCATGGGGTCGCAAAGAGTCCGACACGACTGAGCGACTGAACTGAACTGAACTGAAAGACTCACTTGACTTTTCATTGATGTGAACCAGTAATTCACTTTTGACTGCTGGGGAAATTTATACATGGATTGAACATAGATGATATTAAGAAATTATTATTTTATAGTAAAATATCTTCAGAGATGCATACTGAAGTCTTCAGAAATAGAATATCATGGTGTCTATAATTCATGTTAAAATATTTTGGCACGATATAATCAACTGAATTAAAAATAAATTCCCTTGGAGCTATAACTTAAAGTCAGGTTTTTAATCTCTTGAGCAACAAAAAAGGGTTCTCACACAAGAATCCTGGACTCGCTAAAGCCTCAATCCATCCTGTGAGGTGAAAACTTAATTTTCCAGGCCAGAGAGAAAGAAACATGCTATATGAAGCAATGTGGGGGAAGAAAAATTGCTGTTTGGTAATTCCTAGCTCAGAAAGAATCCTAGCTGGAAGGGAATTCCAAAAACAGGCTAGATGAAAAGCAAGTGGACCATGGGAGGCCACGCAAGTTCATCCTCACACGGAGCCTGGTAGGAAAAGACTAGCAAGAACCAAAGCCACAGCCGGAACCAGAAGTCAAACCTGGTACGTGGACCTTACCGGAAATGATGCTCTTGCCGTCCCGCATGAAATCAATGCCATGGCAGGTCATGTTGGGCACGGTGATCCGCAGCAGCTCCCTGTTGGTCAGCGTGTGCCATACTCGGATGTCCTTCTTGGCGCAGGTGGCGAACAGCTCAGCGGTGCCGCTGCAGAGAAGCCACCAGGGGAGTGAGACATGCAGCTGCACAAGACTGCACAATGTTTCTCAGATGCAGGTTTGACGCTAAAATGGGCTTCTTGAGGATGTAGGGAAGGATGCTTTTTGAAAGTGTTAATTGCACAGTTGTGTCCTACTCTTGGCAACCCCATGGACTGTAGCCCGCCAGGTTAATCTGCCTATGGGATTATCCAGGCAAGAATACTGGAGTGGGTTGCCATTTCCTTCTCCAGGGGATCTTGCCAATCCAGGGATCGAACCCGGGTCTCCCACATTGCAGGCAGATTCTTTACCATCTGAGCCACCAGGGAAGCCACCAGGATGCTTTTAGATGCCTAGTGTCTCAGGCTTAATGGCCTTACAGATTCCTTGTGCAGAATGGCATTTGATGGGGAGTTCCTTGGTGGCCCAGTTACTAGGACTGGGAGCTTTCACTGCTGGGGGCCCAGGTTCAGTCCCTGGCTGGGGAACTAAGATCCCACAAGGTGCACTGCTTGGCCAAAATTAGTAAATAAAATACCACATTTTGGAGCAGTGAAATCGTCACACAAACCTTCTCACAGATAACAATTATAAAACCCAGATAAAATGAACACAATAACAAGGCTGCCAAATCCCAAAGACACTGAAAATATTTTAAAATAGAAATCAAGAAGAGCTTGCTCTTGTGAAAGTGTAACTGGGGAACTTTCCTGGTGGTTCAGTGGCTAAGACTCCATACTCCCAATGCAGGGGGCCTGGGTTCAGTCCTTGGTCAGGGAACTAGATCCCACATGTTGCAACTAAAAAAAAAAAGAAAAATCCTGAATGCAGCAACAAAGATCAACTAAGACCTGGCACAGCCAAATAAACAAATAAATACCTTTTTTTTAAGTGCAACTAGAAAGGGTTAAGAATCATTACTGTGTGATTTTCTAACCAGAGATGCCCCAAACTCCCTAGGTATGGTGACTACAGAAAAAAAGTAGCAGAAAAACCACAGCCTCACTGACTAAAGGTGCCGGCCATCAGAGTAAGGGGCTGGAAAATTCATCTGGAATTTAAAGGGAAAACCCTGGCAGCAAGAGAATCATAAGAGGAAGACCTAAATTCTGATTATTAAAAACTGCCCCAATTCCTGTGTGCCAGTTGAATTCTACACGTGGGGGGTGCGGGAAACCTTGAGAGGAAAAAAAAAAACAACAACAAAAAACAGGAGGCAGAGACCAGAGAGGACAATACTTTTCTTTTTAAAATTCTATTTTTTTCTTTCTTTTTAAAAAATTTTAAGATTCTCTTTTTGAGGTCAGCACTATATGGATGAATCTGAGAGCTTTTTTAACTGACTACATTCACCAACTGTGCTTCGTTTGGGTGGCTGAAAGCTGAACCTTAGAGGCTTAAAGTGACTGCTAGGATGTTTCTTTAGGGGGATATAAAATGTTCTAAAATTAGATTATGATAATGGTTGCAAAACTCTGTAAATATACCCCTAAGAAAGCCATTGAATTGTATAGAGGGTAAATTTTATGATATGTAAATTATATTTCAATAGAGCTGTTAAAAAAGAAAGGGGTACGAAACCTGAATAGATTAAAGACTGCATAAGAAATTGAAAAGACATTTAAAAACTTACCCTTACAAAAGACACCAGGACCAAATATTTTACAGGTTGATTCTACCAAGCTCCTTAGAAAAAGAGAGGAAAAGTGACACAGAAAGGAAATGACCAATTTTCAAAGAAGAATTCGCCTGATGCGAGGCACCAGCCATTTTCACTATTAGAAATAGGAGGGACCTAATCACAAAGGCTCAGGAAACCAAAACTACATTTGGTGACCTCAAGGATCAAGTTTTCAAAGAGCCTTGCTGCCTATACAACAATGATCTTAAGTTTTATAAATTCAGATGAATTACTGAAGAAGTTCAGAGCAAAAACTGTGACCAACTTTATGAGACAAATCTCACCAAAGACAAATAGATTTCATAGTCAAATAATGACAAACTCTGATGGCAGCTCTGTTTGACATTAAAACTGCTCATGGTTATATGTTTCACTGTCTTGTGAGAGATTTACCAATATATATAGCAACTAGGTTCAGAGGAACTCTTAATCTTATGGCCACTGCCATCAGGCAAGCCAAATCTGGAAGACACAAGAGGTGCAAACAAACGATGAAAGATGTTTGAAAAAAGGCATTACTAAGTTTTGCTCCAGACAGCAGTGGAAAAACAGAAAAGTTTTTCCAGTCTGTTCACCCTTTCCATAATGAATTTACTAGAAAAGCCAACATTCCAAAGAGGCCCAAATTTGAATTATTCATTATAAAATGAATGTAGCTGCTTGGTAAAGGCCAAAGAAAATCTATTAACATAATTCACTACAGTAGAAAAATTCATGGAGAAAAAAATAATAATTTATTATTGTTAGGTAGTTAGAATAGGAAAAAGGAGTCCAAAAGTGTGGTGGCTAAAAGACAAAGAAAGGGGAAAGACCTTGAAAATAGAACAAAAGAAAATCCATGGACTGGAGTGAGAACTTCAGATGAAACAAACACACCTCTTCTTGGCTAGCGCAATTGCATAGGGCAGGCTCAGCAGGGAGGAGAAAAATGAATAAATGGAGGAAGCCAAGGATTGAGGCCTCTCCTTTGGGGTTGGCCCACCCTCACGCCTTGAAGGTGTACTATCCTTTGCTTGCTGAATAAAACTCTGAGTTGTAACCAAGCTGTAACATTGGTCTGCTGTTTCAAATCTTTGCTGTGGTGAGACAGAACCGAGTAAATTACATTATGATTTATCATGATTGATTATGTTAGTAGGTGAAAAATGTATTAATAAAATTAAATTTCCTTGCACATGGCATCAAATCTCTACATTCTTATCATTTTTTTACTCTTCTACTTACAATGGGAAGACAATGTCCTCAACAGATTCAAAGTGACAAGTTGTGATGAGAGTCTCTTTGAAATTAGTGAAATTGACACGATAAATGTGTGATTCTTCTGTTCCTACAAAGAACTGGTGTCCTTCCCCTCGAAGTGTGATAGAAGTGATTCCACCTTGTAACTGGATTTTCCTTTAAGGAGAAGCAAAAGGTGAAGAAGATTTACTCAATTGATGAGCATTTATTAACTGTCTGAAGCATTATAGAGGATATATATCAGGCATAAGAACATGAGTCCTGCCTTCAAGGAGATCACACAGTTGGAAAGGCAGGAGTTAGAATATCAAGTGCCCATGGTCAGCAAAGGGGGAGGCCCACGTGGTTTATGATAATCAAGGAAGTTTACAGTGAGATGTCCCTCTAAATGGGTGGTGGAACACAAGTAGGATTTAGATACAGGGAACATTCCAGGCAAATAAACGGGTACAAATGACCATGGCCAATAAACACTTCATTCACTCCATGTCTAACAAGTGGAATCTTTTCATTGGCAAAAACCACCATCTACTGTGTTTCCAACTACTCATTTTAATAGCAAGATGAGATTTGTTTTAAACCAAATATCACTTTGTCCACATCATTTAGTTGCTGACTTTAAGCAAACCTCTCTCTAGAGGGTCTCTCCTCATCCAAACCCTGTGGGGTAACTTACTTGATGGGTTTGTAGCTGGGGCTTTTACAGAAGACCAGCAATCCATCTCCAGAGCCCACCAACAAACCCCCCATCTTCAGGCAACAGATAGTTGACACTCCCTAGGGAGAGAGAGAACATTAAGGGAAAAAAGCTAAATGGTTTCATCATTAGGAATCTATCCATCTCTATTTTTGCTTTGCAAATAAGATCAACTGTCTCATTTTTCTAGATTCCACATGTATCTATTAATACTCGATTTTTTTTTTCTCTGACTTAACTTTACTCTGTATGACACATATACACTATTGATACTATGTATAAAATAGATAACTAATGAGAACCTACAGTATAGAGCTCAGGGAACTCAGTGCTCTGTGCTGACCCAAATAGGAAGGAAATCCAAAAGAGAGGGGATATATGTATATGTATGTGTGCATGTATGCTCAGTGACTGACTCTTTGTGGCCCCGTAGACTGCAACTTGCCAGATTCCTCTGTCCATGGAATTTTCCAGGCAAGGAATACTGGAGTGGGTTGCCATTCCTCCTCCAGAGGAATCTTCCTGACCCACTGATTGAACCCATCTCTCCTACTTGGCAGGCAGATTTTTTACCACTGAGCAACCAGGGAAGCCCTCTTGCTCTATATATTGTAAGTTAATTATATTGGTTTGTCCATAAAGTTCATTTGGGGTTTTCTGTGAGATGTATGGAAAACCCAAATTAACTTTTTGGCCAACTGAATACTTCAATAAAAAACAAAAATCTAAATTAAAAAAAAAGTTGGCTCTATGGTTAGAAAGATGAAGAATTACTTGATATTCAAACCAACTGTCTTGATATTCAAACAAATACCTCCAATCCCTTTGCCCTGAAAGAATTATATCTTTCCACTTGTGTAACGGGCATCTTGGACACATTGTTTTATGTTATGTAATTTACCTTTACACCTGAATTAAGCACTAAAGCATCCATGGGAGAAACTTAAGTGCCACAGGTTTGAAGAACACTGAGACAGTCAGCATCTTTTCTGGAGAGGTACTGACATTCCAAGTACTCAGCAAAAATACCCAGGTCAGAATTTTCACCAAGTGTTTCATGGAGCCTTTCAGAGTCAGAATTGGCAGGACTCTCAACCTTGCCCTCCTTCAGCCTGATCTGATTTGGTTTCATCTGTTGAATATATTGGAATCCCTCTCCTAAAAATCATTTGAAAAACACTGATTTGGCCTGTGCCTATGACTGCTTCTGCTGCTGCTGCTAAGTTGCTTCAGTCGTGTCCGACTCTGTGCGACCCCATAGACGGCAGCCCACCAGGCTCCCCGGTCCCTGGGATTCTCCAGGCAAGAACACTGGAGTGGGTCGCCATTTCCTTCTCCAATGCATGAAAGTGAAAAAATAAAGTGAAGTCGCTCAGTCGTGTCCGACTCCTAGCGACCCCATGGACTGCAGCCCACCAGGCCCCTCCGTCCATGGGATTTTCCAGGCAAGACTACTAGAGTGGGTTGCCATTGCCTTCTCCTAGACTCTGCTTATTGCTAGACTCTTCTCTACCTATACTGTAGCTTTCTCCCATTCTTACCCATCTCCTTAAAAGCTTGAATAATAAGTGGTTATGTGACTTAGAAAACTCTAACACCTTCCCAGGAACACGGTGCAATATTTCAAAGCTTCTTGGGACCATCAGCTAAGTGGAAAATTATCTAAGCTTGAACCATCTGTTCCATTATCAGACATGAGATAGACAGGTGCAGAACGTGAAAGAAGCTTTCAAATCCAAAGTTTAGTAGAAACAGCCCTGTAACTTTCTGGGGGCACTGGAAATAACAGCACTTATTCTGTCCAATTACCCTTTGATGGTAGGCTTTTTATTTTGGTTTGGAGATGAAAGTCTCTTATTGGACTTTTAACCTGAATTGTTAGGAATTCTGCAAATATAAACAATGAACAATTTCTACATCTTGCTCATGATTTAAAATGTCAGCTGAGGCTAAAGTTTAAGATCTAGTTATTAGATTAGAAAGAAATGACAGATAGTCTTGTAAATCAAAGAGCACATGTCACTTACACATGGCAACTGGACTGCCCAAATGCTGGAATGGATGTGATTACAAATCACAAAGCCACAGGCCTTGAGCTTTGAAGATGCAAAAAAAAAAAAAAAAAAAGTGTGAGCCTGACCCCTAATTGAGGACACCTGGGATATCCTGAATATACACCAGTGATGAGGGTTTGAGCGAACTAGTCATTGAACATTGCAAATTGCAGTGTGGCCTTGGGTGCACCATAGACGTATTGTTTCTCCCCACAACCCTTGATGGAAGTCTGTGCTAACAGTGGCAGGAAGAAATCACTAGAAAACAGCAGGGCAAGCAGACTTTGATGGTCTCTACTCACCAGACTGAACTTGTCCTTGGCAGGCCCTGTGTCTGCCAGCAGCTTTGTCCTGGGGTTCATTTTTAAAATATCTCCAGTGGTGGTACCAAGGTAGAAAAAGCTATCGTCATTGGCCATCTGGGGATGAGAGAGACAAGGAAACCTGAAGACCTGGTTTGCCCAGGGATGCCCAGGAGCCCCTGATCAGGGAGGGGATGAGTTTTCTCTGAACCCTATGAAGACCTCCAAAAGTCCTCGAGGTGACTTCTGTCTCCTCAGACACGAAGATGGGTAAGAACACCTTTAAGGGGAGCAGAATGAGGGCCAAATTCAGAACTGTATGAAACATGAGACTCCAATCAGCGTGAATTTCACTGAAATGGACTTGTGTCTGCTATTAGCATGTACTCCCTGAGGCATCTCCGAAGGGCTCCTAGGGTGAAGGTGTGCTCCTCCAGAGAGAGTATGTATTTGCTTTATTTCCTATTTCCCAAAGTCTACATCCATAAAATGAGTGGAGGATGGGGTTATATGCATGAATATCTGAATCCACATTAAAGACACATGAATAATCCCTCTTTGTGGAGGAGACTGCGTTTCAACAAGGAGTTTCATTGTTAGAAACTTTATTTCTTGTGCAGAAATAACATGAGTGGCAACAGGAGGTGCTGTGGGCCTTGAGCACCTCCTGGCTACCCTGCTTCCCACCAGGTGAGGCAGATTCCTGGGGTCTGATGGCAGTTCAGGTCCACTGAAACAGATTCCCCCAGAGCTGTGTCTAGGCAGCCTCTCCAGCTTCCCACGGGAGCTCCTGAAGTGAGACTCCCTCACCTGTGCCTCCCCAGGCAGTGCCCTCCATGTCCAGGGCTCCTCTCCCCACCCCCAGCCCAAAGAACATGTATCTACACACATGCACACATACACACACACACACACACCTGTCTTGCTCAGTACTGTTAACAAGGACTTGTACTAATATTTACATAAAATAACAGAGTAATTCTTACTGAGATGCTCATGACTATTCTTTTCATCTGTCCTGTTTGGCACTCGGTTGGCCAGATCTTTCTGTTTGGGAGATCCAGTTCCCATACTCGAATTGTCCCACTAGAGAAAAGAAACAATCAACTGGAGACCCATTTAATGAATCCTTCAGCTCTTCTCTGTTTTCTGCAGTCTTTTGAAGGAGAAGCTGAAAGGAAGAGAACTAGGTATTTTTGAGGATTTGTTATGGCCTGGTGGTCTCCCCAAGATACAGTCGTCATTTGGATGCCGAAGTACTAGCATCTGCAAGCTTTCTCATTTGGTTTGGTATAATGAATCCCTGAAGCTGGAATTGTCACAGAGAATCCAGTATAGATGGGTACCAAACCAGAAATCTTATTGAAGAGCGATAACTTTTTCTTTCTGGGTTAGGAAGATCCCCTGGAGAAGGAAATGGCAACCCACTCCAGTATCCTTGCATGGGAAATCTCATGGACAGAGGAGCCTAGTGGGCTACAGTCTATGGTATTGCAAAGAGTTGGACATGACTAAGTTACTGAGTGTGCACACATGCCCTGAGTGTGAGCACAGATTGTGGGCAGTGTGTTATCAGTAACAGGCAAACCAGAGGCAGAAATGGATTTAGCCAATCAGCAGAACTTTTTCAGTAGGAAGCACAGAATGATCAAATAACTGTATTTTAAAGGACTTCCACCCAAAATAATTTTTATGTGCGTGCTAACCCGCTCCTGCATTGGCAGGTAGGTTCTCTACTGATAGCATCAGCTGGGATTTTTAGTGACTCCCAAATTATGAAAATTATGATGGAATCTCTTTTTTCAGGATGAAAACCACGTTCCCTGTAATTGGAATGACCGTGTTTTCTTTGTGAGCAAATAGGGTAATACATGTTCTGGAAACCTTGACAGCAGACACGCACTTTCCAGCGGTGACAAACATGTCGTCGCGGCACTTGGAGAAGACGGCTGTGGTGGCGTTCCCGACATTGAGGCCGGCTGCGGGGCTGCCACAGATGGCCTCTCTCTTGGCTATGCTCCAGACTACCACACTGCTCAGACGAAAGGACAAAGAGAATCAGGGGGAAACGGGCTTTCAAAATAAGAAATGGCTCTTTTAGCCATTCTAGAAGGAAAGAAATACAAGACGTTACTCACAAAGAAATGAAAGGATTATATTGACCATCCCCCCCAACCCCCAGACATCTAAGTCTCTTGCTAAAATAGATTTTTGAGACAGGCAGGGCATAAAAGTTTACCACTCATTTATCACTTGTAAAAAATTCCCTTGGGGAAATACTCCAGCAAAAAAAAAAAAAAAAAAAATTGTTAATTAGAAGCAATAAAAGAGAATGACATAGGCATGTTTTCAAACTTGACCATGCCATGTAGCTGTTTCAGTTGGAGGACTTGCCAAAGCAGGAAGTGCTAGGACCTGCCCCCAGATGTTCTGATTCAGTAGGTCTGGGGTGGAGTCTGAGAATCTGCTTTGCTAAAAAGTCTCTGGTGATGCTTTGGTCTGGGGACCACACTTAGAGCAGTTCTGTTGTAGCTTAGGGCTTCCCAGGTGGCTCAGTGGTAAAGAGCAGCAAATGCAGGAAACACAGAAGATGGAGGTTTGATACCTGAGTCGGGAAGATTCCCTGGAGTAGGAAGTGGCAACCCACTCCAGTATTCTTGTCTTGGAAATCCATGGACAGAGGAGCCTGGCAGGCCCCAGTCCTTGGGGCCGCAAAAGAGTTGGACACGACTGAGCACACACACAAACATGTTGTAGCTTACCTTTGCATCTTTCTGGGTGTAATCATACAACTTAGTCCTAAATTGATAGTGCTTGGTTAATGATATCAAGAATGCAGGGGAGGGGGTATTACATTAAACACTGGAATCATTGCAGAGATGTGGATGGACCTAAAGATTGTCATATGGAGTGAAGTGAGTCAGAAAGAGAAAAACAAACACTGTATAATATTGCTTATATGTGGAACCTAGAAAAACGGTAGAGACGAACTTATTTGCTAAGCAAAGCAGAAATAGAGTCGCAGATATAGAGAACGAACTTCCGGTTACAAGCAGAGGTGGGATGGATTGGGAGATTGACGTTGACATAAATACACTGTTGTTGTTCAGTCTCTCACTTGTGTCCAATTCTTTGCAACCCCATGGGGTGTAGCTTGCCAGGCTCCTCTGTGCTCCACCATCTCCCAGAGTTTGCTCAAATTCATGTCCATTGAGTCAGTCATGCTACCTAACGATCTCATCCTCTGCTGTTCCCTTCTACTTTGCCTTCAGTCTTTCCCAGCATCAGTCTTTCCACATACCCTGTGCTGTGCTAGCCTGCCAGGCTTCTCTGTCCATGGGGACTCTCCAGGCAAGAATACTGGAGTGGGTTGCCATGCCCTCCTCCAGGGATCCCACACTGCAGGCAGATTCTTTACTATCTGTGTCACCAGGGAAGCCCATGAATACTAAAGCGGGTAGCCTATCCCTTCTCCAGGGGATCTTCCCCACCCAAGAATCAAACCGGGGCATATATACACTGCTGCTAAGTCGCTTCAGTCGTGTCCGACTCTGTGCGACCCCATAGATGACAGCCCACCAGGCTCCGCCGTCCCTGGGATTCTCCAGGCAAGAACACTGGAGTGGGTTGCCTTTTCCTTCTCCAAGGCATGAAAGTGAAAAGTGAAAGTGAAGTCGCTCAGTTGTGTCAGACCCCATGGACTGCAGCCTACCAGGCTCCTCCATCCATGGGATTTTCCAGGCAAGAGTACTGGAGTGGGGTGCCATTGCCTTCTCCACTACTATGTATGAAATAGATAACTAATGAGAACCTACTGTATTGCACAGGGACCTCTACTCAATGATCTTGTGGTGACCTAAATGAGAAGGAAATCCAAAAAAGAATGGGTATATGTCTCCATTTAACTGACTCACTTTGCTACACAGAAGGAACTAACACAGCAGGAATGGGGAGTGACTGCTAATGGGCACCGGTTTCTTTTTGAGGTTGAAAGTTGATTGTGGCAAAGGTTGCGCAACACGACATGTAAACAATGTCCTTGGGGAAGTATTCTTGCAAAAATGATTCATCAGGAGAGTTCAACGTGTACCCAAGATTGAGAACAACTACCATAAGAATAGTAATAGACTGCTGGACGCATTTCTGTTGAGGAAAAAAACAGTCAAATGGGGATGGGCCAGGGACATGTGACTATTTCGCTATATAGTGAGAACTATCAATATATAACTACACATGAATATAAATTTCCATTGTAATTAAGCTTTGCAGCTCAAACAAGAAAATATCTGTAAAAGTGCACTGAAGTATTAAGTCCTACACAAGCCTTGGGTGTTCCTTTAGCACTTACACAGGAATATGCACTGCATTGATTGTTCTTCCTAATATAATGCTTTGAAATACTTTTCCCCCAATATCATTTGTATGTATTCTCTCCCTACTAACCTTGACCGTGAGATCCTTGAGGGCAAAAATCACGCCTTAGTGAGGGAAATTAAAAATGCCACCTCTGAAGTCACACTTCAGGGTTTGTCCCCCAGCTCTGCTTCTTAGCAGCTGGTGACTCAAGTTCCTCATTTGTCATATAGCCCCAAGAGCTCCACCTTGTGGAGTTGCCATGAGGCTTAAATGAGATAATGCAGTTAAGATGCTTGGCACACATCTGACCTGTAGTAAGTGCTCAAAAAAAAAAAAAAAAACAACAAAACTATGGTTGATGATGAAGATGGTGATGACAAGGATGATGTCATCTTTTCCAGCAATGATTCCCGATTTAGCTGCAAATTAGGATCACATGGGAAGTCTTTAGAACTCCTAAAACTGAGGCCAATTAATCAAAGTCTCTGAAGGTGGAGCCAACCACCAGTAATTTTCTAAAGCTCCCAGTTGATTTCAGTCCACTGCCAGGCTTGAGAATCAACGTCCTATGGTATTTTCCTCACGGGCTTTTTAATTTTTTTCTTTTGATTCTTAGCATTTCAGAATATTTAATTTTCACTATTTTTCTTTGCAGTCTTTTCATACAGATGAAGTTTCATGTAAGTAGAATTCTTTATTCTGTGCTTTTTCTTAATATAGGGCATATAAATTTCCCAACTAATTGGGGGACTCTCTATAAGCACTTTAAGTCTTTAAAAATTTATAAATATTTTAAAATTATCAATGGCCACTAAAAGTTAACGTGTTTTTTTATAACATTTTCCCCAGTTTTTGCTTGGTTCTACATGTATATGCAGGTACTTTACTTTCATAGTTACATTATTTTCTTTGTTATTTGTTTCTGTCTTTTCAGCTTAATTCGAACTCTTTCACCAAAAATTTGTAATTTCCCAAATTCATATGAGCTTCATAAGCTTTTCACATCACACATGCTCAAATACAGACAGGCCAACAGAGAATGTTAGAAAGGGGACAGTTGTTAACACATCTAGAAATATGCCTAGTAGAAAAGAAGTAAGTGTGTTAGTTCATTACCTTCCATCGTCTGGGCCTCCTAGTGATACCAAGTACATATCATTTGGTGAAAAGGCCAGAGCTTCAATTTTGCCCTTGTGAAGTGACAGCCGAGCCATCAGCTCCCTTTTCTTATAATCCCACAAAATGATATCTGCCTGGGGGCAAGAATACACTGTGAGACCATAGACAGGCTTTGAAAGGACCAGAGGAGAGAGCTACCTCTCTGTGTGAAAAAATAATCATTCATCACTTTTCTAGAAATTAGAGCACGTCTTCCGAACATGACAAAACAGAAACAGGTGTAAGCGGGGACTTTTGTTTCTAGGTATTACCAGTCACAAGCTGCTGCACAGGGTATAAAACCACCAGGTGCCTTTACTTTCAGCTTCACAGAGCGAAAATGAGTTCCAAGAGAGGCGAAGGGAAGAGGAGGCAGGGTGTAAACAGGACAGTGCAGAGCTACTCTGAAGTGAGGCAGTGTTTCTTGGGAGGCGCCTCTGAATCAATATACGGTGGGTGGTGTTTTAATGTATTCACCTTAAAGCCCATGAATGTGACTTGTCCAGACGCAATGTAAAGTCCACTCTTGGAGATGGCCACACAGGAGACGTTGTTGCCATGACCGTGTAGGAAATTCTGTTCCTGAGTATTTATTGCCTGGATGAGGATGGTGCAACCCAGAGGGTAGACCAGATGCTCCTGGTCAGGATGGCATTTTAGACCAGTGGGGACATGTCCTGAAAGAGAGGTTGAAAATAATAAGAGTCGAGGGCAGAAGTGGCTAATTGTTTTTATTTAGACTGAGCATAAGGCTTTTAAAATAAGCCTTAGTTCAACTAAAATAAGTGTGTGTGTTTGGGGGTTGGGCAGTATTAGGTAATTTTACTCTATTGACAAGGCTGGTATAGAGTATATTCACTGCTAACAAAAGATTTTCAGGGCATCCGAGGTAGAAAAAAGTCTGTTTATAATATATACAGCATGAGTCCACTTTTATTAAAAAATCATGTCAATGTACATTTGAAAGGATCATACCAAAAGTTTAACAGAGATATCTTCGGGACAAGTAATAATGGTTGATTTTTCCTTGGGTTTCACTGTATTTTTCCAGTTTTCTAAGCTCTTGTTCTTAAGTATGACTATGGATTTACCCCCTGTATTACTCTATATTCTCAGTGCATAGTATACTTTTTGCATGTGTGCATGTGTGCTCAGTTGTGTCCGACTCTTTGACCTCATGGACTGTAGGCCTGCCAGGCTCCTCTGTCAGTGGGATTATCCAGGCAAGAATACTGGAGTGGGTTGCAATTTCTTCCTCCAGGGGATCTTCCTAACCCAGGATGGGACCCACATCTGGTGTCTCCTGCATTGACAGGCGTATTCTTTACCACTGAGCCACCTGGGAAGCCCACCATACTACTTGGCATTCAGTAATTTTAGATAAATGCATATTTGACTGTATGAAAGAATATAAATTGTCAGAAAACCAAGAAGGCAAAAACAATTCAATTTTATTGAATTTTTAAAGGCCAAGATAATTGGAGACACTGAGATATAACTGACAATACTCTCTGAGCGCTACAAAACAGTATTGAACAGTACTGAATTCAGTAGCAGGGCTCTCTACTGGTCACCAGTGTGATCCTTTGCCCTCATAGCAAGTCACTCACTTCCTTTACCAATGATCTGGTGACCAGCTCTAAAGATGGCCAGTACTAGGATGTACTAAGTGCTCAATTTCTGTCAGAGACCGTTAACATAAAACAAAGAGAAGGCTCAAGAGCCAAGTCCTAGAATGTGCTAAAGCTTTAGTTATTGATTGTTCTGTGTCTACATTACTACATCACTACAATTTTAAAGCTTTCAGGCATCACAATGCACTTTCTTTAAAAGTTGGCTTTTTCTAAAATGCAATCCATTGCTTGTTTTCATCCTTCTCAAAACCCAAACAGCATTTCCCCTCTTCATGTTCCAGACAGGAGGTGGTCATGAGTCAGATTCGAGCAGAACAACCAGGCCCCTCTGACCAAAGCTCCAGTCCAGCTCCCCGTGGTGTCCATCATGGTCTGAAATCCTCACCTTCCTTCTGGTTAGAAGACAAATCATCCCCTAAAGGTTTTGCTCAAAACACAAGTTCCCCACTCTCTCCAGCCCCTTCTCATTAGTACATCAGCTGGGATTTTAGAGGTTATTTGGTCCCAGGGACCTACACGTATTCTGTAATCCAATACTGAGGGGCAGACAGTTTTGCTGGCTGTGTGGGGCTTAGAGCCAGGGGAGAGCTGGCTAGTGGGAGAAGGGTTTCAGATCACACTTTTTAATCCTTATGGCCTAGTAAGGGGGCATTTGGTTCCTTTCAGATGTTTGCAAAACCCATCCCGTTCTTTAAGGCCCGGAGTGAGGACATGACTCTAAGATCTTTGGGGAGGAGAGGCTGTTTGGCTCCCCAGTGCTTGACTCATGCCAGTGTCCCAAGCTGCCTTCCAGGTGCCGCCTGGTGTCTCACTCTCCCTGGTTGCACCACATTGTCCCTGGGGCCCCTAAACCACCTAGCCCAGACACGTTCGAGGTCTCACCATTGAATCCGATCACGGCCTCAAGCTCCAGCTCCACTGCATCAGCCACCTCATCCTTGGGCAAAGTTTGGGTCTCCATCATTTGGAGACTCGGCTCACTTTCCTCTCAGCCTACAGAGGTGCGGCGTCTTCTGGTCGTTATGGTAACGGACTTGCGCATGCGCGCCAGATCCACGGTCGCGCTGAAAGCCGGCCTACGGAGTCCGAGTCCTTTTGCCCTCGTGAAAATCAAGAGAGGGGTTTTTTGTTTGTTTTTTAATTTTCTAGTATTTCTCTGGAAATTTAAGGGGCACGAAATGCACAGACTAATTCCCTCCTCCTCCATGTAAAGAGTCTGTGACCTTTTGGGTAACGATATAATCAAGTACTTGATGGCATTTAAAAATTAAACATAAAGTTAAGTGCCTCTGCTGGGAAGGCTGCTATAATATATAATTGACACTTCTTTGGGTCCCTTGAAACAGGATAAAAAAATAATTAAACCATTGAGGTATAAATTACATATCCTAAAATGTATTTAAATTGAATTTATACAATTGTGCAACTATCACCACAATCCAGTTTTTTGTTTGTTTGTTTGTTTTAAGCAGAATAAAATGTTAAATAACGCTAGAGGTCTTAAGGGGCTCCCACCTTCCGAGGAAAATGCTTGGATTTTGTTCGAAAACAATTTTATTTGAATTGCACCCAGCTGTTCGCGTCTCTTAATGGACGCAAACTGGTCCAGCTCTCAGTCTCCGGGGAAGCGCTTTCCTTTTTCTCGTATCAATAGATTGGAGGCCTTAGGGTACGTATATTGCAAACTCCGAGTTCCGGGCGCGCACGGGTCGAGCCGCGGGGTCTGAGCCGCGCGGGCCGCCGTAGTCAGCTGCTGCGAGCAGGAAGTGTCCGAGCTGCGGGCGGAGACTGCACCATGGCCCCGGACCCCTGGTGAGCCCCGGGTGAGGGCGGCAGCGCGCGGACAGTCTCGGGGGAGGCCAGGCTTCCGGGGAGTGGGTGATCGCTAGGCATTGGGGACGGGGGCCTTTCGGAATGAGGGGTAGGGTAGCAGGGATCCTTCTCCTGCCGCCGAGAGCCGGGGGTTGAGGGGCTGCGCTCCTCCGCATTCCGCCGCCACTCTCGGTCCTGCAGGGGTGGCTGGGGTGGGAGACGCGGTGTACACTTGGGGGAGTTCCAGCGCCAAATCTCTGAGCCGCATCTCCATCCTGGTGGTGGAGCTGGCTAATGCCCACTTCCCCGGGACTCCTGTGAAAGTGAAGTACAGAGTAACCTTTTTTGTGGAACGCCAGTCCCTCTGGTGAATTTCCTTATTTCACCGGTAGCGAAACCGAGGTTCAGAATTCACGGGAGTCCGCGAGTTAGTAACCAGTTGACGCTGGGGTCTAGATCTTGTGCGCCCTTCAAAGAAAACTAACAGGAATCTGGGAAGGAAATTATGCCTGTTGTTGATAAGGTATTTTATCCTCACCTCAGTATCTACAGCAGCAACTTATGCAGTAAAACAATAGCTGATAAGAGTCTTTTATTCAACAGTCAAGTCCCGAGGACTGAATGATGAGAGACAAATTCCGATCCAAGAAACCTACTGCAATAGCGTATTCACTTGAGCTTTTTGTTTACTAATTAAAAACCCTCTAGCTCTACAAAGGTCTTTTTGGAGAATATGTCTCACATTAGTACTTGTAACATAGTTTATAGTTAAGTTGCAGACAGTCTGGACATTAATAGATTAACTTTGCAAGATCAAAGTTAATCTACCTAGGATCTGGATTGTCTGGACCAATGTCTTAACTGATTCCATACTATTTTTTTTCACCTAATTTTAACACCCTGATAGAAAAATATAGAAAATACTGAATATTTGCAGAGGGGGGAAAAAAAAAAAAAAAGAAACATCTTTAATTCTATCATCTGAAATAATTGCTGTTGTTGATTTTTTAAAATGAATTTATTACTTTGTATAATATATGTGTGTGTATATAATGTATTTTATAGAAACAGGGACCATTTCTCTGTATCACAGATATTCACCGAAAACACAATCCTTATGTTGCTTAATAGTGTATCATGTGAATAACCATGATGGAGTGTGATTTAATCATTGTACCTTTGTACCTTTTAAAAAAAATTAGGGTTTTTTTGCTTTTATTTTTTTTTAATTGGGAAGACTGCCCCTTGGTACCATCTCTCACTTCCTTGACTGACTTCCTAGAAGTGGAGCTACTGGGTCCAAGAGCATGAACATCTTTAAGGCCGTTGATACAGATGGCTGAGTTGCCCTCCACTTCATGGAGGCTAATTCCCTCATTTTACACATAAAATAGGATATATAGCTCAGAAATAAGGTAGCGGTCCCAGGGTATCCATTTAGGTGGGTGGAAACTATCCCCAAACCCCTAGGCCTCTTCCACGGTTAATGTGCAAAAGTGCGGATAATTTCTCCTGCTACTCTCAAGTAGTTTAACTTAGCAGCTTCTCATGTTTGTTGAAAGTGAAACACTGGGGGACTCTGCTGTGCTCAGTCAGCTTCCTTGGAAAGTGGGCTGCTGATCAGGAGAGCAGAAAGGAGTAGGGGATAGGACTTAGAAAAATCTAGAAAAACAGACTTGATTACAGTTTAGCCCTCCTATCGAGAATCTTGTCAGTGATGCTTTACTCATGTTTAGAAGTAGAATATGACTGTTACTCTTTTAATGGTCTATCAAAGCAAATGGTAAGCTCACTGTGTAATAGAAATATCGCATGGAGACTGTCTCTGAACAGGCTCATTGCTAAAGTTAATCAGCTCTGCCACTTTCCCCCTCCATTCCAGTTCCTCAGCCTCTGTCATGGTGTCACCGTCCTCTTAGTCTCTTAGACCTAAAAAACTCCAAGCATCTACTTTTTCTTCATTCCTCCTATCAGATTATTGACTCATCTCCATGATTTTTATTTTTTTCTTTTCTGCTGTTGTCCAATCCTTTTTAGCCTTATGGTTTACAGAAAGTAAATGTTGGTGGCTGGTTATGGAGTTGAATAGCTAGAGAAGCCTTCTACTGGTCTCCTGCCACTCTTCTTTCATTCCCAGTGATTTGTGGACGTGGAGTTCAGGTTACTTTTCTAAGCTAGCACTTTAGGCACCTGTGTGCTTGATTCCATCATGAGGTTGCCCTTTACCACTAGGCCAGTGGTTCTCAAGCTGTGCTATAGATTGGAATCTCCTGGGGAGCTTTACAACTCCTCACGTCTAGGGCAAGCCCCCTGCCAATTCAATCAGAATGCTTGGGGTATGAGGAAGCTTTAAAAAACATCCCCAGTGATGGAAGGGGCTTCCAAGGTAGCTCAGTGGTAAAGAATCTGCCTGCCGATGCTGGAGATGCAGCTTGGATCCCTGGGTGGGAAGATCCCCTGGAGAAGGAAAGGGCAACCTACTCCAGTATTATTGCCGGGAAATCCCATGGACAGAGGAGCCTGGCAAGCTACAACCCATGGGGTCACAAAAGAGTTGGGCGCAACTGAACACTTGCAGACCAGACAGTGATTCACATGTGTAGAAGAACTTCAGAACCAGTTTGTAGAGCTCAGGCGAGAACACAAGGATCAGGAGCAAGATGACTGGGGTTTTGGCCATAAGCATTTCACATAACCTCTTCAAGGTCTCACTTTCTCTGTAACAGTATACCCCACAGTTCTCAAATTCCCTTCAAACCTTATTATTATGCTACTCAAGGCTCTGCAGAAACTAACTTCACTCCTTTCTGCCATCTTGTTCTTCACTGTCCTACCCAGGACCACCCCTCAGCTGACCATGCCAGGCTCTTTCCCTTCCTTTCATCTTTGCTTGCTTCCTGTGCCTCTCACCTCCTCTAAAAGGTGCTCCTCCTTCTTGCTGGAGTGAGAGCCCTGCTTTGACCTTGTGGTTCAGCCCAAGGTATAACCTCTTGGCCCAGCCTTATCAGGTCCAAGTGTCTCGGCCAGTAATCTCTGTCACTTCTGAACTCCGGAAATACGCACTTGTCATTTCTACTCCTCGTCTGTCAGGAGGTGTGTTACACCTTATTATTGACTTGCATTTATGTGGTCTTGGACCACAGAGCCAGACCTAAGAACTTTTCATTGATGACAACATGGAGGGGAAATGGGGAAATGTGGCAAAGTCGGAGCCAGCACCCAATTTTTCTTATCAGCCTCCTGTTTCCTTAATTATGTATTGGCTTATATCACCTGCTCACTTTTGGTATACATGAATATATATGCATATATATATATATATATATATAGTACATATGGGCTTCCCTGGTGGCTCAGGGGTTAAAGCGTCTGCCCGCAATGCGGGAGACCTGGGTTTGATCCCTGGGTTGGGAAGATCCCCTGGAGAAGGAAATAGCAACCCACTCCACTATTCTTGCCTGGAGAATCCCATGGACGGAGGAGCCTGGTGGGCTACAGTCCACGCGGTCGCAAAGAGTCGTACACGACTGAGCGACTTCACTCACTCACAGTACATATGTAAGTTAATCCTGTTACAGAGCCAAGTTTGCTCACCAGTGGACAGTAAAGCCAATCTACTGACCCCTGGCGGTGGTGAAGGGAAGTGCAGCGTTTATCGCTGCCAAGCAAGGAGTCCTGGTAGCCGAGGCTCCAAACACATGCAAATTCCTTCTCCGCCCCCCGCCCCGCCATCGCGGGTCAGGGGGTCGCAAAGACTCGGGCAGGACTGAGGCACTAACACTTTCATTTTCAGGGAAAGATTTTTAAAGACGGGATAAGGAGTTTGTGGGGTGCGTGATCAGCTCGTGGACATTCTTCTGATTGTGGTGGTGAGGTAATTAAGAATCCGCATCCTCAACCTTGTGGTTCCAAAACCGGTCTGGGTTCTACAGGCTTGGGGGGGCCGGGGCTGGGGACGGTTAAAATCGTCTGCCTGCTGGGCGTTTCAGCATCTGCAAGACAGCTTGAAGGACATGGCTCAGAAAAGGTGGCTCTTCTACCACCCTTGAAGAAGAAGTAAAGGTCCTTGACTTTGCTTAATGGCTAAACTATTCTTATTTTGTCTCTCTTGAGTGTTTTCCTTTCCTTCTGCATTTTCTTTCTTCTCAAAATTTACTCTTTGGAACTCAAGGAAGGCCTAGGAGGCTAAAGCTTTTCTCTAGACAAGAGGCAGGTGGAAGACATGGAGGTAGGGGTCTATTCCAGGAAGGCCCCATAGGTTACACTACCTCCCTGGATCCTTATTAAATGTAAAATGTAAAGCTCTTAGCATGGAACCTGACCCAGATCAGGTACTCAGTTGTTAGCCATAGTTACCATTACTATAGTAAGATTCCTCAGGGAAAGGACTGGAAATTGTTTTTTTCTCTTTGTTTAGAAAGACATTTGCCAGGTCCCCTCAGTGTTTAGATGACACATGGGAATTCAGAGATTTTTAAGAAATGGCTCATTTTTTTCAGACAAAAATTGGAACATTAGATTCCACAGCAGATCTAAATATTGTTTACTGGCACAGTCCTGGAAAATATATCTGTCATGTATTCATAGTCTCCACCCTTTAGAAGACATGAAATATGTATACACACTTAGATATTTTCCGAAACAGATAAAAAGTGAAAAGGCTATTAGCAAAGGAAAAATTAAGGGACTGTTAGAGATTCACTCGGAGAAGGCAGTGGCACCCCACTCCAGTACTCTTGCCTGGAAAATCCCATGGATGGAGGAGCCTGGCAGGCTGCAGTCCATGCGGTTGCTAAGCGTCTGAAACGACTAAGCGACTTCACTTTCACTCTTCCCTTTCATGCATTGGAGAAGGAAATGGCAACCTACTCCAGTGTTCTTGCCTGGAGAATCCCAGGGACGGGGGAGCCTGGTGGACTGCCATCTGTGGGGTCGCACAGAGTTGGACACGACTGAAGCGACTTAGCAGCAGCAGAGATTCACTGTGAGCCCTTCAAAGCCCCCACCCCTGTTGAATAGCAAATAGAAGCTCAGGATGTGTTTCGAGAGAATTCCGGTGTCAGGTGGGTGTGTGTCCTTTGTCCTCAGAGCATTACGTTACCTGTTGTTCTGTAGGGCTCTTCCCTAAATAGCTGCTCTCCTGGCCTCTCACTCTCCATCCTTTTATCCTGCCTTATTTTCTTTCTTCAGTTCAGTCCGTTTCCTCAGTCATGTCTGACTCTTTGTGACCCCATGGACTGCAGCATGCCAGGCTTCCTTGTCCATCACCAACTCCCAAAGTTTACTCAAACTCATGTCCATTGAGTCAGTGATGCCATCCAACCATCTCATCCTCTATCGTTCCCTTCTCCTGCCTTCAATCTTTCCCAGCAACAGGGTCTTTTCCAGTGAGTCAGTGCTTCACATCAGGTGGCCAAAGTATTGGAATTTCAGCATCAGTCCTTCCAATGAATATTCAGGACTGATTTCCTTTAGGATTGACTGGTTGGATCTCCTTGCAGTCCAAGGGACTCTCAAGAGTCTTCTTGAACACCACAGTTTAAAACCATCAATTCTTTGGCGTTCAGCTTTCTTTATAGTCCAACTCTCACATCCATACATGACTACTGGAAAAACCATGGCCTTGACTAGACGGACCTTTGTTGGCGAAGTAATGTCTTTGCTTTTTAATATGCTGTCTAGGTTGGTCATAGCTTTTCTTCCATGGAGTCTTTTAATTTCATGGCTGCATTCACCACGAATTGCAGTCACTGCAGTTTCATCTGCAGTGATTTTGGAGCCCCCCAAAATAAAGTCTCTCACTGTTTCCATTATTTCCCCATCTATTTGCCATGAAGTGATGGGACCAGATGCCATGATCTTCGTTTTCTGAATGTTGAGTTTTAAGTCAACTTGTTCACTCTCCTCTTTCACTTTTATCAAGAGACTCTTTAGTTCTTCTTTGCTTTCTGCCATAAGGGTGAGTGTCATCTGCATATCTGAGGTTATTGATATTTGATATTTCTCCTGCCAATCTTGATTCCAGTTTGTGCTTCATCCAGCCCAGCGTTTCTCATGATGTACTCTGCATATAAGTTAAATAAGCAGGGTGACAGTATACAGCCTTGACGTACTCCTTTTCCTATTTGGAACCAGTCTGTTGTTCCATGTCCAGTTCTAACTGTTGCTTCCTGACCTGCATACAGATCTCTCTAGAGATCCCATCTCTTTCAGAATTTTCCACAGTTTGTGGTGATCTACACAGTCAAAGGCTTTGGCATAGTCAACAAAGCAGAAATAGATGTTTTTCTGGAACTCGCTTGCTTTTTCGATAATCCGACGGATGTTGGCAATTTGATCTCTGGTTCCTCTGCCTTTTCTAAATCCAGCTTGAACATCTGGAAGCTCACAGTTCACATACTATTGAAGCCTGGATTGGAGAATTTTGAACATTACTAGCATGTGAGAAGAGTGCAATTGTGTGGTAGTTTGAGCATTCTTTGGGATTGGAATGAAAACTGACCTTTTCCAATCCTGTGGCCACTGCTGAGTTTTTGAAATTTGCTGACATATTGAGTGCAGCACTTTCACAGCATCATCTTTTAGGATTTGAAATAGCTCAGCTGGAATTCCATCACCTCCACTAGCTTTGTTTGTAGTGATGCTTTCTAAGGCCCACTTGACTTCACATTCCAGGATGTCTGCCTCTAGGTGAGTGATCACACCATCGTGATTATCTAGGTGATGAAGATCTTTTTTGTACAGTTCTTCTGTGTATTCTTGCCACCTCTCCTTAATATCTTCTGCTTCTGTTAGGTGCATACCATTCTGTCCTTTATTGTGCCCATCTTTGCGTGAAATGTTCCCTTGGTATCTCTAATTTTCTTGAAGAGATTTCTAGTCTTTCCCATTCTATTGTTTTCCTCTATTTCTTGACACTCATCACTGAGGAAGGCTTTCTTATTTCTCCTGGCTGTTCTTTGGAACTCTGCATTCAAATGGGTATTGTATCTTTCCTTTTCTCCTTTGCTTTTCACTTCTCTTCTTTTCACAGGTATTTCTAAGGCCTCTTCAGACAGCCATTTTGCTTTTTTGCATTTCTCTTTCTTGGGGATGGTCTTGTTCCCTGTCTCCTGTACAATGTCACGAACCTCCATCCATAGTTCATCAGGCACTCTGTCTGTCAGATCTAATCCCTTGAATCTATTTGTCACTTCCACTGTATAATTGTAAGGGATTTGATTTAGGTCATACCTGAATGGTCTACTGGTTTTCCCTGCTGCTGCTGCTGCTAAGTCACTTCAGTCGTGTCCGACTCTGTGCAACCCCATAGACGGCAGCCCACCAGGCTCCGCCGTCCCTGGAATTATCCAGGCAAGAACACTGGAGTGGGTTGCCATTTCCTTCTCCAATGCATGAAAGTGAAAAGTGAAAGTGAAGTCGCTTAGTCGTTTCCGACTCCTAGCGACCCCATGGACTGCACCCTACCAGGCTTCTCCGTCCATGGGATTTTCCAGGCAAGAGTACTGGAGTGGGGTGCCATTGCCTTCTCCAACTGGTTTTCCCTACTTTCTTCAATTTAAGTCTGAATTTGGCAATAAGGAGTTCATGATCTGAGCCACAGTCAGCTCCTGGTCTTTTTTTCTGCTGACTGTATAGAGCTTCTCCATCTTTGGCTGCAAAGAATATAATCAATCTTATTTCAGCATTGACCATCTGGTGATGTCCATGTGTAGAGACTTGTGTTGTTGGAAGAGGGTGTTTGCTATGACCAGTGCGTTCTCTTGACAGAACTCTCTTAGCCTTTGCCCTGCTTCATTCCGTACTCCAAGGCCAAATTTGCCTGTTACTCCAGGTGTTTCTTGACTTCCTACTTTTGCATTCCAGTCCCCTGTAATGAAAAGGACATCTTTTTTGGTTGTTAGTTCTAGAAGATCTTGTAGGTCTTCATAGAACCATTCAACTTCAGCTTCTTCAGCATTACAGTAGGTCGGGGCATAGACTTGGATCACCATGATATTGAATGGTTTGCCTTGGAAATGAACAGAGATCATTCTGTTGTTTTTGAGATTGCATCCAAGGACTGCATTTTGGACTCTTGTTGACTATGATGGCTACTCCATTTCTTCTAAGGGATTCTTGCCCACAGTAGTAGATAAAATGTTCATCTGAGTTAAATTCACCCATTCCAGTCCATTTTAGTTCACTGATTCCTAAAATGTCAACGTTCACTCTTGCCATCTCCTGTTTGCCTTGATTCATGGACCCAACATTCCAGGTTCCTATGCAATATTGCTCTTTACAGCATTGGACTTTACTACTGACACCAGCCACATCCACAATTGGGTGTTGTTTTTGCTTTGGCTCGGTCTTTTCATTCTTTTTGGAGTTATTTCTCCACTGATCTCCAGTAGCATATTGGGCACCTACCGACCTGGGGAATTCATCTTTCCGTGTCCTATCTTTTTGCCGTTTCATACTGTTCATGGAGTTCTCAAGGCAAGAATACTGAAGGGGTGTGCCATTTCCTTCTCCAGCGGACCACATTTTGTCAGAACTGTCCACCATGACCCGTTGTCCATCTTGGGTGGCCCTATATGGCATGGCTCATAATTTCATTGAGTTAGACAAGGCTGTGGTCCATGTGATCAGATTGGTTAGTTTCAGTTTGTCTGCCATCTGATGGAGGATAAGAGGCTGATGGAAGGTTCCTGATGGGAGAGACTGACTGAGGGGGAAACTGGGTCTTGTTCTGATCGGTGGGGCCATGCTCAGTAAATCTTTAATCCAATTTTCTGTTGATGGGTGAAGCTGTGTTCCCTCCCTGTTATTTACCTGGGGCCATACTATGGTGGAGGTACTGAAGATAATGGCGACCTCCTTCAAAAGGCCCCATGCATGCACTGCTACACTCAGTGCCCCCAACCCTGCAGCTGGCCGACCCACGCCTCCGCCGGAGACTCCTGGGCACTCCTGGGCAAGTCTGGGTCAGTCTCTTGTGGGGTCACTGCTCCTTTCTCCTGGTTCCTGGTGCATACAAGGTTCTGTTTGTGCCCTCCAAGAGTCTATTCCCTAGTCCTGTGTAAGTTCTGGCAGCTCTATGTTGGGTTTAATGGCGACCTCCTCCAATAGGGCTTATGCCATACCCAGATCTGCTGCACCCAGAGCCTCTGCTCTGCAGCAGTCCACTGCTGACCCGTACCTCCACAGGAGATACTCAAACACAGTTCTGTCTCAGCCTCTGTGGGGTCTCTTGAGTTCATTGTTCTTTGCTGTATTCTCCCATGCCTGTAGCACTGCTGAGCTCTCCAGAAATGTTTGCTGAATGTTTTGTGAATGAATGCATTGGGATGCTTTATCAGTGGCCAGAGAGCACAGTGGTTAGGAGCACAGACAGGCTCCAGCACAGGGGCCAGGCAGCCGGGGTTTGCTGCTGGAGGTACCAATTGGGCAAGTGGCTCTACCTCCCTGTGCCTGATTTTTCTCAAGTATATGCTGGGGATGGGGACCCAGCTCCCAGTGTTCTTGTGTGGGTGGAGTGAGTTATTACAAAGGAAGAGTTGAGACCGAACCCATCCCATAGTGAGTTACCATTCACCACGTGTATGCCTTTACTGCCCCTCTTATCATCCTCCCTTCCTGTTCGCTGTCATGACTAGAATTACAAACTGCAACTTTAGATTACGCTGAAATTTCCTTTAAGGAACTTTCAACACGCCTGTCCCTTTATGACTCTGATGCAGGTTCTCCACCTACGATTCTACCTGCCAAATTGCACAAGAGATTGCCGAGAAAATTCAGCAGCGAAATCAGTATGAAAGAAATGGTGAAAATACAACCAAGGTAAGGCCAGGAGAGACTGGGCCCTTCAGAGGATTTGTTTGAGCTCTGAGGTCTGAAAACTCTCCCCTTTCAGAGGCTGTATGTGTAACAACCTGTGTGTGTTAGTCACTCAGTTGTGTCTGACTCTTTGTGACTCCATGCACTGTAGGCTCACCAGACCCCTCTGTCCATGGAATTCTCCAGGCAAGAATATTGGAGTGGGTTGCCATAGGTCAAATGGACATTACAACCAGTCCATTCATTGTTAGCTTAATCACTGAGACCAAATGAAGCAGGGACTCTCTTTAATTTCTCCTATTTTATCTTAAAAGCTGCTAACAGTTTTATAGTCTAGTTCCAGAGTTGGTACACTGTCCCCCAGGTGGTAAATCTATCAGGCTCTGCAGAACAAGAGGCAAGTTCTCACCTCTTTGAGTAACCATTCTCAACAAAACGATGATAGTCTTTTTTCTTTTTTTACATTTTACATTTAAACATGATCATCCTTTGCTTTTGGGCTGTAAAAAAGACAGTAGTGGGATTTGGCAAGGTTTTTTTGAGCAAATCCTGAGTCCATGCCAATTCCTTTGATTCTAATCCAGCATCACAGGTTTCTTTGTAACTTCCCCATTCCAAATTAATGTTTTCCTTTTCCTGCAGTGAGAACCCAGGTTTCCACAAGCATTGATATGTTCTTGCTCATTTGGTCTCTCTTAGGAGTGAAAGTCACTCAGTCATGTCTGACTCTTTGTGACCCCATGGAATTCTCCAGGCCAAAAACTGGAGTGGGTAGCCTTTTCCTTCTCTGTGGGATCTTCCCAACCTAGGGATCGAACCCAGGTCTCCCACATTGTGAGCGGATTCTTTACCAGCTGAGCCACTAGGGAAGCCCAAGAATACTGGAGTGGGTAGCCTATCCCTTCTCCAGTGGATCTTCCTGACCCAGGGATCAAAGCAGAGTCTCCTGCATTGCAGGTGGATTCTTTACCTGCTGAGCTACATGGGAAGCCCGGTCTCTCTTATAGTTTATACAAAAAAGTTTTCAGAATCATTACACAAGCACCACTACATATACTAAGTGTAGTTTGAGTCTCTTTATTGTTGTTTTTTAAATTTAGAATATCCCGCTAAGGGTACTAAGGTTATTCTGTTTTAAAGATATGAGAATTGATTATTTTTTTCAGTATCTTATGCTCTCCTCTGTATCTATTGATATTCATTTTCAGGGTTTGCTTTTTTCCCTGCCCTTAAATTTTAAATATGTAAAACATTTATATAGTACAGAAGTCAGTATTATATACAAAGGTATATTCAAAATCTTGTCTCCATTCCACCCTTTTTCTTGCCTTCTTCAACTTCTTCTTAGAGTAATCCTTTCTTTTTTAACTTATTTTCTCATTTATTCCTCCTGTGTTACTTCTTGTGGAAATAAGCATCCAGGGGTGTGTGTGTGTGTATGTGTGTGTGTGTGTGTGTGTGTGTATTCTCATTTCTCTTCCTTTAACAAAAAGGTTACTCTTTTGTCTCTTGTTCTTTTCACCTACTGTTAGGTAGGTATCATAGAAATGTTAATTCGTTGAGATCTTTTTGGTTGTTCTTAGGACTTTATAGTGCTCTCTTGTGTGTTGTTTAGTCGCTAAATTGTGTCTGATTCCTTTGTTTTCCCATGGACTGCAGCACACCAGGCTCCTCTGTTCATGGGATTTCCCAGGCAAGAATACTAGAGTGGGTTGCCATTTCCTTCTCCAGGAGACCTTTCCGACCCAGGGATCTAACTCAAGTCTCCTGCATTGGCAGGCAGATTCTTTCCCACTGAACCACAAAGGAAACCCCTATTGTGTATAATGTAGTTCATTAACCTGTCTCCTAAGAATAGGCATTTAGATTGTTTCCTGTATTTTGCTCTTAAGAATAATGCTGCAATACATAGCTTTGTGATTTTTTTTTTTTTTTTTTGAGATTCTTTTAAGAGTGAATTCTCAGAACCAGGGCATTTGTGGTTTCTTTTTTTTTTTTAAACTTGTTGCCAAATTACCCTCCACAGGGGTTGTCACCTTTGGCTTCCCAGGTTGGCCAGCAGAGGGCGTTGTCAATTTCCTGAATTTTTTGCCAACCTGCTGCTACTGTTGCTAAGTCACTTCAGTCGTGACCGACTCTGTGCGACCCCATAGACGGCAGCCCACCAGGCTTCCCCGTCCCTGGGATTCTCCAGGCAAGAACACTGGAGTGGGTTGCCATTTCCTTCTCCAATGCATGAAAGTGAAAAGTGAAAGTGAAGTCGCTCTGTCCTGCCCGACTCTTAGCAACCCCATGGACTGCAGCCTTCCAGGCTCCTCCGTCCATGGGATTTTCCAGGCAAGAGTACCGGAGTGGGGTGCCATTGCCTTAGGTGAGATAAAATATTTTAGTATAATTTTATTTTATTTAATTTTTAAATGGAGGCATAATTGAATTATAATATTATATGGGTTTTAGGTATGCAGCATAGGGATTTGATATTTTTGTACATTACAGTGTGATTACCAGATAAGTCTAGTTACCATCTTACCATATGAAATTATTATATTATTGACTATATTCCCTATGCTGTACATTATGTTCCCTTGACTTCCTTACTTTATAACTGAAAGTTTGTACCTGTTAATCTCCTTCACCTTCCAGTGTAGTTTTAAATTTGCATTTTTCATGATGTGAAGTATGTTTTCACATTCTTACGCACTATATATATATATATATATTCTGTAAGTTAATTCCCTATCTTTTGCCCATTTTTTTCCATTGGATTATTGTTTTTGTTTTTTTTTTTTAATTTTTAAGAGCTCTTTATGTATTAGGGAGATTAGCTCTTTCTGATATATTGTAATTATTTCCTCTCCTTTATCATTTGTTGCTTGACTTTACCATGGTAGCTTCATCATATGAAAGTTTTAGTTGTTTTTTTTTTTTTTATAAAGTTGACTATCAATTTTTAATTGTCTCTGCATTTTCACTTATAGCTTTTGCTACTTGTAGGTTATAAAGGAATTTGTTCCTGATTTCTTCTAGCAAATTCATGGTTTCATTTTTTACATTTAGATCCCTGATCCATTCAACCAGTATCATCTTCTGATGATAAACCATTCTGCTAAGGCACTTCAGTCGTGTCTGACTCTGTATGACCCTATGGACTATAGCCTACCAGGTTCCTCTGTCCATGGGATTCTCCAAGTGTGAATACTGGAGTGGGTTGCCATGCCCTTCTCCAGGGGAACTTCCCAACCCAGGGATCTATTCTGCATCTCTTACATCTCCTGAATTGGCAGGTGGATTCTTTACCACTAGCACCACCTGGGAAGCCCAATAAACCATTTGACTAAGGGCTGGCTGAAGCACAAGCTGGAATCAAGATTGCCAGGACAAATATCAAATATCAATAACCTCAGATACACAGGTGACACCACCCTTATAGCAGAAAGCAAAAAAGAACTAAAGAGTCTCTTGATGAAATTGAAAGAAGAGAGTGAATAAGTTGGCTTGAAACTCAACATTCATAAAACTAAGATCATAGCATCTGGTCCCATCACTTCATGGCAAATAGATAGGCAAATGGAAACTGTGAGAGACTTTATTTTTTTGGGCTCCAGAATCACTGCAGATGGTGATTGCAGCCATCAAATTAAAAGACACTTGCTCCTTGGAAGGAAAGGTATGACCAACCTAGACAGCATATTAAAAAGCAGAGACATTACTTTACCAACAAAGGTCCGTCTAGTCAAGGCTATGGTTTTTCCAGTGGTCATGTATGAATGCGAGAGTTGGACTATAAAGAAAATGGAGTGCCAAAGAATTGATGCTTTTAAACTGTGGTGTTCGAGAAAACTCTTGAGAGTCCCTTGGACTGCAAGGAGATCCAATCAGTCAATCCTAAAGGGTATCAGTCCTGAATATTCATTGGAAGAACTGATGTTGAAGCTGAAACTGCAATACTTTGGCCACCTGATGCAAAGAACAGACTCATTGGAAAAGACCCCGATGCTGGGAAAGATTGAAGGCGGGAGAAGGGGACAACAGAGGATGAAACGGTTGGATGGCATCACTGACTCAATGGACATGAGTTTGAGTAGGATCTGGGAGTTGGTGATGGACAGGGAAGCCTGGTGTGCTGCAGTCCATGGGGTCGCAAAGAGTCAGACACGACTGAGTGACTGAACTGAACTGAATTATAAAAATGAGTTTTCCATGTGGCTGAATATTGCCCAGGTTAGATTAAATTCCTCAATATAGGCTTTCTGGATTTAGGTTGTATAAAATTTTAAGCATTTTAAAAATGTCTCAGATTCACATGTCTATACCAATTCTGATGAACTTTAAAAAAAAATCTTTCTCTGTTAAGTATACAATAGTTTAATATACATTTTTAAAGTTACTTATGCCATTGAGCATCTTTTCATATATTTTTTGGATGTTTGTATTTCTTCCTTTATGAATTGCCTGTTACATTCCTATACACGTTCTTATTATTTCTTAATTTCCAAGTGTTTCTTACCTATTTGTTAACTAAGCTTTGATTAAGCTTTGATTTGGCACATTTGGTACAAATATTTTTTCTGTTAATTTGGATTTTGATTTTATAAATGACTTTTTAAAAATATACATACTTGTTTTTAAATTTTACTTGAAATTATCACTGTTTTATTCATGGCCTTTTCTTATAGGAGAAGGGGAGTAATAGTTAGAAAGGCTTTTCATACTCAGGGATTATATTAACAGAAATACTTTGTCTAATTACCTAAATTTTCTTTAAACTTTCCTCCCCTTTTTTTATATCTTTTTTAGAACACAGAAATCTTTACAATATTTGAAATTTGTTTTGTGTATTGTAATTTTTTCCCATTTGCTAAATTATTAATCCCCACCCAAGAATGAAATATTTCCTATTTCATTCACTGAATTTTTACACAGCTGCACTGTTTCTGGACCTTCTGTTCTTTTGCACTAATGAAGCCATTGGTAACTGCTAGCATCACATGCTTGTAGTTTTTTTAATAAAGATTTAACATCTGATTGTTTAAGGCCCCCTTTGTAACACATATCCTTGATCTTTCTATATCTCCCTTCATTTATCCTCCTCTAACAGCAGTTTTGCATAGCTTTACTTACTTAGTTTACTTGGAGAGGCAGGGTGCTGTGCTAGGTCTTCATTGCTACACAGGCTTTTCTCTAGTTGTGAAGAGTGGGGGCTACTCTCTAGTTTTGGCAGGTGGGCGTCTCATTTCAGCGGCTTCTCTTGTTGTGGGGCACAGGCTCTAGGGCGCTCTAGGAGTTGCAGCTCCCAGGCTCTAGAGCACAGGCTCAACAGTTATGGTGCACAGGCTTTGTTGCTCAATGTACAGCATGTGGGATGTGCCCAGATCAGGAATCAAACCCGTGTCTCCTGCATTGGCAGACAGACTCTTCACCACTGAGCCACCAGGGAAGCCCTGCATAGCTTTATTAAAAAGAATTTTGTGCTGTGCCTCATTTACCACCTCCTCTCGGAGAAGGCAATGGCAACCCACTCCAGTACTCTTGCCTGGAAAATCCCATGGACGGAGGAGGCTGGTGGGCTGCAGTCCATGGGGTCGCTAAGAGTTGGACACAACTGAGCGACTTCACTTTCACTCTTCACTTTCATGCATTGGAGAAGGCAATGGCACCCCACTCCAGTACTCTTGCCTGGAAAATCCCATGGACGGAGGAGCCTGGTAGGCTGCAGTCCATGGGGTCGCAAAGAGTCAGACACGACTGAGCGACTTCGCTTTCACTTTTCACTTTCATGCTTGGAGAAGGAAAAGGCAACCCACTCCAGTGTTCTTGCCTGGAGAATCCCAGGGACGGGGGAGCCTGGTGTGCTGCTGTCTATGGGGTCGCACAGAGTTGGACACGGCTGAAATGACTTAGCAGCAGCAGCAGCAGCAGCTCTAATAAAAGCACTGCACATGGGATTTTGGATCGATGTCTAGTATATTTATAGATTAAATTGGGGAGCATTTACATTTTTACAGTGTTGATTCTTTCTCTTCACTCATTCCTTCGGCAGTATTTCCTGCAATTACTATAGGCCAGGCGCTATGCTAGATATGTTTTAGATTTTGTTGATATTGTTAATGATGTTTAAAAATAATTTTTAGAAGAGTTCTTCCTACCTGAATTTAGGAATGCCGTGGATTTTTTCATTTTGTGGTTGATCACCACCATGAATTCTTTACCTTTTTCTAGTCATTGTTCGGTTGATCCTCTTAACTTTGCCACATAGACTATTTTTAACCTGCAAATAATGATAATTTCATTTCCTTCTTTCCAGCCCTTATGTATTTCTTTTAACTTGTCTTATTGCATTGGTTAGAACTCTAGACCAAAGTTAAATAATAGTGCCATTAAGGCCACCACTGACCCATTCCAAGTTTTCTTTCCTTGTTTTTGTCATGTTTCTAATTAATTTCCCCTGTGTTGTATTAATCATATGTTTATTTCTATTTTTAGTTGTTAATACCACTAATAACTTTAGTTATTAATACTATTAGCTGTATTATTAGATCTTCTAACATCAAAGTACTTTTAAATTGCTCAGATAAATCCTGCCTGGTGATGGCATGCTGTCATTTTTAATGTAATTCTGAGTTTGCTTTGCTAATATTTTTTAAAGGCTTTACATTTATAATCCTTGGGGTAGATTGGCAAGTGCTTATTTTTTTTCTCTTATCTCCTGTCAGTGTTCGTTACCAGTGTTGTGTTAGCTTAAAGTATGAATTAGGCTTTCATCCTTTTCTGTGCTTTGGAAAGCTTCTGTTAAATTCTCATAACAGAACTTTTTTTCCTGAAAATAATAGTTTTCTTATAAAATATTAAGAAATCCTGCTACTTAGAGATAACCACCCTTGATGTTTTGATGTCTTTAGTTCCTGGGTTGTTTTTTCTCTCTGTGAGTGACATTGCATTTTATGACTTGATTTCTTTTTCTTGTAATAAATTACGATGGATATCTTTCTATGTTAACAAATTTAGATGTCATTCATACTTTTTAATGACCACATACTTTTTCATCTGTTAAATGCTTTTGATCTTTAATTTTTTAGACTCTTAGACCTGGTGTGTGTGTGTGTGTGTGTGTGTGTGTGTGTGTTCACTGTTCTTTTGTTTGTCTGTTTTGCTCTTTATTTCTTGAATGAGGAAAGATCTGCCTTCCTTGGCGTTTCCCCATAGACGTTGTGGGTGGTTTTTCCGTGGTTCCCAGAGGTATTAGAACAGTTACGGGTAGGTTTTTCTTGGCTGCTGACACCTTTGAGGGTTGCTTGATGTATGTCGTGCTTCGCCAGCCTCTGCTGTTCCGCTGTGTTTTCCTTGTGTGACCCCCACTAATCTAAGGAGAGAGCCCCTGCTTCACTGCAGTTGTATAATTGTTCCTTTTAACAAGGTAGCAAATGAAACTTGGGACAGTCTTGTCTTTCTAAACATACCTCCAATTATATCCGTGGTTGACTATGTTTACTTTACAGGGTTGATTTTATTTTTCATATTTTTAAATTGCTGAGAGGTGTTCTCTCCCCCTCTCCAGCATCCTTTAAGGCAGCACTTAGAGTCACAAACAAAACTTGACTCTGGGTTTGTAAATTGGAGAAAATTCACACACTCCTAGAAAAGAGAGTCATATGTGGTTAACATTCCTCTTGTAAAGAAAGGCCACGCTGCTATAAAACTTTGAATGGGTTGTAAGGATACCAGTGTGTTTAGGGAAGACTGTCCAGGATGGCCATGGGACTTGACATCTTGCTCTTTGCAGTGTGGGTGAGGGAACTGTGGGGTTTTTGCTGGTGAACAAAGATGGGGTACATGCAATTTCCCGTGTGGCTCCTGGTAGACAAATAGGATCAGAAGGTAGATGTTCAAGGGCCAGAATTCAGCTGATTGTGAGAGTAAAGTCAGAGTTCATAAATGGACCGACTTACCACCTGGTCAGGTCATAGGATTGGGTATAAGTGTTAGATGGGTGGCTGGCCCAGGCAACCATTAAGATTCCATACAATCTTGAGGTTATCATTGGGAGGCTTGATGTCTCTTCCAGCCTTCCCCTGATGGAATCAGTTTGTAAAGCAGCATTTACATGATATTTTTAGGAGATTCCACACCTCTGGACTAGCATACTTAGGCTGTGTTCTTTTCTTTTCAGCTTACCGTGACAATCAGAGCTTTGTTGCAGAAACTGAAGGAAAAGATCGCCCTTTTGAAGGACTTATTGCTAAGAGCTGTGGCAACACATCAGATGTATCCATGTAAACATTTCCACCTCTTGCTAGAGTGGGAGGACAAGCAGTCTTATTTTAAGAAAGGAAGGAATCTGGGCCACCCAGATTTTTTCCACAGCTTGAGGAAGACCTGGTTTCCAAAATATTGCCTATAATCTCGATTTCTATTTTAAGGGTCCGTTATATGTTTTACAGTGAATATGCTGGCGAAGCAAGACGCACAGCAAGAACTTACTTAGTTGGGTGTAACCTTGACTGTGAAGGCAGCTCATGTTTTCTGTTAGCGCTGTGTTTACACCGAGCCCCGCGTTGCTACCTGTCTAGACTGTGGTGAAAGTAGTCCAGCAGCAGAACTTCGATGATGCTCTTGATCCATGATTCTGCTCAGTGCAGTTCCCAGAGTTTTGAACAATTCCTTTTCTTTTCCGAGAGACCCGTACCAGTAGAAACTGTACTTTTTCCCCTCCCCGATTATGTAGGTTATTGAGATGTGACTTCTTCACCTTATGGTTCTAGAAGCGACAGTTCCCCTGGTTTGGGAGGTTTTTTAGGTGGGGGTATAAAAGCATCTGCCTCCAATGCGGGAGACCTGGGTTCGATCCCTGAGTCGGGAAGATCCCCTGGAGAAGGAAATGGTAACCCACTCCAGTATTCTTGCCTGGAGAATCCCATGGACGGAGAAGCCTGGTAGGCTACAGTCCATGGGGTTGCAAAGAGTTGGACACGACTGAGCGACTTCACTCACTCACTTCACTCATAGGAGGCACCTGTGTGAAGTCAGTTGTGACATCACCTCTACTTCCTACCAGCGATATCAAGTATTAAAATCTTTTTATTTTTTTAGAAACTCATGATCTGATCAATTTAGGAAAATATATGTGACCTGTTACATAAACTAATCTCTTAAATCTGAGTTTACAACTGACCTCAAACTGGGCCTCTCTTACCATCCCTTTCCTTTATCCATGGTTCATACCAAAGACCCAGACTTTGGTATCTCAGGAAATGGATTGTTACTGCCCAATTTTAAGCATGGTAAAAATGTAGCTTTTTTAGATAAAACAATAGAAGATGTTGTGAAAATGTATTTTTCTCCAAGTATCATCCTTATATGTCACCAGAGAGGTTGGTTTAGATATTTGCATGATTTCTAGTATTCAGTTATTTACCCAGTAAGTTTTCAAGTAAAAGTTTAATTTCAGTGAACAATTGAGGCCTTATTTTTAACACAATTAGGGCATTCTGATATGTTCAGTTTGTAACTTTACCCTCCGTCTGGTATGGTTTGTTACTGCCCAATTAGTTTATTATGTAAGGAATTTTTATTTTATCAAAATCCACAAGTTTTAATATATTGACCTCAAGTTAGCAGAGCTGTTTGCTCTACCAAGTGCTTGGAAGTCTGCACATGGGCTCGAGGTGTGCAAACTCATTTTAGTATTACCTAAATTGTATATTAGAAACATAGCTAAATATTGTTTCCTGATTTAATATTAATAACTGTATTTGCTAATAGGTAACTGATTATTACTCATCTTATAATGTATGCGTGTGTGCTAAGTCGCTTCAGTTGTGTCCAAATGTGTGCAACCCTGTGAACTGTAGCCCATCAGGCTCCTCTGTCTATGGGAATTCTCTAGGCAAGAATACTGGAGTGGGTTGCCATGCTCTCCTCCAGGGGATCTTCTAACTCAGGGATCAAACCTGTGTCTCTGATGTCTCCTGGATTGCAGGTAGATTATTTACCGCTAGTGCCACCTGGGAAACCCCCAGACATAGCACATCTTATAATATTTATGTGCTAAACCTATGGTGCAAGAAGATATAAATTAATAACTTTTACTTCTATTAATAATTTCTGCTAGTTATTAATTATAAAGCATACCAAGCATGGTGCAGTAATAATTGACTTTGTTCTTCTAAATGCTTGCAGTCTAACCACATTTTGAAATCTTGTGGCGTCTGGTTTCGTGGCGATCTCAGAATTTGCTGAATTAAGCACCAGACATTTAAAAACACCAAACTGAGTTATTAAATATATTATGAAAGTATTTAAGGACCATCATATGAATAATTTAGACTTTCCTAGGAGAAATCAAGCACTCAACTGGAATATAACAATTTTCTTGAAGATTCTGTTTTGTTTTTAAATAAAATAATAGGGCCTCTTTCTACTGGAACGGCAACCAAAGCTAGGGATGGAATTTAGAGAATCGCCCTATGGGAAAGTGAAAGTGTTAGTCACTCAGTCCTGTCCCGCTCTTAGCGACCCCATGGACTGTAGTCCGCCAGGCTAATCTGCCCATGGAGTTCTCCAGGAAAGAAGACTAGAGTCGGTTGCTGTTTCCTTGTCCAGGGGACCTTTCCAACCCGCGTCTCCTGCACTGCAGGCAGAGTCTTTACTATCTGAGCCACCAGGGGGCGCTCATTAACCTCTGGATTTTTCAGGGAGACCGTTTCTTAGAACGGGAAGGAGGTAGCTTCTGTATTACTCAGGCCTCTAATTAGTCTTGTTTCTTACATCTTCCCTCTCCCTGACCTTCCTCTTCCCAAACATTTAAGATAATTCTATGGCAGTTATCTGAGATAATTCTAGGGCAGTTATCATCCAGATTTCAGATGTATCATATAGCAACTTGTCAGGCCTGGTAGCCTCGTATTATTAGACTGTTTGGGTGGGTTCTTTCCCTTCTTTACAAAAAAGGTACTGAGGCCAAGGCCAGCTTGTGCCTCAAGTCACTAATGTAAATTAATAACTTTTACTTTCAGCATTCCAGCAGAGGAATTTTCTTCACACCCAGGAGAAGAATCTTTAAGTGCTTAAGTAACTTGCCTAAGTCCCCGCCGCTGAGAAATGGAAAGCCAAGATTCCAATGCAGGGCTGTCTGGACCCAAAGCCAGTTGTTTAAAAGCTGAATTCTACTTTAGTGATAGAATACAGTCCACCGTCACATGACCTGCCTTCAGCGAGAATTCTCTATTACTTGGCGTGTTGCTGTAATGCCAAGACAAATCTTGTTTATAATGCAAATCCTCAAGACCCTTCTTAATCATCAGAAAGATTAAACAGTCTTCACTGTGGTTTATTAGGTATACTTTATGATGTTGTAATTCTTAGAAAAATGTGTGTCCATAAATCGCCAAGAGAGTGACTTTTTAATCCTTTTTCTTGAGGCATAATTAATGTGGGGTGACTTTTTTAATGTGAATATTTGGAAACCACATTTCCTTACTGTGTCGGGCAGTCGAGAGTTTCTGGTACCTGACTTAAGAAATTTATGCCTCTCTGCATTCGTGAAGTTTTCCAAGGAACACTAGGAGTTGCCAGAAAGATAAGTCCTATGAAAATGCCTTCCAAACAATTAAATTCTGGGATGTTAGGCATAAGATGTTACTGCTCTTTCCTGAAAAAGTATTTTTCTCTGGCAAGAATAAATGTGAAATTAAAATGAAAGTGGCGTGCTTTCGAATCGGTTAGCTTGCAATTCATAATCCAAAGTCCTGCAGCCAGAGAGTTGAAAATTGCTGAAAAGCATTAACTTCTATTCACAGTGCTTCTTGAAGATGGTGATTATAATGGTCTCACCAGTTGAGAAAAGCTATGTGCAACAGGAGGTCGCATAGGAAATTTCAGGTAGCACTAAGGTTATTCTTAGAATTAGTTTTACATGAAGCTTGTCTTTTTGTTGGGTTTTTCAAAGGCAGCACTTTTAGTACTTTGAAAAGAATTTTTGAAAATCACTTTACAAAGGACTTCAGTATCAAAAGCTATTTTGGTCTCTTGTGAGAAGTCCTAGAGAACTAATTTTTAAGAATCGATAAATAAGGGGACTTTCCTGGCAGTCCAGTGGTAAAGATTTTGTCTTCTAATAGTGGGGATGCAGGTTCAAACCCTAAGATCCCACATGCCTTGCAAGCCTTGCAAGCTTTGCATGCCTTGCAGCCAATAAAAGCAAAAAAAAAAAAAGATGGTCCACATAGAAAAAATAATCTTAAAAAAAAAAAGGATACATAACCCTGTTCCACTTTGTTTTTTGGGGGAAGAAAGATGAGTAGATAGGTAGCTGGCTGGAGAGATGCCCCGTGTAACAAACCTGGATACATGGATACATGTATGTGTGGAGGAGCTCAGTGGATAGGTGTTAAGAATAGCCCCTGGGTGCCCCAGTAGTGGGGACGTGGTTCTAAAACACTGCACCTGGCCATGACAGTTTTCACTGGTGTCTGCTATTGTGAGAAAACTAAGGACAAGGTCATTTTTATTTCAGTAGGAATTTTCTGATTTATAGTCTGTTACATGGTTCTCTCTGGTTTCGAGTGTTAACATCTTGCTTTTTCGCCATGGTAGTGAAAGCAGATGAGAGTTTTGTCTGTTGTGGTTTTTGGAATGTCCACATAGACGGCAACGTCTATATAAATCCCCCCTCCCCACACCCACAGTTTGTTTGGAAATACTTCTGCTCCACGAAACCCCTAAGTCTGGGCACTGTTGGAACGCTGCGAACCACACTGGCTTGGTGGCAGACAACTGAGATAGAAGACCAGCTCCACCACTGCCTCAAGGCCGGAGAGCAACGTGGCCTTTCTTGGCCTCAGTTTTATCTACAGAGTAGGAATAATCAGACTTGCTTTGCAGGCTGTTGTGAAAGTTGAAGAAAATGCTATATTTAAAGCATCTCACAGGACAAGTTCCCCCATAATCATTGGTGTTGAATAAAAGTTTTCAACTCTTCGAGGGCAAGTTACTTAACTTTGTTGTGCCTTGTTTTCTTAATTTGTGAGAAAAGGATAAAGTACATCCAGCTTATAGCATTGTTGGGAGGATTAAATTATATGCATAGAAGGTGCTTTGCATAAAGCAAGCCCTCCTTGAGGATTACCTGCTGCTTACCATTTTATCACTGTTAAAATTACAGCTAATGTAGAGAATTTACAGGTACCCTTTTATGGAGTTTATAACACATAAGGAGGGTACATCCAGGCATGGAGATAATGATAGTATTAAAATACTACTTGCAAAATGGGATCAGTGCTTTGAGGAAGGTTGGCACCTGGGCTGGTCTGTAATAGACATTCAGTAGAGTTTGTTAACTTTGGAGGATCTTCCTGTCCCAGGGATTGAACTCAGGTCTCCTGCATTACAGGCAGATTCCTTACCATCTGACCCACCAGGGACTCCCCCTAAAAGCAAATAATAAATAAAAATGAAAGAGTTGAAGTGCTATGTGAGCCAGAAAAATCTTCTGGCCTCTGGGACTTTAAACTGTCTCTGTGCAATTCTTCTTGTGGTTCTGGAAGTAATTATCCTTCTCCAAAGCAATTAATTTGCACGGAAGACTTTCTTAAATTTTTATGCTTTCTACCAATAAGGAGAAACTCCAGGAGCTGGAAGTGGGGCAGGGAATGGGGTGTTCCCTGGGTCCAGCCCCATCTTCACCCCTCTCCATCCTAGGTTGGAAGTGCTTCCCAGGTTATAGCAGAGAAGCTGGGCTCTGAAGCACAGTGATGCAAAATCAGGGTCTAGTTTCATTTGCAACCTTGCATGAACTGGTTATAATTACATGTAAATTCAGTCTGGCCAACGACAGAGTACTGTGGTGGTTAGATCTTCCGTTTCCTTGTCTGTTCTCTGGTCTTCCTCCTTGATTATTCACCAGGTTGATGGAAGAGAAGGTCCCAGCACTGGTTCATGACCATCTGCCCTGTTTTCTGCTTGTCCTTCCTTACCCTGTACCCGTGCCCCCCAGCTACCATGAGCCCACCTCCATGGAGAGTCATTACCTTCTAGGTGGTTCTCTGACCTCTCGTTAGCAGTAACTTCTATTATAGTAAGTGTGCCATGCAGAAGGGCTATGTATCTTTTTATTCTCTTCAGCTCCCTCTATCCCCCATTTCCTTATGCTCTGTTCACTCAATAGATTAAAATAAAAACAAAACCAGGAGGTAGAGTGAGTGTTCCTGATTGGTTAGTTTTCCAGGTGTTCCAGATTTACAGGGGATCTCTGGAATATTCTGAATTAATATTATCAGTATTGTTATTAACAGGATGCTAAGAAGTGGCAAAGTTAAGTGAGCAGTACTGGGGGCCTCAGGGTAGAGAAGCCGCATGCGAGGTGGTGAGAAAGAGCTGGGCTCTCACCCACTGTTGCCATGGTTTCCGGTCGGGTGAACAGGAGATTCGACTTACCTGTCCCAGCATCAACTGTCTGTGATTCTGTTCTCCAGTTACCCCTCCTCTTCAAAACATAATCACCAAGTTTTACTGCTCTTAAAATTGATGTCCTTTGTTGGTTAATTAATAGTTTAAATTCAGTGTCTGCTAAATTTTAAAACTTGCCTTTACTTTTTCTATAAAAGGTACTTTCCACCTGTCAATTTCCTTTTTTTCCAATATCATTTGGCTCTGTTGGATCTTAGTTGTGGTCCATGGGCTCAGCACACAGGCTTCGGTAGTTTCAGCATGTGGGATCTTAATTCCCCAACCAGGGCTCAAACCTGAATCCCCTGCATTGCGAGGCAGATTCTCAGCCACAGGAATCACGAGGGAAGTCCCTCTACCCATACATTTTCTGTTGTTAATTGTTTACTCTTCTCTCACTTCCACATCCCCATCCTGTTCTAGCTCATTCTTCCACAGTTAACAGTGTTGGTGGTAGGTTCCTGTTATCACAGACTTTTCTAGGCATGAACAGATATGTGTACATGTAAGTATAAAATGCTTTTGACTACAGAAGGATCATATGTTTCATTCTGAAACTTTTTGTTAGCATTTAATAGAGTCAAACAGTCCAAAACAATACCCAGTAGATAGGAAGTCTCCCTTACACCCTGAGTCCCCGGTTCCCTTTCCTTAGAGGCAATTGTTTCTATATCCTTTGAGAAATTTTCTGTGTGTATACCAACATGTGTTTTTAATGCATGCAGTGGGAGCATACTATTCACTATTTAGCTCTTTGCTGTTTTTTGTTTTTGTCTAACACTTTATTTTGGAGATTGTTCCATATCAAATAATTTATGTAGCACTTAGTAAGTGCTCATAAATGTTAATTTTCATTATCATCAACACATACAGGGCTTTCCTATTCTCTCTGTCTTTGGGGAAGGAGGCTACAAAACATGCCATTGCCGAGGTGTGCTATTTCCTTATTAACAAACCTTAGAATGTTTCCAGTATTTGGCTGTTATAAATAATGCTGCATTGAACATCTTTTTTTTTTTTTTTGGCTGCACTAAGTGATGGCTTGTGGGATCTTAGTTCCCCAACCAGGGATTGAATCCAGACCTTGGGCACTGAAAGTGTGGAGTCCTAGCCACTGGACCACTAGGGAATTCCCTGCTCCTACATCTTTGTGTAGTCTTGTGAATGTATCTGTAGGAGAAATTCCTGTTAAAAGAATGTGCCTTTTAAATTCTGTTAGGTATGTAGAAGACAGTCGGGCAACTGGTTGAACCCATCTCCATTCCCACCTAGGATGTCTGAGAGTGCTTGGTTCCTCAGCCCTTTCCAGAGCCTTCTGTCATGGTTTCTTATCTGGCTGGCAAAAATGACAGTATGTTTCGATTTGTATTTCTTTCACTAATGTAAAGCTGCATTTTTTTTCAGTTTATTAGCATAATTCTTGTTTTTTTTTTCCAATGCCCTGTTATATCCTTTGCCGTTTTAAAATTTGCCACTATTAATTTGCCACTTGTACTTTTATTTTGCAGATAGTTACAATTTTTATCCAGATTTATAGTTTCCTTCATGACCTCTGGGTTGACATTCTCAACTAGGAAGATTTTCCTTACTCTAGAGTATTAGAAAGTTCTCCAAAGGCGTTTTCTAATGATACTTCTGTAATTTTATTTCTTATGTTTAAACCCCTGAGCCAGTTAGATCTGTAATCTGCTTAATTGTAATATTGGATTATCATTGAGTTTATGCTCACTTGGAGGATTGGATAACTGAAATCCCAGCAAAACCACAGGTTGCCAGAGTAGGTTGAGCATAGAATGGAAGACAAGGCTAATCAGCACTGTGATATAATTAGTAATTTCCACAATTAAAATTCCTGTTTTGTCCTGTATAATTTATGTCACAGCTTCTGTCCCTTCTCCTCCCCACCCCTCCTTCCGTTCTCAGGGGCCGCTTCTGCTTTATTGACAATTTACCACTGATTTGAAGCACACTGTCTTCATTGTTGATGTTGCACTGATCAGAAGGCTAATATTCGGCCCTTTTATTAGCACAGAGGGAGGACTTGCTCACTGTTTCTTGGTTACAGTTGCTGCTTCACTGTTTCCAAGATGGGCTCTTAGTGCCCGTAGTCAAGTAGGAGATGGAAAAGCCATAGTAGTCATTTTTCTCAGGAAATCGGGCGTTCTGGAATGTTGAGAGAATGTATCCATTATTATTTTATAAATGTCCAGAGTCAATAACACTGCTTAGTTACATTGGTTTAGGGGGGATTTATGATTTTTCTAGCTAATATCTGTTACCGGGGAACATTTTTTTATGGGCTTATTTGCTTTTTTTGCTAGCTATCCAGCTCTTTCTATTCAAAATTATCAACAAAAGTAGATTCACTGGGCCGTGGTTTTCCCACCCAGGGAAAACTACTATATTCTGCCAAGTTCTCAAACTTTTGGGGCCTAAATGCAGGATTTAATATCCCTCTTGAAAGGAGAAGTGTCTATAAATCCATAAATCCAAAGCAGTAGTCCCATTCTTTAACTGGAACTGGGAAAACCATGGCCATGAGTTGTGTTGGGAAAGGTATGAGAGATTACCTGGGGGACATCTGAAGAAACAGATCCAAAACACTGAAGTAACTGGTCAAGACCATGGATAATGATCAAAACAGAACGAGTAGGCTTTTGGACCCCTAGTCTAGCACAGATCATAGATTAACACATTAGAATATGGTTATTTCTTTGTAATTTTGTTTAGAATTATTAAAGATCATGCAAAGTATTTAGTGAGCTGATGGTAACAGCTTTTTTTTAGAGCAAATCTGTATGAAGTAGCACTTTACAACATATATTGTAGATGCATTAACAGGTGTTAATAATATGAAAGAAGGCAACAAAACTTTTTTTTTTTCTTTTTTTCCTTTTTAACAAAGTATCTTAGGTATTAATGTCTAGGAAAAACCCTTGACCACTGTGACCAGCACTCAGAACTTAAGGATTCCCTGAGCCACAGTGTGCTGTAGAGAAGAACATTTCAGGGTTGGCCACTGGGAAGAAAATCGTTTTTACCAACTGTATTTCTCAGTGAATGATCTCACATGGTGGGTCTGGTTCAGTGTTTGTAAGTCCTCTGCCATGGTTCTGTCCAGGTCCTTTACTGGAAGGGTCAGTGAAGGCTGAGATCAGAGCAGGAGAGCGCTGGCTCAGGACTCTTCGGGGTAGGGTTGATTCAAGTCTGTAACAGCCCCCTCTAACTTGGAGAGCTCGGTTAATAACGTAATAGATCAAATGAGGTAATTCACCTACTCTTGGACCTTAACGAGTCGCCTGCAGAACACAGCTCGAAGGAGACCGAAGACAGAACCTCTTGGATGATCTTGTAACTCGAGAGAGACTACTTCTGGCCTCCTTTAAGAACGAGGGTGCAGAACCCGATCTTATCAGGTATGATGCTTTCCTTTACAGGGATTGAGCAGCGGGCGAAACTTACTTGCAGCGATTACAGTTGTTTTCCGAAGGGCTTGATTTCTTCATCTGGTAAAATACATCCTGTCTGCTCATTTGTAGTGTTTGACTGTCATTTTCTGTTCAGCATGGTTTTCATTAAGTTTCTGCGTTTGAGTAAACCAGGCACATTCAGCTGAATCCCATTTTGGAAGATGGTTATTTGGATAGAATACAGACGAAGTCAGAAAATGTCTCTTCATTCCCTGGTTGAACTTTTGCTGTGTTAGCTGCCTTTTAAACTCTGGATGTCATGTTTTTATCTGTGTTGGAGAATGATGTGGTTTTTTTTTAATTGACTTGTAGAAATGTGTCCTAAAGACTGTGTAGTCTATGGCTTACAGGACTAGAGGAGTGGGGGCCCTTGGCTTCTTCTCTGATCTTTGCCAGAGCGTGATTCACACTTGACAGAGTTTGTCGGCTGCTCTGCACCCAACTCCGGTGGAAGACTCAGAGGAGGGGTCCAGCTTTCCGGGTTGAGGTTCATAAAGTATAAACTGTGATATCTTTAGAACTGGCCTCCCCGGCTGCCTCTAGAACCCCCTTCACCACATTAAGGGACCCAGCACAAATGAGATCAGGATGAAACCTGCCTCTCCCCTCCTTCCGCACGAGGGATGGGGTCTTCATTGTGGGGGCGGCAGCTTGTTCCTGGTTAGGAATAATATGGCTTCCCAAGGGCAATGGTTGGTTTTTTTATTTTAATGGGGTGGGGTGGGGCTTGGAGGGCGTGGTCCTAGAGTGGTCGCACGTGACTCTGGTCTGCAGTCAGAGGCTGGAGAATCACTGCCAAAGGGTGACCGGAAGAGGATGGAGCAGCTTCTTGTCCATTCCAGTCTTCTCAGAAGCTTGAGATTCAAGGTTTGTAGAGACGAAGTGATGAAATTCCAGGAAGCTAGAGGAAATCTTAGAGTTGTTTCTTTGACCTAAAGGCCTAAAGTCAGGGAAGGAGGAGTTGGGTGCTGGGCAGGGTTTGTAAACGGACGGGGAGGCCTCCAGTGAACGGGGCTGATCCATCATGGTGCCCGAGCCTTCTCGGGCAGATGTAGGAGTAGAAGTTTGAGGATGAAAGCGGTGATTCAGGGTTGGTGAAAAAGAACCCATGAGCGAGGAGGTCTTGCAAGGTGAGGAGAGAGTACCGTCTGCGGGCGTGGGCCTTTACCTTGAAGTTCAGAAACGAACTCAAAGTATCATGGTGAGGGAGCAAGTTTCCTGGGTGAGGAAGCGCCCAGTAGAGAGAGGTGATGGTGGGAGGAGAAGACATGGAAATCTTCCTCCTCTGTCGTGGAGGTGACTGTGTGGCGAAAGCCTTCCGTGTGTCAGGTTCTGCTTCTCTTCACTGTCATTTAATGATGTCGAGGGGCCAGTTTAGGCCTTAAGTCTGGGGTAGGGGTATGTATGGTTGATTTTTGGTTCCTCTCTCCCTTGTTGACAAAAATAATAAACAGTAATAAGAGTAGAAAAGTTTCATTTGAGCCAAACTGAGGATTAGCCCCCAAGCCATCTTCCCAGGTTACTCTGAGAAACTCTCCAGAGATGCAGGGTTTTTGTTTGTTTTTTTTTAGCACAGTTTTATATCTTACAAGAACAAAGAACACTAAACGAATCAGGGGTACATTTCTTCAAAGTTAAAAAAAAAATAAAAAGACCAGAACATACACAGGGAGTCAGCATGGCCTTGGCACCTGGGAAGGGAGTCGCTTATCCCATCATTGGCATCCCAGGAAGAGGGGCATAGCATCTTTATTTTTAACATGGACATTCTTTACTTCAGGTCAGTGTGCCCTTTTCTGTAATAAATAGAGCAGATGTACAATGGGTGTTAGATCAGCCACAAGCAAGCTGTTTTAGCATAAAATTCAAGTTAACTCATCTTTTTCCTCCCCCGTGAAAATCTGTAGGCCAGAATGACTTCCCTAAATCTCAGTATATAAGAATTTCTTTTATCACTTGTCACCTCCTTCTCTTTTTTCGTTTTTGGTCACTCCTCTTCTCTCCTGTGATAATCTTTCTTTGCTATTTAAAGCACTGTTCGCTCGCGAGTCGGGTCATCTTCACCTGGGTGCTCTTAGAAATGCAGGGTCTCAGACCCCACCTTTGCCCTCCTGAGTGGAATCTGTATTTTAACAAGATCCTCAGTTTGGTTTGAATGCCCCTTCCAGCTCAAATACTGGTTTATATCACTTGTTCTTAATTATGGCACTCAATCATCCACAAGGCTTATAAAAAATTTTTTTTAAAGAAAAAAATAGTGTCCAGACAATATACTTGCAGAGTCTGAATGAGTGAGTAGTCTGGGGGGAGCTCCGGTGGAGGTGAGAACAGTTAGAAACCACTGAAACCATTTCTTTCCCTCCTGGGGTCTGATGAGCACTGGTAGCTAGCAGCTGCTGCGTGTTTTCTCCACGCCAGGCCCTGTGCCAAGCTATAGGTGCCTATGCTTAGGAGATCTTTATAACATCCCACCTTATAGAAGAGAAACTGAGGCTCAGAGGGGTCAAGTAACTTGCACTAGATCCTAAGGCTAATCAGTTTCAGAGTTTGATAGTACGTGTGTGGGTGAGTGAGTGCATGAACACAACACTTAACACTGGTTAAGGTCAAGTAGGTTGCTGGAAGCAGATTGTCTCAGATTTGAGGCCAGAGTTTCCAGTCTTTGATTTCATTCACCTGCCCATACCTGAGTGTTATTTTTGCCTTTTTCCCCTACCCCCTGAATCTCTGGGTCAGGAAGATCCCCTGGAGAAGGAAATGGCACCCCACTCCAGTATTCTTGCATGGAGAATTCCATGGACAGAGGAGCCTGGCAGATTACAGTCCATGGGGATCGCAGAGTAGGACACGACTGAGTGACCAACACCCCTGAATCCCCACTTTCTTCCCCAGCTTCCCATGCCTGAATAACTTTTTTGCTTGGATCTGTCCTTCTGAGGGTCTGAATTCAGTTGTAAAGGTGACCAGTTTGGGTCCCTGGTTCAACCTTGCTCTCCTGCTTCCTGGCTGTCCAGTCATTTTTGAGACCTCATCAGGGACCTTTCAGCTCTGTCCCTGGAGACACCTCATTGTCCCCCCTGCTCTGATGTCCCCAGTGACTCACAGAGGTTTCTTCAGTCCTCCTGTAGGTCAGTTCCTAGTTCTGGGCTCCTCCAGCATCTTTGGTTGCTTCTCTAATCTCTGGATTCCTCCAGCATTTTTGATGGCTTCTGCCATTCTTGATATCAACGTGGGTTGCCTTGTCACCAGGGGATAGGGAGGTGGGGGGCTCATGTCTTTCCTTTAGGTCACGACTCACAGACAGCAGAAAGCCTCATCCGAACTTGAAAATGTTCTGGACCTACTCTCTCTGGCACCTTTTGTCATTTGTGCTAGACTGTCACCAAGCATGTACTGTTGGAGAACTGGCGGTGATCTGCTCATTGGGCGTTCAGAGCCCCATCGTAACTGGCGGCAACATTGCCAGAGTTGACCCAGCCAGGACTCCCTGAGAACTGGTTGAGCCTCTCTGTCCTCCTGGGCTCTTCCATCTTCCTCTCCTGCTTCCTTAGTGTCCTTCTCCTCCCTCACCCCAGACCTTTGCGCTCTGTCTTTCTCTTCCCCATCCTTCATTTCCTGGGGTCCTTCTCCCCTCCCTCTCCTCCCCTTTGCTCTTCCTCCTCATATGTGGCCTTATTAAGGAGAGGAGAGTATTGTCAAACTTCAGTTCAGATTAGCATTTCCCTTAAACAGACACGAATGTAACAATCCCATAATTGAATGTGTAGCTGTCATGTGACAGAATCTGAGTTTTTACCTTACGGATTACTGATCATTATTCTCACACAGTAAGCCTTGATGTGAGACTCAGGTCTAAATAAGCAATGGTTGACTAATTGAGGGTATTTGGAAACTTGTTAAAGAAGTCTCTGTGTAACAATGTCTCGTAGAAGATAAGCCCTAACTTTATAAAGGGGTGACACAGCTTCTGATTGAAAACCCAACTGCCCTTTCTATTCGAGAGCATCGCTAAGTCTCACAATTAGTTAAGTCTTTGTAAAGAGAGAGGAAAAAAGAAAAATCATTGCATACTCCACTGCTCCCTGACCATCTCAAAGATTATGTGATTAACTAGGCTGTAGTGGGTGGCTAATTGGCTAAGCTTTAATCTTCACACCACCAACTATATGGAGGATTATAGGAAATAGGAAGTTATTTAGAAGTTGAGATGGTAGTTATGGATCAGGACTGCTATATTAACAAGCAGACCAACTGTTAAAATCAAAGAATAGAAGATGATAATGAAATATTCACATTTTCTTAGAGTGTAAGCTTTACATTTAATTTCATATATTTACTTTTTCTTGGGGCTGCTTTTTTAAAATAAAGTATGATCCTTCGAATTTATATTTCATAGCACTATATTGGCAGCCAAGGAAGACAGAGGGAAAATTGACTTTAAATATTCCATTAAAAGTGCTCCCCCTCTACCATTTTAGATCATTGCATGTTTTCTTTCGATTTAAAACTTGGTTTATAAGAAGGATGATTTCTACTTGATAGTATTGAGATTTCCTAAAAACTATTAATTTATACTCTCTATTGCTTGAAGTTATGAACAAATGACCAGCCTACTCTTCCAGAAGTAGGAAATGGCTGAGGAATAAACAACTGCATCATTACCTGCGAGACAATGGATAAGCCATAATTATTTATCTCTTTTACTTATGTCCCAGAAATACACTAACTTCCTAGGTCATCTGACATGTAAAGGATGTGCTGAAATCAGTAAAGATATGCTTTTCTCTGTATTTCAGAGAACCCAAGGATAGTTGAACCAGTTTAGTTCAGTCGCTTGGTCGTGTCCGACTCTTTGCAACCCCATGAATCGCAGCACGCCAGGCCTCCCTGTCCATCACCAACTCCCGGAGTTCATTCAGACTCACGTCCATCGAGTCGGTGATGCCATCCAGCCATCTCATCCTCTGTCGTCCCCTTTTTCTCCTGCCCCCAATCCCTCCTAGGATCCGGGTCTTTTCCAATGAGTCAACTCTTTGCATGAGGTGGCCAAAGTACTGGAGTTTCAGCTTTAGCATCAGTCCTTCCAAAGAACACCCAGGACTGATCTCCTTCAGAATGGACTGGTTGGATCTCCTTGCAGTCCAGGAGACTCTCAAGAGTCTTCTCCAACACCACAGTTCAAAAGCATCAATTCTTCGGTGCTCAGCCTTCTTCACAGTCCAACTCTCACATCCATGCATGACCACTGGAAAAACCATAGCCTTGACTAGACAGACCTTTGTTGGCAAAGTAACGTCTCTGCTTTTCAATATGCTATCTAGGTTGGTCATAACTTTTCTTCCAAGGAGTAAGCGTCTTTTAATTTCATGGCTGCAATCACAATCTTCAGTGATTTTGGAGCCCAAAAAAATAAAGTCTGACACTGTTTCCCCATCTATTTCCCATGAAGTGATGGGACCAGATGCCATGATCTTCGTTTTCTGAATGTTGAACTTTAAACCAACTTTTTCACTCTCCTCTCTCACTTTCATCAAGAGGCTTTTTAGTTCCTGTTCACTTTCTGCCATTAGGGTGGTGTCATCTGCATATCTGAGGTTATTGATATTTCTCCTGGCAATCTTGATTCCAGCTTGTGCTTCATCCAGTCCAGCGTTTCTTATGATGTACTCTGCATATAAGTTAAATAAGCAGGGTGACTATATACAGCTTTGACATGCTCCTTTTCCTATTTGGAACCAGTCTGTTGTTCCATGTCCAGTTCTAACTGTTGCTTCCTGACCTGCATATAGGCTTCTCAAGAGGCAGATCAGGTGGTCTGGCATTCCCATCTCTTGCAGAATTTTCCACAGTTTATTGTGATCCACACAGTCAAAGGCTTTGGCATAGTCAATAAAGCAGAAATAGATGTTTTTCTGGAACTCTCTTGCTTTTTTGATGATCCAGCGGATGTTGGCAATTCGATCTCTGGTTCCTCTGCCTTTTCTAAATCCAGCTTGAACATCGGGAAGTTCACGGTTCACATATTGCTGAAGCCTGGCTTGGAGAATTTTGAGCATTACTTTACTAGTGTGTGAGATGAGTGCAATTGTGCGGTAGTTTGTGCATTCTTTGGCATTGCCTTTCTTTGGGATTGGAATGAAAACTGACCTTTTCCAGTCCGGTGGCCACTGCTGAGTTTTCCAAATTTGCTGGCATATTGAGAGCAGCACTTTCACAGCATCATCTTCCAGGATTTGAAATAGCTCAGCTGGAATTCCATCACCTCCACTAGCTTTGTTCATAGTGATGCTTTCTAAGGCCCACTTGACTTCACATTCCAGGATGTCTGGCTCTAGGTGAGTGATCATACCATCGTGATTATCTTGGTCATGAAGATCTTTTTTGTACAGTTCTTCTGTGTATTCTTGCCACCTCTTCTTAATATCTTCTGCTTCTGTTAGGGCCCTACCATTTCTGTCCTTTATCGAGCCCATCTTTGCATGAAATGTTCCCTTCTTAGCTCTAATTTTCTTGAAGAGATCTCTAGTCTTCCCCATTCTGTTGTTTTCCTGTATTCTTTGCATTGATCACTGAGGAAAGCTTTCTTATCTCTTCTTGCTATTCTTTGGAACTCTGCATTCAGATGCTTTCCTTTTTTCCTTTGCTTTTCGCTTCTCTTCTTTTCACAGCTATTTGTAAGGCCTCCCCAGACAGCCATTTTGCTTTTTTGCATTTCTTATCCATGGGGGTGGTCTTGATCCTTGTCTCCTGTACAGTGTCATGAACCTCAGTCCATAGTTCATCAGGCACTCTATCAGATCTAGTCCCTTAAATCTATTTCTCACTTCCACTGTATAATCATAAGGGATTTGATTTAGGTCATATGTGAATGATCTAGTGGTTTTCCCTACTTTCTTCAATTTAAGTCTGAATTTGGCAATAAGGAGCTCATGCTCTGAGCCACAGTCAGCTCCTGGTCTTGTTTTTGCTGACTGTATAGAGCTTCTCCATCTTTGGCTGCAAATAATATAATCAGTCTTTGGTGTTAACCATCTGGTGATGTCCATGTGTAAAGTCTTCTCTTGTGTTGTTGGAAGAGGGTGTTTGATGTGACCAATGCGTTCCCTTGGCAAAACTCTATTAGCCTTTGCCCTGCTTCATTCCGTACTCCAAGGCCAAATTTGCCTGTTACTCCAGGTATGTCTTGACTTCCTACTTTTGCATTCTAGTCCCCTATAATGAAAAGGACATCTTTTGGGGGTGTTAGTTCTAAAAGGTCTTGTAGGTCTTCATAGAACCATTCAATTTCAGCTTCTTCAGCGTTAGTGGTCGGGGCATAGACTTGGATTACTGTGATATTGAATGGTTTGCCTTGGAAATGAACAGAGATGATTCTGTCGTTTTTGAGGTTGCATCCAAGGACTGCATTTTGGCCTCTTTTGTTGACCATGATGGCTACTCCATTTCTTCTAAGGGATTCCTGCCCGTGGTAGTAGATATAATGGTCATCTGAGTTAAATTCACCCATTCCAGTCCATTTTAGTTTGCTGATTCCTAAAATGTCGATGTTCACTCTTGCCATCTCCTGTTTGACCACTTCCAGTTTGCCTTGATTCATGGACCTAACATTCCAGGTTCTTATGTAATATTGCTCTTTACAGCATCGGACCTTGCGTCTATCACCAGTCACATCCACAGCTGGGTATTGTTTTTGCTTTGGCTCCATCCATTCATTATTTCTGGAGTTATTTCTCCACTGATCTCCAGTAGCATATTGGGCACCTACTGACCTGGGGAGTTCCTCTTTCAGTATCCTGTCTTTTTGGCTTTTGATACTGTTGACGGGGTTCTCAAGGGAAGAATACTGAAGTGGTTTGCCATTCCCTCCTCCAGTGGACCACATTCTGTCCAAGTTGAACCAAGGTGGTATCAAATGCAGTCAAGAATATTAAATATTTCCAGTAACTTAATGAAAAAAAACTTAGAGTAAGAAAGTGTGGTAAATAGAAAAATTTTGAGTGCCTACAACGTGCCAAGCACTGGTAAAGGGAGTGTGGTGGCATAAAGCTCCAAACAACAAAAAATATCTAGTTTTTGCCTTTGAGCTCTCTACAGTTAAGTGAGAGAGACAGACGTGAATTACAGATTCATTCAAATAAGTAAAATAAGTTCAGAAAAATATATTGTGCTTTGAGGGAGTATTAGTGCGGAAATGATTTAGGTAGGAAAGTCATGTGGTTTAATATTTATTTTGCAAATGCATATTTTGTTTCTCCATCTAAATTTTAAATACCTTGAGGATGGGGACTGAAATCTCACACAATGCTTAATAGATACTTGCTCACTTAATGAAAATCTTTGTGTTTCCTGTATCTTTTGTAGATACTTAGCAGATTTTGGTATATAGTAGGCACTCAGCAGATTTCTGTTGATTGAAAGGTTGACTGAGCCAGAATAGAATAGCATGGGTTCTGTAACTAAAAAAATCTGGGACCCTCACAGGATTACCAGATGAAAAAGTTTTTTTGCCTGCCTCATAAAATCTGGTGGTTCTCTGGGACAGCTCCCTTCAAATTGTGATGCAGGTTTTCCCATCTTACAGCTGTGCTGTTTTCACAGAGGACCTCCATTTTCACTGTGAGAGGAGAAGAGCGAAGGTATAGAGGGCTCACACCCCTCTTATATGCTGTCCCCTACGTGTCATCCCATTGGCTGTAACCAGTCACATGGATCTGATCTGCCTGCAAGGGAGGCTGGGAAATGTAGTCTTGTTTAGACTCACAAGAAAATGAAATGGGACTTGAGGCAACACATTGCTTGTCTCTACCTCACTGATTATCTTGGGTGGTTTGCTGAAGAAATAAATAACTTTGGGACATAGTCTGCCTACTTAATTAGCAGAGATTAGAGTCAGAAGTTAATAAAGGCACATGAGTGGGCTGAGAGGGGACCCTGGTAGGGTGTGTTCTCCTTTTGTACAGTCACACTTGCTCTAAAAGGGTTCACTCGGGCAGGGTACAAACACAGGACAGAGAAATTAAGCTCCATTGGGTATGTGCAACGAAACTAGAAGAGGAGGTCGTGTCTGCAGCAGTCAGAGGGGGCGGCCCAAGTAAAGCCTCTGAAGGGTCTGGAGAAGATGGTGCTTATGGTTCTTACCTTCAGCCAAAGGGGTGCCTGATTTTGCTCAGGCACTGATACCCCAATTACGATGCCCTCAGCCATGAGGGGAAAAGGCAATAGAAACCCACTCCAGTACTCTTGCCTGGAAAATCCCATGGGCGGAGGAGCCTGGTAGGCTACAGTCCATGGGGTTGCAAAGAGTTGGAGATGACTGAGCGACTTCACTTTCACTTTTCACTTTCATGCCTTGGAGAAGGAAATGGCAACCCACTCCAGTGTTCTTGCCTGGAGAATCCCAGGGATGGGGGAGCCTGGTGGGCTGCCGTCTATGGGGTTGCACAGAGTCGGACGTGACTGAAGCAACTTAGCAGCAGCAGCAGCCATGAGGAACCGATGATTGTACTCAAAACTGCTTACGTAAGGAAAAGTAGCTCCGTATAGTAAGTTCCAAGTTAGAGAATTGAGGGAGGTGGTTAATTCTACAGCCAGTGGTGATCCAGCGTCTGCTGTGTCTTTGTTGTGTCTATCTTCAGACTGCCTCTTCTTGTGGTTGAGGATGCTTGTAGAAAGTTCCCAGACAGATGGGAGTGGGAGAAGGGGTTCAAGAGGGAGGAGACATATGTATACCTGTGACTGATTCATGTTGATATATGGCAGAAACCAACACAGTATTGTAAAGCAGTTATCCTCCATTTAAAAATAATTTTTTAAAAAAGCTCCCAGACTTCAAACAGCCATAGGAGAGGAAGGAGGGTGTATCTTGCTTAAGTCATATATTCATGTAGCTGAGATGTTTTAAAAGCACTTAACGATGTTCAGTGAGAAGCCTCCCTTCCTCTGTGTCCCACCTGCAAGATAAATATCAGCGTTAATAATCTTTGGTCTATCTTTCCAGGGTTCTCTTAAGTATATGCCAACTGATAAGGATATATTTTCTTATTTCCCCCCATCTTTTACACAAATGGTCGTATACTACACAAATTATCCTACAGTGTTCTTTTATCATCTAAATATACTGGAGATCTTCCCAAACCAACACGAAGTCTTGTCATTGATTTTTGTAGCCTTATAATATTTCATTGTATGTGCTACATAATTTATTGAATTAGTCTATTAATATGTGTGTTGTTTCCACTCTATTACATTGTGTATGTATGTATGTACTTAATACCTGTACTTTTTTTTTTTGTTACATAAATGCAATGGTAAATATCCTTATACATAAAGGGTTTCATAGTGTGAAAGCCTTAATCTCCAGTTAAGTTCTTAGAAGGTCAAAGGGTATTTACATTGATAATTTTTATATGTCTTGGAGCTTTTTTTTTTTTTTTTTTTTACAGACTTCATTTTTTAAAATTATATTTATTTTTGGCTGTGCTGGGTCGTCGTTACCGTGAAGGCTTTCACTAGTTGCAGCGAGTGGGGGCTACTGTCTAGATGCAGCGTGTGGGCTTCTTGTTACAGTGCTCTCTCCAGGTGCAGAGCATGGGCTCAGTAGTTGTTGTGCACATGCCTACTTGCCCTGCAGCATGTGAGATCTTCCCAGACCAAGGATTGAACCTGTGTCCTCTGCTTTGGCAGGTGGATTCTTAACCACTGTACCAGGGAAGTCCTAATGTGGGACTTGTGAAGTAGAATGTTTCAATAGCACTCTTTTTATCTTAAAATTGTCTCAAGCTTGACAGCGTAGTCCTTTGAGATTTTTCAGGTAGGTGTGTACTTGTAAGACTGATTATCACTTGAAGGCATCTCTGTAGTCACTTAGTCCAATTATTTTTTTTTTCTCCGTGGGTTAGGAAAGGAAAACCCCTGTTAGCCAAATAGATAATCCTTCATTACCATTAGCATTGATTTGGATGGTTGATCAAGAGAGTCAACCCAGAGACCCTGAGATCTAAGTAAATCTTAAGACGTTGCAGCCTCACGTTGCTCAAGTCAGTGAAGGTTCCCAGTTACCACCGTGTGGATGTGGTACAGTGTAGTCTGTCCACAATCTGGCAGCAGCAACCTGGTAGTTCCTCTCCTCGGAAAGTCTTGAAAGCCAGACAGCAAAGAAATACCAAGTGAAAACAAATTTAAAATGCTATTTATAAATAGTATTTTAAAAGGCTACAGAGGAGTAAGTCAAATGAAAGAAGTATGAAATCTCTACACTCAAACATTAGAGAAATGAAGGAAAACCATATTCAGCATATTGCTGACTTTCCCTTTTTCTGTTTCTAAACATACTTTCAAGACTGCGCTGTGTTATAAAGCAAGGAGCTGTTTATAACACATGGTAATCATTGGATTGCTTTTCATTTTGTAGTTGAACTTCAATTTCTCACCAGCAGATGGCGCTCAGCCACCAGACATTTGACAGAGCAGCTCGTTCCTCTTAGACTTAGAATTCTTAGGTTTTATGTGTTATCCCTTCCTGTCCTCCTCCTGCTTTTCAGGTACCATGATATTCACACTTGAGACAAAAGAATTGTTCCCTTTGGTTTTATTTGCTTGATTTTAAATCGCCTGGATGACTCAAGAATTTTTCATTTCAAATTGAGAAATGAAGCCAAAATGATTTCTGATGGCCTTTTTGACCCTCCATTTGTGTTCTTCTATAAACTGTTTGTTGCTCAGTTATGTCCAACCCTTTGCAACTCCATGAACTGTAGCCCACCAGGATCCTCTGTCCCTGGAATTCTCCAGGCAAGAATACTGGAGCAGGTTGCCATTCCTTCTCCAGGGAATCTTCGTGACCCAGGGATGGAACTCACATCTCCTGCATTGCAGGTGGATTTTTTTTTTACTGTCTGAGCCACCAAGTTAGCCAACTGTTTCATTAAATTTTAAATTATAATATTAAAGCTTCTTATTGGTACACTTGGCCAACAGTGAATAGGGGAAAACAGAGTGGTTTAAAATTAGCAAATTGTTTGATTGCAGTAGATCTTCAGGTTCTGCGGTGAGACTTTCCTTGGATAATGTGTAAGCTGTTTTTTCTTGAGTTCTTATTGTTCTGCACTAATACTAATTAGTTTAAACTAATTGAATAAAGATTATTCAATTTAACCAAAAAGAAAAATGAATATTTACTTTTCAGAAGTCACAGTGTTAGGCATTTCTTCTCCCTGGAATGCCAGCTCTCTGAGGTCAGGTCTCTCGTTCTCTGCCAAGCCCCTAGATTCATGCTGGCACATAGAAGGGCCTCAGTATTTGTGTTGGGGAGGAATGGATGGATGGATGAATAGGTAGATGATACAGAAAGAACTGGACAGAGCACCAGACCTAAAGAAGTAAGCTGTCTGGCAATAGGGGCTACAAGTAGCATGTGGACTTTCTTCTGATCACTTAGTATTGCAGTAACAGGGTGATATTCGATTATCTTAATCATCAGCCTGCTAGTTTCCACCAGCATGGGGTCTGTGTGCTTGTGGTCAGCATGTACTCACCATCTTCCACCTGGGTGGGGCGTCTTGGTTTCTGCTGAAGAGCTCATAGGTATGTGTCAGATTGTAGTTCTATGTATCCCTTGAGGAGGAACTAGGACTCTGTTTAATTGCTGAGCTGTCGTTTAAGCTGAGCTTCCCCAGTGGTAAAGAATCTGCCAGGAAGATCCCCTGGAGAAGAAAATGGCAACCCACTGCAGTATTCTTGCCTGGGAAACCCCATGGACAGAGGAGCCTGGCGGGCTAAGTCAAACCCGACTTAGCGACTAAACAGCAACAGCAGCCATGGAGCCACAGCTCATGATTGTGACGGGACAGTTTTACTTTGGGGTTGTTATTGGGAGTTACATTGCAATTTGAGAAAATCCCAAAAGGAAATGAAACATATCTCCAAGTTGTGTCGATTCTCCGAGTCACCCAGTTTGGAAATCTTGATCCTCTGTAGTCATTCTACTCAGCAGCACTTGTGGAGCTTTCCTTTGAATGACTGGGTGAATTGTCCCATCCCCGCTGTCCCATTCTATCACCCCCCTCATCCTGACCGCCATCTCCTTCTGCCTACATGGCCCTAGCCTTCTGGTCTACCTCCCTGACTGTGGCCCTTCCTCGGTGTAAGCCAGCCTGGGTATTGCTGCCAGATTTTTGCCTCCAAAGAATTTATGCCAGAGAAACTATTTCTGATTGAAATTTGAGCCTCTGTACATCTTTTTATTCACGGAAAGAAACTAACTGAAAAAGCTTTGAGGAAGGAATTGCCTTTTCCTACCACAGTAGCATTTTAACATCTACAGGCAAGTCTGGTTACAAAGCGCTGCAGGTTCAATTCAGCTCGTTGACACCCTAGAAATACCATCTCTGGTCCTGACTGCGAACCTCTCTGTGGTCTGTGAATACTCAAACACTGTTTTTTTTCCAGACAAAACAAACATTTTATGTAGTTACTTTGATATCTTTTGGAAATGCTAGGAAAAGCTGCTTCTTGGAATTCACTGCTTTTTCAATGCTCCATTTGGTTGATAAGAACATCCTCCTTGTGAACTCTGACGAGCTTCAGCAACATGTGTCAGCAGAAAAATGTGGATCATCTGCACCTCCCTCATATTAACTTAATAAGATGCATCGTTCACTTTTGGGGAGAAAAATGAAATATTTTTATAGTGTCAGAAGGGACTATGAAACCTTTTGGTAAAATCTTTTTTAAGATAGATATCTAATGTATTTAGTAATGTGGCATTTATTTGACATGTTCCATTTATTAAATAAGCTCCATCTTGAAAGACTATAGAATAAAAATGATGGATTTATTTTTAAAAAACATTTCAGTCCTAATCGGGGGAGCATGGTAGTTAGCATTTCCTTTCTTTTTTAAAAAAATATTTATTTATTTGGCTGTGGCCGCTCTTAGCTGTGTCATGTGGGATCTAGTTCCCTGCCCAGGGATCTAACCTGGGCCTCCTGCATGGGAAGGGTGGAGTCTTAGCCCCTGGACCACCAGGGAAGTCCCAGCATTTTCTTTCTATAACTTACTTTTCAAAGGAGAAATACTCCTTCATCGTCCTTCCAAGAAGTGGTTTGAGCTGTGAGGTGTCTTAGTGACAGAATTCCCTTTCAGGTTAAAATTCCCTCCATCTGCTTGAACAGCATCTGTGTCTGCTGCTAAACTCTTGAAGGCAGGTAGCAGTTGTTTCCTTTTGCTTTCTTCTTCTTTTTTTTTTATTCTCTCAAGATAAATGTTAAATACCCCTCTCTTTTTGTCTCCGTTGCTTAAAGAGCTCAGTGGATTTCCTAGTTCTGTTTCACAAACAGATTCTGAATGCTTCTTCTCCAGCATACTCAGAGGAACTGTCTTTCTGGTCCTGGGGATAGAAACATGACGGTCATGTGGCCTCTTTCCTTCCAGAGTTTATAATTTAGGAAGGGAGACAGATGAGTAAATAACTAACTACAATCCTGCTTGATAAATGCCACGTCGGAGGTTTTGCGTGAGGTGCCATGGGAGCACCCTGGAGTGATTGATTCAAGGGAAGAGGGGGGTGAGGATGGGAATCAGGAAAGACTAAACAGCAGAAGTGACATTTGAGTTGAGCCTTAGGGGATGAATAGAATTTTGCCAGATGGACAAAGGGGTGGGGGCGGGGACCCTCCAGACTCATACAAAAACATGAGAATGTGGAAGTTTGTGCCTTTGTCTGGAGACCTGGTGAGCAGTCCATAGGTGTGGAAGGGGGTTTGGGGAGGTGAAATAGCCGATATATCACTGGGGCCATATTGTAAAGCTTAAACTTAACCTGTAGCTTCTAGGAAGCAGTGATAGTTTTAAAATAGGCGAGATCTTGGGACTTCTCTTGGCGGTCCAGTGGTTAAGACTGCACACTTCCAATGCAGTGGGCACTGGTTTGATCCTCGCTTGGGGAACTAAGATCTCACATGCTAAGTGGTGCAGCCAAAAATAAAAAATAGGAGAAATCTGTTTTAGAAAGATCGTTGTGGCAGCAGAGTGTAAGATAATTTGAATGGGGGTGACTGGGAGCAAGGGGGCCAGTCAGAGGCCATGAGCATCTTCTACGGGAGAGATGCTTTTCCGAGCTGAAGCAGCAGCAGCACGGATGGACACAGGGCATGGACTTGAGGGCCACCTCCTGCAGAGGCCTTGGGAGTTGATGAAATGTGGCCAGGGGTGGGGAAGAAAGGAAAAACGGTCCAGATGACTCGGGAATGCAGCGATGCTGCTAAGTAGAGAGGATGGAAGAAGAAACTGCTTATAGGTGAAAGGAGTGGATTTGACTTTGGGTGTGTTGAGTTTGGAGTGGAGTTCTCAGCTGGAGATTGCTAAAGGAAAAGCCGTAAATGCAGAGAGAGCGAGCTGGTAGGGAGATGTTGTGGGTACAGAGAAATTTGAAAGGATGAACAGTTGAGGGACCTGCCTTGCCTGAATTTTGATATGTGGGTTTTTGTGTTTTTTTTTTTTTTTGCTTTGAACTGTTTATGTGCCATTCCTTCCCTACCCCCAGATTCTGATTGTGTCCTGCTAGGGCAGGGGGCCCCCAGGTAAGAATCCATCACCATGATGAATGGAGAGAACCATGATTTATTGCATTTGTGTTGGTGTAGAAACATGGTCTACGCACTACTAGTGTCTGTCCTTACAGCCTGAAACCACAGGAACAGATAACACAGCCCAGAGGGAGACAATACAGCCAGAAGCTGCTGCTGCTAAGTCACTTCAGTCATGTCCGACTCTGTGCGACCCCATAGACAGCAGCCCACCAGGCTCCCCTGTCCCTGGGATTCTCCAGGCAAGAACACTGGAGTGGGTTGCCATTTCCTTCTCCAGTGCGTGAAAGTGAAGTCGCTCAGTCGTGTCCGACTCTTCGCAACTCCATGGACTGCAACCCACCAGGCTCCTCCGTCCATGGGATTTTCCAGGCAAGAGTACTGGAGTGGGGTGCCATTGCCTTCTCCACAGCCAGAAGAGAAGATCTAAATAGAATCCCTGAGGCACACCACTATTTAAAGGGCAGATGGAAGGAGAGGTACCTGCAAGTTAGAGGACATGCTGTGGGAGAGAGGGGTGTGAAAGAAGCCGAGGGAAGAGGGCTTTCCAGGGTAAGGGAAGAAGGTCAGCAGTGACCAGTGGCCAGTGAGGCCTGGAGGATGAATGAAGTGAAAACGGAGAGGCTTTGGCAGCAAGGAGGTTACGGGTGAGAAGAGTCTTAGCAGAGCCCCGGAGGTGGAGGCAGATCCTGGGCTGAAGAGTGAATCCTGAGGGTCAGGAAGCAGAGCTGATGAGCACCGGCCATTCTTGAAGGAAGTCTGGCTGTGAACAGGAAAGAAGGCCCGAGGATTTATAGGATGAGGAACAGCCAGTGGAAAGCTGAGATCACAAGATTGTGGAAGTGTGAGGCTGGAAGACATAGAGGCTCACTCTGGCTGCCTACCTTGGAAGCAAGTCTACTAGACCCAGGCCCCCCTTCCTCCATATCTCACCCCCTCCCCACTTTTATCCTGGGCATGTCAATGGCACATGTTTTCTGCTGAGAAATCATTTATTCATGTTGTTGTCCTTTCCTGGGGTGTGTTTCCATGTCTTCCTCATCAAACTCAACCTTACCTGTTTGGGGTCTCCTTGCCCATCATGAAACCTTCGCTCAGATGGTGGAAAGAAAGGGCTTTGGATTTGGAGTCAGAAGATGTGGTTGAACTTTAGCTCTGCCATGAAGCATGCGGCCTTGAGGAAGTGACTTGATGTCTCTCTACCTTGATTTTTCTTGTCAGTAATACCTGCTCTGACTTACACACAGGCTTGTTCAACGAGTCGAGTGAGATCATGGTTGTGAAACGCCATTGAAATGACAGCACACAGAGCCACTGTGTTAGGTTACACTTGCCTAGCTGCTCTTCTTACTCATTTCATTCATTCGGTTGTGGGTTTTGCTGAATAAATTAACTCGTTCAACTTTTTTTTTTTTTTTTTTTTGGTTTGTTTTTCCCTAGTGCCTACTCTGCCAGGCACTGAGGATATAGTGATGAATAAGACAGTCGCTACTCTCTGGAGCTTACAGTGTGGAGTGGGAGACAGGAAAACAAGTGTGTAGCATACAATTGCTGGCTGTTTCAGTGCTGTAAAGAGAAACGAGGCAGGCCGAGGAGGAGGAGAGCCCAGAAGTTACAGGGAGGGGTACTGTTTTAGAGGGAGCAGTTGGGGCAGCTTCTCTGAGGGCATGACATTGGAGCAGAGTAGAATGAGCAGGGAACAAGGCCACATGACCATCACGGGTGACAAGAGCCTTAGCCATGGGGGAGGGGAGGTAGCAGGTGCAAAGGCCCTGAGGTAGGAGTGTGCTCAGTGTGTTCTAGAAACAGCAAAGAAGCGAATGTCATGGGTTAAAGATGTTGCATTTTACGCTAAGGGTGATGGGAAGGCACCGAGAGGCTGTGGCAGAAGAAACATTATCTTTACGGTGGTGACTCTGGCAGCTGGTGGGGAGTAGATTGTGGAGGGTGGGAGCAGAAGCAGGAGGCAGGAGTGCCAGGGGCAGAAGCAGTGGAGCAGAGGAGAAGCGGGTGGATTTTAGGTATGTTTCGAAGGATTTGCTAATGGACTCAATGCTGTGAGGCACCAGAGAGTCAAAGTTGATTCGAGGGTTTGGGCCTGAGCCGATGATTCTGTGGCTGTCTTGAACTGAAATTGGGAAGAATGGGGCAGAGGAGAATGGGCTTTGTGGGGAATTTGTCCTTTTTTCTGTGTTCTTTGTGGAATTTAGCTATAATGAGAAAAACTTCCATTAAAACTGAAAGACTTCCATTAAAACTGAAAGGATCTTAAAGGTCTTCGAATTCAGTGATTTCCAAAGATATAAAGACATCTTCTGCAGGATTATGAAGAATACCTGCCTCCGCCTCCAACATGAGTCTTTCCCGCTCACCTGCCAACCCACCGTTAATGAGGGTGGCGTGCCTCTCCAGAGCGGGGCTGGAGCGGGGGCTGAAAACCACTGAGCCACTTGGTTTGCTTGTCTTGTGGCTGAGAAAACCAGGCTGAAGAGGTTATTGGCATTGCCCAGGGATGCAGGGCTGGCTGTTCTCTTATTTCATTTAAGAGTTCCTTCACGTGTGGTCAGTTTCTCTTTTCCATTTGATTGTAAACTCCTTAAACTCTAAGATTTATATCTTAAGATTTTTCATAGACTTTCTTTCTTACCCAGAACAGTACTAATAGGCATCTATCCTAAATGTTAGGTTTTAGCACCTGATAATGAAAAGAAAATCAAGTCTCCTGCCCACAGTGGCACCTGCGATTTTACCTGCTCTTGTTAGTAAAGTCACATCCATCATTCGTTGAATTTCCCAACAGATTTAAGGCATCAGCAAAGTACAGACACACAACGGAGAGGGCAAAGGGGAGGGGAAGAGGGAGAAAGTGATAGTTCAGCCTCGAAAAACTGAACCAAAAGTTTGGAATCAGCTCAGAAAGAAGGCATTAGGGACTAATTACCACTTAGGGAAACTGCATTGTAGTTTACTGCTGCTTTTATATTGAACTATGTGAAAGTGAGATCAAAACAGTTCTTCCAGCATTTAGGACTTCTGCAGGACTGAGTTTAGCCCTGGGAAATCTTTCCTGTATGTCTGGTGGTTGATGTGTGTTTGATATTAATATTAAATTGTGCCTGTGTTGTACTTTTATTCTCCAATAGGTTTAAAAAATTTTTTTCTAGAACCTAATTTTATTTATTTGGTTTTGGTTGTGCTGGGTCATCGTTGCGTCAAGAGCTTTCTCAAGTTGCAGAGAGTGGGGGGGACTGCTCTCTAGTTCCAGCGTGTGGGCTTCTCAACTGCAGTGGCTTCTCTTGTTGTGGAGCACCGGCTCTAGGGTGCTCGGGCTTCAGGAGTCGCAGCTCCAGGCTCTCTTAAAGCACAGGCTCAGTGGTTGTAGCGTCCAGGCTTAGTTGCCCCCTCAGGTCTGTGGGATCTTCCCGGGTCAGGAATCAAACCCGTGTCTCCTGCTGTAGCAGGCAGATTCTTTACCACTGAGCCACCAAGGAAGCCCCTCTGATAGGTATTTTAAAAGTATATTTTAACTACTGAAGGCTCTGATTCAAATTTTCTGTCTTTTGAGACTACAAAGACAATTTTCTTATATTTTTCCCCCATAAGAATTTTTAAAATTATGCTGTATGTGTGGCAAGGGCTACAGCTGGGACATTCCAGCATTGACTTTCGAGGAGTCTGCTGACCACTCGGGTGCAGCATGCTAATTGAAAGGAAGAGCATGCTGATAAATGCACTTTCAAGTTCACTTTATTCACCTCTGACCCACCATCCTGGTTTTTGGCACTCGCGTTTGCAACAGTTCATACATAATATCCCAGGGGCCATGTGGGTTATGAGGGGGAGTCAAGATTAAGACGGATAATTCAGAATTTGTGTTATAAATGCTCGGTTGTATTCATTGAATTGGTTTTGAAACCTACATGTGTTTCTCTCTGTGAGTAGCCAGATTCCCTCTAATAAGGAATTCAGTGGTCATTTTTTGTGCTATAAGCCGTCGTGGCAACATTATATCTTCTTGAGAAATAATATTTGTGCCTTTGGTGCCACCTAGCCCGTGAGACAAACTTTGTCTCAATAGAAAGGCCACTTCCATTTGGCCTTGAGTTTCTGAAATTTAAGACCCTCCCTTATGATTATTGACTCAAATATATCATGGAGGATTAGTAAGAGTATTAAGTGTGGCCACAGTCTCCTTCACAAGCTGTAATTCTCCTGGGGACCAGGCTCGGGCCTTATTCATCCTCGTATCTCTTCCAGCCCTGAACACAGTTGCTGGCATAAACCAAGGATGCAATAAATTGCGGTCGAAATGAATTTTCAAAGCATGCGAGGCTGGCCCCCTCTGCCCCCGTGGGAGCGATTTGCGGCCGAGCTGGATTTTTTGAGCTATGTAACGCATTCAATCTTGTTCTTAGGTCCAGCCTGATGACTGGAGGGGCCAAGCGAGGAGCACCCAACCCTTGGCTCTTGGAGGAGCCGGAGGAGACCAGAGGCTTGGGTTTTGATGAAATCCGGCAACAGCAGCAGAAAATTATCCAAGGTACTAAAGACCCAAAGGGCGTGGGCTCAGAAACCTGGTCGGGTTTTTTTACCTTAGCCTCGGCTGTTCCCAATACCCATTGAAAATCGGAGGGAAAACGGTTGGTCTTTGAGAGTTTTTGGCGCTTCTGTGCCTCAGGGTACCTGGGGATTAGACAGATGCTGTCATCCATCCAGGTAGCTGGTGGAAGTAGGGATTCTCTCTCCTGGGAGAGGGACAGAGTGCAGCTCGGGGTCTGGTCATCCCAGGTGACTCGAGGCATGGGCCTCTTCCTCCTTTCCATGATTAGGACTCATTCTCCAAAGAAAAGGCTCCATTTTTTTTTTTTTTTTTTGTATATAAGTTAGTTTGGCTTTTACCTTCAGGTTCATCTTACCCAGCTGGCTTTTAAACCTGCTAATTTCTTCTGTTAATTTCAGAAGTAATGCATGATTGTTATACAATGTTCAAACAATATAGGGATATATAAAATGAAAACCTTTTTCTGTATTGTTCCTCTGATCTCAAACTGCAAACAGATTAACAATATATATTTCCTCAGGCTTCTTTCTGTACGTACATGCATGCATACTGTATATTCAGTATAAGTACATGTATGTTTTGCATAAGTGAGATCATAATATAGATATTTCTACAGCTTTTTTTTATTTAATATGTGTGATAGACATTTTTTGATGTCAGTGTTACAGATGTTACTCCTGCTAATTCTCCTGATTGAAACACAGCTTTATGTAGGTCTAGTTGACATCTTAAATAGCACATATATGAAGTGTATGATTCATTAAGCTTTGACATATACATACACCTTTCAAACCATCTCTACAATCCAGATAAGAAGCATAATCATTACTCCTGAGAGTTTTCTTCATTTCTTTGGTAATTCTTACTGTTGTCATCCCCACATACCCAGACAGCTGCTGACCTGCTTTGTGTTGCTATAAAATCATTTCTGTTTTCTCTAATTCTGTATAAATGGACTCATACAATATGAGCTCTTTGCGAGTTCAGGGGTGGGGTGGTCTGGCTTCTTTATCTCAGGGTAATTATCTTAAGATTCATCCACATTGTTCCATGGGTCAGTATTTTTTTCTCTTACATCACAGAGTAGTAATCCCTTGTATAAATTGACAACAGTCTGCATGTACATTTACATGTTGACGTACGTTTTGCTCTGCATGTGTGGGGAAAGGGCTATATGGAAACTCTTTGTACCCTCCTCTCAATTTTGCTGTGTATTTGAAACTGCTGTAAAAAACAAGTCTCTTAAAAAAAAAAAAAAGGTAAAACCTTTTTTATCCACAGATGGCATTGACCATTTGTTTAGAAAATCCTACAGATTCTACCGCAAAACTATTAATTAGTGAGTTTAGCAAGGTTGCGTGATCCAAGATCAGTATACAAAAATCATTTGTATTTTTATATACTAGTCACAGCCAAGAGTAGGAATGTATAAATGCTGTTAATAAGAGACCAAAAAAACATGAACTACTTAGGGATAAATCTGGTGTTGAGTTTAACTCTTTGCCAGATCTGTCCATTTCTGAGAGGAGTGTAGAAGTCTCCAACTATGATAGTAGGTTCAGTCACTCAGTAGTGTCCAACTCTTTGTGACCCCATGGACTGCAGCATGCCAGGCTTCCCTGTCCATCACCAACTCCCAGAGCTTGCTCAGACTCATGTCCATTGAGTCGGTGATTCCATCCAGCCATCTCATCCTCTGTCACCCCCGTCTCCTCCTGCCCTCAATCTTTCCCAGCATCAGAGTCTTTTCCAATGAGTCAGCTCTTTGCATCAGGTGGCCAAATTATTGGAGTTTCAGCATCAGTTCTTCCAATGAATATTCAGAACTGATTTCCTTTAGGATTGACTGGTTTGATTTCCTTGCTGTCCAAGGGTCTGTCAAGAGTCTTCTCCAACACCAGTTCAAAAGCATCAATTCTTCAGCACTCAGCTTTCTTTATGGCCCAACTCTCACATCCATACATAACTACTGGAAAAACCATAGCTTTGACTAGATGGACCTTTGTTGGCAAAGTGATGTCTCTGCTTTTTAATATGCTGTCTAGGTTGGTTGTAGCTTTTCTTCCAAGGAGCAAGCATCTTTTAACTTCATGGCTGCAGTCACCATTGGTTGTGATTTTGGAGCCCAAGAAAATAAACTCTGTCGCTGTTTCCATTGTTTCCCCATCTATTTGTCAGGAAGCGATGGGACCAGATGCCATGATCTTAGTTTTTTGAATGTTGAGTTTTCAGCCAGCTTTTTCACTGGCTTTATCTGTTTCTCCTTGCATTTTTATCAGGTTTTTTTTTTTTGCTTCATGTAGTGTGATGCTTGGTGTTAGGTGCGTACACATTAAGGATTGCTGTGTTGTCTTGGAGAATTGACCCCCTTATTATGTAATACCCTTTTTTACCCTTGATAACTTTACTTGCTTTGAAGTCTACTCTATCTGAAATTAATGTAGCAACTCCTGGTTTCTTTTGATGACTATTATTGTGGTTTATCTTTCTCCATTCATTTGCTTTTAATCCATATTTAAAGTGAGGTTCTTTGAGGCCACATGTAGTTGAATTTTTGATCTATCTTGTCTTTGTCTTTTAATCGCTGTAGCTTTATGTCTTTATTTCAATCTGGATGCCTTTTATTTTTCTTTCTTGCCTTATTGCACTTGCTACCACCTCCAGTACAGTGTAGGAATGATGAGAGCAGACATTCTTGCCTTGTTTCTAATCTTATGGAGGAAATAATTCATTTGAAAGCCAGATGTGAGTTTTTCTTGGTTTGGTTACTAGATATTTCTTTCTAAAAATATTCTTGAGATTTTCTTTTTTCCCTCTCCTGGGATGCAGTTATTCGGGTCTTGCTTTGTCAGGTGGACGAGAGAAGTGTTTATTTTAGAGCATGGGTTAGCAAACCATGGCCTGTGGACCACATCTGGCCCACCACCTGGTTTTGTATGGTCTGCAAGCTAAAAATGGTTTTTCCATTTTTAAACGATTGAAAGGAGCCCCAAAAAGAATATTTCGTGACTTGTTTAAAAAAAAAACAAAACAAAACTGTGTAATACTCAAAAGTGTAGTGTTCATAAATAAAGTTTTATGGGAGCACAAGCATGCTCATTCATTTATGTATTACTGACGGATGCTTTCCTAGGACAAAAACAGGGTTGGGGCAGCTGCAACAGAGATCAGACGAACCACAAAGCCCGAAATATTTGCTGTCTGGCCCTTTGTAGAAAATGTTTGCAGACTCCAGGCCAGAGGTTATTTCCCTCACTTCTGTGCCAGAACGATTTTGTGTAATCACTGTGAATTATGTGGTGACCTGGTGAGTGGGGATTAGGAGTTACGTCTTTTGATTGGTTATGTCTTATGTCCAGTTCCTGTGAACTCAGAGGGTTATTCCCTCTAAGGTTTTCAGGTGGTTCTTCCCCTGGCCTCAGTCAATTTCCTCACACACATGTCCTGATCAACACTTGCCTGAAGTCTCAGGGTGGATCCCATGCAAATCTACCATTTTTTCCCTGCACAACCCTCTGCTTTCTATGTACTGTGCCCTACATACTTGAGCCACCTTGACCTGTTTTTCTTTTTTTGGATTCTCCTCAATCTGGGAAGATTGCTGGGCGCCACCTGAGATCCACCTTCCCCACGCCATGGCCTGGGACTCTCAAGCCAATGATCTGGGACTGAGAGCTCATCTCATTTGTCTCCCAGATCTCAGGGATCACCGCCCTTCATTTCCTGACATCTGCATCTTGAAACAGTTGTTTTGTATATTTTGCCTGTGGTTTTGTGTATTGTTTTGTTTTCTCTTTGTTTGGGGCCAGAAGTAAATCTGCTCCCTGTCAGCCCCTCTTGTCCAGAAGCAGAAGTCTAACTCTATTTTGAACTCCTTTTTCACAGTGAAAGTATCTAGCACGTGAAGTCCTGGTCCTCCTGAATCACTTTAATTCCATGGTATCTCACCCGTTACCATGTCTGAAGCAAAGTGAAGAAGCTGAGAACAGTGCACCCTTGCACGTAGCCCAGCTGTTCATTTGCAGTGATTTACTTTTCAGGATTCATGGTTCCTGAAAGGAATGTCTTGATAGCTAATACTCATGAAATTTCTGGGCATTGTTGCCTTTTTTTTTTTTTTTTTTTTTTTGCCAAGAAAAGCTGTTTTCGGTCAAGAGAAGTATCTCTGCCACTGACAAGGTGCCTCATTCAGAGATCGCTGTGGGCTGGGTGTGAGAGGATGCCGCATGTAAGTGTTTGTGTTGAGTCTCCCACACTGAGAGCATCCTCGCTAAGATGCCCACCCTTTGGAAGCCGGCTGGCCTTTGGGGTTTGTGGGGTGGGAATGGGGAGTGAAGGAATGGAGGAGAGGGGCACTTACTACAGCTCTGAATGTTTTTCTGCTCTTCCCTTTGTGTTTTGAAATACTCTATCCTTTCTTGCTTTCCGAGCAAGTTGCCTTTTCAAGGATGAGTGCAAAAACAGAAGTTCTCTTTACATGAAACCCTCATTACTCTTTTCTCTGCCTCAAGAACCTTGGTGATATGTGTGCTGAGATTGCCATGGCCATGCTTCCTGGCTAGGTCCTGCACTACAGAACCACGAAGGGTCATTTCTAACTTTGCCTGTGGCATCTGTTAGCCTTTCTGTACTTGCGTTGACCTTTAGAAAACACTTGGAAAATCATCCTAAAATAACAGGTTTCTGGTGGAGCTTAGACTCAAGGCAATGAATGCCTTCCTTTCCTGATCTGGAGGCTAAGCCTCCTTACTGCCAGTTAGATGGCCTCAGTTTCTATGCTTCCTATGCTATAATTTGAAGCACAAATGGGCATTTGGCAGAAGATGGGTGAGGTGATCCAGTTAGTAACTGGATCATTCCTGGTGGTCCAGAGGTTAGGACTCGGTGCTTTCACTGCCAGGGTCCAAGTTCCATCCCTGGTTGGGGAACTAAGACCCCTCAAGTTACGTGGCACAGCACCCCTACCCCATGCCCATCGCCCCCAAATCCCTGAGATAAAACAAGGGAAACTGCCTTTTTGGTCGGTAAAGACCTTTGTCTCTGAGTCAGATGGTGGATGGTGGACCTGGAAGGACCTGGAAGAAGGTGTATCACTTAGCCTCTCCCCAGGAGGTCTTTGTTGCTGGGGCTTTTAATTAGCTCCAACTCTCCTTTACCATAGTCTATAGATGTTGTTTCTAGATTCTAGCAGAAGACTGTGGATTAGTTATGGGTTTCTGTGTTTTTAGGTCTTGTAAGTATTTCCATTGAAACAGTGGTGGGGAAAGTGACTGGCAGGGCTGTGGTGTACCTTGGCATCATCCGAGTGGCTCATCTTTGAACCCCTGGATTCATAACATCATAGACAGCTCTCTTTCAAGATACCCTTTCTTACAGCTGCCACCTAGACCAAGATTCCTTCCCCTAAAATCTTAAAACAAAAACATCTGTTCTTAGAATTTGCTCTAAGAGTCTTTCCAATGTAGTGATTAACTTTACCCAGCTTGACCTCATCTTCTGCTCATTCGTTCCTTATTTCCCCTTCTCCAGGGAAAGTTCCTGTATGTCAGATGTGGGAGTTTCCATCGCTTCTCTCTGGGCACTGGACAACACAGCCTCAGCTACTTTTTCTGCTACCTAAACTCAGAGGGCTGGCTAGTGTTGACCAAAAGTCACTCCATATATATGTAGCAGAGACTATCTTTATTTCTTCTACAGATCTAGAGGGCCCTCTGTGGTCATTCCTTGGTTTAAACACATTGATCAAATACTTGATCTGTTCCACCAGTTGGGCTCAGAAGTGGGGCAAAACCATAGGAAAAGAAGACACAGCCTCAGCCCTTGGGGCTCTTGCCATGTGCTCAGTCAAGGGGCCCAAGATTGCCATTCTTAAGAATGTTCCTTGGTTTTATTTACTTGCTAAAATGTTGGTAACTTTTTGCTGTTGACAGTTTCAAACATATGAAAGTGAGAGAGTAGGCTGCTGATTCCATCCGGCCCAGCAGTAGTTTCAGCAGTTATCAACTCATAGCCCATCTTGTTTCATCTATACGTCTACCCACCTTCCTATCCCCGCAATTATCTCTGAAGCAAATCCTAGACATTATACTATTTCATTGGTGAATATTCCAGAATATATCTCTAAAGCATGTTTGTAAAAGATTCTTGTTGTCCAGTCACTAAATTGTATTGGACTCTTTGCAACCCCATAGACTGCAATATGCCTGGCTTCCCTGACCCTCACTATCTCCTGGAGTTTGACCAAGTTCATATGCATTGAATCGGTGATGTTATCCAACCATCTCATCCTCTGTTGCCCTGTTTCCTCCTGCCCTCAGTCTTTCCCAGCATCAGGGTCTTTTCCAATGAGTCAGCTGTTCGCATCAGGTGGCCCATGTATTGTATCTTCAGCTTCAGCATCAGTTCTTCCAGTGAATATTCTGGGTTGATTTCCTTTAAAATTGACTGGTGTGATCTCCTTGCTGTACAGGGGACTCTTGGGAGTCTTCTTCAGCACCACGGTTTGAAAGCATCAATTCTTTGGTGTGCAGCCTTCTTTATGGTCCAACTCTCACATCTGTACATAACCATTGGAAAAACCATAGCTTTGATTAGACGGGTCTTTATCAGCAAAGTGATGTCTCTCCTTTTTAATACACTATCTAGGTTTGTCATAGCTTTATTCCTTAATATAATCAAATAATCCAGTCAGATTGTTTGATGTTCAGATTTCTCTGATTGTCCAATGATTTTTTTTTTCCTTTTAGGTTGTTCAGTTCAAGATCTGAATATAGTCTGTACATTGCAACTAATTGATATGTCCCCTGAGTTTCTTTAATCAATATATGCGTTTGCCAACTCTTTTTCTTCACAGTTTGTTGACAAAACAAGGGCTTTTGCCCTGTAGTTTCCCACCATCTAGACTTGCTATTCGTTTCCCCATCTACTGTTTAATGTATTCCTCTGTCCTGCATATTTTCTGTAAATTGGTAGTTAGATTTAGTGGTTTGATCAGAGTCATGTCTGTCATTTTTGGCAGCAAAACATTATGATGACCTTCCCTTTATTTTTAATCTGCAGCCACCAGATCATCCTCCCACAATTATATGACATTTAGTTAGAAGATGGGTTTTCTGCGTGTCTTAAGACAGGAAGTGTTCAAACACCTAACCATTCTGAAGGGATTTTTCAAAAAATGATTGTATTAATTTTCTGTTGCTGCAATAATAAATTAGCACAAACTTGATGACTCAACCAACCTAGACAGCATGCTAAAAAGCAAAGACATTACTTTGCCAACAAAGGTCTGTCTAGTCAAAGCTATGGTTTTTTTCAATAGTCATGTATGGATGTGAGGGTTGGACTGTAAAGAAAGCTGAGCACCAAAGAATTGATGCTTTTGAACTGTGGTGTTGGAGAAGACTCTTGAGAGTCCCTTTGGCTGCAAGGAGATCCAACCAGTCAATCCTAAAAGAAATCAGTCCTGAATATTCATTGGAAGAACTGATGCTGAAGCTTAAACTCCAATACTTTGGCTCCATGATGTGAAGAACTGACTCATTGGAAAAGACCCTGGTGTTGGGAAAATTGAAGGTGGGAGGAGAAGGGGATGACAGAAGATGAGATGGTTGGATGGCATCACCAACTCGATGGACAGGAGTTTGAGCAAGCTCTGGGAGTTGGTGATGGACAGGGAAGCCTGGCGTGCTGCAGTCCATGAGGTTGCAAAGAGCCTGACATGACTAAGTGACTAAACTGAACTGATGACTTAAAATACAGATTTATCATCTTATAGTTCTGTAGCTCAGAAGTTCAATACAGATCAAGGTGCTGGCAGGGCTGTGTTCTCTTCTGGAGGCTCCAGGGAAGAATTCATTCCCTTGCCTTTTCCAGCTTCCTGATGCTACCCATATCCCTTGGCTCATGGACCCCTTCTTTGTCTTCAGTGCCAGAACGTTGCATCTCTCTGACCCTTCCTCATAGCTCTCTCTGTCCACAGCTGGGAAAGATTCTGTTTTTAAGGACTCATGTGATTACTTTGGGTCCACTTGGATAATCCAGAATAATCTCCCATCTCAAATCCCTTAACTTTAATCACACCTGCAAAGTTTCTTTTGCCCTGTAAGGTCATATATTCACAGGTTCCTGGAATTAGGAGGTGGACATCTTCAGGGGGTAATTATTCTGTGTAGCGCAGAGGTCGTTCCATTTTTTAAAATTAATGGCACCCCACTCCAGCACTCTTGCCTGGAAAATCCCACGGACGGAGGAGCCTGGTGGGCTGCCAGTCCATGGGGTCGCTAAGAGTTGGACACAACTGAGTGACTTCACTTTCACTTTTCACTTTCACGCACTGGAGAAGGAAATGGCAACCCACTCCAGTGTTCTTGCCTGGAGAATCCCAGGGACGGGGGAGCCTATGCAGTCTATGGGATCGCACAGAGTCGGACATGACTGAAGCGACTTAGCAGCAGCAACATTGAATTATGATTAATAGAGTGTGGTGTGTTACAGATGATCTGTTGTGATATAAAGCCTTGGGCTGTACATTGGGTAGAGCAAAGTATAGTAATGAACGGTCATTATGATATAATAGTTTGTGGGGTTCTAGATTAACTCTCTGCATGGGTCTTGATAATTGTTGATATTTTTGAAAATAGCAGCATTTATTTTCCTTGTGTCTAAGATGACTGTACCACCTCCATTTAAGAAATGCAGCTTTAAGACTTGCAGAAGCTCAGGTCATCACCGCCATTATTACTGCATGCACAGCATCTCTGTTATCTGGGCCTTCTGTGTTTCTGAATTATGGGATGAAACTGTACTGTAGCACTTAAACATCCAGAGAAAGTACTAGGTTCTTATAGAAATGATTTGAGTGGAGCAGAATTTTTAGCCCTCTTTCTGTTTCTCATTAGCAAGATAACCTTTAGGTGGTTGAGGCACGTAATGAGTCGAGGTTAAGTGAAAAGAGTGTAATGTAGGTATTTTTCATTCATAATCTGTGTCTATGCTAGGTAAAGCAGCTCCAGGACTTTGATAATTTTTTTTTTTTTCCTAATTGAAGATCATAGAGGAATCTCCTGTTTTCTTCTTATATATTGTTTTACCTTTTAATTCATACTGACACTTGACCCTCAGATGTATATATAGATTATTTGGGAGATGCATTTGGAGTTTTCCAGTAACATCGGTCATCCTATAGCAGCACTAGGTTGATGATAGATTTTTCTTGGAGTCCATCCAAGAGGTTGTTACTGAAGACCAAAAGGACCTCATTATAAAGTGATTTTGCTATAAAATGGTCCCATGGAATGATCCCTAGAGACAGCAGGTCATTTGTATGGTTAAAAAAAAAGCACATCGTGTCAAAAAATGTTACTAAGGGGTCCTTACCACACACCATTAGTTTAAATAAATTCCAGATGAATTAACAAGTTAAGTGTAATGGCTTAATTCCATAAGAAAAGAAAAAAAAATCTAGAAGAAAACCTAGGGAAAACTATGCAAGGAAATGTTAATGTGATCTTGGGCAGAAGGACCTTTGTGATTTCCGCTTTTATAGATGGGCCATCAGGTGAAACAGACGTTTTAAAAACCCCAACAAGTGAAGCCGCGAATGGCAGAGTGCTCGGTGGAAAGAGTCGTTCGACTCAGCCTTGGAGTGTTCTTTCCAGGGCACCTGCGGGCAGAGGAAAAAAGTACAGGGATGGAGGCTGCCTAGAGTTAAGAAAAACAAACTTTAAAGATCTTGAGTAACTTGAGTGCTTTTCTCTTTGAAAATCTTAAAATCCAGAAAAATAACACATTACAACAAGATTTTTTTTGGCCACACGATGTGGCATGCAGGATCTTAGTTCTCCAAGCAGGGATCAAACCCATGGCCCTTGAAGTGGAAGCACAGAGTCTTACTGGACCGCCAGGAAGGTCCCAAAAAATAACATGTTTTTTAAAAGCAAAAATACTCTTTTACTATTGTGTATATTGTTTTGTATTCTAATTTTTTTTTTTTTTTTACTTAATAATGTTATCATGAACTTCTTTTGAAAGTTCATGCCCCAGGAGTGGGTGTGTTGGGAGAAGTGGCTTGCCTTGGGGTGCTGCTGGTTACTGCACACGGAAGGAACTGTCAGCACCCAGAAGCCTGTCCGGAGGGCAGGCTGGAGCCAGGAAGGAAAATTCGTTTGCTCCTGCAGTGTTTCCGCAGTTTCCTCCACTGACAAAGCTGGTGAAGGAAAAATTATTTAAAGGACCCAGATCCATTTTCTCAGAGCAATCAAAATAAGGGAGAACTTGGAGCTAAGAAGCATTAAGTTGAAAAGCAGCAGAGGACCAGTATTTCAAGGAATAGCCTTGTATCAATTGGATTGGCAAAAAAGTTTACTTGGGTTTTTCTGTGCCATCTTGTAGAAAAACCAGAATTAACTTTTTGGCCAACCCAGTACATCATTGCATACCATCCAATGTTTTCTTGCATACATTCCTAGACACAGAATTGGTAGATATGGAAGTTAGCACAGTTCACTCTCTAGAAAGATATATTAGCTATCCCCCCATGACTTGGTACTTAGGAGCTTCTTTGCACTTTACTTAACCCGGCGTGTTAGCAATCTTTTTAATGCTTACAAATCTGATAAGTCAGAAAAAAGCTTCACTATTCTTTGATATCTTTAAAAAATTAGTAGTGATGTTGGAACTTTTATGTCTTTTTCTATTTTATTCTTCTGTGCATTCTCTGTCTGTATCCTTTGCCCATTTAAAAAAAAAAAGAGGAAGATTGTCTTATTGATTTCTACATGCTCTTTATTATCAGAAAGTATAAACATTTATGTAGTCAAATCTTACTTATTTATAATATTTAAAATTTAATTCATCTGGAAATTATTTTCATTTAAGTTCTGAAGTGTAGGTATTTAACTTTTTTCTTTGTTTTGTTCCAATACTGTTAACTATTTTCTCTTTTTTTCTGACTGATTTCAAATGTTACTTTGATTATGTATTGAATTGTGTTCCATGCCTGGGTCTGTTTCTGGACCTAAATTGTTTTCCTTAGGTTTTTAGTGAGTTAACTGCCTTACTTTTTCTTTCAGAACAGGACGCAGGCCTCGATGCCCTTTCCTCAATCATAAGTCGCCAGAAACAAATGGGGCAGGAAATTGGGAACGAACTGGATGAGCAAAACGGTAAGAACGTGTCCGACATTGATTAGATTTGCCACTGAGTACTAGTGCTGAAGGCTTGACTATTTGTTAGATGACTCTGATATTACAGAGCACCGAAAGTAGTTTAACGTCTGTGGATTATTATAGTTTAATGCGATTGAGGGTGGTCTGCGGCCGATTTAGATTGTAGTTACTAAACACTAGGTTAAGAAACTTAATAAAAAATCTCCAGTTTTTGAAGCTGCTTTGAAAAGTGCTTTGTTCTGTGATCGAGTTATCCCCTGGGCCCTCGTTATGTGGTCACGGAGTGAGGTGGCTCAGTGCTTTTTGAGGACGCAGGGTCAGGGCACATGGAGCCTACAGGGACATGTCCTCTGCACACCCAGAGAGTTGGCTCCTCTTCCATCATAAATATCAGGCTGGGGGACAAAAAAGTTGTACGTGAAGCTTTTTTATTTCAGGGCTTGATGTGATGAACCTGGCAAGAGAAAGATCAGTTTTCAAACCCACAAGCAAGATGGCTTGGGAGAAATTAAGCATTAAGTTAGGAGCCTACCCGGCAGGCTCTGGAGCTTAAAGTGTGTGGCTGAGGGTACAGGGGCTGGAATGGAAGATGCAGCAGTAGGATTATGTGGGGAAAAGGGAACAGAGGCAGGGGACTGATGGCACTTTTACTGAGTGGTCTTGGTCAGGGGAATGGGGGAGGGGGAAGTCACTGGTTTGGAGCGGAGGTCCTAAGTCCAGTGTGGACACATTCAGCGAGAGATGCCACTGAGAAATCTGAGTCACAGCATCTAGTGGACAGTGGCGGATAAGGTACCAGAGCTCAGCAAGAGGACAGGACCACAGGGAAGAGAAGAGAAGTGAGAAGCTTCAGTGTAGAGGCGATGGGTAGAAGCAAAAGAATAGTTGCGTTTCAGTGAGGCTGGTGTTGATCAAAGGCCTCTGCTGGGTGCTAAGCCCTTCATTCTGCACCATTTCATTTAATCAGCACAGCATCGTGAAGGCGACATTATCACTGTTTGTCAGAGACGAAGCCCAGAGTGGCCGAGGCGCCCCGTTACGTCACCTCACTTGTCAGGAACAGACATGAAATTTCACTCCAGCTTCCTCTCTAAGGAAGACAAAGTAAGGAGAGAAAAGCAAAAGGCTCTAAGGTGCTAGCTTGTGGTCATAGTGTCGTGGAGGCTCACGGTGGAATAGCTTTCAAGAAAGGTTACCCCGTATGGAGCCCTGGGAGTCGGTGGTTGCTTGCTCCAAATGGGGGCTGCACCTGTCAGACTGTATAAGCTCCACTTCTCGTCATCTCTCTAAGCAGTGAGTTCATTTGTTGCTATAGTACTATTCCATTTATCTATCATAAATGAACAAATAAGTTAATTCCATTTGTCTGCCATTGGTCATAAATAAATAGGTCAGCAAAGCAAATGGAGAAGTCCTCTAGCATTATCATCCTAGCATTAGTCACGGTCATGTCCGACTCTTTGCAGCCCCCATGGGCTGTAGCCTGCCAGGCTCCTCTGTCCATGCAATTCTCCAGGCAAGCATACTGGAGTGGGTAGCCAGTCCCTTCTTCAGGGGATATTCCCCAGGGATGGAACCTGGGTCTCCTGTACTACGGGCAGATTCTTTACTGTCTGAGCCACCAGGAAAGCCCTCATCCTACTATACCAGTAGAGGTTCTTAATGCTTTAAGCACAGAGGGGAGGACAGTTCAGTCCTTTGCCAATGGTGCTGACATGCACGTACTAATTCATGTATTTGCATTTAACTCAATTACTGGCCAGTTCCTTCCTTGAAAGATAGTATTTGTAAGAAAATTGGCTCTGTAGAAAGTCTGCTTATCATAGGTATAACTTTTCTTTATCCCAAGGAAGTTTAGCTTGCTCACTGGGTCAGAAAGAACACTGGCCACATGCTAATAAAGCATGTCCATCCTGTGATGTGCTCGGATAAGCCGTGTCCAATAACCATGGTCCATGGTCAAGCTGGTTGGTGCCTACCTTAGTGAGGTTGACTTACTGACTTCCCAGATGAAATTGCCATGTATTTTCTTTTTTAAAAAATTTTATTTATTTATTTTTGGCTGTCTTGGGTCTTTGTTGCTTTGTGGGCTTTTTCTCTAATTGTGACAGCCAAGGGCTCCTCGATAGTTGCAGTGCATGGGCTTCTCGTTGTCGTGGCTTCCTGAATTGGCAAGCAGAGTCTTAACCACTCAGCCATCAGGGAAGCCCACCAGGCATGTCCGAATCTTATGTTTCCTCCTGTTCAGTAGTTGTCGTGCTTTGCTGTATATTAGAATCATCTGAGAACCTTCTAAACCTTCAAAGCCCAGGCCATACCCAAATTGGTTTTCTGTTGTTGCTATAACACATCGCTACAGACTCCATGGCTTTAAGCAATGCAAACTCCTTATCTTATGGTTCTGGAGATCATAAGTCTGCCATGCTCTCCCTAGAGGAGGTGTTGGCAGGGCTGTACTCCTTCCTGGAGGCTCTAGGGGAGAATTCGTTTCCTTGCCTTTTCCAGTGTCTGGAGGCTGTCTGCATTCCTTGGGTGTGGCCCCCTTCTCCATCTTCAAAGCCAGCAATGTGGACTGAGTTCTTCTCACATTGCATCACTCTGACCTCTAACGCCTGCCCCTCTCTTCCTCTTTTAAGGGCCTTTGTGATGACACTGGGCCTATCCAGATAATCCAGAAGGGTTTCATAGTTAAAGCCAACCTTAATCCATCTGCAACCTTGATGCCCCTTAGCCGTGTAACCTAACATTCTCAGATTTGGGGACCTAGATGTCTTTAGGGGGCTGCTGTCTGCCCAGCACGATACCTGATGCCAGTTAAGGCAGAATCTCTAGGACGAGACCTAAGCAGGAGTACTTTGTAAAGCTCCACAGATGGTTTCAACAGGCTGCCAGGTTTGGGAACCAGTGCTCCTGTTGAATGGGGTTTCCCAGGTGGCTCAGTGGTGAAGAGTCCGCCTACCAATGCAGGAGATACAGGTTCGATCCCTGGGTCGGGAAGGTCTCTTGGAGAAGAAAATGGCAACCCACTCCAGTACTCTTGCCTGGAGAATCCCATGGACAGAGGAGCCTGGCGGGTTACAGTCCACAGGGTCAAAGTCAGACAGAGCTGAGGACAAGCACAAGCCCTTGTTGAATATGCTGAGAGAATGTGTCTTGTACTGTACTTTTTTCCTTGTATGCTCACATGACAGATATAAAGCCCGCATGTGTACAGACCATTCACATGGTTACATGTTACATGTTTGCTGTCCTGGTCGCACAGACTGTCTTCCCATTGCACTGCTTTACCCGCATCCCTCTCATCTCTTCCTCTGCACCTCCACAGTCCTCATCTCCGCCCCAGGCCCAGATACATACATGTGTACATGGACAAACATGAGGTATTTTCCCACAAGTTGCCAAAACAAGCTGGGTTTTTCTCTGCGGTGGCCTCCCACTGAGCCTGCAGCCATGCTGGTGGTTTTCCGATGTGCACGCTCGCCCCTCAGAAATAGGGCAGAGTCAGCCATTCTCCTTCAGAGGAATGGAGAGGCTCCCTGAGGGTAAAAGGTGATACCCCTGCTAGGACCGTGGTCAGTCTTTGTTCCTTTTGCCACAGTCAAGGCCACTCTGCAGTTGAGGTGTTGAGCACAGGGGTGCTGCCCCATCTGGGGTTTTACTGTGACCCGTGTGTGTCACGAGGCATCTGGGACCCTGGAGAAGGTTACCACTTTTGGTTGTAAATATCTCTCCGTGGTTTATGGGTCTACTGAATTGTTCTTTTGGTTTTCACTGAATGAGCGAAATAATAGGCTAAGATCATGGCCAGCCGGGCCAGGCTGGAGTCGGGTATCCGACCCTTAACTAAGAAAATACACGGTACTGAGAACATAACCACAAAGCTGAAGGGCTGGATCGTCATCACTGCAGGAATTAAGATTCCAGTCTCCTCATAGAGTTCAAAAGGGCCTGACCCACGCCAGTAATTATACCCTGTTCACATGCCAGGGACCCAGCCTAATGAGGAAGGGGACTGGCGGTTCAGTGACGAGGCGGGTGGTGGGAGACCTGGATGTCTGGTGGGTGTGGGCACTGGCAGCTGGCGAAGGTGAGGGGATGCAGGAGAGAGAGGGGCGGAGGCCTGAGGTCACCAGGGAGACCCCCACGAGGGACCAGGTCACAATGAACCGCGTGGACGACCCAGGGGAAGAGGGCTCGTGCTAGGCTGACTCCCCAGATGCTGTTCCAAGGTGAAGCTGCAAAAAAGTCTTACAGAAAAATCCTTTAAAGTTCACGCTCAAATTAAAGTTCGTGTTCAAGAGCACAGGGCCTTTTCAAAGAAACACTAAAACAAGAAAATGAACGGGACTGACTTGACTAAAGCGGGTATTTCAGATACCCGGTTTGGCCGTTGGCCAAGCTTTGAAGCCAGCGCCCAGAAGAACCCCAGAAACCCAGTTCCAAGAGAGGGAACAGCACCAAGAACAGGCTGTGTCACCAACCTCTGCCAGCAGATTCATTTTGATGTTCAAATATGCCAGCTTCAGCCAGCCCTTTTGATGTTTCTCCATCAACCTTTGAGCACTTCCTTGCCTTTTGGAAGAAACCACGGTGACAAGGAAGGTGACTTGTCTCTGTTGGCAGCCTCAGTACTGGGGTTGAGGAGACCAGGGTGTGCTTTGAGAGAAGACCTAGACAAAATGCTGAAAGATTTCATGTACATATCAGTGAATTACCATCTCATTCATTAAGAGATTTGTGAGTTCCACAGGCTCAGAGACTCATAGGATGGAGAGGCATTTCTGAGGTCACTCCCTTCCCCCATCCCCTGCCATCTTTTCGTCTTTGGGAAGAATTCCACTCGGTCACCCTTGTCTGTTATCATTGGTGCTTCCCTCTGGCGCCCCCGGAGGCGTCGTAAGCTCTCTGGCCACACAGAAGCGGCACGTTCATACGTTGCTTGTTTCTGCTGACTGGCTCCATAATCTGCCTGTACCTATGAAATCATTTATTTTCTATTTCGTAAAAGTTTATCAAATAAACTTTTTATTAACCTAACAAGAAAAGGCCTCATTAAACCTGGTAAGATCTGTGCAGAGTGATACTTTTCCTTCCGTAGTACATCCTCCGTCCATTCAGCAAGCACTGAGGGCCGACTGTGTGTGCTCAGCTCTGTGCTAGAACCCGCCACGTCCATCAGGTGTCGGGAGACTTGGCTTCTGCCCTCAGGGAGCTTCTGCTCTGGAGGGGGAGGCAGAGGTTAGACAGACAACTGCACAGACGCCCAGCTGTAGACGGTGGTAGTGACGTCCCCGGGCGCCTTGAGAACACATAGCAGAGGAGACTGACACAGTTTAGCACTGAGAAAGCCTGCCCTCGAGGAAATAATACCTGTGCTGGGATTTACAGGGAAGACCGCTGCTGTCTCACTGTGACTATATATTTTTTCCTTTTCCCTTGTATTTCTTACGATTTTTGCTTTATGTATCTTTGTTTCTTTGTTGTTAAGGTGTCTAATGGTTTATGATGTCTATCTTCTTTGTGAAGTGTACCTTCTATCATTAAAAAAAGTAATACTAAAAAATAAAGGGAAGACCATTTCCAACAGCAGGAACAGCATATGCAAAAAGCCCTTTCATGGAAAGAAGGGTAACACGGGTGAGAAACGAGGGCAAAAGCCTGCTGATCCCAGAGTCCAGGGAGCCCAGGGAAATGTTAGAACAGTGAGCAGGGGAAGGCGGAAATCAGAGTAGTTTTTCTGTGATTAACATTTTATTCGCAGTTGTTGTTTAGTTGCTAGGTGTGTCCGACTGTTTTGCAACCCCATGGACTGTAGCCTGCCAGGCTGCTCTGTCCATAGGATTCCCCAGGCAAGATTACTGGAGTGGGTTGCCATTTCCTTCTCCAGGGGAATCTTCCCAACCCAAGGATCGAATCCGCGTCTCCTGCATCGTCAGGCGGATTCTTTACTAATGAGCCATGTGGAACGGTACAGGTTGTCAAAAATGGTAGACTGAGCTGACGGGAAGCCCCTCACTCCCTTCCCGAAACACATGAAAATATTAGATAAGACATTTTAAAAACTGATTTATGCTTCTTAACTGAGCTTGAACGCAAGAGTTTCTCCAGGTGTCAGAAAGGAGAGCGCTGCCCCACAGCAGTGAGTGCAGTGGACGCCCCATGGCCCTCAGAGATAATTGAATGGATGTACACCCTAGGGAAAACTCTGAAAGAGATGGGGATACCAGGCCACCTGACCTGCCTCTTGACAAATTTGTGTGCAGGTCAGGAAGGAACAGTTAGAACTGGACCTGGAACAACAGACTGGTTCCAAATAGGAAAGGGAGTACGTCAAGGCTGTATATTGTCACCCTGCTTATTTAACTTATATGCAGAGTACATCATGAGAAACGCTGGACTGGAAGAAGCACAAGCTGGAATCAAGATCGCCGGGAGAAATATCAATAACCTCAGATATGCAGATGACACCACCCTTATGGCAGAAAGTGAAGAGGAACTAAAAAGTCTCTTGATGAAGGTGAAAGAGGAGAGTAAAAAAGTTGGCTTAAAGCTCAACATTCAGAAAACGAAGATCATGGCATCTGGTCCCATCACTTCATGGGAAATAGATGGGGAAACAGTGGAAACAGTGTCAGACTTTATTTTTTGGGGCTCCAAAATCACTGCAGATGGTGACTGCAGCCATGAAATTAAAAGACGCTTACTCCTTGGAAGGAAAGTTATGATCAACCTAGATAGCATATTGAAAAGCAGAGACAGTACTTTGCCAACAAAGGTCCATCTAGTCAAGGCTATGGTTTTTCCAGTAGTCATGTATGGATGTGAGAGTTGGACTGTGAAGAAAGCTAAACGCCGAAGAATTGATGCTTTTGAAGTGTGGTGTTGGAGAAGACTCTTGAGAGTCCCTTGGACTGCAAGGAGATCCAACCAGTCCATTCTGAAGGAGATCAGCCCTGGGATTTCTTTGGAGGGAATGATGCTGAAGCTGAAACTCCAGTACTTTGGCCACCTCATGTGAAGAGTTGACTCATTGGAAAAGACTCTGATGCTGGGAGGGATTGGGGGCAGGAGGAGAAGGGGACTACAGAGGATGAGATGGCTGGATGGCATCACTGAATCGATGGACGTGAGTCTGAGTGAACTCCGGGAGTTGGTGATGGACAGGGAGGCCTGGCGTGCTGTGATTCATGGGGTCGCAAAGAGTCGGACACGACTGAGCGACTGAACTGAACTGAACTGACACCCTAGGGACTAGTGTTTTAGTATCCATGCAGAGATTAGAGCTGGGCTATAGTCCCTGGCATTGTGAGGGACTGAAAGCAGGCTCTGCATGCAAAGCCAGGAGCTGAGAAATGACCACTTTATGGGAAAACGAATCTCCCCTACCCCCACCCAAGAATGAGATACTCAGTGAGGCCACCCACCTTGGGCCACAGCCTGTCTTACATTTTTAACATGTAGGCTTCAGTTTACGTTTTTCTAACAAAGTCTAAAGCAAATATACCTCTCTGAATAAATCCAGATTAGAATTATTAAACTTTCCTTCAGACACCTCCTCTTTCATGTTTTAAACTGAAGTCCTCTTTTATTTTCTACTGACTATTTAGATTAACCAACATGTTTTTACTGATTTCTATTTCTACTCTCTTTTCTGTTACTCAGCTGTAAGTTTTAATACTCATGATTGTACGTTTTTAAGATTGTAAAGTCCTTTAAACCTTTGAATGGTACCCATCAGAACTTTGCATCTTCCTTCTGCTTTTTGCAGTGTTTCTGAGTCCTCCAGGTACGTTTTGGTTTGTTCATCTCCGTCTTAATGCTGTTACAGGCTGAATTATGTCTTCTCAACATTTACAGATTGAAAGTCCTGACTCCCAGAACCTCAGAATCTGATTGTATTTGGAATTAGAGTCTTGCTTTCATTCTTTTTTTAACTTTTTATTTAATATTGGAGTATAGCTGGTCAACAACGTTGTGATAGTTTCAGGTGGACAGCAAAGGGATTCAGCCATGCATATACATGTAACCATTCTCCCCCAAGCTCCCCTCCCATCCAGGCTGCCACATAACATTGAGCAGAGTTCCCTGTGCCGTAAAGTAGGTCCTTGTTGGTTATCCATTTTAAATACAGCTGTGGGTACATGACCATCCCAAACTCCCTAACTATCCCTTCATCCCATCCTCCCCCAACCACAACCATAAGTTTGTCCTCTAAGTCTGTGAGTCCGTCTCTGTTTTGTAAATCAGTTCATTTGTATCATGGAAATGGGTGTTTAAAGAGGTGATTGAGTTAAAATGAGGTCATTGGGTTGGGCCCTATCCTATATAATTGGTGTCCTTATAAGTAGAGGAAATTAGGGCATGGATGGGAGACTACGTGAGGACACAGAGAGAAGACGGCTGACTGCAGGTCGAGGAGAGAGGCCTCATCAGAAGCCAGTTCTGCTGACACCTTGATCTCCTACTTCTAGCCTCTAGGATTGTGAGAAAATAAACGTCTGTTGTTGAAGCCCTCAGGCTTGGACTTTGTTAAGGCGGGTCCATGAGTCAAGGACCATGCTGATGAGTAGCACACCAGGCTCCTCTGTCCTTCACTCTCTCCCTGAGTTTGCTCAAATTCATTTCCTATAAGTCAGTGATGCTATCTAACCATCTCATCCCCTGCTGCCCCCTTCTTTTGCCTTCAGTCTTTCCAAGCATCAGGATCTTTTCCAGTGAGTCAGCTCTTCACATCAGGTGGCCAAAGTACTGGAGCTTCCATTTCAGCATCAGTCCTTCCAATGCGTATTCAGGGTTGCTTTCCTTTAGGATGGACTGATTGGATCTCCTTGCAGTCCAAGGGACTCTCAAGAGTGTTCTCCAGCACCACAGTTCAAAAGCATCATTTCTTCTGTACTCAGCCTTCTTTATGGTCCAGCTCTCACATCCATACATGACTACTGGAAAGACCGTAGCTTTGATTATGCGAACCTTGCATAAGCAAAGTGATGTCTCTGCTTTTTAATACAATGTCTAGGTTTATCGTAGCTTCCCTTCCAAGGAGCATGTCTTTTAATTTTGTGGCTGCAGTCACTGTCCTCAGTGATTTTGGACCCTAGGAAGGTAAAATCTGTCACTGCTTTTCCCCCTTCTGTTTGCCATGAAGCGATGGGACCAGATGCCATGATCTTAGTTTTGGTAGGTTTGTTTACCCCCAAACCTTCTTTCTTGAGTGTCCTCTCTGTGGGCAGGCAGGGGTACCAGCAGGCACCTTCCCTGCAGTCTGACGTGGACACAGCAGATTCAGGACCTCTGGCTGCAACCCTGACCCCCACATCACTAAGGGAAGGAAAACTTTAACCTCAGGGTGACATTCTTGTATGTGTTTATTTCTTTTCACTTCTGTCTATCTTAGAGGCTCCTGTTCAACTCACTCTGAGCCTGAACCCCCAACACTGTGGGCTCCCCAGGCAAACCCTCCTCTCCAGAGAGCGTGGTCCGGGCGCTCCAGCTGGTGGCCACTGCTGCAGACTCCAGGCTCCACCAAACAGGGTGGAGGCCCGCCCTGCTCAGCTGCTCTCTAGACAGCCCTGCCCTCAGATGCCCCGTCCCTGCCTCCCGGCCTCTTCTCTGTAGGCCTTTCTTCGGCTCCCAATAGCTATTGACGGCAAGCTTGGAGCTTCTCCAGGGTTCTATCAGAAAGAAAGAGCTCCTATCTGTAGCTCTGATCATGTATTTCAAGCTGTTGCCCACCCACCCTCACCGCCCCCCACCCTCACCACCCCCCACCCCCGGTTTTGGTTTATTTGTCAATATAGTCCCAACTATCTTCTTCTTTTTTTTTTTTTTTTAAAGAAAGCCTTTCAAATGACTTATTCACTGACAGCATTTCTTCGTGTTTTCAGGGCCACCATGGATTGATTCTCTCAAAAAATATTTTTACTGGCCTTTCATTGTGCCCGTGGGAAGGAAGGGGACAGCCCTGTGTGCTGGCTCTTCTGTCCTGAGCTCAGAGTCTTGCTCTTATATTTTGGACAAAGTCTCAGTATCTATAGACATCATTTTCCTGAAACAGCTAGTGTTGTGGAAGCTCTGGTTAAACAAGTTTTCAAATACAGTCTGTGAAAGTTGTTTTCTGGGGCTTCTGTGATTGGAGTGATACTTCCAAGTTCTGTCAGTCAGTCTGTTGACAGACGGATTTGCTCAGAGATAAGACACTTAGAGATATGGATGGAAAGAGATTATTTTCCATGTACTTAGGGCTTCCCTGGCGGCTCAGATGATAAAGAATCTGCCCACAATACAGGAGACCCAGGTTGGTTTAGTCCGTGGGTCAGGAAGATCTCCTGCAGAAGGGAATGGCAGCCCACTCCAGTATTCTTGCCTGGAGAATCCCATGGACAGAGGAGCCTGGCGGGCTCCACTCCATGGGGTCACAAAGAGTCAGACACGATTGAGCAACTGACAGACTGACTTGTGGTACTGAGTACTGAGTACTTGGTGAATATAAAAGTAGTTCTTTATCAAAACAGTCATTATTAATCTCTCGGAAGGGGTTTTATTATTATTGTGTAGTTGCTATGTCGTGTCTGACTCTTTTGTGACCCTATGGACTGTAGCCCGCTAGGCTCCTCTGTCCATGGGATTTCCCAGGCAAGAATACTACTGGAGTGGGTTGCCATTTCCTTCTCCAAAGGATCTTACCAGCCCAGGGATCAAACCGTCATCTCCTACCTTTCAAGGCGGATTCTTTACTACTGAGCCACAAGGGAAGTCCTAAGAAGGGGCTAGTTGATAATAATGCAGCTAGTGGGAGTGAGGGAAGAGAGAGAGAGCTCCCCAAGCCTCGTTGTTCAAGGTTTTTTTTTTTTTTTTTTTAAATCATGGCTTCATTATACAGGCAGAATCTTCATTGTATAGGTGTGATTGATCAAACCTTTGGCCACATGAGGAACCCAGATTCTTGGAATTTTCTGGGTCTGCCGAAAAGATTCTCAGACCCATGCCTGATGTTTGTCACTGGGAACTTCAATTCTGGTGACCTGGGCTGGAGCTACTTTGGGTCCCAAGACTTATTTTGTCCTCTAGTCTAGTGCTTTCTTTATCCTTTTTTTCTAGGCCAACGTCTTGGTCTTTACTCTGGCCCATGTAGCCGGCTGAGAGATCATCTGATGAGAGAGGCAAGGATTTTCCAAAGGAAAAGCTGTGGAAACAGTTGTCGGGGGAAAGGTCATTTATCTTCAGGCCCTGGGACAGCTGGCCCAGGCGATTCGTTGGGCTTCCCTCTCCCTGGGCTGCACCGAAGTCCCTAGTTGACTTCCAGGAGGGAGGCGGTCAGGCCAGCACCAGCAGCTGGAGTGGAGAGTGAAGGACAGAGGAGCCAGCCAAAACCGGAGACTGTGGAGACTCTCAAGGGGAGGGCCAGAGCAGTCACGGTTAACAGGCGCAGGTCAAGCTGGGGGGCGCTGCCTTCTGCCACCTTGACCCAGCGATGGTGCTCTTCCTCGTCCTTGGTGCCTTTGCAGGAAGGGGAGACCCAGAGCTCCCCTTGGAGGTCATGTTGGGGGTCTCCAAGGCCACCTCCAGGCTTGGTGCTTTGTTGAAAGGACTCGTAGGACTCAGCAGATACTTGCCTTCTAAAAATCTGTGTCTACCCTCAAATCAATACTTGTAGTGCTTTTGCAGTTATTCACGGACATGTGTAAAGGGGATAATTCTGGGTTATGTGATGAGCACATTCCCAGCCAAGGTCAAATCAGGTGATGGTCTGCCTTTTTCTTTCTGCTTGCATACAGAGGTGGCCAAAGGAGGAGACTCTGGCTGTGGGGCCAGTTGGATGGGGTTTGAGTCCCAACTCTGGCTCCTGATTTGGGGGGGCCAGCCTCAGGCAAGTCACTTAACAGTTTTGAACCTCATTTTCTCTTTTTTACTGAAGTATAATTGATTGACAATATGGTATTAGTTTCAGGTGTACAGCAAAATGATTCAGATATATGTATGTGTGTATGTATACAAACATAAACACATATATTCTTTTTCAGATTCTTTTCCCTTATAGGTTGTTACAAAGTATCGAGTTTAGTTCTTAGTGCTATACAGTAGGTCCTTGTTGGTTATCTATTTCATTTTCTTTACTGAAGAATAAAATAGAATTCACCAGGATTCTCCTGTTTGTTGTTAGGTTTGAAGATACAATCTATATCTCCATAAAATGTAGACATACAGCAGTTCCATCTTTGCAAATTCCATATTCATGGGGACTGTGTAGAACAGAACCACCATGAATAACGATCGATTCTAGTTGTACTCATGGTCATCGTGATCAATTACAGTGAAAGAGCACAAAGCGAAGTCAGAGCAAGAAAAGGCAGGAGGGGAACCCAGACACATGCTTCCCGCGCCCTCTTCCAACAGTTGGAGTCACACGGGATGGGCCCTCACCCCACAGCAGCTGAGTTATAACAACACCTGTAAAGTGTTGCCAACCAGGGAAGCTCATGAGAGACTCAGGGCCCAGGGATTTTTTTTTTTTTTTTTTTTCTTTTAGGGAATTGCTATGTTCCCAGATTCCAAAAGGAAAGCTGGCATTAAGCATAAACCAGACTATTTATATGGTTTTGAACTAGTGACCACGCTTACCAGTAATCGGTGGGAACCCTCCCCAAATCCAGGTTCCCAAACACCAGGCAGTTTTGTGAGCAGGCCTTCCTAAGAGAAGCAGTCAGGCCTGGCATGTTCACTGTTTTCCACACAGAGACCTCCACCCAGTGTGGTTTGTTTATCATATCTCTGTGCTTCTCTGTGACTGGAGGGTCCTGGGAGAGTCCTGAGATGGGGTAGGCATGGGCTCTGCAGAAGGGAAGGGGTCCAGGAAGCTGCCGAGGACCCGTGCTCACCTTTCAGCTGCACCTTAACGGAGCTGCGAGGCCGGCTCCGTTAAGCAAGACCTTCTGCTGAGCTCGGTCTCTTTAGGAGCCACAGAGAATGTGCTTTTCAAAGTGGAAGTTCTTTAGCATCTGGGGTGGTGAAAAGGATTGAAGGACTTGGGTAATAAAAACCAAAGCAGCAGGAAGGAAGTGGTCTGATTAGAACCAAGTGCTTAGGCGGGGGGAGAGCGCGTGGGAAAGGAACTGGGGTGTCTGGGCAGTCCTTTCAGGTGGTTCAGGATTGTTAAGGGACCTGGAGCACGAAGGTAGCTCGTCCCTACCGTGCATTTTGGGGAGGAACACCGTGTTCTATATGCAGGCTGACAGTTCCGTCCCTCCAGGAGAGAGGAATTTTAGAGGAAACAATCAGTTGTTCTTAACTATTTAAAACAATAGTTTAAACTATTTTTAAAAAATAGTTTAGGAACTGGGTTGACATCAAAGGTAGAGTTCTCTCAGTTTGGTTAGTTTGAAATCCATAAACACAACTTTAAAAACTTTTTCTGTCGTGTACTAAAAAATTAACCAGGGAGACTTCTGTAGTGGGCCAGTGGCTAAAACTCTGAGCTCCCAATGCAGGAGGCCTGGGTTTAATCCCTGGTCAGGGAACTAGATCCCACATGCTGCAACTAAAGATCTCACATGCCACAATGAAGATCAAAGATCCTGAGTGTCACCATTAAGACCCATGTATAAATAAATTATAAATATTATTATTATTTTTTATTACAAAAAAACAGCCTTTGAAAAGTGTGCTTCAGTGTTAAGTGTTGTGTACCCACCAGTAAGTGAGCTGAAGGAGGCCCCAGTGTGTTTCTGTACCCTGGGGGTCCTTTAGGTAGGATCATTTGAGGCCCCATGTTCTGTTTCTGGCTTCACTCATGACTCCTATAGGGTCTGTTCTATTAGCCCCAGCCACAGCTTGGCGGGTCTTAGGGGTGGGAGTAAGGTGAATACTTATTGACTGTTTTTTTTCATCATCCAGTCAAAAAGCATAAGAGTAGCCATTTTTGTTGTGCTTTGTTTGAAAAGGAATTTTAAAAACTTGCTCTTGTACTTTTCCTTGCTAGAAATGGACAGAGTCTGGGACGTGGTAGGTAGTTTGTGATTGTGAGAGATGTTTCGGGTGGCTTGTGGAGAGATGGGGCTTGAGATGGTGGTTTGGGATGTAAATTGATGAGACGGTTTATTTGCTTTTCACCTTCTGTCCTTGTGTGCGTGCTCAGTCATGTCCGGCTCTTTGAGACCCCGTGGACTGTAGCCCTCCAGGTTCCTCTGTCCATGGGGTTTTCCAGGCAAGAATGCTGGAGTGGATTGTCATTTCCTCCTCCAGGGGATCTTCTCAACCCAGGGATCGAACCTGTATCTCTTGCATTGGCAGGCGGATTCTTTACCACTGAGCCACCTGGAAAGCACCTTCTATCACTTACATATTAATACATGTAGCCTGACATCAGTACAATTAGGCCTCAGTTTTGGGCCCGGAGCATCTGTGTGTGTGTGTGTGTGTGTGTGTGTGTTGTGTACAAGAGAGACAGAACACATGTGGGCTTAGACTCGGATGTGAATAGGAATGCATCTGATGCTCTGGGAGTTCACAGTCTGTTATGTACTAGGTGGCGGTCCTGCTCACCCTGCTCAAGGGACTATGTGGGCTCCTCACTTGCCTCACTGAGAGTTCTGTTGTGCTCCTTTGTCTGGCTGGAATAATGCAAAGACCAACCCAGGTGGAGCTTCTCAGTCTCTAAGTTGAGTTTTAAAGGCCTGTGGAGTGTAGGTCATATTGAGGAGGAAAGACACCAAGATGATTATGAAGGCTTTTTTTTTTTTTTCCCCAGCATCTTCTTTTAAGTAGTGTCACTTAACCTTGAAAACTGATTATCTTTTCTTATCCACAGAGGTGTTGAGTCATAGGTTGGATTCTCTTGGGAGCAGCCCCAGGAGGGAGTTTACTAAGCAGGATGTATATCAGGGAGTTCCTGGCGGGGTGGTGGAGGTGGTGGTGGTCAGCCCCTGTGGAAGGGAGGCCATGGAGGCTGGATGGGCAGAAGGAAAAGCTGAGCTCAAAGACAGCCTCAACCAAGCCCACAGGAAGCCTTGGAGCCAAAATGGCCTGTCAGGGTGGGCCCATGTTGAGTTCACACGCCGAGGCCTCTTGACCCCCATCCTGATCAGTCGTCGGACATGGAAGAGTATGTCATTGGGCAGCGCAGCTTTGTGCCCTTGAGACGATCCCCAAGGAAGCTGATGGCCAAAGGCCACCTGGTGAAAGCGCTCTCAGTAGCTGGGGCACTGAGTCCTTCCTTGAAGGAGGGCCCAGGCGGTGCATCTCTGTTGGGTCCACCCCCACCCTGGATCAGCTTTACATATTTGAGAATTGTTAGTGTTGGGAAGCCCAGTTAGCCGGTTGGAGAATGTCCTTGGGAAAATGGCGAAGGGCCAGAAATACCCCGGCTTGGTGTGCTTGGGCAGAAAAACATCTCCTGCCTTTGGTTATGCCCGGCGCCAAGATTTAATAATAAATATTAAGGATGTTGCTTGAGAAAACGGGTTATGGGATAAACACATGGGTCACTTAGAGCATGCTGTCCTTGAAATATTTTTACTGATTAGGTGTTAACCCCATATGCACTCTGCTGGCTGTATACTCTTAAGCTCTTTGTTCCTACTTCTATAAAAAGGCTTGACTACAAAAATAAACTTGTCAGTCCTTACAAGAGACTGTCCAAGTGTCCTTCTTCCATGTTCATCGCTTCCAAGTCCTGGGGAGAAAATCCCCAACAGTTAGGTCTGTAGAGTCAGAACTCAGCAGGTCAGATGGGATGTACGTTAACTAGAACGCCAAGTCTCTGGGAATGATTGACCCTTACCTGACATTTTCAAGAGACATTTATAAATCTTTGGAATTAAACTAGTATATTGCTTCCACTCAATTTCTAACCATAGCTCTGTTCATCGTTAGGATAAAAATAAGGAACATTGTGTCTTTTCACCTTTTATAGTTAAATGTGTATCATTATGGGAGCTGTGTATTTTAGGGCTTTCTGTCTTTAAAAACTGTTACTCAGTTATAGCTTGTTCAAAAATAACGGGAATCTGTCAGCAGATATAAAGGGTTCTCTTCAGAAACTTGAAATAAGAATTAAAAAAAAAAATCACAGCCAGTAGAAATGATAATTAGCTTTGTTTTATCTGCACCAGTGTCCTATTAACTGCATGTTCAGGCTCGTGCCTCTTTTACTTAATAAAAGAAAACTAGTTCCAGACTTCTTTATTCTTTTAAAGATTTCGTACTTCATGGGTAATTTCTTAGAAATTATTTATGTGGCTGCTCTGGGTCTGGGTTGCTGCACGCAGGCTTTCTCTAGTTGCAGTGAGCAAGGGCTGCTCTTGAGTTGTGGTAGTTGCGGTGTGCGGGCTTCTCACTGCAGTGGTCTCTCTCATTGTGGAGCACGGGCTCTAGGGCACGTGGACTCAGTAGTTGTGGCACATGGGCTCAGTTGGTCCGTGGCACGCGGGATCTTCCAGGACTGGGAGTCAAACCTGTGTCCCCTGTTTGGCAGGCAGATTCTTAACCATTGGACCACCAGGGAAGTCCTGGTAATTCTTACTGTTGACTAGTTAATTAAGGGAAAGATGAAATGGGCAGATTTTTAATTGGAGACAGAAACCATTTAAAGAACCCAACTGTCTGAGTTCAGTGGGTTTCCCCCTGGGAATCAGCTTGTATGCTCTCTCTACCTTTCATGGGTTTGTTTTGTTTTATTTTGTTTTTGGTGGAGACGTGGGGGATCTACCTTTTAAAATAGAACAAAGTAAAAACTCCTTCCCAAGAAGTTTTTCTCTGTATCTTACCTCAACCCAAGCTCCATTCTGAATTAACGTTGGTTAAAAGCATAAGGGGTGGTAATGACCATGCTGGCTGAAAGGCCTGGACGTGTCTGGGATGGCTGGGAGGGTCAGGACAGTTGCTGTCTGGACTCTGCGACCTGGAGCCTTCCAATGCCCCAAGCCCCTCTGGAGAATGGGCTGAGCATTCTGGCTTTCCCCTTCTCGGGCGGCGGGGGAGCGGCGGGGGAGCGGCGGGGAGGTCCTGCATTTCAGGGAAAGAGAAGGGAATGAAGCCTTTGTCTTTATCTTTGCATGACAGTCATGTCCGGAAGGGTGGACACTGAGTGTTTCACCTGCATAGCCTGTGGCGTGGCCTCAGTGATCAGTCCTGAGACTCAGGCACGGGACTTAACCTCCTCTCTATGCCTGGGTCATCTCGTTTTTAAAGCAGGGAGATGTTTCCACCCCACAGGGTTTCTGTGAGGATTAAATGGGATAAAACACATAACGGGCACCCCATCTCGGATACAGCAAGCTCTCAACAGCTGCTCATTGTGGTCATCATCATGATGCCACGTGCTTCCCAGGTGGTCAGTGAAGTTGGTTGAAATGAGGTTCCGAGGGTTCTCATGGAGCCACCAGGCCACCCCACTTGTTATTCCCATTATGCCTCAGGCCAAGGGAGATGGGCCGGGGGAGTGTCCTGGACACAGGTCGGTGTCTCTTTGTTGGAAACAGTCGTGGGCGATTTAATCCCGATGCCTTTTTAGGGTGAAACTGGCTAGGAGTCTGTCATACCCCTTTTGTGCTTTCATTGTTTTCCTTAGAATTGGAAGAGCTGGCTAGTGTCCGTGCATCTCTGCGAGGCTTGTTTCCCCACTCTCTCTCTCTCTCTCTGTTGAAAGGTCAGTGTTAAGTCCTTTCCAGCAGCCGTCAGGTCTTTCATCTTGGAAATAGTACTTACTTGGTCGCCCAAGGTGATTAATGTACTATAGTCCCTCCATTCTTTGGAAACAGTTGCTCCCCGTGTATTTCCAGGACCATCTTGTACAGCCTCAATCTTGCCAGGTTTTAATTTTTCTCCCATCTATCCGATTCTCCAAAAAGTTTGTTCGGATTTTTCTCTAACAGCGTACAGAAAAGCATGAACAAACTTTTTGGCCAACCCAGTAGTTTTTCCAGGTTCCTCGCCCCCCTTTTCTACCAGCACCAGGGCATGAGGAAGGGGGAAGGACTGTTGCAGAGAACAGTAGTTAAGAACAAAGGCTTTGGAATCAGAGAGGACCTCTTCCCCCCACCCCACCCTACCCCCCTTCTCTCTAGCTGTGGGACCAAGAACCATTTTCTTAATCTTTCCAAGCTTTGTCTCCATATGGGATGATAACACCTACCTTATGGGCCATGGGGATTAAACTGAATAGTATCCTGCCGGCTGGGCGAAGGCCCCAGGCTCAGCCCTGGAAGCCCTCAGTCAAGGGCGGCCTTGTTGCCCCAACAGCCCTCAGATAGCTCTGAGCACCGCTCAGTTTTTCATCCTCGGTGATGACAGGCGTGCGGCCCGAAGAAATGTTTGAACTCGCGTTCTTGAAAGTTCAGTTTCTGCAGGTGAGCCGGCACACCTGTGATACGGCTGCTCTCAGGGTATAAATTTCTCCAGCCCACAGAATTTCCTTTTCACCACGCCCGGCTCATTCCCAATATTAGTTCACCAAACTCAGAGCCTTCTGGTTTTGATTGGCCAGTCAAGGTTCATGGAGGCAAATTCTTTCCTGAGATGGGCCCATATGTTCTGGAAAGGGAGTGTTTGCGAGCCGCCCAGGCGGTCACGGAGACGTGAAGCCAGAAGACAGCATTGTGTTGCCATTTTCAGCAACTCCCGGTGGACAGCCAAGCAGGATGATTAATATTTGAGCATCTTTGTTCTTGCTGTTCCGTTAGAACACCAGCGCTGTTTAAATCACTCTGAAAATAACACGCCTGACATTTCCACGGTTTAAAAAAGAAAAACAACCTGGGGAAGTAATCCACCCCGCCTATTACCGAGGAAGTGTTTTCAGTGAGAAAGGAGAGAAAATTGTCTGACTTGGGGGAGAAGGCTAATTCCAAAGAGCTTCATGGCAGAGAATACATTAAAACCTATGAAGCTCAGAGGCGTGACCCAGCGTGTGTATTTAAGAGGCTGAGATTGGCCTCGGGAGGCACTTAAGCTCCATCACTGGTCCCTGCATCCGGCCACCGAGCTTGTGTTGAACGTGTATTATGCACCCACTTCTGACACCATTTGCTGGAGACATGCACTTGAGATTTTTCAGCCCATGAAGCCATTCGGGAATGTGTGTTATATTGAAGCAGTACCAGAGGCCAGAGAACACAGTTTAATTTCATATTTAAGAACTTTTGTTTCCTTCTTGTGTTGCTCTGTAAATCTAAAGGGAAAGTACAACCTACTCGGGTGTGTGAGGCATGCAGCTAAGTTTGAGACCTGCTTTTAGGGACCGCATTGAGCTGTGGACCTGGATGCACTAACCATTTTCCTCGTGTCGTAGCTGTGTTCTTAAAATAATTGCATGTCATAATTGAAAGATCATAATTACGGATCTCAATTTAGATCACCCCAGTGTATCGTTCTATTTATAAGGTTGCCTTCATTGCTTCAGAAAATGAGCTTCAACTCTTTTTGATAATTGACTCTTGCAGCTGGTGATTTTTAGGAATCAGATTTAAGGAAGCTGCAGAGTGTATATGACAACTGTCTGCAAGCAGCATGTTTCAGTCCCATGATAAATAAAATATTTAACTTTGGGGAGTTAACATTATTTTGATTCAGAGGAGAGAAATTAATACCAAAAAAAAAGTCTCTTAATGAAATGGATTCCAGTGATGTCTTATTTTCAGTAATTCTGTAGTAAGACATATAATTGTTCTTGTGTGTTGGGTGCCTACTCTGTTCAGGTACTGTCTTCCTGGTTTATGTAAAGTACTGTGTTTAATGCTAGTCCCATTTAAGGGGTGGGAAAACTGACACTGAGAGAACTGAACCCTTGCCTAGGATCCCACAGCAGTAAAATAGCAGCGTCCTCTTAAGGCCCTGTACCTGTAGACCAATGAGACACACGGGTGTGTTCCTACACTGGGAGTTCTCAAACATGACTCCTCTGCGAGATTCTCTTCTGTCTTCCTGGAAGCCCAAGGAGGTCTCGCTTCACACCCTTTAGGGCCCAGGTTGAATGGCTCTTTCTTCTTTGAACTCCAAGGGCTGCAACCTAAGGACCAGCACCTCCTCCCTCCTCCCCCAACCCCGTCTTCTGGTGCCTGGGGAGCAGGGCCGGTCCCTCTGTGGGCAGTGTCCCCAGCTCGTTCTCAGACTCTCCTCCTCCGCTCACGTTGCCCCAGGGTAGAGGATTCAAGAAGGTGCCCCCAGACAGTCCTTCCTTGTGCAGACGCACTTTATCAAAAGGAACCAGTGATGGCCCTTTAAGGTTTCCGTGTGTGTTTTATCATTCCACACGTTGTTTTTTGTTTTTCCCTGATAGAAACCCATGAAAGGGAGGAGAAGTCAGGGTTGAAGTGAGGTTTTCTCTGTTCCGTCACAAACAAGCCCAGCTTCCGTTGGCTTAAAACTGCTGTTAAGCCCCTAGAGGGGTCTGATTTTCAGGTTTCCTCCTGTAAAGACCTAAGCCCTGGAAGCTCTCTTTTTAGTGTATTTGTGTCCCTCCTTTGCTGGAACTGGTCACGTGGTCTCGCCCGCCGCCCCCCACCCCCACCCCTTCCCACAGTGGGAAGAACTCCCACTGCCTCCGTGTGTCTGGGCACCTGGCTGTCCTTTGGGCTTATAAGTGAATCACTCTTACTGAGAAGGTCAGGCTTCCTCTTCTTCACCTTCTGCTGGCTTCTGACTCTAGCCCAGCTCCCAAAGGAGTGATGTAGTAGGAATTTTCTAAGGGAGATGAGCCAGAATCTAGGCTGCTGGCAGGTAGGGGGTGTGTGCTCTTAGGAAAAGTTCCACGTAATTCTGATACACATTCTCTCAGCATCCTCCCCCCTCGCATGGTCACTCCTCCTCACACTGACCGTCTGCCTTGCCCATATACCCTCCAGGGTGGGTTCTGTGGATAAGCCTGTAGTTTAGAGTGGTCCATTGTTCAGATCTGTCAGGAAGGAGAATGTTTTTTTTTTTCAGGAGCCATGTTGTTGAGTCGCTAAGTCATGTCCAACCCTTTGCAAAACCCCATGGATTGTAGCAGGCCAGGCTCCCTTGTCCTCCACTATCTCCCATAGTTTGCTTAGATTCATGTCCATTGAGTTGGTGATACCATCCAACCATCTCATCCTCTGTTGCTCCCTTCTCCTCCTGCCTTCAGTCTTTCCCAGCATCAGGGTCTTTTCCAGTGAGTCACCTCTTTGCATCAGGTGGCCAAAGTATTGGGGCCTCAGTATCAGTCCTTCCAATGAATATTCAGGGTTGATTTCCTGTTAGATTGACTGGTTTGATCAGGAGCTGCATATGTGGTGAAAAATAGGCAGTTTTACTTTGAAGGAACTCTAATTTTAGTTGGAAAGATGATTAGTTATTAAAAAATAATCCTAGGAGATTATTGAGATCAGAGCTGTCACAGAATGATGTGGAAAGTCTACAAAGCAGTTTTCTCAGTAGGCATGGAAGGGGACGACAGAGGATGAGACGGTTGGATGGCATTAGCGACTCAGTCGACGTGAGTTTGAGCAAGCCCCAGGAGTTGGCGATGGACAGGAAAACCTGGTGTGCTGCAGTCCATGGGCTCGCAAAGAGTAGGACACGACTGAGCGACTGAACTGACTGATGGATGGACAGTATTTCTCTTTTCTAGGTTGCACATTGAGAGGGAGGAAGAAAGTTGTTGGCCAACTTAATAAATTTTATGATGGTAATTAATTAAATCTCCATAACAACCTTGTGAGGTAAACACCATTTATACTGTGAAGCCCATTCACCTCCATCTTTCCCAAAGATACAGCACTTAACTCCCCAAGAGGCAGCCTGGCTGCTGCCATCATGTGACAGTTGTTTACTGTGCTCTTCATAAGCCAGTGTCTCCCAGCTCCAGACACCCTCCTGGGCTCTCCTTTGCAATGCTGGAGCTGGCGCTCTGTGAGCCGCATTCTGTCTTGCCAGCTGGCTTCCCGTTGAGCTCTGCCAACAGGAAGTGCTAGAAGGATGCTGCAGGGTTGGGGGACAGAGAGGGGCAGGCACCTTCTACTTCATGTCTGCCTGCATCACACGAGCCATGCCTCTTCACCCTGGTAACAGCAGCAGCAGCAATGCCTTCCTGAAGCAGCAGCCGAATGTAGTTTGCAATTTTCCGGTAGTCGCAGGGTCAGCCTCTTCGGGTGCCCACCAGACACTAACACCATCTGAGCGGCAGCCCCTCCATAGAACTTTGAGTTCATTTCCATAGAACCCACCTTTAGGCTCCCAGTTTCAATAATCGCAACTTACTCATTTTGCTACCAATACTGCCTGGCATGCCGCAGTCCATGGGGCTGCAGAGTTGGACACGACTGAGCAGCTGAACGACCACCACCGATACTGCTTCCTTGACGTCTTAGGGTTGTGCTTTCACCGTTTCAAGTACCTAGTTCTCGGCTTTCTAGTTAACAGTTCTCTATGTTAATTCTCTCTCTTAAAATAACTACTGTGGTTTCTGCCCAGGACCCTGACTGACACACCTATAGAACTTGGACTGATACACCGATAGGAACGTCTGACAGAAGTGAGAACTTAGCCCCCGAAGTCTAAGTTTAGCTTCACTAAGCTGCTTGTCCTCATAAGCCATTGTCTTCATCTGTGAGAGCCGCCCTCTAAGCAGCCTCTAACGTACACTCGTACTGCATTGGAAAATTCTGACCGCCTTCGAGGAGCGAGAGCATGACAGCAGACTTGAAATTAGGACCTGGGGTCTGTTTTCTAGCAAGCCGTAGGCTGAGCTGCTTTAAGTCTGGATTACTTTGGACAACGCTGTCATAGCATCACAGGGTGTCCTATGGTAGAAAACAACAGATTTCAACTCAACTCTCCTGCCCTTAATAGACAGAAAAATCTGTAGCTGCATCTCTATATAAAACAGTATAAACAGAAACAACTATAGCTAGAATAAACAGTAAAATTCAAACTGGACCTTGGTTTTCTTGGTAAGATTGAGTTACTGTCTATCCCACAGGACTGATGTGAGATTAAGCCAGATGACATGTAAACACATCCAGCACCATGCTGGACCTTTAGTTCTAAGTCCCTGTAAACGGTGATTATCTCCCCGTCTTGGTGTTTGCTACACTGTGGGGGATCTGATGGCTGACTCTGACATCGGTCCCAAATTATCAGTCTGTGCCGATTACAGCGCAACCATTCCCCTTGTCAAAGATCGGATGGATAACTGGCAGCTGTCCCATCCCAGACCGTCAAACATGAAGGAGAAGGCCTCCTAGGGCCTCTGGCAAAGGTTTTCTCTCCCTTCTAGGACAGAAGTGGCTCAGGCTTTTCTTCCTCTGGAAGGTGTGTCTGGACATGACTCTCAGTTCAGTTCAGTCGCTCAGTTATGTCCGACTCTTCGTGACCCCATGAATCGCAGCACGCCAGGCCTCCCTGTCCATCACCAGCTCCCGGAGTTCACTCAGACTCACGTCCATCCAGTCGGTGATGCCATCCAGCTATCTCTCATCCTCTGTCGTCCCCTTCTCCTCCTGCCCCCAATCCCTCCCAGCATCAGAGTCTTTTCCAATGAGTCAACTCTTCACATGAGGTGGCCAAAGTACTGGAGTTTCAGCTTCAGCATCATTCCCTCCAAAGAAATCCCCGGGCTGATCTCCTTCAGAATGGACTGGTTGGATCTCCTTGCAGTCCAAGGGACTCGCAAGAGTCTTCTCCAACACCACACTTCAAAAGCATCAATTCTTCAGCGCTCAGCCTTCTTCACAGTCCAACTCTCACATCCATACATGACCACAGGAAAAACCATAGCCTTGACTAGATGGACCTTTGTTGGCAAAGTAATGTCTCTGCTTTTCAATATGCTGTCTAGGTTGGTCATAACTTGCCTTCCAAGGAGTAAGCATCTTTTAATTTCATGGCTGCAGTCACCATCTGCAGTGATTTTGGAGCCCCAAAAAAACAAAGTCTGACACTGTTTCCACTGTTTCCCCATCTATTTCCCATGAAGTGATGGGACTGGATGCCATGATCTTCGTTTTCTGAATGTTGAGCTTTAAGCCTACTTTTTCACTCTCCACTTTCACTTTCATCAGGTAACTCACATGACTCTCAGAACCTCTCTAATTACCGTTCTGTGACTTTAGGAGGCTGAAGCCCTTGCTGAAGCTGGAAGGACAGAGATTTTTCAGGCCGAGTAGTGGCCCCAAAGTTCATGTCCTGGTCCCTGGAACCTATGACTCTCTTACTTTACACAGAAAAGGTGGACTTGGAGATGTGACTAGGGGTACAGGCCCCAAGATGAGATTATTTTGGATGATCTGCATGGGCCCGACATACAAAGGTCCCTAAAAGTGGAAGAGGGAGGTGGAGAGCCAGTGTCAGAGTGATGTGAGAAGGACTCCGCCAGCCATTGCTGGACTTGAAGGTGGAAGGGGCCGTGAGCCACGGCGTGCAGGCAGCCTCTAGACACTGGCAAAGCAAGGAGATAGGCTCTTCTCTGGGGCTTTCAGAAGAAGCTTCAGCCCTACCAACACACTGATTTCAACCCAGCGAGGCCCAGCTCAGACTTCCCACCTCCAGCTCTGTAAGATAACATGGTGTTTGAAGCCAGTAAGTCTCTGGTCACGTGTTACAGGAGAGATAGGAGACTAGTACAGAGGTGGAAGGAACCTGGTTGCTAAGTGACTTTGCGAACCTCTAATCAGCTGCCCCCTGGAGCTACTCCTGAATTTCTCCTCACATGAGACAAGTTTCTACTTTTAAATCCAGTTGGAGTCGGACTTGCTGTTTCAGGCAGCCCAAGATGTCCTGACTGACACACACATGCTTCACAGAACACTGTATAGGTATCAAGTCAACTCTTAAGTTTGCATTTGTTGAATTGTGAAAAAGTGCTGGAGAAAACCCCTCAGAGTCCACAGCTGAAGAAGCAGGGCTGTTTTCTGATTCATACTAAGTAATAACTTAGAACTCTTTTTTTTTTTTTTTTTTTTAAATAAAAGACACAAAAGATGTTTGGAAGGATGGATGAATTATTTTAACACTGAGAGGGCCTGGAACTTCAGCAGGTGCACTTTCAAATTGCCAGATTCATTTCCTCCTGTGACCTCCGGGCATCCAAATTCTCGTTTCCGAAATAACATTTCAACAGACTCCAAGAACACGCCAAGAAGTGATTATTTTTACAAATCCAGATGACTTCCTCATTTAGGATAGCCCCGGCAGAGGTAGAAACGAAGGGAAACATGGACTCTTTTTCCACCTCCGCAGAGAGGGAACAGCCCCATCCCTGGCTCTAACCTAATACTGCTGACAACACTGAAAGCCGTTATCATCCGGACAGCTGTTCAGTGGCCTTCGTGAACTCAGCTGGGGGCGCGGCCCAGTTTAAGATCAGAGAGGCCAAAGATCAAACGCTATTTCAGTTGGTTTCCCAGCCTTCCCCCACCACTTCTGGGTTTCAGATTAGCGTTTGCAGTTGCTGCCCCAAAGACCATCATAAGACCCACAACCCTCTGTGCTCTCTACATCTCCCACCCCCCAAGTACACATGTTTAGTCTCGCTACCTCCTCCTCCCCTTCACCATCGAACTGGTTTTCTAAAGCAGATAAATCTCATGTCCATGAGAAAACAATACTTCTTGTAACATGGCGCCCAGCCCTGCCTGTCTAGCCAGGGCCTTCTCTGAAAGTTGTTTGTTTAATACGCTTAACATCCTTGGTCGTGATGGTTCTTCCCAGCATCTGCCTGGTTGTCCATTTCTTTGCTTGCACTTCATGGCGCTCAGCATCATCCCCCAAAGGTGGGTATTACCTCCCACCCATCTGAACCTTTCAGAACTACAGTGTGTTTTAAAGCACTGATTCCTTCTCCCAGGAAGCATTATGATCAAGGAACTAAGAACCAGTGTTTTGAAATAGAAACATTTATATTTAACTCTCTAGTTAAGAGATTTTTTTTTCTTCTTCTTCTTCTTCTGTATTTGGTATCTAAATTCCATTCAAGATTGAAGAGAATTTTTTCCCCTCATACCCCACCTTTCTGCAGCATCAGTTTTCTTCCCCACAAGCACTCTTGTGTTTGAAAAAAGGGAAAACAGAGCTAATCGTTTCAGGTATTTCTCAGCACGACAAAGGCTCCGCCAGGAAGCTCTCAGGTACAGGAATGTCTGGGGTAAAAATGAACCAAGATACTTAGAATAAAACATCCAAGAAGATACAAGATTGCATTATAGTTACTGCCAAGTAAGTAGAATTTAAGTCACATACCAGCTGGGTCAGTATAATGATGAAATTGCCATTAGGGCACGTCTTATTGTTTGACCCCAATAGAACAACTCATGCTCCTTGTGTTCAGAGAGATTTTGTTAAGTGCTTCAATATTTTAAAGGTAAATCATCAAGGTAGCTTAATTGGATTAAGAGAAAAGCATTCATCCAGATACAGCTTGAATTAAATCACATAAGAAAAAAGAAGCAAACTATCAAACTCAAATCTTCTAAACAGTGAAACTTTAGTTTTTTAAGAATCCAGGGACAGTGTGTGTATCTGTGAATATGTCTATGTATTTGTATATTTAAATCATGCGTTTATTTGATATGAAGTAATCAAAGTTAGTGATCATTTGGGGGGAAAACACAACACCTTGGGTATTTTTCCATTCTTCCTTAAATACTCATTTTTCATTGAAAGGAAAACTTAGAGATGGATTTGTTTATAGAATTATAAAATAATTTGGACATCTGTATTGTGGGAACTAAATTATAACTCTTGGAATAGGGATTTTAGTTACTTTTACCTGACATAAAGTATATAATATTTCAAGTTCTACAAGCCACTAGAAACCATGAACTCTAGTAGGGGCCAGATCTGTGTCAACGGCCCCATTTTATTTAGAGAAATTATGAAAACCATTGCACCCAAAGGGAATTCGTGCTTAGTTTGGAAGATTCCACCAAACATTGAAATGATGCCTTGTGTAAGTTCTCAAACTGGGACTGTCTGTCTCCATAGACAGCACACTTCATGACCAAGTGTGAGATGAAAAGATGAGATGACATTGACTTTTGTGACCCTGTTTTTTTCCCCCAACAAGAAGATGAATTTAAGCAGAATCAGCTCTAAGCTAAACTTTAAGAAGTTAATGGGATTACAGTGAGAATTAGACCTGGGAAAAGTGAATAAATCAGAAGATAAATGCCGGGAGAGATAGTATAAACAAAGGAGAGATTTCTAAACTCTAACTCATGCCAGGAGTCTTGAGGGATGAAGGTCACCATTGCTTTAAGATGGAGGGAGGAAGTGAAAGAGGCGGGCTGGCTGATTCATCCTTTTCTCCCCAGCGCTGAGCACAGGGCCTGGTACACAGCCTGTGCTTCCAACCGTTTCTTCTGTTGCTGAAAGCGGAGAGAAGGGTCCTCTCCTCGAGGAAGGCCGCTAAGAGGCCTTGTTTCAGGATGTCCATTGGACTTGCTCCGTTGGTTAAGAGCAGATGCATGCACAGAGTATGAGACCGCCAAGAATAGACGTGCCTCATGAGAAGTGGTCCTGCGCGAGCTTACAAGAGATGTTGATTTGAAGCTGATGAACGGGTCTCACCTCAGCAAATCATCATGCTGGTCTTGGCTGGAGTGGCAAAATGTATTCAATTAAAAAACAATTACTAGCTAAAGCGTGTAATGTTTACTAGCTAAAAATTTTACTATCCATTTACTAGCTAAAGCGTGCCTGTGAACTTTGGTAAAAATCAGAGGAGAATTTTAAGGAATGTCTAATGTTAAAGCATTGCTGTCTTTTGTTACTTTTGTGTGTCTGTTAGGTTTATTGAGTCATAATTTGCATATAGTTAGTTTTGTTGTTTTGGGCGCAAAGGTTACTCTGAGTTTTGATAAGCAGGTACAGTCAGGACACGAAGCAGGTGCATCAGCCCAGGTCGTTCTCTCACGCCCCTTGATGGTCGGCTCCTCCCTCCTTCCCAGCCTCTGGTCATCACCAGTGTTTTATGTCCTTATAGTGTTGCCTGGAAGATAAATGGAGTCGTGCAGCACGTAGCTTCTGTTATCTGCCACTTCCACAGAGCATAAAGGCGTTTGAGCTTCATCCATTCTGTTGCTCATATCAGTAGTTTGTTACTTTTCACTGCTAAAGAGAAGTTCATTGTATCTCATTGTATTGTTGTACCACAGTCTCTTTTAAAAAAAATTTTTTTTTTTTTTGAAGTGTCCTTGATTTTCAAGAGTGTGTTTCAGGTGTGCAGCACAGTGATTCAGCCTTTCTCAGATTATTTTCCACTATAGGTTATAAGATAATTGGGGAAAAAAAAGATAATTGAATATAGTTCCCTGTGCTAAACAGTAGGTCCCTGTTGTTTTATACGTAGTAGTGTGTATCTGTTAATCCCAAGCTCCTGATTTATCCCTCCCCTCCCCTTTCCCCTTTGGTAACCATAACTTTTATTTTCTATGTCTGTTTCTGTTTTGTAAATAACATTTGGAAAAATGTATCATTTTTTAAGATTACACTTATAAAGTGATATCGTATGGTATTTGTCTTACTCTGATTTACTTCACTAAGCATGATAATCTCTAGGTCTGTTCCTGTTGCTGCAAATAGCATTATTTTTGGTCTTTTTTATGGCCAAGTAGTATTCCATTGTATATTTGTATCTCATTTTCTTTATCCATTCATCTGTTGATGGGCCTTTTGGGTGCTCCCATGTCTTGGCTGTTGTAAATAGTGCTGCTATGAACACAGGATTTGTTTCTTCACTCGCCAGTTTGAAGGACATTGGGTTGGTTTGGCAGCTTTGAATCAAGGCACTGCAAATATTTGTATTTAGGTTTTTCTGTGAATAACTGTTTCTGCTTCTCTTGGTTAAACACCCAGGAGTAGGATTTCTGGTTTTTACAGTAAGCATATGTTTAGTTTTCAAAGAAACGGACAAGTTGTTTTCCAAAATGACTGAATTTGCATTTCCACTCACAGTGTATGAGAATTTCCGTTGCACCAAATTCTTGCCAGCACTTGGTATTGTCACTTTATAAAAAATTTTAATCATTTTTAATCTCTCTTTAAAAGTTGGTTTTGTTAATACTTTTTATAATGTAGAGTGCTTACTCTTACCCTTCAAAGGCAAAATCTGTCTTTCTCTAAAGAGTGAAAATTTTGTATTAAGGTCATTTAAAACAAACAGTCATTTCTCATGACTGTCTTTATGGTGTCTGTGGTCTACAAAGTCACTGTGAACACTGAAGGGTAGTTACGGAACCATTGCTCCTGTGGGAAATACCAGGTAAGGTTCCCAGGAGACTCTGGTCTTGACATTTGTGTCAGCTGATCAGTGTGTAATCTTAAGTGTCTTTCTGTTTAAAGACACATCATTTAATATGTTTCGTAGATTCATTAACATTGAACTCACGGTCAACAGCTGGAACAAAGCCGATCTTATACATGCATTTCCTCCATAAAACACATCACAGCCCACGCTTGGGGGCCATTCCAAACAAGCAAAATCACCAACAGAAAGTACAAAAATGGGGAGAACGTGGCCATAGGTAGACCAGGATGCGCTTGTTTGAGGTATGACAGCTGAAACAAGAAGGCAGACTGTCATCTTGTCTCACCTCACCTGGGGACAAGTACATCTCCTGATTCAGATGTTTCATTCTGTGCGTGTCCAGGAATGACTGGCCATGTGCTCCGAACATTGTTTTTGGCAGGGTTACAAGTAAATTTTAGCGAGTAGGCAGATTTACCGATATTTTTCTATCAGGCTTCGCTGATAGTTCACTTGGCAAAGAATCCACCTGCAAGACAGGAAACCCTGGTTTGATTCTTGGGTCAGGAAGATTCCCTGGAGAAGGGAAAGGCCACCCACTGCAGTATTCTTGGGCTTCCCTTGTGGCTCAGCTGGTAAAGAACCCACCTGCAATGCGGGAGACCTGGGTTCGATCCTTGGGTTGGGAAGATCCCCTGGAGAAGGGAAAGCCTACCCACTCCAGTTTTTGGCCTGGAGAATTCCATGGACTGTGTAGTCCATGAGGTTGCAAAGAGTCGGACACGACTGAGCGACTGTCACTTTTCTACTCTAAAAAGTGCTGAAACTTAGTTTAAATGACTATTTGTAGTGATTTGGTTCTGTGCCAAACACAATTAAATACTGCTTTAATAATTAACTCGCCAAACCAGGACCAGGCAGCATGAAGACTGCTTTAAAAACACCTCAAGACCTTCCTAAGATTTCTGCCCCCATCGTGAAGACATACTCCTGATTTATGTTAGGTTCTGTACACTGTTCAGACATACTAAGCACCCACTTCATTCCTGAAAAGTAATATAAACTGTTCAACTCTGAATTTTATCATAGGAAAAGCTATAGGGTATGTGTTTAAATTCACAGAGACAGGTTAATGCGCTTACCAAACCCCCATTGCCTAAAAGTAATTATAAGTTTTCTAGATTGACTGCCAATATGATATAGGTCCCAAAGAAATCACCCCCCTCTTTACTGAGACAGAACAATAAATTGGTTTTCCTGAATACAGTGGGTAAAGAATCCAAGTTCCTGACCTTGAATATTTCACTGGTTGTGTTCTGTGCAGTAGGGAACAATCAGGATGACATTTGCTGAAATGTTTGAGATTTATAACATAATAGCTTGAGCATATGTGCCAAAAAATAAAAATCTTAAAGCCCATCCAATCAAGATTAATTACCTATTAAAATGCTAACAAATAGTACGGTACAGGTGGTGTAATAAGCTGTCTCCCTTCATATATTGTTACAAAACAAACTATTTGGCGGTGACATGAGACATCATGTATCTTCTATCTCACTCTCAGTGGGAAAATGGGGGGAAAAATGGCTACTTGGTCATTCTCGGTGTGGATTTTGGCATTTCGTTAGGAAGTGCTATCACAAACCTTCTCACTGAAAAGCATATGCAGCACTCTGGAAACGGCTAGATTTCCTGGCTTTGTACTCCTGCCAAAAAGCTGTTGCTTCTTCCCGTCATTAGCTACTACGTATTTATTCCTCTCTATCTTTGCGGAGAGTAAACCCATGCAGCACTCCCATGAAAAGGAAAACAGTAATGTGCTTCTTCCCTCTCACTCACTTTGCAGAAATTAATCCCATGGGCTAAATGTCTTCTTTATATTCAGCTTGAATTTAATAGTTTCAGCGGTGGACCGAGTGGTAATAGCCTGAACAGTACAGTCGTGATGTGGTTTCTTGACTGAGATGGTTTTCAAAATTGGTGGGAAAATTGCTGATGGAACTGTGTCAGTGACCTTCTATTAGGAATAATGGTGTTGCTAAGCTGGCTCCCAATGAATAGTCAGTCAGCAAATATTCTGTAAGGATCCGTGACATGCCAGGCATGCTTCTAGGCTTCAGCAAGACTCTGGTGAACAAGATAGTCCCTACCAGTGTAATGTCCTTGTGCCGATCATCTTGGGTTAAAATGTCTGTTACTGGAAGGTGATGGAAAACAAGTGCAGGAAACAATGGTTGAAATATTAAGGTACGCGAAGTGTCATCATGGTTTGAAAAGTATTAATAGTAGGTGGGAAGATGTTACAGCTTTTACTTTTTTGATGTGGATCCATTTTTTTTTTAATGTATTTATTTTTAATTGAAGGATAATTGCTTTACAATATTGGTTTGGTTTCTGCCATGCATCAACATGAATTAACCATAGGTGTACATATGTCCCCTCCCTCTTGAAGCTCCCTCCCACCTCCGTTTTTAAAGTCCTTACTTGATTTGTTACAGTATCGTTTCTATTTTATGTTTTGGTGTTTTGGCCACGAGGCATGTGGTGTGGGATCTTGGTTCCCCGACCAGGCCTCGAACCCTCACCTGCATTGGAAGAAAAAGTCTTAACCACTGGACAGCAAGGGAAGTCCCTACAGTTTTAAAAAAGTGCAAAATAATTGGAAAAGTTAATAACTCAAAGCACATCAGCAGGTCACTCGGGTATCAATTTTCTTAAAGGAGTGAATATGCCTTGGCTGCTTGTGTGCTACTCGAAAGTGTTTCTTTAAAGAAGGGGAGACGTTTGACCCTCTACCCCATCCATGAGGAATCCTGGTGCTGTCCTTTTTCTGAGACCCTCACTAGGAAGGGTGTAACAAGCTATACTTCTTCATTTGTTTTTGCAGAACAAACTCTTTAGCAATGACATGAAGTATCGTGTCTCTTCTTTCTCACTCGCAGTGGGAAAAGGAGAGAGGAAAAAAAAACAAAACTTCCTTGATCATTTTCTCTTTGTGGACTTTGGTATCTCGTTGGAAAGTGCCAGTAGGTATTCAGTTGTTATGTTGCTTTGGAAAGCCATAGCCGCCTTCCAAGTCACAAAGCAAACCCCGGTCCCTCCCAGTTCTCTAAGCCCAGGTCAGAAAGGTGGGAGACTTGTATTTTTCCAGGCAGGGAGTTCTTGAATAATACACTTGCAACCTGCGTAGCATCCTCGTGTGCTCCGTGGTCAGCTTCTCCGCCCTAAGAGCCACACATCAATCTGATGCTGATGATCAGCAGAGCAGCAAAGAGCCAATGTTTTTGTGAAGCCACAGCAGAATGACTTGCTTCCAGCTGGTGATCAATCTGTGCTGGCCGGCAACGTGTTTGCCTCTACAAATGATCTGGACCCCTCTGCCACATAGCTCTGCCAACTTTTGAAAGAAAGAGTCTGTTTCCATTCTCTCTGGAGGGGGAAAGACAAAAAGTCTGTCTCCCTTGACATAACCAGCTATTGAAAACTCCATGCAGATGTCCACAGCCGGTATCCTAAGGAAATCGTTTTGCGAGGTCAGGAAGTTGCCCTAAAAAGAATATGGATGGGTTCACACACACCAATGCAAGAAGTATCTTTGTTTTCCTTTTGTCAAGATGATGTGTGCATGGTACCTATCACACCATCTCTGGAGAATTCTCACTTCAGTATTTAAAGATCCTAGGGTTTACGATTTTAATTAACTTCCCCAGGCTCCAGGTAAAGACAGCATTGTGCTAATGCTATGAAAATTGCTACAAAACTTTTAACTGAGATTTTTTATTATTACTAATTAAAGTGGACTGACTGGGTCTAGGCTGGAAATAATTGCATGGAATCTGTGCTAATCGAGACACACAATGTGTGTTAGTAGTTGTGAGCTTTTGAAAACTTCAAGTTCAAAGAGTCAGACACAACTGAGCACCCACACACACATTCTTCAAGTTCACTGTATAGTGATACAGAAAAGCTGTATATCATTTGGGGAGGGAGTTAGTAACACACACTTGAGTATGCATGCTAAGTCACTTCAGTCGTGTCCGACTCTTTGGGACCCTGTGGACTGTAGCCTGTCAGGCTCCTCTGTCCGTGGGATTCTCCAGGCATGGAGTGGGTTGCCATGCCTTCCTCCAGGGGATCTTCCTGACCCAAGGATCGAACCCACATCTCTTACGTCTTCTGCATACTATTGTTCTTTCTTGACTGTGATCATGTTAGCCCACTGCATTAACAGATCCTTTGGTCATTAGTGCAAAAGTATAAAGAAGGAATGGGATTTGTGCATGCATATAGGGTAGGTGGGGTGTTTCATCTCTTAATAGAGAGTAGGGCTCTCCAGACCCCTGGAGGAGCTAGTGAAAATAAGGTAGATGGGGGACTTACCTGGCTGTCCAGTGGTTAAGATTCTGCACTTCCAATGCAGGGGGCTCTGGTTCGATCCCTGGTTGGGGAACTAAGATTTCACATGCCACATGGCACAGCCAAAAAGAAAAAAAAAAAAAAGTAGATGGAATAAAAGGAAGGGAACTCCAGAGAGAGTAGCGATCACTTGGGCTTCAAATTGATGCCCAGCTGGGCCATTCTCCCTGAGGCATTGCAGGGATTTCCAGTTGTTCTAGGTGCACTTAATGCACCTTCCAGTAGCACATTCCATGTGAAACCGAAGCAGACGGTACCACATTGCGGGATTTCAAGTTCCTTTCAGGTAGAGACTGTGTGTGACCATCTTGGTGCTCTCTGCATACCCCCAAGTAGTAAGATACTTGATGAATGAGCGAATCAATCTTTAGTTCTGTTTTGGTGAAGAGTGAAGAATCGAAGACCCTATAGCTGCTTTCAGTAGTTGATTTCACTATTTGGATGTGAGTATTCCTGACTCATAAGAAGAATCTCATGGAGCAACTCAGGTTGGGAAGCCACTGGATTGTGAAGGTAACTCTGAACTCTCTCCTTCCAGAGGTCCCTTCTCTCTGTCTCTTTCTTAGTGAGGTTTTCCACAGTTCTGCACATGGGCTAGTTTTTGTCACCAGCGTGTGTAACCTCCAGCTTTCCCTTACCCATTCTGACCAAGGTTTGAAAACTCTCATGTGGAGTGAAAATAACAGAACACCTTTTATTTACCATGTGTTTTTCTATTTTTCACAAACACTTGGGGACACCTTAGTGAGAATTTTTCTTTCATGGTACTGTATGGCAGTACCTCCCATCTCCAGACCTCCCTCTCAACCCATCAGGAAGGAATATCGGCAGTGCTTTCCTGATAAAAATTACAGAATTTATGTGGAAGAAAGTACAGTAGTAATAGGAACCATCAATTATTTATTATAGCATGGAGAGGATACAGTCATTGAAGATAAAAGTGCATCTTGCAGAACGATAAAAAGCTTTTATCATCCCTGTTGTATATTGCTAAGTTAAAATATGGTGTTAAGCATTGGCCTGCATTAAAATGAATACCGTATTAGACTCAAAAGAAAGAACGGTCTTGCTCTACTTTGTGTTGTTGAAAAATCATTCATTGTGTTGATTGTTATGCTTGTCACATTAAGGGATTGAAATGCATTACCTAGAGTTGCAGAATTGGCAAATAATGTCTTGCAAAGCATCAGGGCATAGAGCAGAGTTCAGCAAATTAAGGCCCACTGCCTGTTTTTGTGCAGTACACAAGCTAAGAATATAGTGAAAAGTGAAAATGTTAGTTGCTCAGTCGTGTCCGACTCTTTGCAACCCCATGGACCATAGCCTGCCAGACTCCTCTGTCCATGAAATTCTCCAGACAAAAATACTGGAGTGGGTTGCCATTCCCTTTGCCAGAGGATCTTCCTGACCCAGGGATCTAACCAGTCTCCTGCATTGCAGGAGGATTCTTTACCGTCTGAGCCACCAGGGAAGCCCCTTAACAGTGTAGGTTTTTATATTATTTAATATTTTCAAATGGTCATAAAGACCCAAAAGTAGAGTGCTATTTCATGACATGAACATTATATGAAATCCAACGTTTATAAAGTCTTTTTTATTTTGAATATAGCCTTGCTTGTTTGTGGTTGCTTTTGTGCTGTTAACAGCAGAGTTGAGTGGTTCCGACAGAGACGTAGAGCCTGCAGAGTCTAGATTATTTACCATCTGCCCCATTGCAGATAATGTTGACCAGCCCCTGGGCTAAGGCAGCGGGTCCTCAACCTGAACATGCATGTGAATTACCTGGGAGTCCTGTTAAAATTCAGATTCCTAGTCCGGGGGTCTTGGGTGGGGCCTGAGAAACTGCATCTCTGACAGTCTTCCAGAGATGCCAAAACTACCGGTTCCTGGATCACACTTTGATGTGCAAGGGCCCAGGTATTTAAGGGTGGAAGAAGTGAATTGTAAAGGAGGCGTTGTCAACTTTTAAAAATAGAAGCAGACTTGATTTTAGTCTACTCCAGAATCCAGAGCCAGGACCCGAGGCACCAGCTACGGTTTATACGTTAGGAAGCGCTTTCTGATGACGTAAGGGAATCAGAATCACTGCAGCGGTTGCAGATGAACAGAAAACTGGGACGTTAGAGAGAAAATTCCTAGGCTGGGCAAGTGGCCGGACTTTCCCCAAAGTGGTAACTCGGGGCTCTTCTAGCTCAGTTTCTTTGATTGACAACGAAAAGGTTTAGAGAGAACATGAAATCGGGAAGCCAGAACTGATTTCTTGTCGACACAAGGCCAAGGTCTAACAGGCATGGCACTAATTGGCTTAATCTTTCTTAAGGAGTGCAAGAGCTACTTTACCTATGTAACAGGTGTAACCAACTATCGAGGCCTCATGTAAACTCATGGAGAGTAGTTGTTGAGCTGTGATTTTTATAACTTGTACTTAATATTTACAAGCCAGCCCTGATGTGCACTGAAAAGGCTGAGTTGTCAGACTCATACAGTTTTATTCGTTCGCTAATGAAGCAATTAAAGGGTAATCCCCGCCCTCTTACTCTCCCCGAGGGGCCCCTTTCTCCCCGCAACCCTTCCTTGCAGTCTTGAATACCTTGTGCATGAATCCAGGCTTGCAATTGAATCTCCCAGCTGCAAGTCATTTGAGGCCCTGACGAGTGAATCCTCTTGTTAATGGCTCCTCTAAAGAAGTACTTTAAAAAAAAAAATAAGGAAAGAAACTAGCCATTTTGAGCCAGCTGATCAATGTTGGCGTCTGTAGCGCATTTAGACCGATGAGTGAGTCATGGAGTCCTTAAGCAACCTGATATGTAGCTATTGAGGAATACCTTCAAAACCATAAAACTCATTAGGTTAATAGTATAGCTATCTGCACAAAATTCAGTGCAGGGCCGTTGTAGTGGCCTCATTGTATTCTTCAACCTCGAACACTTTTCACGGGCCTTTACAGACATGATTTATGCTGCCTAATACCCCGGGGAGGTTAAGTATTTTCATATTTATTGCACAGAGGAGCGTTCTGTGTTTGCTCGCCTGTCCTAAAATCGGTTTGGCTGGAAGAGGACCCAAGAATTCTGACCTCAGCTCTATATCCAAACCAGGAGTCAGCCCTTGAAAAATGTGAATCAATATCTTGCCCAGAGAGTGCGTTTCATTTCTGCTAACCTGGGGGAGGAACAGCTGGTGGGGGGAGGCAGCGTCCATACAATGCTGGCTTTTTCTTTCGCAAATCCACCCATATATACCCTCACGTCCCAGATCTCGACCACGGTGACACAGGCCAAACATCTTTCAGCTCTCAGACTTTTCAGACAGTTCTTCATCATCCACCGTATTCTGTACATCTCCATCATAATTGTTATCCTGACAATTAAAACCTGCGTAGCCCAGAGAGTCTAGATTCTGTCCTAAGCAGGTTGATGATCTTACCCTCAACAGATATGTGTGTGTGTGTGTGTGTGTGTGTGTGTGTATTTTTCAAAATCATAATCATTTTCGGTGCCGACTCCCTCTTCTTGTTATACACATGTGTACCAGGTCTCTTTCCACTTTTACAGCTAAACAGTTATCTTGGCCTTGTCTTCCGTTCTTGTTCACCTTTCATGCAGTCCTTGGGTTTATTGTGGCTGTCTCTCTTTTGGCAAGTCAGAGGCAGATACGTTTTAAGAGACACATTTTGGGACCCATGCATGTCGTTCTATGCAGTTAACTGGATGGATGATAATCCCATTTGGCTCCGGTGTTCTCCCAGGACCAGTGGCTCAGTTCCCGCAGTTAATTCCTAATGAGTTCCATTGCTGCAGAATCTCTATTTTTCCTCCACTCCGTGTACCACTGCCTCATAAATCTTCTAAAGATACTATTTTTGTTGCATAACTTCAATACTCAGAAAATTTCATTTCCTTACTATCTGATGGATGACATTAAAATTCCTTAGGTCAGTATTTAAGGCCCCTTTTAATCCAAGCCTAATTTTCTTCAACTGTGTGTAAGTTTCTTCCGTAAGTGTCTTTTACATACCTGTTGGTGTTCTTGGGAGCTCTTTAGGCAGTGCGTAGGAAGCATTATGTTCTTAATCAACTTGGGGAGACAGTGTGTTCTCACAATGCCAGTAAATAAGGATAGAAGGGAGCATATAATTAAGAACATACTTATTTTTAAAGATAACCATCCCTTGAGTCCTGGCCTCTTCAGTGCCCTGTCTTTGGTTCTCTTTCTCTGCATGCTCTCGTTGAGCTCTTCTCTCTTCTGATTGGTTAAATCTATAGCCTCATCCACTCTTGTACCTTCTGCCTTGCAAAGGCGCCAAGCCTGTTTCAGTCTCTCTTTCCCTGCAATCCTAGACCCACATTTCCAACTTCACCCAGAGCCTTCACCAAAGAAGGTGCTTCTGATGCAGTATGTCTGCAGCACAATCCATTTTCCTCCCCCACAAACCTCTTCCACTCCTTCCATTCTGTCTTGGTTACTCGTGTCACCATCCAGCGTATCTTCAGGGTTAGACATCTGCAGCCAGTCACTAAATTCAGTCAGTTTCTCCTCTGAAACTGGCCCTAATACCTTTCCTTCCCACCTCTACCATCTCTGCTTTCCCTGAGGCTCATCTTCTCCCTTTTGAGAAGACAAGGGCAGCCCAGCAGGTTTTCCTGCCCCCCAGTCTTTCTGTGTTCCAGTCCACCTTCCCCTTGCTGCCGAATTAGCTTCTTAAAAGCAAATGTAAGCGTATTATTTTCCTGCTAAAAAATCTCTAGTGGTTCCTTGTCACATTTAGGATAAAATAGCCACTTTGAGAGGCTGGCAAACTACAGCCCATCCCATGCCCGGGCAGCCTCACCTGTGGACGCCCACAGTGGCCGCAGCAGTCCACTTCACACCTCTGCCCCTCACACATTGTTCCCTCTGCCCATGGTGTGGTGCCTGCCTTTCTTAGCTAAAGGACACGGTCCTAGTACAGACGCCATCTTCATAAAACTCGGCCCTGTTGGCAGCTTTCTTTGGGCCCCGGCAATGACTCCCTGTACTGACTAAAATATTCACCATTTTGGACTTTCCCCCATTTTATTTATGTTTTATTTTTAAAATATCCATCCATTCATTCAGCTAGCCGGCTGTGCCAGGTCTTGCGGCATGCAGGACCTTCAGTCCCCATTGCAGTGTGCCAGATCTTTTAGCTGCCGCATCTCTAGGTGCAGCATGTGGTAGCTAGTTCCCTGACCAGGGATGGAACCGGGGCCCTGCATTGGGAGTGCAGAGTCTTAGCCGCTTGACCATCATGGAATCCCCAAGTATTCACTGTCTTGGGTCTTCCCTTTCATTTGCAGAGGTGAAGCCTCCGGTTAAATGATTTGGTTGAGACTATGTAGCTAACTCTGGTTGTACCGCTTCATTCCCACCAGGCTTGTACAGCAATTCCAGCTGCCTCAGATCCTTGCCAACACTCAGTATCTGTAGTTTTAGCCATTCTGGTGGGTGTCTGGTGGTACCTCATTGTGGCTTTCATTTGCATTTCCCCCATGACACAAAAGATGTTGAGCATCTTTTGTGTGATTTTTTTTTTTTTTTTTTTTTGGCTATTCACATATCTTCTGTGAAGTGGCTGTCAAGTTTTTTTGCTGTTTTCAGTTGAATTGTTTGCCTTCTTATTGAGTTGGTTATTCTAAATGTCTATTTGTGTATTCTAAATAAGTCTTTCATAAGGTTAAAAACAAAAAAACTAGCCCTCAAAACTGTGTAGCTAATATGCAAAGGAGTCATGCCTTGAACCCAGATTGGTCCTGGGTCCAAGCTTATGTCTTGTTTTCTAGCTTCAAAATGCTAGTGTCAAGGAAAAAGCCTCAGGAGCACGTTCTGAGACCCCCCACGAGGATAGTGGCTCTGTGATTATAAAGCCCTAGGAACTTGTGAAGGAAGCCCGTGGTTTTGTAAAGGACTAGCACTCTCTCTTTTTTTTTTTACAAGTGGTTTCCCTGACTGCATCCATATCTGTGTGGCCCGAATATTGTTTGACTCCCAAAGTAAAATTGTTGATCCAGAGTGAACCAGTTTCATGTTTCTCCTCCTCCCTCTCAAGAGTATTCCAGGGAGGCAAATGTTTAAAACCGCACCTGAGCTATAAACAATTTATTCTGAAGGTAACAGTGTTAGTATTGCAGTATGTAAACTTTTAGCTAATAAAAATCAAAGTAGTCTCATTTGGAAAGTACACAGAAGGTTAGAGGGAAAGCTTGTAAATGTTTTCAAAGACTCTGTATTTAATTCTATCACCAGCTAGCAAAATAAATAGTCCAGCTGTTCGCTCTGAATCGGACACGTGTTGGAAATGAAATGTTAATAGTTTAAATGCATCGGTCATTAGAAATCAAAAGGAACACGAAGTACACTTTCTAGTTTATGAGAAACAAGGTGAAAGTTCCCAAAACACATTTGTGGTAACTGGGTTTAAAATTGCTTCCTCATTTTGTATTTTAGTGGCTAATACTTACCATGGTGTAGGTGTGACTGGGGGGGGGCATTACCCCCTCATCCTGTCCCCGCCATTTTGATACAAAGGTTTGGAAATAAATGGAGAATGGAAATCAGGAGATGTTAAATTCCAGTTTTCCTTGTGTCCAAGCTGTTTGCCGTAGGTTGCAAGCTGCGTGCCAGACTCTTCTGAGGAACGGAAGGTTACTCTCAATAATGTGCTCAGATTGACCTGAAATATTTAGCCAACACATCTGCTTGCAAGCTCTGGCCTTGTGTGAGAAGGTTACACTGGAATTAATTACCCCTGTTCAGTACTCTGACATGTTTTCTCCACATCTCGTTTTACCGTCATAAAACTTATAAAAATCAATTGGAACTTCTTTATTTTTCCTTGAACTTCAAAAAAAAAAAAAATTTGGTGAAAAAAGTGATCTGTAAAGCAATGTTTCTTTGCTTGCAGCAGATGTTCAAGAAAAGCATTAAAATTTGAATTTTGTTTCTTCAAAGCTTTGTTTTTAACTTAAAATTAGGATGGGTTGTATGCCTCTCACCCATTACAGCCGTGGCACCTTTAAAATGTTTGATGTTATTGTTAGAAAGCCAGGAGAGTGAGTCGAGGGGCAGGCTGTGTGCTGAGGCACTCACGACCTTACAGAACTCTTGGGGAAACTTGATGTTAGCTTAGGGACTTTTCGGCTTCAGAACGGGGAAGGCAGGGAGGATGCTGGGAAACCCCTGCAGCACTCCTGGTTCCAGCACTGTGGTGGTCATGCCAACGTGTTTGCCGTTAGTATTGCTGTTCACCTGTTCAATCTTAACTTGGCCCTAACGGTTTTCTCAGTAAAATTGAGAGGAAAGCTGCCATCAAGGTGTTGCATAGAGTTTCTGTTTGAGGTGATGAAAAAGTTTTAGAAGTAGATAGTGGTGAAAGTTTTCTCACATTGTGAAATGTAATTATTGCCACCAATTTGTACCCCTAAAAATGGTTAAACGTGGCAAATTTTATGTTATCCATGTTTTGCCAGTTTAAGAAAATGAACAATGGGATATACCAAAACCCACTGAATTGTACCTTTTAAAAAGATGAATTTACAGTTTATAAATTATATCTCAGTGGGGCTGTTAAAAAACAAAAACCTGTGTATCAAGAGTAGAATGTTTCAGTTAACTGAATATTTGAGGTAAATAAGGACTGGTACATTGAAACTCGCAAGTGAAAAGTGATTTCGTGGGACGAAAGAGTGTGAACGTGAGGGAATTCCCTGGCAGTCCAGTGGTTAAGACTCCACACTTCTACCGCAGGGGACATAGGTTCAACCCCTTGTTGGGGAACTAAGATCCCGCAAGCCTCTTGGCACAGCTAAAAAAAAAAAGAATATGAACTTGAAAGACACTTTTGTGCCTCAATGGGTTGTATATTCTTTTAATTATCTAAATTATCTATCTTTAGAAATATGTTCTTCTAAAAATGTTTTTATTAGTTTTTCTTCTTTTTCTGTATCTTTAGAAATATGATACTTTACTGTCAACAGAGCATCAAGTTAGAACTGTGATGTCCAATGCAGTGGCCACTGGCCACTGAGCACTTTGTATGTGACTAGTCTTAACTGAGATGTGCTATGTGAGCAAAAATAACACTGAATTTTGAAGCTTGGATACAAAGAAAAGGCACAATATCTTGTGAATAGTTTTTACATTGATTACATTGACATTACAATTGTTTTTTACATATTGGGCTATGTAAAATGTACTATTAAGTATATTTCTGTTTCTTTTTACTTTTTCAATGTAGCTGCCTTTTTTTTTTTAATGTGAATTGCCTTTGGGGCTTATATTATATTTTGATGGGACAGTCTGGTCTGGAAATCAGGCCCATCTACCCAGGGATTCACATGCTTTGAGATGAAGACTCATTTCTGATGACCAAGTAGAAGGCAGAAACATTCCCTGAATTGGCATGGACGTGGAGGGAATTTACCTCCCCAAAAATGGCTTCCCCCTCTTCTCCTATGCAGAGGGTTCCAGAAATGGCCAACCTAAGAAAGGTCCTTCCCCAACCAGGAGGAGCGCTCCGGGCATCGGTGCATCCCTGGCCCTAGGGGTACAGCTTCTCTGCTCCAGCACATGGATCCATAACACAGGTTTGCTCAGTTGAAGAGGGGAGGAGCGAGGTCAGTCATCCTGGAGGACGGATTGGTTCAGAGGCAGTTTTTCTTTGGCCAGAGGAGCAGAAATTGCAGAAGTAGAATCACAGCCTTCCACAAGAAGGTTTAGAGCCCTCACAGGCTGCGGGCGCCTCTCGAGTCAATTTTCAGAAAATAATGAGCACCTGCACTCAGGACCCCCTCCCTCAGGAAGGGCACCTTCTGAGCCTTGAAGGTCTCTGAACTCCTGGCAGGGGTACCCCCTGGCTCCAGCCTTCACTGTGTCCTCAAGCCAGCCCCACCACTCTGGTGACCTGCATGGGTTTAACATCCCCGAGGCAGCCGCAGCCAGGGCCGATCTGCTCCCATGGGCAGGCCAGCTCATCTATGCAGGCGTTCACCCTCCTTCTTGGTTTTGCTCTGGTTACAAAGTGACATAGGTTTCAGAGGGTCTGCCCCAGTGGTGTTCCCCACCATCTATCCTGTTATTATTATTTTTTAATTTTCCACTTCTTACCCAGCATTTTTTATTTCTCAGATTTCTACATACGGTGTTTGTTTTCCTTGCCAAAGAGCTTACGAGTAGATATTTATTTGGCTGTGCTGGGTGTTAGGTGCATCCTGCAGCGTCTTTTGTTGCAGCACATGGACTCTCTGGCTGTGGCACACGGGCTCAGTAGTTGCAGCGTGCAGACCCAGTTGTTCCGAGGCATGCGGGATCTTAGTTCCCTGACCAGGGATCAAACCCAAGTCCCCTGCATTGTGTTGGACCACCAGGGAAGTCCCACCCCTGTTATTTTTAGAGGGTGATTTTGTAGGATGCGAGGTTTTTCAGGAACGTGCCTATCACATTATAGCAGAAATACCCACATGGACTTTGTCCTGCTTCTTTAGTGGGGGAGTCTTACACCAGGTGACCACCGCTGCCACACTGGGAAGGTTTGCTCCTGGCATTTCACGTAGACGCAGGTCAAGACCGTTGTACCTGGCAATCGAGTATGGCGGGATTAGTACTGTTCCTCTTGAGATGTGGTGAATGTAAGCCTGTGGGCTGCCTGGGAACAGGTCTGCCCTAGCTGCATTATCTCTGTGGGCGTCCTTGACTTCTATGCAACCAATCTGCTAATATACTTTGGGAATTCATTCTCTCTGCAAGTTGGTGAATGCCTGCAAGCCTCTAGAAAACAACCCTCACCTTCCACCACCAGTGAGAGAGGAGAAAACAGGACATTGGAACTTAGGGAAGCTGAAGGGAGTTGTGAACATCACAAACATTAGAAGGCAATTAGTGATAAAATAGGAATTTCAGACTACATTCCCAGCTCCTCACATCAAGACATCACTTAACGTTGAATTATTTTGTTTTCTCAGGTCGCAACCTCTGAAAATCTTCAGAGAATAGCTATCTTCCTCCCCAGTTCTTTACTAGCATAGGAGAAATCTTTTGGAATGTCAAAATTCAGAATATGGGGCGCTTCTGGCATTTTATCAACTTAAATGACAGCTTGTCTGCATTCTGCTCAGGGTGGATTTCAGTGGCTGCCTGATCCTACTTGAGAGTGGTAACAAGTATTACAGGATGAAGCCTGAGACCTTGAAGCTGCATTTCAGGGGGGTGTGTATGCACGCGCATACACTGTCTGTGTGTATGTGTGCACACGCGTGCGTGTGCCTGCCAGTCCCTTCTCCAGGGGATGTTCCCAACCCAGGGATCAAACCCAGGTCTCCCGTATTGCAAGCAGATTCTTTACCAGCTGAGCCACAAGGAAAGCCCCAACTGGGAGGCGCAGAGATTGAGACTGACTTGTCCAGAGATGTGCAGGCCCTTGTGGGTGTGTATGAGCCTTCCTGCAGGGGCCGACCTCCATCACCAGGTGATGCTGGGGATCTGGGCTGATGGCATCAGCACACCATCTCAGGGAGGCTTCCGGGCTTAGTAGAGCTCGCGAAGCTGTACCATTTACCTGTCACTTAACCAGAAGGAACAATGAAATCCTGCACTGCAATTATTTTTGCAAGTATTACTGAAGGTAACAGCTTAATAAATTTAAAAGTTTGATCATAATGGATGGTAATGACGTTTTGAAAAATGGTTTACTTTTCGCTGTGAAAACCTTTAGGTGGTAATGTTTAGCTGGCAGCTATTATCATTATTAAATGCAGTTATTAAGTGTAGAGTCCCCTCCCCTCCCCGCCCCATTTCAGGCGCACATCTTTGTTTTCATGACAGGTGGAGGAATCATGGCATTTATCATACAGATATTAATAGTGTTCATAATTTAAAAATACAATGCATCTATGAAATATGGTTAATTAGGCTATTGAAAAGAAAGAACCCAGACGGGGGAGTGTGTGATAAATTAAGTTTGGAGATTTTGTAAAAGGTTGAATGCCAACTCCCTAAGAGAGATTGTTTTCCTCTGCACAACTTGGGATGATGGAGCATTTCAGACAGAAAGCTGGCTGATTAGAAAGAACATATTGACAAGAGGCCAGATTCGCTCATTACTTATACATGGGATTTGAAAAATAGACTTTCTCCTAGTGTAGTTTTCAGAGTTCCTTAGAAACGATGGCCTCCATCCCACCCCACAGAAATCCGGCTCATCCGTCAGTATCAAGCCCAGATGCTGCCTCATCCATGGATCCCTTCCTGTGCTTTCCGCCCTGAGATGATCTTCATCCTCTACACCCAGTGGCACGTTGTCCCTCTCTCCTGTCCTAGAGAATGCTTTGTGTTGGTCATTTACAGCTGTTTCTGAATTTGTTTCTCTGCTGAGTCTCCTCACCTTCTTAAGGGAAGAGAACTATCACATCTTTGCATCTTTAGAAAGAGATACAAAGTGCCTTGTGCAGACTCAGCAGATAGAAAGATACTGTTATCCAGGTGGAGTTGGTTCCTGATTTTATTTGTAACTTTGTAGAAGATACACCACAAGTATCTGTGGAGCCCTAGTGAGCTGTCCAGAATACTTCTGTGAGCAAGCCGGTACTGGCATTAGGACTTGATCCGTGATCAGCCAGGCCTGACCCAGAGGGAGAAGGAATTTCATTGTGAGAGGGGAAAGGAGCTTCTAGCTGTGAGCCAAGAGAAGAAGGCTGGCCACTCAGCTCGAGGACTCTTCTAGGAGGCGCCAGGCACAGAGATCCTGGGAGGCAGGGGGAATGCAGTGTTGGTCTCCGTGTGCAGTGTTGGCATCTGTAGTAGGTTAATAGTTGGCAGGGAGCTTCAGCAGCAAGTTATAAGGACCTGACCGAGAGTAGCAGACTGGCTGGGTAACCAAGCACAGCCCCCATCTTGCAAAGATCCAGAACAAAGCACAAGCTAAAATCCCCCAGAATAAGCATGGCACAGGCTCCCAGCACCAGGGCACAAGCAGCCAGGACATGGCAGGTGCAAAAATGCCCCGCCATTGAGCTCCTCTGCTCATTGTTCTCTTGTCTAGGCTCAGGCCTGGCACCCAGTTATCTTCAGCAAGTAGAGGGCTACCCAGCCCAGGAGCCCAGGAGGCATGGCTGTAGGGATGGGAAGAATACAGGCTTGGAGCACTTCTTTCACAGCTGTGGTAGGTGGCGGTTTTATGAGGTCAGCACATATGGAAAATGTTTAGGGCCTGTCAGTGTTCAGAGATAAACCCTGCCAGCCCACCTGTCAGGGCTGAGCCGTGTGCAGAAGCCCAGGTCACTGCTGTCCCAAGCTCGGTGGCCGTAGATGATTTGCAGTGGTCCTGTGTCCGACATACACGATATGCTTTTCAATAACAGTCAGTGGAAAACTTGGATCAAAACTCATCCGTGACTGACACAGACGGCATCTGCAAAGATCATCTCTTGCAGCATCTAGCTTTCTGGGATATAAAAACCCAACCTACTGTAGTAAGGGTTTTTTCTTTGGAGGGTCACTGACTTGCAAGGGAAGAAAAAAGTGATATCTCATTAAAAAAAAAAGAAAAAAAGCTTGTCATGTTTTAAAGTAGTATTTTGTTTTGATTTTTTTAAATTTCCTGTTTAAAAGCATCATATTCATTTGATTGCTCTTTCATTATTGCATGTACATACTGATTTATAAAGAATAAAAATGATATAAATAAATGGACCTTAGTTTCCTCAATTAGTTAACATCTTTTGACAGTGATGATAAATGTAAGTAGAAGGTTGGAAATTTCACACAGTACAGAAAGGTATACTATGGTAACAGAGTTTCCTGTGATTCTCAGAAGTTTTATACAGAGATATATACATATATATATATATATGTATATGTATATAACCTATAAATAAGGGTGTGTGTGCGTGTGTGTGTGTGAGATACAGCAAATCCCCACTGGCTATCTGTTTTACCTGTGGTAATGTACATGTTTCAGTGCTACTCTCTCAATTTGTCCAACCCTTTCCTTCTCCCCTGGAGCCAGAGGTATTGTTTTTTGGGGGGGGGGGGGGGGCGGGAAACATGTCATGTAGGTTGCCTAAAAATAAAATGCATTTAAACTAAAAAATAGGAGGGAGGGTGATATGCGCTCAGCATACTGTAATTCTTTGCTTTTTAACCTAGTCAAACCCAGAGGTCTTATCCTATCGGCATGCACACATTTTTCTGATTCTTCCGAGGGGGTGTGTAGTATAACGTCATATGGGCTCACCATGATCACGCTGGTCCTCTAATGATAGACATTTTGTTTCCAGCATTTTTCTGTTCCGTACAGCACTGCAGTGACCATGAATAAGCTGATTCTCCAAATTACTTCTTCTGAAGGTCAGGGCATGTACAATCCAGGGGCTGGCAAGTTTTTTCTGTTAAAGAGCCAGGTAACATTTTCAGCTCTGCAGCAGGCCATCCAGTCTCTTGTGACTACTTGCCTCTGCAGTTGTGGAGCAGCAGCAGCTCTAGTTAGAGAAGCAGACTGTGGTGTGCGCAGTGGAGCACCACTCAGCCACAAAGAGGAGCAGAGTTAGGAACTAGAAAAGGTAGAGATTAAATCCACCTTATTAGTAGAAGTTTCAGTTTTTCCTTTCTCCATTCTAATGAATCATCCTGTGAGCCCCAGTTTGTAGATTATTGGCTTCAGCTACAGTCCTGGCTTAAATTTCTCCCTCTTTTCCAACAGAAATGGAACCCAGGGAGAAGGCGACGTGGTTATATATATTGTTTTAACATTGATTATCCGGGACCATGTAACGTAGGAATTTTCTGGTGTGCAGTTTGGAAACAGCTGAACCGCTTCTGAGAACTTCACAAACCAAGTTAACTTGAGACCTTTGTGATTAATAAGATAGAACTATTTCTCTTAAAGCAAAGCCAGGGATTAAGGCTTTCTTAGGGTTAAGAGAACATTCGTCTTGCAACCAGGGATTTCAGTGTCTTTCTACCGGAACAAATGCTTTTTTTCAGATCTAGACACAGTATGAAAAATAAGACCCTTTGCAAGGTGCTTGGGAAAGTTCTAAGTGGTTCCCAAGTGGGGAGGCCTTTGTTCTGGAGGAACAGGCCTGACTTGAGGGGTGAATCAGAGGGGCGCTGGGCCCATCATTCACGGCTCGAGTAGGTCAGAGAGAAAAGTTCACATCTGGGTGTTACTGACCACCAAGCCCTTTCTCGTGGTCCTTTCAGAAGTGATATATTGTCAAGCTTACCAAGAGCACAGACCTCTAGTGTAGATTTATTGGAGGAAAATACCCCTTGTCCACATGATAAAGTTATATATTTATTTTCTTTGAAACTCGGGGTAGGTAACATGTAAGGACTTTGTGCTAGTTATTCGAAGAAATATGCTAGCGAGTAATACTAGCTAAAGTGTTTAAATTTGCACATCACACAGTGCCTGGCATATAGTTTGTCAGTTGTCAGTTGCCTGGTTGAATGAGAGACTTTGCGTTTTTCCAAGGTCGATGGCTTTCGTTGTATTTGAGTGTGTGAAGGTGGTACAGTTTTGCTTTGTAGCTGTTTGTTAAACTGTCCATGTAAGTCAGTGGCTTTTTTTCTCTTTGTATGTGGCCTTTCACGATAAAAATGTTTTTAAACATTGTAGGAGAAAATGTAAATGAAGTAAATACCATACATGGGCTTTGTTTCTTTTCAAGGTTTCTGGGTAATATGCTTCAGTTTCCCTTGTCAAGTTGAAGCATAAACATGACAGTGTTTGCTTGTCAACACATGGAATTTGGTAATTAATTTATATTTAGAAAACCTTTTCCAATTCTGAACATTTTAGGGAACAGGGTTTCCCAGTGCATCTCGCTAACAACCAGGAACAGCTGCATCTGTGCTGTTTTCAGACGGCTTCGCTGTGACATCTGTGAAAACAGACAACTTCAGTAACTGAGCACGCCTCAGTCACGTGGTACGGAACAGCGTTTGATGCTGTAAGGGGGCCAGAGCGCCCCTGGAGTCGGACAGTATGCCCACTTGTACAAAAATACACTTGACTTCCACCTGAATTCTAAATGTACCTGTATTACATCACCAGTGCTCAGTGGTAAAGAACTCGCCTACCAAGGCCGGAGATGTGGGTTCAGTCCCTGGGTTAGGAAGATCCCCTGGAGAAGGAAACTCGCCTTCCAAGGCCGGAGATGTGGCTTCAGTCCCTGGGTTAGGAAGATCCCCTGGAGAAGGAAACTCGCCTACCAAGGCCGGAGATGTGGCTTCAGTCCCTGGGTTAGGAAGATCCCCTGGAGAAGGAAATGGCAACTGCCACAGTCTTCTTGCCTGGGAAACCCCATGGACAGAGGAGCCCAGTGGGCTCCAGGCGTAAGAGTCAAACACAACTTAGTGACTAAACAACAACACAAGGGTTGAAAGTTGCATTTTAACAAGAAGTGTAAACTGTTGACACAGTACTTCATTTTGATTGGTACCTGCTTTACATTGGAGAATAAAAAGATGATTCCTTATCAATAAATCTGATTTGGAATGGGCGTTTACAAATCTGGAATAAACAATGATGGCTTACCTGGCAGCGTTGTTATGACCATTATTAGTCAGAAATACAAGGGAAGTTCAGAGTCTATGCCGTTCGTGCACACGTGAAATAGAACCGAGGATATTTGGGTGGGATGGGTTTGGGGAGGCGGGCGGGGAGCAGTACCTTCGCACCAACCACTTGGGCCTGTTCTCTTGCCAAAGTGTTTTCTGGATTTCTTTCACTCCCTCCCCCAACCCCAATCCTTCTGGGTCTGCATTTCACAGGAAAAAACAAGATTAGTCTTTTAAAAATCAGCCAGTTAATTAAGGGAAATCATGGGACAGTTTCTTGTTTTCTAGCTGCTCAGATTAAATGTGGCAAAGGGGCTTCTCTTTGACTCTTGTAAAACTCTTCTTAGTTTTTCCTAATAAAAAGCGTTCACTGGAGAGAAACCACGGACCCGGTTTTCCTTCCCTCAGTGCTTCCAATTAGGGATCTATTATCTCATTCCAGATAATTGGAAAAGGATATTCAAAATACTGCTCCGTGTAAATATGGCTTTTGCCTGCATTCTATTACTTAGGAGTTCCGAACACATCTGGAGCGAGGGCGGCCCCAAGGGCATTGAAGTGCGCTGTTTGGGTTGGCAGGGTGACATTAAAGTATATGCCAATTTGTAATGGCTTTTGGAAGCAGGCAGTTTTAAACTCTCCCTGAACTATTCCCCTGAGAAATTATTCAATTAAGTACAACTAAAATTAATGTTTAGCATTTTTTGTTTAAATAAAAGAGGCAGCTATAAAGGGAAATCTGTGGTTCATGCTTGTGGATTTTTTTTTGCTCTCAAATCCAGCACTTGAGAAATAATTTAGTGGCCTGGAATTGGTGCATTTCCTAGAAGAGACCTAGTTGCTGGGTCCTCTTTACCACTTTCAGAACATGTCTCCATAGCTGCCTGGGTAGGTTTAGACACCTGGATGATTATTCAGTTTCCACATGTCCAGCACCAGCTGGGGAACCAAGGGGAACATAGAGCCAGAAAGACTCCTCCATCTGTCTTCCTCATTGCTTCCCAGGCTTGAAATAGGCAGAAGTGATCACCTGAGGGTCTTGTTAAAATGCAGGTTTGGATTCATTAGTTGTGAGGTGGGACCTGAGCTTCTGCAGGTCTGTTAAGTTCCCAGGAAATGATGCTCTGGCTGCTGGCCTGAGGGCCATACTTGGAGTAGCCAGGTTCTACACAATAGTGGGGTCTACTTTGGGGGTTTGGTACCTAGACTTGACTTTAATTTCTAATTGGTGGCCTGTTGCCTAGGTATAACTCTTGCTCTTCTTCTCGGTATATTCTTACTTATTTCTCAGAAGCCCTGGGTCTCCTGAACCTTCCTAGTGCGCCCCCTCTCTCTACCACCCAAAGACTGTTTTGGGAAATGAAAATAGTCACTTTTGATTGATTCATCACAGGAGATAATAGCTTTGGTTCTTCTGTCGTGAGTCTTCCTGGAGTCCAGAAACATTGTCTGCCTGGTTTTCTCTGGTGCATCTCTTTGCAGTCATGTTATAAAGAAGGAGGGGAAAAGTTGACCTGATGTTCTTTAGTCTCTGTCCCTAAACACAGAGGCCAGAACCCTGGTGTGTGAAAGGGTATATAAGTAAGTGTGGCTTTGCAATTTTTAACCAAGCATTGTTACTTTCAAGATTTGGCCCCTCAGGCCTTGAGGTCCAGGACCTTGATGGTCAGCTTTCAAGGGTGGTCTCATTGGAACATGGTTAAAATCCACCCTGGGTGAAATCTCCTGAAAGACTGATTCATAACCCGAGGTGGTTCTTTGTCCTTATCTGAGAGGATGCTCTAGGAAAGACTACAATATTTGCATCTGCTGGACTGGTTCATCCCTTCCTTGTGTTGAATGCTAATTTATAGTCAGAACTGCCAGATCGAAGAAGATTGAGACGTCCTTGTAGTGGCCACTACATAACCCTCCCGATCGTCCCCCCCGTGTGCTGTCTCAGCTCAGTGTGGTATCCGCTAGGAATTCCTCACTCTTTTTTTTTTACCTTAAAACTCTCTGACAATCTGTCCTTTGTTTTTTTCTCATTCTCTTTTTTACCTTAAAACTATCCTTCTGTCAGTCTATCCTTTGTTTTTTTCTATCTCAAAAAAATCTCTCTGTACAATTCTGATCATGTCACTTGCTTGCGAAAACCCTCCAGTGGTTCTTCTTTGCCTAAGCAGTGTTTCCAAGACCTTCTGAGATTTTGTCGTATTCACCTGTAGTGTTACTTATTTAAAGTTCTTCCTTGGACTTAATTTTTTTTTATTTAATTTTTTATTTTTACCAAAGTAATATATTTTGATTAAAAAATCAGAATTAAAAAAAAAATCAAAATTAGAAGGCTTAGGAGAAGCAAGTGTTTTCCCCATCAGTCCTCCTCTCCTCAAAGTTCTATCAGCCAGAGGCAGTGCTTCTAATTGTCTTAGTGATTTGCATGTCAATCTCTGTGGTACAGTATCTATATTTCAAAGTAATTCGCTCCTGTTTCTTTGTTTTCAGTCTTAGTCTCTGTTGACTTCCTCCTAAGGAAGATGTTAATTTAACCCACAGCAACCCCATACATACACACTTCCCCTCTTCCCCATTGCTCACACGTTTTCGTTAAATCAGTGTTGGTGGAATCGTGACTACATAAATGTTGTTCATGACCGAGCCACCCACAGTGGGAGCTAGAATTAGACATTATTTGATTGTATCCTTTTCCTCTAAAGTCACTAATTGCCTTTTTTTTTTTTTTTCTTGGTTTACTTAGTTGTCTTTATTGATACTTTTTCATCTTCCCCTTACCTCCACCGCTGACAGAATTGTGAAATTCCTTTCAATGTGGACAAACTGTCAGTAGCTATCTTAGTCTGTCCCAGCTACTGGAATCAGAACTGTTATTGCTGTCTTAATTTCTGAAAACTTTCTTATTTTCTGAAAGTTTCTATTCTACCTTGGTATAGTTTTATAGATGCATTGCCTTTTAACTCTCTAAGGAGGTGTGTGTGCTTGTTTCATTTGCTCCAAGAATAAAATAGAATGCAGAGTCTATCAACATATTGTATAAAATTGGGACGTTTTCAATTTTCAGCAGTTCTATAATTGATGGGACTCCCCCACCCCCAATTTGTAGTTGTTCTGTGCTTCATAAAGGACTTTGCACTTGGATTTCTTTTTTGTACTTGGAGAGTTTAAACATACATATAAAATAAAACACAAAGTTTATTTAAAATGCATGTATAATCAGATAGCAAAGATACATGGGTGAACTGTGGCTCCAGGTGACCTGTCTGTAGGTACCTGCCTAGAACATTTACACCCCACTTTAAGAATGGAGACACATGCTTCAGATAGATCCAGAGTGTGAAAACTGCTTGAAATAAAGGGAGGTAACTTTTTTGCAAAGGAGGAATGTTCCCTTCTAAAGGGGAAATGTGTTTCTTCAAGTTGTTTGTTTCTTTTAAAACAAGAGTGTGTGGTTAACTTCAGTTTTCTGACTGATAGGTGTCATGGTACCAGATCTCTCAGACTCTATGTCTTAACCCACTCTCTGGGCTTCATCAGGTATCTTCTATGAGAAAGGGACAGGCAGAGAAATCAAGGTGATGTTCCTCTAGAATGGGAAAAATGCAGACTATGTTTAGTCTGGAGGTAGACATAGACCTGAAATTTGAGACATAGGAGGCATGAGCTACCAAGCAAAGCTTTTGAATTGAAATGCAGAGACCTGTCTCCGTGTCCTACTGCTTATTCATAAGGTATCTTAGACAAGTTGCATAATCTGTGTAGGCCTGTTTGGACATCTATAAAATACTCTGTTTCCCTGTCTATCTTCCAGGATTGTCAGGAGGATTGGATGAGATAATAAATGATTACAGTACATTAAAACTGTATTACCCTCATCATGAGTATTTTTAGAACTCTTCATTTATAGGAAATCAGACTGAAACAGGAATGGAAGCCCTAACTTAGAAGTAATGCCACTTTATGGATTTCATAAAAAGCTTGTCTCTTTTGTTGAGCTCTCAGAGCAAGAACCAAGGAATGATGTTTAAGACTTTCTCCATCTGTCCCATTTTCTTTTTGGACTTATCTGCTTTGTTCTTACTGTGTTCTAAGAACTTCGACATGCTCTGAATATTCAGCAGCTAGGGCAGATATGGAAACACAAGGCTATGATCCTATTAGAAGTTTTGAGTCTAAGAGGAAAAGTAACTGCTCTGGCAGGCAGTTACTGGACTGTAGGCTCTTTCTCAAAGGGAGCAAAAGTCTAATGGTTTGGGTCTAGGTATTTCATGAGAGACTGTCTAGATGCTTAAGTGACAGAATGGAGCGAAGTAAAAAATGTCCATGACTCTCTGTAATCACTTGTAAGAGGGGAAATGTTGGCAGTGACCTTGGCTCACTGTTGGAGGTTATATTCTTGACCAAAGTTGTGACATTAGATGATCGCGATTATGACCAACATACATCACGACATCACAGCATTGCTTGTTGTTATGACCAGCGTCACAGCAAGTAAGAACGGTACATTTTTATAACAGTTACAAAACAGGATTACATAGTTTTATAGCATTTAAATAACGACTACGCAAGAAGCCATACATTACTACAAGGTATATACACAGCATAAAGAAACACTCAACTGGATCATGGATTTGGCTCAAGGAACTCATATATTCATTGTACTAAGTAATAAACATTTACTTAACAATAGTTTAGAAGACATTTATAGGAAAAACTTGAATGATCTCATCTTCAAACGAAGCAAAGCAGAACAAAACAGTCTTGGAACTTTTGCTCTGCTGTCCCCTTTTCCTTTCTGAATGTTAGGAAAAAGTCTCTGGAACGGGGTAGATTACAAGTAAGGGATGTTGCTTCCTACATTTGCAGTACAGCTAGATGCTCATAGCACAGTCTGCTTTCCTTCCTGGAATCCCCAGCCTCCTACGTGATCCTTTTTTTTCTTTTTTTTTTTTTTAGTTTACATTCATTAAGGTTCACTGTTTGTTTATTTGGCTATGCCAGATCTTAGTTGCGGCATGCAGCATCTTTAGTTACAGCAAGTGAGATCTATTTGGAGTTGCATCATGCGAGCTCTTAGTTGCAGCATGTGGGATCTAGTTCCCTGTCCAGATATTGAACTCAAGCCCCCTGCATTGGGAGCCCCTGGACCACCAGGGAAGTCCTTAAGGTTCACTCTTTGTGCTGTAAAGTTCTGTGGTTCTCGACAAATGCATAACGTCGCATATCCATCATACAGTATCATACAGATTTTTGTACTCCCTAAAAATCCTCTGCGCTTTTCCTGTTTATCCTTCTCCTCTTCCTCCCCATTGTATTCTGTTTATAGTTTTACCTTTTCCAGGATGTCGTGTAATTGGATTCATACAGTCTGTAGCCTTTTTATTCAAGGTGCACAAAAACGTGTTGATTATTTTGAAATCATTTAGTCAAAGCTGAGCCACGTTGTCACCAGGATTCCAGTTTTCTGAAATAATAGGAAGTGTATTTTTATTGTCACTTTATTTCCTATAGCAAAGATTCTGATACGGCTTAACTTTTTTTTTTTTTAAGTACTTTTTTTTTTTCTTGAAGGGCTAGGAAAATGGCTGAGGTCTATATTTTTAGCCCTATTATAGAGTTATTTAATGCCTAACTTAAGATGTTATGCTTTTAGCATCGTGTCTTCAAATTAGGACTGATAGCATCTTCTCGAAGCTCTGTGGTTGTTTTTTTTTTTTTTTTTTTTTTAGTGACTTAAAATTTCATGTCTCTCTACTATTGATAATATTTAAAAATTAAAAGAATTTTCTGGATTATCAGGACGACCAGTGTATTGTTTTGCCATGCAATTCTAGCTCACATTTGTTTGTGATTGTCTTAGTAGTCCTTGGCTGGTGAGAAAAAGACAGTATACTTAATATGTAATGATATATTTGCTTCCAAGAAAAGGCCAAAGGCTGTCACTGTGCTGTGTCTAAAGGATGTCTCCACCGCTGGAATAAAGAACAGCAGGACAACCCCAAAGGACCTATACTTTAGTCTGTATCATCTTCACGTTTCAAGCAGTCATTTACTATTCACAAAACAAGCTTCCTCTGTCAGCATGAAATTAATGGTTGTTAAAATAGAATTTTAGTTTTCCATTTTTCTATAAACAGAATATATCCCATCATTGATGTTGATAGTTAAATAATTTAAATAGAATAAACATATTAATACTGTGGGGTATAGAAGAAGTTTCTAAATTTTCTAACAAACTAGATACAGCTCAAAATTAGAAAACAGTGACTTACAGCACCTGGCAAGTTTTCAGTAAATATTAGGAGTTGTCATTTTGGTTTCAGATAATAGGAACTTTCGGATAATAGTGGCAGACTAGTGTCTTCTGGCTGCCTTCTCTTGCCCACACTTGAGCTGCACTCGGTCCTGCAAATCAGGCAGATTGCCCCCTTTCTTCCCTTCCCTCCCGCACCCAAAGTGCCTCTCAGCACAGCCCACAGCAGGGGACTGTGCCCATCCGTAGACACGGTAGATGCCACCTTCTTTCCTGAAGCGCTGCCTTGTGGGACTGCATTCTCTTCTGGGCGTGTTTTTGTTTTTGTTCTTGCCTTCTCCTTTGCTTTTAGTTTTTGTTCCTCTTGTTCTTTAAGTACTGACGTTCTCTAATATTGTTCCTCCTTCACCTATACTTCTCTTCTTGTTTAATTTGAATTTTTCAGTTAACATTACAGAAAAACCATGTATGCCTGTGTAGTGCTGTACTTTTAACACACGTGTAGATGAGTCTAACCGCTACCACGGACAGGGGACACAGAGCGGCTCCATCGATCGCTTGTCCCCTCCCCATCCCTCACCCTTGGTGGTGACCAGCTGCTCTGTTCTCCATCAGCATAGTTTTATCTTTTGGAGATTGTCATATAAATGGAATCATACATATGAACTTCTGTAGTATTCCACAGTACTATTGAGCCCATCCAGTGAGTTTTTCTAATTTGATTCTTGTATTTTTCAGCTTCACAGTTCACATTTGGCTCTTCTCTGATTTCTGGGGTTTAAAAAAAATTTTTTTTTTTTTTTTTGCAAAACCATATCTTCATTTGATTCAAGAGTATTCACCTTTACTCATTAGGTCATTTTTATTGTAACTGCTTTAAAGTTTTTGTCAGATAATTCCAGTGGCTGTGTTATCTCAGCATTGCATCTGCAGACTGTCTTTTCTTGTGCATCTTGAGATTCTCTGGTACTTCACAGGCTGAGTGATTTTGGATTTGATCTTGGACATTTTGATTATTATATGATGAGACTCTGGTTCTTGTTTAAAAGGAAAATTTATTATTTACTTGGGTATTGTTTCTTCCTTTCCTGTATCTTTGCCCCTCTTATTTTTTTCTTCCATGTTTTGCCCTCTTTAACCTTTTCCTGTGACTCCTGGGAGATTATTCCAGTTTGTTTTCCAACTAAATATTTTATCTAGATTACAGTCTGCCTAACTGCTTCACTGTGGTTTTTTAATTTGACAAGTGTGTCTCTACCTGGAGCACTGCTTGTAGTAACTTAGGTCAGTCCCTCATTGTGGCTCTCTGTTGTGTTGTATTACTTTAGTGTCTTTTTGAATCTTGTTTTTTAAAAGGAGAAACCTCAAGAAACTGGTTTCTCTTTTTCTGGAAAGAATTCTCTTTGCTAGCGCAGAAGGGGTACGGGAAGGGGAGAGGATGCTCCTTCTGTATTTACACCTGTTGGCCGTTAGCTCATCTGCACACACAGGTCAGTGTCTTCTGTTAGAAGTTGGGAAGGGTCCTAATCTTGGCATAGGCCTCTGTCACACATGTCACAGCCCAGTTGAGGGAAGACTGAAAGGTCATGGGTTGATGGTGGGGAGGAAGAAGGAAGGGAGCCTGTGCCTTCTGCCCAGCCTGGCGCACCTGTCCCTGCTTCAGATGTGAGCAGGTGCAGCCAGGGAGCTTTCTCCTAGGCCTCCAAGGCCGAATTTTCCCCAGAGGCTCCACGTGGGTGGGCAGTAACTCCCCACCCTAGGGCGCCATGGCCGATGTATTACTTTCCTTTGCTGTGTCACAGGTCGATCTCTCCTGTTCTGTTTCCCTAACCCCTTTCCTAGGGTGAGGGTAGGGTTAGGGTTTCCTAGCGTACAGAAAAGTGTACTGTTAGATGTTATCACCCACCCCACGTTTAGTTTCCATGATAATAAAGGGAGTTAAATTAACGCCCTCAAGAAAAGCTCTTTATTCACTGTTTGTTGTGTTTTTTTAATGCTTGTCTTCAAATGTCATTAGTGATATAAGCTAAAGGCATAACATAATGACTTTGCAAGTGCCAGCATCCACTATGAGTACCAAAAGATACCAAACCTATCTGAAAATATGCTACACACTTACTGCACTAATATGGAATTCACTGAGACTGTAACTGAGTGTAGAAAACTTAAATATAATTAGATTCAGCTATGTTGGCACTGTATAATATTTCTTACTGCTCTTTGACTCGGTTTTGCATCACACTTCCTATTGTCCATTTTTTCCCATTCTGTGTTGGAATGGCATTTGGTATCTCAAGTTAATACACAATAGAAACATAAGTTCCTTCTTGAAACCAAATGCAAATAATTACCAGGAATCAAAATATCAGTTGCCATTTGGAGGCTGTACTGTCAGGAATCTGAAAGAGTCAGCTGGTTGTTTCTTAACCTGTGTTCTGAAACCTGCATTTAATTTGCTCGTAACAGTCTGTGGTTGGGGAAATTCCCCCCTTAGAAGCTGCTAGGCTGCAAGGTGGGAATTCCCCCAGGCTCCTTGCCCTTGGAAATCTCCTTCTGAGGTCATATTAAGGAGTGAGTTCAATTAAATCAACCCACAGTGGCAGTGCAGACCTTTTAAAAACTAACTTGGCAGTGTGTTTCAAAGTCCATGGGGCAGTCATGATCACACTTAATTAACTTAAGGAAACAACAGAGAAGAAGGAAGATGATCATGGAGGAAAGAATTCATTGACTCATGATGTAGAAATACAGAAGCATTCTCAGTATCCCACAATAGGCTATTTTTAATGAATGTTTATTTTAATGGAATGAATATTTTGTAACCATTAGAAATTATAACCATGAAGACTGTATAACAACATGAAAGCATACAAATGATATGTTAACAGGGGGCAGAAGGCTCATATATTGCAATTATATAAAAGTATGTATGTTTATGTCAAATCTTAGAAGGGAATCCATAGAAGATACTTTTCCATCTCTCATTTATAAACTTGCTATTATATAATTTTTGTCAGTTAAAAATAAAGGGTTTTTTTCTTTTTTTGGAAAACAAACAAACTGGTAATCAGATGAGGTTTACCAGCCAAGATGTTTGATCTAAGATGAAAACATTAACCCATTCAGTTTGACTACTGGTTTTTGTTTAGTTAACCTTCTACTAGTTTTTTATTTACCTCTAAGTAATGAATATTTATAAATCTAATGAGAGCTCTGTCCAGAAACCCAGTTAACATATAACAACTGACATATTTAGTATCTGACAAGGAATATTTTCACTTGACTTTCTTATGGTGCTATAAGCTTATTAAGTCTGAATTTTATATTACATATTGTGGCTTTAAAACATATCAGGCAGGGACTCCCCTGGTGGTCCAGTGATTAAGACTCCATGCTTGAATGCAGGGGATTCAGGTTCAATCCCTGGTTGGGGAACTAAGGTCCCACAAGCAATAAATAAATAAATCTTTTTGCCTTTTTCCCCCATGTCTTACTAAATAGTGTGGGACTTAAAATGTTTGATAGAAGTTGCCAGAGAAGGTTACTTTTGCCTTTTTTTTATTATATAGGTTATTTAGGAATGGTTTCCTTAACATTCAAATATGTTTGGGTTTTCTTTCCCATCTTCTGTCATGTGTTCCTTCATCCTGATGAAAGATTCCTTTTTATCTGTGATCATACTCCTTGACTTGAAGTCGATCTGATGCATATTAATACAGCTGTGCCAGCTTTCTCACACACACACACTCTGTGGTTTATATTTGAAGTTATTGTGAAGGCATATAGTTGAGTAGTGTGGTTTTTTATTATTTTTGAATCTTGTCTGACATTCTTTATCTTTTGATTGAGAAGTTGGTCCATTTATATTTAATGTAATGACTGGTACAATTGAGTTTAAGTCTGCCATCTAGGTACTTATGGCTTTTTGTCCTATCTGTTCTCTGTATCTCCTTTCTTGCCTTCTTTGGGGTAAATTCATGCATATTTGGTATTCAATTTTATTCCCGCTATTGATTTTTTTTAAGCTATTCCTCTTGGTGGTGGTTATATGGTGGTGGGTGTGTGTTTTTTTTTAAGTTATTGCTTCAGAACTCGGCTGTTTAACACATTATTGATGAGAGACATATTAATACATCTTTTTTTACCCAACCATTATTGACATGTCAATATCATTTACATAACAAATTACTGGACACAGATATTAATTCCTTAAAATAATCCCCTGGTCAATAATGAGTTAATATAATAATCACTAGTCACATATGGCTATTTAAATTAATTGAAATATGAAAAAATAAGTCCCTGACTAGAGTATGGAGAATGGATTGAAGGGGCTGAGGAACAGAAACAGGAAGGTAAGTTAGGACAGATTTAGAAACCCTGGAAACTTTTTGTGAGGTATTACTAACAGAGTTTAAGAGAAATAGTAGGATTGAAAGATAATGGGGAGGTGGAATCAACAAGAATGGCTAACAAAGGGAATGTCAGGTGAAGGAGAAGGGAGACGTTCATGTGACTCCTAAGATTTCCTTCTTAGGCAAGCAAATGAATGATGGTACCATTCATTAATTGAGGCAGGGAAGACAGGGGAGTCAGAGTTGGGGGAAGATGAGGAGTTTTGTTTGGGGGACCTTGTGAGACAGATATTTGTAGGAATTTCAAGGTGGAGATAAGTAGTAAGCAGTTGGCTGAGTCAAGGATTTTTGGAGAGCTGTGTAGAGCAGAAATTTCTTTTTAAAAAATTTTAAATATTTTAAAAATTAAATTATTTAATTTAAATAGTTTTAAATGAAAATAGAATAGAAATACACAGAACTCTGGGGATCACCAACAAGAGGAGGAGGACTCTGGTGGTCTGCCTGCCCCAGTGTGGGAAACAGGTTCGATCCCAGGTCCAGGAAGATTCCACATACCTTGGGGCAGTTAAAGCCTGTGTGCCACAACTACCGAAGCCCACCCATGTGCCTAGAGCCTGTGCTCCACAGCAGGAGAAGGCACCGCAATGAGAATCCCTAGGGAGTAACAACTAGAGACTAGCCCCCCAATCACCACAACTAGAGAGAGCCCGCACGCAGCAACTAAGACCCAGTGCAGACAAAAATAAGTAAATACATATTTTAAAAAAAGAGGAAGAGGAAACACTAGGCAGAGCTTATAGATAGTTGAAAGAAAACTGCTGCTGCTGCTGCTAAGTCGCTTCAGTCGTGTCCAACTCTGTGTGACCCCATAGACGGCAGCCCACCAGGCTCCCCCGTCCCTGGGATCCTCCAGGCAAGAACACTGGAGTGGGTTGCCATTGCCTTCTCCAATGCAGGAAAGTGAAAAGTGAAAGTGAAGTCGCTGAGTCTTGTCCGACTCTTAGCGACCCCATGGACTGCGGCCCACCAGGCTCCTCCATCCACGGGATTTTCCAGGCAAGAGTACTGGAGTGGGGTGCCACTGCCTTCTCCGAAAGAAAACTAGGAGAGAATATATCCTTGAATACAAGGAAATAGTTGTGAATAGATGGTTAAATAATAGTGACCGGATTACTAGGCAGATGTTGTGTAGATAATATTTGACAAATTTGGCTTAGATCCACTTTTCTAAGAAGCAGCAAGTTATTCAGTGCTTTGAAATTATTCAGTGCTTTTATCATTTATACTCCAATCATTCATTCCCTTTATCTTTTAGTATCTATCCTATCTTGCTGTGTATTGGGCACTCTCCTAGGGATAGGAGCTACAGAGATAAGAGTTTGTGTCCATCATCCTCTTCCTGTAAAAGAAAGACATGCAAAGAGATATCTGTTGTTTATTTGCTAAATCGTGTCCGCAACCACAAATAAAGAGGAAGGGAGGGAAGGAGGGAAGAAGAAGAACCAAAATTGGAAGAAAAAAAAAAGCATATAGAGCTCATCATAAGAAATTCAAGCAATTCAGAAAATCCAGGCAAGATCATCAAGGACCCCACCACTGAGAAATAATCTTTATTAACATCAGGTTAACACTGTCTGGATACATCTTTAAAGGTTAGTACATATAAAAGGAGGGATGGAAATAATTTTACCTAATTAGGGTTATACTATATGTGCTATTTAAATGTTAAGTGCTTAATTTCACTTTTAAAAGATAAGCATCAAAAAATAAACTTCACATGAAGAATTCTTTCTAAGAGGTAGTAATTGCTAAAAGATCCATTTAAGGTTAACAGAAAAAGAGTGTAAAATATTAAAACCTTGGTTATTTTTATAAAGCTGTAAGTGTGTGTCTTACTTTTCAGCAGCCTGATAGGACTCTACTGTCAGTGATGAAGAAATTAACACCTTAGTTTCTTTCACCTTTCTCCCCATGTTCCTCCCCTACCAACTGCTTCCTGATCTTCACCTTTAATTCCATTGTCACTGTTTGTAGCATTTGTGTACTCCTCTGTAACCTGATCCATTTATTTGTTTATTCTCAGCTCCACATATTTGATTCAGTTTTTACCATCATCTCTTGTGTCATGGCCTCTGGCTTCTCCAGCCCAGAGTTGTGTTATTTTTTTTCACCTCTTGGTTGGCTAGATTTCATCATCAAGTAGCTTTCTTAAGAAGGGCCCCAGTGATCCCCGAAGTCCTCTATACCATCTGTCTATCACCTTTATACTCAAATGACAACTTGGCCGGGCATAAATTTGTTGGGTCATGCTTTCTTTCCCCTGAACTTTTGACATTTCTCCTCTGTCTCCTGGAATTCTGTTGAACTTTTTTTTTTTTTTCCTTTACTACTCCTTCCCTCTCTAACTACCCCCCAACCATCAATGAATCAGAATTGCAGTTTTCAAAGAAATGTAAGTTCTTTAAAACCGTCTCACACACTGCAGTTGAGAGAATTATTACTAGGAAGGCCCACCACAGCTATGAGACTCTGATGTGAGCCAAGGTATTTTTGGAGTGTTAACCATGCATCTTTGTTTTCCTTTATAGAGATAATTGATGACCTTGCCAACCTGGTGGAGAATACCGATGAGAAACTTCGCACTGAAACCAGGCGTGTGAATCTGGTGGACAGGAAGTCCACGTCTTGTGGTAAGAGACTGCTGTAGCTTCTCTCATCGCTTGCGGATTAGCTTCCCACGTTTGGTCTGATTTTACCGCAGGGATCCGCTTGCTCTTCGAATACATGCAGTTTCATGGGATGAAGTGTTGAAATTTCTAGAAGATTCCTACATCTTGGTAAAAACGAAGTGAATTGTTACGAGTGCAGGGAAAGTAGAATGCATTGTTAATTTTTGTTTTGTAATTAAAAATAAGAAACTTTCCTCAGTGCTTACCGAGAATAATAGTTTGAGAAATTGTATGATGTCATGCAGACCGGCGGTGGTAGATCGCATGGGTTTTACAGGCCACCTTGCCTGTTTCGTGCCTTGTTGTTTTAGTCACAAGCGTCCTTGCTGAACCTGGAGCCATAGAGCAGTTAGAGCATAGAGTCTAAAGTCCAGCTGAGTTTATATCCTGTATTTAGTGATGTTGTCTTTGGCGGCTCTTTTACTTCTTAATACCTTGTGCATGAAATGAGGAGACATAGGTCAAAATAAGAACCGCCAGGAATGCTGCTTAGAGTGCTGATTCCCTGGCCGTCCCCTTGAGACTGAGTAGAGCGAGGCTGGAGTTCCAGAGGGTTCCTCATTTAACAAGTGTGCCAGGCACTCCTGATGCGGGTCCTTGCTCTTGGGCAGACATTCTGATGCAGATGCTTGTCGGGTTCCAATGATCTACTGCCCGTGCACAGCGCCATGCCCACAGGTAAGTGACAATGAATGGTGCTGAAGCGGCAGTGATTACACTCATGGTTATTTGGTGTTTCATCTCACAAAGGTGCGCCAGGTGTATACAGCTAAGACTTTTGTTACATATAACAGTGCACTAGCACCACCAAAAAAAGAAAAAAATCTAATGACCTGAACTTTGCGCTTTTTGCCTGATTTTAGCCCTTTCAATATGAAGAACATAGTGGATCCCTCTGTTCTGTCCAGTTTTAGAAGAAGGACCTCTATACGAGGGTCACCTGTGATGCACAGTTTGAGAAGTGCTACCTCCCTTGCCTGTGTGTGTGTTGTCAAACAGCAACCTACAACAACCAGGTGGTGGAGGGCCAGGTAGATATAGACTCTGGAATCTCAGAGGAAGTGGAACATGGGGGCACCCACCCGCTTCCGTTTCATCACCTGTCTGCTCCCCTCAACCTGGCAGTTCTCATCCACCGGATGCCAAGCCACTCTGTGCTCCTGCTTCTATAATAGAGCACGTGCTTCTTTCTGCTTCCTGCCCAAAGCAAAGCCTTCTTGATTTTGCTTTAACAGCCTTCTCATAACTTCCCACCATGCTATTCTTTGCATCAGATCCTCCTGAGTCTCTGGCAACAGAGATACATGGGTTCACTCCCACCTCCATCTGTTATTATCTTCAATTCTCATATAAACTTAATCTTTCTGAACTTGCGTTTCCTTGGCTGTTTAAAAAAACAAAAACAAAACAAGTAGATAGCCTGGTTGTCAAAATGAAATTATATAAACCATGTAAAGTATCCAACACTGGCCATTGTCCATGAATTTCCATATTTTGTGCAGAGAGCGGCTACAGCCTGATAGTGAAGAGTGTGGGCTCCAGAGGTTGGACTCACACCCCAGCTCCACCATTTACCAGCCATGTGACCTTGGGAAATCCCACTCCCCTGTGCCTTGATTTTCCCATCTCCAAAATGGGAATAATAATGGTACATATCTGAGAGGGTTGCTGTAAGGAATACATGATTTAATAGAGATAAAGATATAGATGATAAGTAGATAGATAGATAGGGATATATAGCACTTAGAACAGTGGTTAGCACATAGTAAGCAGTGAGCAAGAGTAAGTATTGACTGTTATCATCATATGTCAGTCTGTTTTGCATTTACAACATAGCAGTCCTCAGCATATGCCATTCATGACATCACAATGAAGAATATTGATTCTACTGTTGCCAATTTTTTATTTTATAGTTTTACCTGGTATTGATGTTTGTATCTAGAAATGTCCATAAAAATATTCTGAGCTGAGCTGTTTAATTTTTCTGTCTCTACAAATATGACTACTTCCTGTCTCTAAATTGTGACTACTCTAGGTATCTCACGTAAATGAAACCATACAGTATCTGTCCCTTTGTATCTGGCTTATTTCACTTAGCATAATGTCTTCAGTATTCCCCTGTGTTGTACCATGCATCTGGAATTCTTTCCTTTTTTAAGCTGAATAATATTCCATTGTTAATATTTATACCACATTTTGTTTACCCATTCATCTGTCAGAGGACTCCTGGGTTGTTGCCACCTCTTAGCTACTATGAATTGTGCTGCAGTGTGCACGAATGTACAAGTAGGAGTTCAAGCCCCTGCTTTTTTGTGTATATACCCAGAAGTGAAAAGTCAAAGTGTTGATCGCTCAGTCATGTCCAACTTTCTGTGACTCCGTGGACTATAACCAACCCAGCTCCTCTGTCCATGGGATTTTCTAGGCAAGAATACTGGAGTGGGTTGCCATTCCCTTCTCCAGGGGATCTTCCTGACCTGGGGATTGAACCTGGGTCTCCTGCATTGCAAGAAGATTCTTTACCATCTGAGCCATCAGGGAAGCCCCATCTGAAGTAGAATCACTGAATCAAATTGTAATTCAGTGTTGAATTTGGAGAAGGCCCTGCCCTACTGACCTGACCTTTTGTTTTGCTTTCAACCTTTAAACTCTTAGTTACTTTCTACTAGTTTAGTTTAGTTTTGTTTTTAGTGTGATAAAAGCCCAGTTGCAGGGAGGAGTCAGGGACTTCTGCAACCTGAGAGGGGCAGGCAAGTGGAGTGGAAGGTAAGGTCCTGGGCCTGCCTAGTTGGGAAGTGTAAGAGGAGACCCTTTCCCCATTAAAGTGGGGCCCTAAAGAGCTGTACCCTGGGGGAAAAAGTGAACCAGAACCAAACTTGGGGATTGTGGAGAAGGCAGCCTTGGCCCTGTACAGATGAGGAGAAGAAAAGGAAGAAAGACCATTTTTTCTGACAAGTTGTGGTCACAGAAAGGCCCTCATGTGCATTTGTATCCTGAGTAGACACACTCATCTGTTGTGGCTCCAGGTGCCTGGCGAAAGCAATGAAACACCTCTCTGGAGGAGAGAATATTATCCGTGGTCTCTAGGAGTCAACCAGAAATAAAACGTCCAGGGCAATGACCAGCACACACCCGAAGATAATCTGGCATACACAGAGACGGCACAGCGTGAGCAGAGACCAGCAACAGACTGCAGGACCCAACCTGCACACACTGGCTGTATTAGAATTCTCAGATCCAAATGATGAAATCAATCATTATATTTAAAGAAAGACATGACAGGCTTGAGAGTATCTTCAGAGAATAGGAAGCTATAAAGAGTAACTTAGAAAATCAAAAGGGATCAAACAGAACTTCTAGAAATAAAAAGTAACTGAAGTTCAAGACTCTGTGGACATACTTGGTACCCGGCAGAAGAGGACCTCAACTAGAGGACAGATGGGAAAAAAACAACAACATATTCCCTTTCTGTAAATGCAGGCGTTTACAAAAGGCTGTCCAGACACCATGGAAGTTAAATTATGATCTTAATAAAAAAGGTGTTTAGTGGGGTAAGGGCTTGGTCTAAGAGCCTCAGGACATAGCAAAGAGTTAATCATTTGCTCTCCCCAAGTGCAGGGCCAGGTTGATCATTGACATGTAAACACAGACACACAGTACATGAAGCTGCTAGTAGGGCATATTTTAACTGTTTGGGGGCGGGGTGGGTGGGAATCAAGCCTCTCAGGGTAACTCGGTTACTGTTAACTTGATGACTGTTTAAGAGGGCTTGAGCGAGCTAAGAATAGCAGTGACGCCTCATCATTTTACTTAAGGGAGTGCAAAAAAAAAAAAAGGCTATGAACCGTGAAATGGTCTTTTGTTTTCCTACCGCCAGCATATCGCCCTACTGATCTGATATAATATCAGTCATAGATGCTTTCCCAATGAGGAAATTTCTGGTTGTATAGACAGACCCGATTGCACGGGGGCCCGCTCAGAAGGGCCCAATGATGAATCTGTTTGTTCAGTTGTTAACAAAGGATTCAGACGCCTCTTTATGAACCTTTCACTCGGCAGCCTGGGCTTTAACATTTTTTTTTTACTGGGATCTTTGGGTGGTTTTTTTCCCCACCTCCCTTTTCTTCACCCACCCCCACCCCAATAACAACAGCATCAAGTATAAAACAATATTGTCTCTCTCTAGCTTCTAAACACAAACGAGACTGGTATTTTTCATTGGCACCTACATGTCCGTTCAGATCTGTTATGTGTGCTAAGGATACCCACATAAAAGCAGCATCTTTGTAATTGCAGTTTAAATATTCATTGTGCCCCGTCCTCATTAGAATTCAAAATAGAGCCTCGTCTGAGTCTGAGGGACGCAGCCAATTGTGAAAGGCCAGGCTCAGAGTTCTGAATGACCTGGGTCGAGGGACAGTGTTGCTTCTCAGCATATGGACTATTACGTAATGTTGTCTAAGCACAGCCATTGTGAGTTTAGCAGCGTCTCGGGGATGTGGTTAGAAATCAGCCCTGCTGGCACTGTGTTAACACTGTCTTCATCTGGAACCACTGGATTTGCCTTCCACTCCTCAGAAATGGGGTGGCTTGAGCGAGGTGGATCCGTTTAGTCTTTCAGAAAGGACAGTCCAGCATGGCTGTGAGCCCAGGCAGACCCAGGTCACAATCTGGGCTCTGACACTGACCACCTGGGTGACTCGGAGAGTGGCTTGCTCTCTCTAGGGCTCAAAATGGGCGTACCATGGTTCTTCTGCAGACTACACAAGAACAAGTTCGGTGGCATCATGCATGCCTGTGCTACTGAGTCCTCAGTAAATGCCAGCGATGTTAAAATGTGGCTGTAAATTGGTCATCAAGAGCCGCCTTGACGAATAAGACTCAGAGGCTCTTACCTCTCTCTCTGAAGCCAGTTTAGAATGGTCTTTAAGGAAAATAGTGATGATTCAAGAAAGTTATGCTGGAATATTATGGAGCTAGGAAGTTTGCATCCTCATTTAATCAGAAATGGAGTCAGTTTTTTTTTCCCCCCAGTTAAGCTGGAATTTATAATCTTGTGGCTGAAGCCATTTCCAGTCATGAAATTAGCGAAAGCCACCTGGGGGGCATATTCAGGTGGCATGGCTTGACTTTTGTATAGCACAGAAATGACTTGCTCTTTTATTAGCACATTATTATTACTTATTACAGATTTACTTATTACAGACTTATTTTCCATATAGACTTGTTTAGACCCAGGGTGGGAGCAGCATTAAGCCTTTTGGTATACAGGCATACATCATTGTATTGCACTTTGCTCTTATTGTACATCACAGATGTTGTGGAGTTTTATTTGTGTTTTACAAATTTAGGGTTTATGGCAACCCTGTCTTGTCAGATGATGGTTGGCATTTTTTGGAGAGTATTTTTAAATTAAGATGTGTACTTTTTTTTTTTTTTAGACATAATGCTGTCACACGCTTAGTAGACTACAGTATGGTCTAAACGTAGCTTATATGCACTGGGAAACCAGAAATTTGTGTGATTTGCTTTATTGTGATATTCCCTAGAATAGCTATTCAGCCAGCCTAAAACCAGCCCCTGGAGAGCCAAGGGGGCTAATTCAGTCTTTTCAGTCTCCGTACGCTCCTCTTCCCCTTTTTAATTTGGCTTTGCTGAGTCTTACTTGTGGCATGTGGGATCTAGTTCCCTGACCAGGGATCGAACCCGGGCTCCCTGCATTGGGAACTCGGAGTCTTAACCCCTGGACCACCAGGGAAGTCCCTCAGCCTCCCTTTGTCTTTCTTTTTTTCCTCTTCCATTTTCCATGGAAGACATACTTAGGACTCAGTCCTTTATTCTTTTTTCCTTGGCACTTTTTCCTTAAGCTACTCTTTTGACTCTTGGATGGTTTCACAGGCAACTCACAGCTCTGCATCCCAGACCCCAGCTTCCCCTGAATCTCAGGGTCTGTGTCTTCAGCTGCCGCCACCCAGTTTCTCTTGACCACCCCACCCCGGCCCAGCACACTCTCAATCCCTGTATGCTCTTCATAGACTCATTGTCTTTAGCCCCAAATAAGCTTCCTCTTCCGTTGCTCCCCATTTCTTCAGGCTCAAAACTTCCTTCGTTCCCTCAGAGGCTTTCAGAGGCCAGACAGCAAGTCTCCTTGAAGGAAGCAGGCCCTCGCTGTTCTCTCTGGTGGCAAATGAGAGAGTGAACAGCAGAGTTTTGCCATGCAGGAATGCCATGCCGGATCATCTGTTTGTTTATTTTTATGGGAAGCCTGAAATCTGGATCTTTAAGTGACTTCCTAATATTTTAGTGTTGACAGTAAACGAACATTTAAAAAAATTCCATGTGGGCCAAATAAAGCATGTGGCAAAGCCCTACACTTTGGGGCCTCTCTCTCACTTCTGTTTGGTCAACCCCTAGGCCTGTCTGAGAATAACCGTGAAGTATCTGTCTTCCCTGTTCATCACTTTGTGTTCTCACCACTCTGTTTCTGGCTCTTGTTGCAAATTAAAAATAATAATGAAAGGATTTCCCTGGCAGTCCAGTAGTTAAGAATCCGAGCTTCCATTCCAGGGTGCTCAGGTCTGATCCCTGGTTGGGGAACTAAGATTCCGCACGCTATAAGGTACAGCTGAAAAAATTAAAAGTAAGTAAATAAAACTTTAAATAATAATGATAATGAAGAATTCTGTTTACTGGGTACAGAAAAATGTGCATGATTACAGCGTTGGTTGTATTTATAGAAACTGTGGCCTGCCATCTTGTGAATTTGGTGTCTGAATACAGGAGACGTCTACCTGGCTACCAGTGTTACCAAGATAAACAAGATGAATGCTTCTCTTAAGAGTTCTCTTATTTTGTCAACGTGCCCTTTTCAGTTGATTTAAAACTGTTTTGCTCCCTAGACATATCTGCTGTATATTTTAGAGAAATGACTGCTCTCCATCATGGAGATAATAGATACCAGGAAGTGAGACTACAGAGCGTAAAATTCTTAGGACACCTGCTTCTGAAGTCCAAGCAAATACGAGGGCACTCCAATGAATATATTGGAATCGCTGGATACTCATTTTAGGAGCTGAAACGTACAACTCGCAGTCCTGCCCTTCTCCGGGCACCTCAGAATACTCCCCTCCTGGGCCCCACGGGTGCATGTGGCATTGGTGTCATGCACACGTGACACGTTTGTAATCAGGTGTCTTTTATATGTGACCACACCACTGTTGTCTGCTTTGGTTTTGAATTCCTGCTGTGGAAAAGCCTGGTTTTTCTGCTAACAACATTTATTTTAGGGGAGCAAGAAGAGGACCAGGCTGTTCAAATGTTGATGCTTTGGCTTAATCCAGGCAAAGTGAAGCCTTTGAGAGGAGCGCCAAATTGGAAAACCCCTACTTAATGGAAGGTGATTGATAAGGGCTGACAGCCCAAAAGCTGTCACCATGACCGCCTGCGAGGCCGCCACGCTTTTCTAATCTGTTACGAGGCAGTGACTTTTGCTATCATCAAGGGGTCAGAAATGATCACAAAGTAGAATCATTTTTTGATTATTGTTTTTGCTCGGTGTGGTTTGGAAAGATAAGGTGTGATTTCCAAGCGCGGCTTCTGTTGTGATGGAGCAATAACCACAGTGCACGGGCTTGGCTGATACCCCTCCCCCGGGCATGTTCGTGCGAGTTTTCTGGTTGTGTCTGTTCACCAGTGAATTCGTCTTTCAGCCTGCTCCATGGGACCAGCAAGTACTGGCTGGGTTTGGAAGGATGATCATGGCCTGGGACAGAGCATGTTTTGCTCACTCAACATGTATCTCACTCACCTCTATCGTGTGTCTACCGCTTATGGGAGGCAGAGCCGCAGTGCCTACTCAGGGTACTTGTGTGCCTGCAGCCTGACTTCTCAGAAGTTTACCATTACACACCAGTGCTTCTCATTCTTATACTGATGTTATTTTATATTTGTAAATTGAAATGAGGAATTGGATTCTCTTTGTGACCAAAATTAATCCAAACGGGGAAGTCTTGGTATCTTTGATATCTTTCTTTTACCTATAAAGTCAATGGCTTAGTAACACTGTGTTGCAGTCACTCAGTGGTGTCTGACTCTTGTGACCCCAGGGACTGTAGCCCACCAGGCTCCTATGTCCATGGGATTTTCCCAGGCAAGAATACTGAAGTGGGTTGCCATCTCCTTCTCCAGGGGACCTTCCCGACCCAGGGATTGAATCAGTCTCCTGTGTCTCCTGCATTGGAAGGCAGATTCTCTACCATTGAGCCACCTAGGAAGCCTGGTTAGTAACGTTGACCATAAGCTAACAGTCAACATTACAAGGGTTTATTATTGGACTCTAATCCAATTATAATTGGATTTCCTCAAAAGAAATTGGCCGTTTTCCTTATAGCTGCTGCTGCTGCTGCTGCTAAGTCGCGTCAGACTCTGTGCGACCCCATAGACGGCAGCCCACCAGGCTCCCCCATCCCTGGGATTCTCCAGGCAAGAGTACTGGAGTGGGGTGCCATTGCCTTCTCCCAAGTCCTTATAGCTAGATTCATCCAAATCTTCATGAAGTCAGTATGGAAAGGCGGGGGGTGGGCGGGGGGAGTGGGGGGGGGCAGTCAGTGACTTAGACTAGATGGTCTTTGAGTTGATCCAACTCTGTTGTCCTCTTTCCATACCCCTTTGAGGAGAATTAGACACTTGCTTGCACACACACACACCACACACACACACACACACACACACACACACGTCGTCAGATGTGAGCCAGAGGTCTCGGCCAGAACTTTGCTGATCTCATTTCATATAGGGTGGTTGGCACCAGGTTAGATACTTGCAGAGTTAAATCCTACTTGAACAGGGACTTTGACCTTTGATGTTATGTACTCTGTTTGATTGGGGGAAAATTTTAACAGTTATATAACAGAATAAAACCAAGCGAGATAGGGTAATTTTTAAATGGAAGATATAGAGACCATCTGTTGTAGTATGTGTTTGTATTGGAAAATAAAGCACTGGGCTTATTGAGCATAACTCCTGGGTTCTGTGTTATAAGTAGTTGGAAGAGATGCCTCACACGTTTCTCTCAATTTGGCTGTTATAGCTCTAGGGTATTTTTAGTAAATTAAATTTTTTAAAAGGAAGCTGTAATTTTTGAAAAACATCCCCTAAAATTTAAGTTTTGGGTTCAGGTTTTCATGCTGCTCTCCCTCAAAAATTGTTACTATGAAATGGAGTAAGTGGACATTTAGCTGATTTTAGGGTTATTTAAAGTCACAGTGATTCACAAGTGGATTATCTTCTCTCTGTATTATCCAAAGAGAAATTCAGATATCAGACGACCTTCCTGACTTTCTGGTTCTTGCCACTCTGCTGAGGCTCTCTAGCCCGGGCCAGTTTCTAGTGTGTACTCAGAGAACATTGTTTTACTACCACATCAGCCATGATGCCCAATGTGGATGCTTCTGAGAAAGAGTTGTTGTTCAGTCGCTCAGTCATGTCCGACTCTTTGCGACCCCATGGACTGTAGCCCGCCAGGCTTCCCTGTCCTTCACCATCTCCCGGAGCTTGCTCAAACTCATGTCCATTGAATCAGTGATGCCATCCAAGCATCTCATCCTCTGTCGTCCCGTTCTCCTCCTGCCTTCAGTCTTTCCCAGCATCAGGATCTTTTCCAGTGAATCAGTTCCAGTGAATCAGGTGGCCAAAGTACTGGAGTTTCAGCTTCAACATCAGTCCTTCCAATGAATATTCAGGACTGATTTCCTTTAGGATGGACTGGTTGGATCTCCTTGCAGTCCAAGGGACTCTCAAGAGTCTTCTCCAACACCACAGTTCAAAAGCATCAATTCTTCAGTGCTCAGCTTTCTTTATAGTCCAACTCTCACATTCATACATGACTACTGGAAAAACCATAGCTTTGACTAGATGAAATTTTGTCGGCAAAGTGATATCTCTGCTTTTTAATATGCTGTCTAGGTTTGTCATAGCTTTTCTTCCAAGGAGCAAATGTCTTTTAATTTCATGGCTACAGTTACCATCTGCAGTGATTTTGGAGCCTAGGTGATTTTGGAGAAAAGAGTAACCACTGGTAAAGTTGAATAGAAACAAGCAAAATTAAAGGAGCTGTCATACCTTCAGAAGTCATAATAATTAATACCTGGCTGCAGTCATTTCTCACTGTGCAGAGCGTCCCTGTCACCCCCTTCTGCCGCCTGTCCAGGACTAAGTCCCAGCCGCCACTTTTCACCGAGCGGCAGACTTCACAGCGGCGCCCATGTGAAAAGCGATTCAATTTCAGGGCAGTGCTTCCGGTCCAGAGCCCTGACATTAATTTTTTTTTTTTTAAGTCTTTGTTGAATTTGTTACAATACTGCTTCTGTTTTATATTTTAGTTTTTGGCCCGGAGGCATGTGGGCTCTTAGTTCCCCCATCAGGGATCAAACCCACACTGTGCACTGGAAGGCAAAGTCTTAACCACTGGACTGCCAGGCAAGCTCCCAACATTAATTTTTCTTTTTTAAAGAACTTGACTCTAGACCTTGTTGCATTCATAAAAAAAAATTTTTTTTTAAAATCAGCCCTCGGGATCCATTCATCTGCTCCAAGAGAACCTCACCAGTGTCGCAGTTTTTAGTTTTCTGGTCACCTTTTTGTTTTTAGTTTTCTGCTCACCTTTTCTATCTCAGAACCAGGCAGTCATGACACTTTCCAGTCATTGAACCGGTGTTAAATTCCTGAGAAAAATTGATTTGGAGCTCATTTGAAATCACTGTTGGGTTTTCTCTGTCCAAGAGTGTGAGCACTGAGATCAATTTCTCCGGATTAGCAGCAGAACGATCTTTGTATTGGACTCCAGCATCAGCGGTCCATGACGCGGCCCTCCACGCATGCGCAGTATCGAGGACCCCCTGTATCTCGCTTTGTGCCGCTCTGCGCTGACTGCAGCCTGCAAAATGAGACCCCGTGGCCTTGGCAGGGCGCGTGTCCACTGAGCGGCTCCCTACCCCACCACTCCACATTCTTCCACAAGTTGATTTATGGTGATAAGAGCCCTTCTTTCTTTTGGCCCTCCAAGCACTCATTCCTTTCAAAATGACTTTTGAATTTCTGAAGTCTTATTTAAAAAAAAAAAAAAAAATTTTGTTTTTGGGCAAATCTGGAGCTAAGATTCTTCATCATTGTGTTGGCATTTGTCTGGTATAACTTCTTACCTGTAAACCAACAGAGAAGTGGAAAGAAAACTGTAAAGAGTCGCTTTTTTAAATGGATAAATACAGTGGTGTTTGCAACACAGTAATGTGAATTCATATTTAACCCCCTAAACTGTACACTTAGAAATGGTTAAGGTGGTAAATTTTGTGTTACGTGTTTTTACCATAGTAAGAAATTTTTTCTGTTTAAAAAATGAGTAAATACTTGGTGTACCCCATTCCAGGAAATTATGGCAAAGTGAGAATAAAATTCCTTGTTATCTTTGTAAAATAATTTGTAATATTGTTCCATACAGCCATTTGTTATGTGATGTGCTAACAGAATCTTACTTATATCTATATAGATTTGCCTAAGCAAAATAGAAGTGGGAACAAAAGTGGCTTCAAAAACCAGAGGGCATCTTGAAAATAAATGTAAGTGAATTAAGCTTTGTGGTTGCTATATCTTATTCTTGCCATTCTTAGTAATACAAAAAAGGAGACATAATTGTAATGCATTACTGGGTGTGTGTGTGTGTGTGCTTAGTCATGTCCAGCTCTTTGTGACCTCATGGACTGTAACCTGCCATAGACATATACATAGCCATCATAATGTAGATGTTAGTTATAATTTTAGAATTCTTTGAATAAAAAAATTTATTTGTGCATTAATCATTTTGATGCAATAATTTTCTTTAATGTTGAGGTCTTTAGGTTTATAGGGTCTTTAAAAACTTGAGGGACAAGCTTCTAAATGGTAAACAAAAATCTGTTAATTAAAATAACAGAAAGATTATCCAGTAACAAAAAATTCAGGTAACTTTTAAAGAGTCCTTTGTATCCCCTTAGCTGGATATATTTCCAGAATGATGAACTGCAGACTCCTCAAACATTACTATTGTTGTTGGGAGTGGTATTAGTAGAGTAAATCAGAATCTACTGCATGTGTTAGTAGAAGAGAATAAGTTAGTAAATATATTGATGTTCTTAGGAGCAGAACAGATAGAGATAGCAAATGGAAAAAGAAAGAATGAACTTTATGGTGTTAGACTTGAATTAGAAGTATCACTGTAGACTCATGATTTAAAAATAAGGAAAAAATTAAAAAAAAAAAAAAAAAGACATTTCTTTTAACTACCTGAAGAGCCTAGAAGCAGTGATACTCCAGTATTTGAGGACAGTTAGTGCCTAGATCTTTTGGGGTTGGCCAATAAGATCTTTGGGAAAAATTCAAACAAACTTTATGGCCAATCCAGGAGTTTCTAAATAGTATTTACCCTGCCCCCACCCCCACCCCCCCGCAACAACACATATGCAAACCAAGTTTTTCTTGTAAAAACAACTAATTCCAGGTCTGGAGCAGAGAAATTATAAGGCAAGGGTAGAACTTCTTGGGTCAGAAGTCAAGGAAATGCCCTAACAATGATGAGGGCTTGCTGCTGCTAAGTCGCTCCAGTCGTGTCCGACTCTATGCGACCCCATAGACAGGAGCCCACCAGGCTCCCCCATCCCTGGGATTCTCCAGGCAAGAACACTGGAGTGGGTTGCCATTTCCTTCTTCAATGCATGAAAGTGGAAAGTGAAAGTGAAGTCGCTCAGTTGTGTCAGACTGACTCCAAGCGATCCCATGGACTGCAGCCTACCAGGCTCCTCCATCCATGGGAGTTTCCAGGCAAGAGTACTGGATGAGGGCTTGGAGCTGGCTTAAAGGGACCCTTGCTGGTCAAATTTAGACAATTGAAGTAGTAAAAATAATGATGGTAATAAATATTGGATTTTTAAAAAATGTATTCATGAGTCCACATCAGTAGTCCAAAAAGGCAGAGGTGAGGCTGAGGGTCATCTTGCCAGTAAATGTAGAAGAATGATGAAATTATAAAATCATAATTTTGCAACCACCAGTATAATCATTTCAGAATTGTCAGTGGATGCCAGATTGTTAGGTGAGAAGGTTGTGGGAAGTAGGATGTTTACAGTCTCAAATGGCCAAATTATTAATTACAAAGGAGGAAAGAAACTTGAACAGACTGACCACACTTAGCCTCCCCAGCGTGAGTGACAACCTCGCATTGTGCGGCTCCAAATGTGACACAGCAGGATGTAAGGCAACATCGTCGCCAGATCTAATTGAGAGACACAGACTAGTTCAGGTTGGTGGACAGTCTACAAGACAGCCATCCTGGGTCCTTTACAAGTGTCATGGAAGAAAGAAAAAGGTGGGAGCCCTGCTGTAGACTAGAGGAGACTGAAGAGAGATGACAATTAAATGCAGTCTGTGGTTTTGATTGGATTCTGGATCAAAACTCACACAGCTCTAGAGGTATAATTGGGATAATTAGGGGTATTTTTTTTTCCTTTTCTGTAAGTTTTAAATCTTTCAAAATAATAGGTCAGGGTGGGGGAAAAACAAGGAAAATATAAACAGTGAAGTTTCCCCTGGACAACTGTCGTGTTCATATTGTACCACATTGTTTTAGGAAGGGACGAAAACCTGGTGAAGCGTCTGGGTGTGCCCCAGTGGCTATTGCTTTCCAGTAAAGTCCGAAACCGTAGGAAGATCTTGAAAGATGAAGGCATCTTAGTGTGAGCAGGATTAGGCGAACATGGTAGGCGCTGCACGTACAGGGTTGTGAGGCTCTGGCTGTGCAGGAAAGAAACCCTGATCTCACTGGGGCTTTTCATGGAAGACCTAGGCCATCAAGAAGGTAAGAAGCAAAACTGAAGGATGGCCTGCCTGCGCAGCCAGCGTATGTGCTTCCTCAGCTGGAATACTTGGTGAACTTGAACCCTCACAGTTTCGATTCCCATCCTGAAAGTCATCCCTCTGTGGGGAAGTTGTCTGGATGTTTATCTTCCCACTAGACCTTGAGCTTCCTGAGGTCTTTGAACTATGTCTTTCAATTCTGATTCCTAGCAGCTTGCAAAATGATGGACTTTGAATGGGATTTATTTGAGAGGCAGCTGAAGTCCTGTGGGTGACGGTTTTCCTTTTTTTCCTTTTTTTTTTTTATTATAGTCAATTTACAATGTTGTGTTAGTTTCTGGTGTACAGAAAAGTGATTCCACTTTATATGTATATATATGTGTGTGTATATATATATATTTTTATATATATATTCTCTTTCATATTCTTTTCAATTATGGTTAATTACAGGATATTGAATATAGTTCCCTGTGCTATACAGTAGGACATTATTTATCTGTTTTACAGGTAATCGATTGTATCTTAGATGGGGGTTTTCTGAGTCTTCAGACTTTTTTTTTTTTACTTTATTTATTTTAATTGGAGGCTAATTACTTTACAATATTGTATTGGTTTTGCCATACATCAACATGAATCCGCCACGGGTGTACATGTGCTCCCCATCCTGAACCCTCCTCCCACCTCCCTCCCTGTACCATCCTTCTGGGTCATCCCAGTGCACCAGCCCCAAGCATCCTGTATCCTGCATCACAGACTTTTTTAAGGACATGTCAGTCTGGAATGATAAAAATCTGAGTATAGCTAGAAAGTTTATTAGATTATGAATGACATAGGGATCACTTGGATTTGTTTCTCATAGTCGGCAGTATTCTAATGTCTAGGGCCATTAAAAAAAAAAAAAACCCACCTGTCGCATAAATAAATTCCTTAAGTTTAGTAGCTTGCAGCCACAGGCTACCCAGCCACCACCATCCATTTTGCAAAGGCGCACACACACACACACAGCCATTCAATGGAATATTACTCAACCAGAAACAGGAGTGAAGTGCTGATACATACTACTCTGTGGATGAACCTTGAAGCATTACATTGAGGGAAAGAAGCCAGACCCCAAAGACCACGTATATGAAATGTCTAGAAGAGTCAATTATATGGAGACAGACAGCAGATTAGCGGTTGCCATGGGTTTAGGAGGAAGCTGGGGGGGTCTTGCTTAGTGGGTATGAGGTTTCCTTCTGGGGTGATGAAAAGGTTCTGGAATAAGATGGTAGCGGTGGTTGTAGGACTTTGTGAATGTAAGTCATGCCAATGAATATACATGTTAAAATGGTAACTTATTATGTTATGTGTAATTTACCACAATTAAAAAAAAAAGAAAACCATGAAAAATAAGGAGTAATTTCTCTAGGATCCTGTGGTGTCAAGCAGCACAGGCAATTTGGGAAGGCTGAGGGTTTCCTGGTTTTATATAAAATGATGGGTTATTAAACTAAGGTAAGTCGGGGGCATATTTGACTCTTGAAGCCGCTCACAAGGAGAGATGTTTCTGTGTCCCTCCTTGTTATTCATAAAACCAGCAAAAGACAGAACATTGGATCCGACTCAACGAGACCATTCCTATGGTGTCACGAGTGCCACTCAGCACGTTAGAAGCTCCAGGGAGCCTGTTCACTTCCCCGCCTCCCGATTTCTGAGTTTGTTTTATTTTTCCTGAATTCGGAGGCCTGTGAAATCCACCCTTAGGCCCATACTAGCTAGAAACACCCTCCCCTGCCCCCCTATTGAGTATGTGATAAAGTTTTTTGAGTTTTGTAAAGAGCGGTGACCAAGTGCGGCCATTGTTAGTGGTTTGTGGTTGTCGCTTGCTAAACTTTTTCTTCCCGTGGTACCTCTCACAAGTTCTTCATTTTCCATGACATGCTGAGGTTGAGGTTCAAGAGGATGGATGGGCAGCCTGGCAAGATGTGTGCTCCTGGGGTGATGCAGGCTCGAGTCAAGGGGAGAGAGACAGATGGGGGAGGGCCTAGTAGATTGAGAGGTAGAAGAAAGGAAATTTAAGAGATGGGAGAGGAAACAGAGAAGAGTGGTTTTGAAAGGTCAAGAAGAGAGGTCCCCTGTGCTCCCCTGTGGAATCTGCTTCCCGACTGTGATTCCTTTTCTTGATCTTGACAGTGGAGGGCTTCCGTGGTGTCTCAGACGGTAAAAAATGTGCCTGCAATGCAGGAGACCCAGGTTTGATCCCTGGGTTGGGAAGATCCCCTGGAGAACGGCATGGCCACCCACTCCAGTATTCTTGCCTGGGGAATCCCATGGACAGAGGATCCTGGAGGGCTACAGTCCAAGGTGTCAAGAGGCGGACACGAGTGAGCAAGTAACACTAAGTAATACTGGAAATGAAAGTGAAAGTGAAGTCGCTCAGTCGTGTCTGACTCTTTGCAACCCCATGGACTGTAGCCTATCAGGCTCCTCCGTCCATGGGATTTTCCAGGCAAGAGTGCTGGAGTAGACTGCCGTTTCCTTCTCCTGGGGGGTCTTCCCGACCCAGGGATCGAACTCGGGTCTCCCGCGTTGCAGGCAGATGCTTTACCGTCTGAGCCACCAGGGAAGCCCAGTAATACCGGTGGAAGCATGCAAAGAGTCGGACACAGCTAAGTGACTAACACTAACAAACAGTGGAGGAAACAGCAGCTGTTTCTTGATTCCCCAAATCATTTATAAATGTGAAAAATATGGCTGTTTGGATGAGGCATGGCAGATGGCTAGGTCTGTAACAAAAAGCTAGGAAGAGACCCATACCTCAAAACATTGCTTCTCCCCACTTTCCAAGAAATCCTTTATTTACCTGTACCATCATTTAGAGAGCCATGTAGGCCAGGTGTCACGGATCCAAGCACTAGGCAGGTATTAAGAACCTGAGAGCTGCAGACCAGACATGTAACATTGGGAGTGCTGGCTACCCCCAGGAGCTGGAGCACATGTGCCCACTTGGATGGCATGCCTGCCCTTCAGTCTCTAGAACTGGGGGCCCTGCATGCCCAAGTCAGCTGCCACCTTCTCTCTCCCTCTGTCTTTTAAAGAGAAATCTGATTTTACGTGGAATTGGAAATTATTGTGGAATTTTTAAAACTCTGCCGAGGTCAAAACATAACTGTAGACCAGACCTGGCTCCCTGGCTGCTGAATTATGACCGGTGATTTAAGTCCACAAATTACTAATATTATCAGATGCAGAGAGTGGATATAGTGAGGGGCAAACATATGGTGGGGAGGGGGTGGTGAGGGGAGGTCAAAGTGTTTGTTACTCACCTTCCGGAATAACATAATTTGATTTGGAAAAATCACCAGGGAGTCATCCATGTTAGGGAAGTTAGTGCTTTGATGGAGAAATAATTTTGTACCCTGGGTGGAGGAGGATTGGCGGGGTGGACAGGCCTGGAAGCGGTCAGATGCTATGGACCATGACAGGTCCAGGGGTGGTAGCATGGGATCTCAGGGTGTCTGGGTGCTAGGCAAAGGAGGACCAGAGCACAGAAAGAAAGGAAAAAGTTTAGTTTCAAAGACAGACTGTCCAACTTCTGCATTTTACCCAGAACCCCCTCATCATCCAGACTCCTGCTCTCCCATCCCACAGGTCAAATGGGAAACACTCCCTTTGCTTAAAGGTGAAACCTACGCAGAAATGCAAGGATGAGTCCTATACCTATGCGACACAAATCCTGGAACGTGAACAGGTTGCTCATGTACGTTTATCTGCTCCTTTAAAAAAAAAAAAAAAAGGAAAAAATTTAAAAGGAACCTGGGTGAACATTAACTTCATTTTTTAATAGGTAGCACTAATGGTGTATTGTTCCCAAACCCAACCAAGATGAAACAAGAGTGGAAGCCTGGTTCCCCCAGCACAGCAGTGAGGAGAACAAGAAGCCGGTAGAAAGGCCAGGAGCTGACAGATGGGGGACCTGGGAGGCAGGAGCGGGGAGGGTCACGGGGTGAGTGAGAATCTGTGATTCGTGTGCTTATCTGTTCCCAGGTGGGAACCACACTTCACCCTCCCCACCCCTGGTCTGACATCCATCACCACCAGGCCTGCCTCCCCTGATCTGAAGGCAGAATTTATGGTTAAGTTCCGAAAACGTGGAAAGGGCATGGAAAGGGGGATGATGCATGCATGGGACCTGGTTGTGAAATAATAAATCACGGCCTCTTAAGGTCTAGGATTATTTTTGGCGTCTTTCACTTATGGGTTCTTTATAGGAGGGGCTTTGAGAAATAGGAATACAGCTTAAAAATGTGTAGAATTTTGTTGGGGTTTTTTTCCCCTCAAAACAAAACAAACAAAAAAAATTACAGTGATAAATTTGGCTGTTTAAATAGTCGAAGTTTCATCATGGCCTCATTGAGGCTGTTTTGCACCCAGCAGTAGGAGGACAGCTGTCATGGACCGCTTTCATCTGATTTTACCGCCTCCGGGTAAACTGAGACAAACTCTAGTGGTAAAAACCTAGAGTGGTTGGGAATCTCCAGGCGAACAGTTTGGTTTGGTTTCTGAGGCTGTGTGTGGAAGAATCAAATCTCCAGTTCCCTTGAAACGGAGCAGAAACATTTCACGGTCAGTGCTGTGGATTGTCCCCAGACCTCCGATCTCCTTTCTCAGAAATCACCTCCGCCCCTCTGTCCCAGTGGTCCTGGTCATGCCGTGCCTTCGGTGTGTGGCTCTTATCCACGCATCTCTCTCTCAACCATCCTGTCATTTCCTGGTACTTCTCACGTCTCCTACCACACTCATCATTTACAACCTCCCACTTGGAGAAGGCAATGGCACCCCACTCCAGTACTCTTGCCTGGAAAATCCCATGGACGGAGGAGCCTGGTAGGCTGCAGTCCATGGGGTCGCGAAGAGTCGGACACGACTGAGCGACTTCACTTTCACTTTCCACTTTCATGCATTGGAGAAGGAAATGGCAACCCACTCCAGTGTTCTTGCCTGGAGAATCCCAGGGATGGCGGAGCCTGGTGGGCTGCTGTCTGTGGGGTTGCACAGTCGGACACGACTGAAGCGACTTAGTAGTAGTAATAGTAGTACCCACCACCTTGAGTGCACACACAAGACACACACATGTACTTAGGTACTGCTGCTGCTCAGTTGCTTCAGTCGTGTCCAACTCGGTGCAACCCCGTAGACGGCAGCCCACCAGGCTCCCCTGTCCCTGAGATTCTCCAGGCAAGAATATTGGAGTGGGTTGCCATTTCCTTCTCCAGTACTTAGGTACTGCTGCTGCTGCTGCTAAGTTGCTGCAGTCGTGTCCGACTCTGTGTGACCCCATAGACGGCAGCCCACCAGGCTCCTTATCCATGGGATTCTCTAGGCAAGAGTACTGGAGTGGGGTGCCATTGCCTTCTCTGATACTTAGGTACACTTGACACCAAAACAAACAGCCGGCCTCTCTCCAGGATTTGTTTATTTTATCACTGCTCTTCAACCACTCCAGTGGACAGTTGCTTTCTTACTTGAGCCTTTCCTCTTTCCCCAGGGCTGTCTATCCCCCAAGCCACAGCCTTTCTCGTGTGCTCTGTCTCCCCCTCATCGTCATCACCACTGGCCTCCAGGCCGAGCTCCTGCCGCTGTACCTTCGTGCAGGGCCGCCAGCATCCCTGCCTCTGGTCTCAGCTCTCTCCCGTGCATCTTGATCGCTCTGAGACACCACTCTCATTTTGCCCGGTGCTTTCCGGAGCTCCAGCCTGCCTGGCCATCCTCAGCTGTGGCCCCTGGGCCCTCTGCAGTGTGTCTGCCTTCCTGCTCCCCTATGGGAACCTTCCACTCCAGCCAAGCCAGTTACCGCCCCTCCTCTAAGCCTCACTTGTCTGTTTCTTCCTCTGCGCATTTGCTCGCAGTGGTGCTGTTCTCTCTCCAAGCATCTTCCTCCAGCTCCACTTAAGAGTTAAGTACTATCATTCCCCTCTAGGGCATGCAGGTATTTTTACTCTTCAATTTATGACCATAGTGAATCTAAGTCTCTCTGGGGGAGGACCCGGGCCTTCCTCTGTGTGGTCACCACAGGCTGGTGCAGAAGCGAGTGCCCTGGGCTGCGGGGGCATTGAATCCGACCCTCTTCTCGGAGAGCTCGGCCCTAGGTGAGCCTGTGAGGTAGCCAGCTGGGTCCACCTTGATTTTTTTTTTTTCCCCAAGGAAAGCCAGAAGCTTCCATTCCCCTGTGAAATTGCTTAATTAACATTTTTTTCATATCATACTTAAAGATGGTAACTTCCAGGGGAACACAGTTCCTTAAAATGACAATTGAAAGACTATCTCACGTGCAGCTTGGCTATGAAATAGCAGTACATTCTGTGTACCAATACAAAATGGAGTTAACAGCGCTGCTTTTCAGGATGGCTTCTGGATCTGTAAAAGTAGATTTTTCTAGGAAGTCAGGAGTTGAAGGGTCATTCAGTGAACCTGGGATTTAAATGGTAGGATAATCTGGCAGTGGTCACTGTTTACAGATGAATTTAGTAATATAACATCTCTGTTAGTAATGTAACCCGATGCTTCTAATAGCCCCTGGTTATTTTCATTTTTATGAAAATATTCCAGTGAAATAAATTTTTACATGGAATTTTTTTAGATTGACGTTAAAGGGGGCCGGTCTGTAGAGCGGGGTTAGTTGGTGCAGAGGGTGCCAGTGTGTTGGGGAGGATGCCGGCCCTTTCCAGGTTAGACAAGTGAGAGAAGGTCACGGGGATGCACCAGCCGCCCCCTCTCACGGGCCGAGAAGACACAAGTGAGGCGGCCTCGGCGGGTGTGCAGAGAATTCCCACACAGGTGCCGATTCCAGATGAATTGCAGTTTACTGCCCCCCCACCTCGGGCTCTTGTGACATAGTCATCTGCCCATCCCCTTTTTATTGAGTCTCTTCAGCCATGCCAGGGATCCTGAGATATATGGGCTGTAATCCCGCCTGCAAGTTGCTTCAAGTCTAGTGGGAGAGAAAAAAGAAGCCTCACAACCACAGGAGTACCGGAGATGGGCTGATGAGTGTTTCTCAGTTCCTGAACGACCAGCTTAAAAAGTTAGTAGTAACAAGAGGAAGCAGTTTGCTTTCAAAGCCACATAATCTCTCTTATATTCCTTATGTCACCTCTGTGGGGACCTTTGATTCCAGTCTTGTCTGTCTCTCTCAAATTTTTATTGGCGTATAGTTGTTTTACAATGTTATGTTACTTTCTGGTATACAGCAAAGTGAATCAGCTATATGTGTGTATATTATATATAATCCCCTCTTTTTTGGATTTCCTTCCCATTCAAATCACCACAGAGCATTGAGTAGACTTCCCTGTGTTAGACAGTCTATTCTTAATTAGTTACCTATTTTATACACTTGTTGTTCAGTCGCTAACTTGTGTCCAGCTCTTTGCAACCCCATAGACTGCAGCAGGCCAGGCTTCTCTGTCCTTCAGTATCTCCCGGAGTTTGCTCAGACTCATGTCCATTGAGTCAACAATGCCATCCAACCGTCTCAACAGTCGTGTATATATGTCAATCCCAGTCCAGCCCACCCCCTCTTTCCCCCTTGGTATCTAATGTGTTCTCTAGGTCTGTGTCTCTATTTTTGCTTACAAATGGGTTCATCTGTACCACTTTTCCAGATTCCTCATATATGCATTAATATATGATATTTGTTTTTCTCTTTCTGACATACTTCACTCTTATGTGACAGTCTCTAGGTCCACCCATATCTCTGCCAATAGCAAAATTTCATTTCTCTTAATGAATGAATACTAGTCTGTTGCATATATGTTCCAGTCTTGTCTCTCATATCCATGATGAGAGAACCCAGACACCTTCCTAGCTCTTGGGAGAAAAGCCGTTTCTGAGTACTGACCAATAGAATGGGTACAAATCAGGAAGGAGGGGGAATACTTTTCTACTGTATATAATTAAGTTATGGTAAGTTTTCTTGGTTTATTTATGGAAGCACCTTGATTTGTTATTTAATTGTGGACGAGCAGACAAAGGAGATGAAGACGCCGTGTTTGCTCACCTCTTGAGTTGTGGTGTGCCCAGGTTGACGCAGAGGTACAATGTCAGGTGCTTGGATTCCTGGGGTGACAGCAGTCTTGGACCCCGATGTCCTAAAGTAGGTGGTCCTTGGGAGCTGTCCTTTGAAAAGCTGAAAAGCTTGGGTTCACAAGTCAGAGAGCGAAAATGGCAGACAAGACAGAACTGCAGAAACAGAGAGGCTGTGACGAGGCTCATCTGGGGGTCCATCCGCAGTGCTGTAGAAGGTGAGGGTGGGAAGAGAGCTCGTTTCCAGCCTCGGTGCCAGGAAGGCATTTGAGTTATTGCAGACAAGATGGGTGGGACACGGATGATTGGCACTGGGTTAAGAAACTTCAGGCTCAGGGAGTGGAGGGAGTGGATGGAGCACAAGTGGAGAAAACGGTGGGTCTTCAGGGGAATCTGATCAAGTCTCTCCCCAGCTTATGATCCTTCAGGGGATAAAGTCCAGAGCCCAGAATGTGGTTTCGTAGCCTAGCAAATCTGGTCCCCGACCTTCTGGCACACTGCCCCCAGCATGCGCACGTGCAGTGTACACACACACACTCTCTCTCTCTCATGCACACACACGCACGCACACACACACACACACACACTTGCTTGATACAGTGCCCCCAGCATGCACACATGCAGTGTACACACACACACACACTCTCTCTCTCACTCTCTCTCCCCACAGAACACAAGCTGCTTTCTGTTCTTCATTCCCCTCTGCTGGCTTTCTAGGCCTTCAGCATTCAGTGTGGATAGCACATCTCCCAGAGCAGCTCATACGTGGCCCCTGGGAAGCTCATCAAAATGCAGATTCTGATTCTGAGGGTCTGGAATGGGGTTCCGGTTGCTGCGTGTCTGACTCACTCCCAGAAAGCGTGGACACTGCTGCTCCAAGGGCCACCCACCAAGCAGGAAGGATCTAGAACAGCAGTTCCAGACAAATCAGAATCATCTGGAGAGGTTTTTTTTGTTTGTTTAATTCCCGTTGCCTGGATTCCCCTTCCCTCTAAATTCTGATTTCATTGCTCTGGAATACAGAGCATTGGGATTTTAAAGTTTTCCAGGTGATTCTGATGTTCACGTTGAGAACCTGGGTGACTGAAGTCTTCCCTGACTCCCCAGGTCTGGGCTGTGATGGACACCCATGGCGCACTGGACCTGAGTCTTATGCCTACCATGTCTGTCTCCGAGGGGGCGTCTGTTCTGTGCTCTGGGGAGCTGTGCAAGGTTTCTAGGATGTCCAGTAGACCTGGTCCCTGGGCTCAGAGCATCCACAGTGTAGAAGAAGAACCATCACTCAGCATAGTGCCTGAGTCGGGGGTTTGGGGGGCACTGCGGGGAGGCTTAGTCGGTGTTTATTGAATGAATGAAGAGGAGGAAAGGGAAGGAAGAACGGAAAGAAGGATGGTGGGGGATGGGTGCCTGATTTAAAACAGACATTTCATTATTCTGGGTCCACCTCCCTGCCTCGCCATTTCTAGCCATCACCTTGTAGGAATGAGTGGAAATGAATAAACAAGTGATTCTGAAGGGGAAAAACCTTGACAAGCAAGTATTATCATATATCCCATTTCGTCCTCATGCTCTTTGCACCAGGTATGGTCAATACCGCTCAAAGTCCCCACTTTAGCACTTAAAGCAGTGTTCTTCCCATTTCCTGATGCAGCAGTGTTGGGCCTATAGGTCTGTAAAGTCGTGTTCGGCAGCTGGGTCTTTAACATCTCTTTGGTGACCACTTCCTGACAGAAAGGGTTTTAACCCTGGTTTGCACTCAGCCTTCCCATCTCTGCAACATGCTGAGTGCTCTAGTGAAAAAGTCAGAAGGGTTTTGAAATGCTAATGCACAGCTGTTGACAGGTACGAATCCCCATCAGCCTGGAATGTCACACCTGTTCAAAGTAATTGAGCGTCCTTGAGGATCATCTCCTTTAAAACCCAGAAATGTGACACCAGGTTGCTTCCAGCTGAGAGAGAACACTTCCCCCAGACTTCAGCAGCAATTTTGTCTCAGTAAATTAGAAAAGAAATCATCACAGGATTCCCCCCACCACCAATGTTTCTGTATAGCTTTAGGCATGTGTGTCTAGGGGGTGTGTGTGTGTGTGTGTGTGTGTGTGTGTGTATGACACATCAATTGGGTGCCTCCTCTCTTATGCTAAGTCACTTCAGTTGTGTTCAACTCTTTGCTACCCCATGAACTGTAGCCCGCCAGGTTCCTCTGTCCATGGGATTCTCCAGGCAAGAATACTGGAGTGGGTTGCTAGTTAATCTTAATAATTTATTTTTTGAAACTCTTCAGGCACATTTAGCTCATTTACTAATATATTACTTTAAAAATGCTTGTTGAAGGTCTCTTCTATTTTAAATATAATAAATTTCCTGTAGCAAAATAGAGAACACTAAGCACAAAAGAACCCCCCACCAATAATCAATATTAACATTTTGGGTATATCTTTCTAGTCTTTTCTCTGTGCATACGTGTAATATGTCTACATGCATGACTTTTTAAAAACCATTTGGGATGATATTTTATATGCCACACAACTTGCTTTCTGCTTCCCAGAGTCTGAAAGGTTTCTCTGTCTTTACAGAGTTGCCGAAACAATGACTCTGATGCTTGTATAACTTTTTCAAAAACTGTGTATTATTATCTTTTTACATGACTTCCTGCTTTAAGCAAGAGTAAAAATTTCTAGCATTTATATTATTATACATTATCCTATTTATATTGTATTTATTATAAGATATCCTTGGAATTTGGGAACCACAGGAAACAAATCTCTTTTTTTTTTTGGTTGCAGGCCATGTGGAATCTTAGTTTCCCAGCCAGGGGTCGAACCCATGCCCAGAAATGCAGAGTCTTAATCGCTGAATCTTTAAGGAAGTCCCAGGAAACAAACTCATATTCATTTTCAGTGGAGAAATACCACACTTGAGGAAGATTTGCAGGTCATTCCTTTGGGGAGTGGCAGCTGAAAGCTTTTTAAAGATATTGTGTATTTTCCCAAAGGCAAGCAAAAAATATCTCCACCTCATTCGGCAAGCGCATCTTGGGTTCTGGGGGCCATACTAGGTGAAACAGGATAGTACTGTAGCCCTGGCCTCGAGGGAGCTTATGTGGCCATTGGAGGGGTGGAGAAGACAGTAAATAGTCAACAGGCACATAGATGTCATAACTACCAGCCGTGACAGTCTAGACAGCCAGAAGGCCCTCTGGATCCAACGGCTCTGAAAAGGCATCCAGTTCTGCGTTACTTGGGGCTCCCCTGGTAGAGAATCAGCCTGCAATGCAGGAGACCCAGGTTCAACTCCTGGGTTGGGAAGATCCCCTGGAAAAGAGGTAGGCTACCCGCTCCAGTACTCTGGCCTGGAGAATTCCATGTACTGTATAGTCCATGGGATCACAAAGAGTCAGACACGACTGAGCAACTTTTTCTTCTCTGTTACTTATTTTTTAATATCACTAAGATTGTCACCAGAGAGTGGCTTGGACAATGCAAGCACATTTAGGTATTATAATTTATGACAAACAAATGAAATCCAATACCATTGGCTCCAATTGAATGTGTCATAAACCAGTCTCCGGTTCCTCATCCACGTGGGCTCAGTGATACATCACTGAAGATACGGAAGGAGAAGCTAGAAGAGCTAGCGGAAGACAGCTGCAATTTTTGTTCTTCCCTTCTGTGAGCCTCATCCCCCTTCAGTCGTGGAGGATGCTGGTGAAGTTAACCAAAGCCAGCACCTCGAGGTGACGATGTATAACCAGTCCTCGTTGTCCATCGGTGCTTTGGATGAAGGAAAGATGATGCAGTTTCTGATTCTTAGTCACCCTCCCTGACTCCAGCCCAACCCGCATTCCAGTTCACCCTGCCCTCATTATGAAGCAGAAAAGACTGCCTAAGGCCTGGTTTATTTACCTAATAAACTGGCTGTTGTATGGCCTGGGAAATGCTAAAATTTTTCAGCCAAGAAATCCTAGTAACAAGCAAACAGAGGTCCAGCAGTCAGGTTTCTGAAGAAACAACAAAATGAAGGTCAGCTAATATGGCCATTATTCCCCTTCCTGGTGGCCATGACAGCGCTGGGGTTTATTTGAAGATCCCAGACTTCGAATCCTTGCTCGCATTGTTCGCTGCCCAAGTATTTCAGGCTGTGCCAACAGCTTCAGATATTAATGTATTCGAGAGATCAGTGAATGAAGAATTCCTCTGCACTTTTTTTTTCCCCTTTTTAATTTTTTTTTTTTTCTCCCTTTGCCATACACTTTGTTTGTAGTGTTCTTTGTCTGCCAGACGTTGCCGGGCATTTCTAATGAGGAAGCAAAGAATTGCAGAAGGAAAAAGGCAAGAGGCGGTGGTGGTGGGGGGTGCGGTGTAGGGAGAAGAAAACAGGCGAGGAAACACAGGGCGTGTTTAGCACTTTAACCGTAAGGTGACGTTTTTACAAGCTAGTCAGGTGCACGGGACACGCTGAGGACCACAGAGTCCAGGATGCTGGTGCAGAGAATACAGTTCTGGGAACAGCCAACTCACTGCTTAGCTTCTCGCCACAATAAACGCACTTTTATTTTTGAGCACCATTTTCCCTGCAGGACAGCTGGCCTCGATGCTGCTCTAAGTGTTCATCTCAGCTTGCATGATTGCAGCCACCTCACTAACCCACCCCGGGCGGCCGCTACATGGGGGAAAAAAATCACAGCATTTCCTACTCCTGGTAACCTACTGCTACAGGATAATTGGTGGCTGTTTGTGAAGAACTTTATCACTGCAAAACCCAGAAAGGTCTGTCTGAGAGCTGGTTGCTGGGGCTAGGCAAAGTGGGGAGGGCTCTGAAAATCACATTTCTGCAAAGGCAGTGAGCTAGTAATTAATTTTTTAGCATCACTCGATCCTCGGACTCGTCCTTCCGTGCTGTACGCACAGGGGGCTGGTTTTGCAGACTGTCCTTTGATACCACATGGAAATGTTAATGAGATGAAACCAGCTAAAGGGCTCTTTAGACAGCAGTGCTCCGGGGAAGGCCGAATGAAACGCAGACCCTCCGAGGGCTTCTCCTCCGCACAAGAAGTCCCTTTGTTTCTCGTCTTATAAACCAGAGGCATGTCTGAAATTGCAGGGAAAGTGAGAGGGGCCAGAGAGTGGGCGCCTGGGGCTCGGCTTTCTATGTTTTTTAAAAGGGGGAGGGGGAAACGATTCTCTGGTTATTCGCGCCTGAGTTTGGTAGGCAAGCGCAGGGTGTTTTTGAAGTTCCGAAGGAAGGTTCTCTGAAGATGTGAGCGGGATCTGTCTTTCACTTGGACTTAATTAAGAAACTTGCTGGCTTTGTCTGTAGGGGGCCCATTACGTGCAAGCTGCAGCCCCCTCTGAATAGGGGCTCAGCCTGGAAAGTGTATACATTCCACACCGCCTTTGTGTCGTGTTGCCAAACTGGAGGCAGAGGCAAGTGGGGACAGGGCTCTGCCAGAGGCCATCCCGTGCTGCCCCCAGTGCCAAACAGAGCTACTGCCAGTGCACGGGTGTCCCTTGGAGGCCTGGACCGAGTGGGTCTTTTACAAGATGAATCTCGTAGATACACAGGTGGTCGGGAGTCGGAGTCCTGCTTTGGCGCCCCGATCACTGGCTGGAGAATGGACCCGGGAGGCACTCAGCGTCCTGGGAACGAGCGTTCAGTCTCTAAATCCGGGGTGGCGGGAGCCCAGCTTCGGGTGCCGTCTCCCCCCGAACTTGCTTCCCCCTCGCCACCCCCATCACCACCCCCGGAAGCCCAGGGAGAAAGTTTGCCTGGCCACTGTTCTTGTAACCTTGAGAATAATTTCCCCCTGGTGGGCTACTGTGGCCTACCCTATTTAGAACAAAGTTGCTGAATGCTGGAGGATAAAGAACAGTGGGAAGGCTGTGAGCAGTGGTTAATCAGCTAATTCGCATTTCAAAAGACACTAATAAGAGGTGATCAATTCAAATAAAGCCCCGGGTATGAGTACTTTCCTCACCCTGCAAAGCCTGCCTAGCGGGGCTCTCAGCCCCTCCTGCTTCTCTCCCCCTGCCTGGCTCCTCCCTTCCCCTTTGATGCTGTCGGGACCTCCCAGGGTACCTGCGCCTCCCAGGGTACCAAGCCCGGCAGACCTTCAGCTTCTTCCAGGCTGAGACCAGCTGCTCCCAGTAGCCCCGGCCCTGGCCCTTGTTTCCCTGGACTCTCTGTTCCCCTACTCCACCCACCCCCGCACCTGTTCAGCTTGACAAACGAGTGCCAGTCTCTTCTCTCCCAAATGTGTGGTAACTGTCTCTATCTCTCCAGCTCTGGGACATCCGACAGCCTCCGGTCACCTCTGTCCATTCACTGGCTTGGCTGTGATGAGAGGGACCCTCCTCGTTAGTCTGGCATTAAGTGTCCTGCCCCTGGGACCCCCTTTGTGTCAGCCTGAGTGGTCTGATGGGCCTCGAAGTGGCCCCACGACATCTCTGTCCCTGCCACCTCTCTGCCCCTGCTCCACGCCTGCTGCCCACACAGAGTCGGGTGGGCCGCGTCTTGAGCTTTTCCAGCAGGACTCCTCGTAATTGGGTCTTTCTGCAGTTCCAGGCTAATGGGCCTGTCCTGGAACTAGTGTCACTCACCCAGCGACTGGAAAATCACCCCGCCAGCCAAGTGGCACTGTAGAAATAAAGCCGTAAATGCCAGCAATCAAGTGATTTTGTTTCAGCCAGGAGTTCAGTTCAAGTGTTGGGAAATGAGCTTGTCAGAGCTTGCTTTCCGCCTCCTCTCCCAACCCTTGGCAAAAAGTAAAATATTGTCACCATTGATAGAACACGCCTATAAAAGGGAGTGGGGTGAGGGCGGAGTCCTGGAGCATCCTTGACCCGGATGCAGAAGCCACATCACCGTGTTCAACGCATCTGGCTTTTTCTGCGGCCCTGATGTATGTGAAGCGTCTTTTGAGTGTGGTCCTTGGTGTTCAGAATCCCAGAGCACTTTAGCCCCACCGTGCCCCAGGACTCCATCAGGAACTCCACTGCCAGCCTAATTACATACTCCGAATGAAAGACATCTCATCTTCTGGCCGCGAGCAACATGGAATGTCCCTGAACTCCATTCCTGACAACCTAACGACAGTTGGGGATGTCCTCGAAAGCCCCAAGCTGACCGCTGACCTGGAGGGGAGAGGAGATGGCCAGTCTCCAGGTCTGTCACCCACGATAAAGGCCTTCTGCTTAGTGTACCCTCTGGCTATCAGAAGCATCTTTATCTGCATCTTATTTTGACCCTGAATCATTCTGGAAGGAGTCCCACTTTCAGAAGGAGTGTGGACCGCGTGACCTGCCAGGTCCACTTCCACGTGGGCAGGGACCAGCACTCCAGTCACCACCAGGGGCTCGGGGCCCAACAGGCTCTCCCTCGGGACACAGGACTTCTTTGCTGTCTGTCAGCTGAAGGAGAATCAGGCTCCGTAACACAGTCCAGCTTTATATCAGAACAAGCTCTTGGCTATGAACAGAAAGTATCCCTGATTACTGAAGTACAGAAGAAAGGTGTTAGAAGGATATTGAGTGGTTTGAAAAATCACTCATGGAGAAGGCTGGAGAATCAAACTAGAACATGGGAAGAAAACCACAGGCGGCTGGATCATCCCCACAACCCCATCACGGAACCATCTCGTAGGACTTCTCATTGCCATGACTACTGGCTGCTCCCCGGGCCCGCCATCCGCTAACCCCACCAGTGCTGACCAGCAGAGGCTGTTGCCGGGAGAGGGCTGCCTCTGATGTCCCTAGAGAACCACTGTTGTCTGGCTGTGTGCTGGTGCTTGTTGGGAGGCAGGGGGTTGCCAGTGTTTGGCCCTTCTAGTCTTGCCTCCTACTAAGACTCATATGGCTAAAAATTCCTCCCTTGTTAAAAAAAAAAAAAAAAGGATTCAGATGCTAAGCAGCTGAGAAACTTGTGTCCACTTCAGACTTGCAGCTCACATGGGAAAAATCCATTAGTTGTGTCCCATTCTTTTGCAACCCCATAGATAGAGAAGCCTGGCGGGCCACCGCCGTGGACTATAGCCAGCTAGGCTTCTCTACTGGGATGGGTAGCCATTCCCTTCTCCAGGGGATCTTCCTGACCCAGGGATCAGACCCCAGTCTCGTACATTGCAGGCAGATTCTTTACCATCTGAGCCACCAGGGAAGCCCACATGAGAGTTACTTGCCAAAGATGGACATCTTCTCCAAGACTCATCTCATTGAGCCACGGAGATTTACCCAAGACAAACTATGTAATTTGTGAGGTCCAGTGAGAAATTAAAGTGCAGGGCCCCTTATTTAGAAATTATTAAGACTATCATGATGGTGACAGCATAGGACTTCTAAGCATGGGACCTTGTGTCACTACTCAGGTGGCTTTTCCGGAACAGGGCCATGGGCTTCTAGTTGAGTCTTGGGGCCCTTGTCAGGTCTTGTAAGTGGATTCCGGTAGGTCAGTGTTACTTCACTGTTTCCTGCCCACAGCTTGAGGTGTGATTATGATTTCCCCCATTTTACAGATAGGGCAGATGGGGCTGGAGAACAGTGGAGCTGTATATTCCAAGCTACGTCTTCTGACCCTGAAGTTCCCCTCTGCCTACACCATGTCACACCACGTACCAGGAGCTTACAGAGCAAGAGCTGTGTGATGCTCCCTGGAAGGTACGCTTTTGGGGCATCGTCTCCAAAATTGTTAATGTTGTGGGAAAAAGACTCTACCTGCAATGCGTGAGACCTGAGTTCAGTCCCTGGGTTGGGAAGATCCCCTGGAGGAGGGCATGGCAACCCACTCCAGTATTCTTGCCTGGAAAATCCCCATGGACAGAAGAGCCTGGTGGGCTACAGTCCTTGGGGCTCACAAAGAGTCGGACACGACTGAGCACTTAGCACACAAGTATGGATGTGTGTGTGTGAGATTGATGCCCTAGGACCTTGAGCAAGTCATTTACTCAACTTCCCAGGGCTTCAGTTTTCACATCTGTGAAATCCTTGGCCTTCTGTCATAAGATAGGGTTGATGCCTCTCTGCCCTGCTCACCCGTCAGGCACATCTCATTCTTGATATTAGTGCACACTCTGGGGCCCACATGCATTCCCTCTCTTCCAGCTCCCCTTCTGCCTTCAGTGTCCCCCTGGGGTTCAACCCCTTGAATGTCCAGCTTGCGCTACCTGCCAGCTTCTACCCATACCACCCCAAGACCCCTTCTGTCCACAAGATGTTCCGTATGGGCTTCCTGTGTTCACAGTCCTAATGACCAGCGTTCTTCCTGCTTCCTCCGCCTTCTCCTTTCTCTCCTGTGTTTATGTGTGTGTCCTTTCCCCCTCCTGGTTCCCAGAGAGCCCACCTCAGGCGGTGCCTTCTGCAGAGCCGGGTCTATTAATCCCACCTGGCTTATTGATGTCTCTGGACTGTCTGATGTCTCTCGACTGTCTCTTTCTCCTTTTCTGTTTTTTTCCTACCCTTTTCTCAATTCTCTTGACACTATATGACATTAAGGCTTTTTTAAAAATAAGATTTATTATATTTATAAAATACAAGATTGTTTGACGTATTTTTAATTTAAAAATCATAGCTCTCAAACAAAATATAGCTTTCTTTAAAAAGCTATTATTATGAATTTGTTTTTATTGCTATGGTAGTCTTTAACTGATTCTTTTTCCCCTTAAAGATTTTTTTTTTTTCCATTTTAAACCCAGGGAAGGAGAAATTTCCAAAGGTTATTAGTTCATTAGCTGTTAGAAGGAATAATTGATCTGTCAACTCAAAGGATTTACAAGGATTTGGCTCACAGGATTCATGAAAGCAGTGGCATACGTTTAAGTTCTACCTCAAAAGAAAACATTTCAGAAGGGGCTTCCCTTACTTTCCTGGAGATAAAAATTAGCATCTCTGTAGTGATGAAAGGCCCCTGATTTTTTTTTTTTTTAAGAGCCTCTCTATCTTAAGGCGGCATATGCACCTATACCTGAGATAATTGGATGCGTATTTCAACCTAAAGGATGGATTATAAATAAATATTATAAAGTTTTGAGTTTCTTCTACTGTTGTTGTTGTTTTTTTTTTTTTTTACCCCTATTAAAGGAATGGAACACAACTAACATTTCTTCAACCTCAAATGGGGTTTGCTTTTTTTTTTCTTTAAGCAAATGCACCCAAATTGGGTTTGGTTCACAAAGGAGAGCCTGACTGCAGAGCTAACAGACCCATCATTAGCCACCCCTGCCCTCTCAAATGGCCTGTCCATTCCCCTGCTCACAATATGGGCGAAGGCCGTAAACAAGGGATCCCAGAGCGCTCCGGACAAGAAACATACAATGGAGTGGGATAAATTTCTTTAGCATAAATAGCAGTCTCCAAGGGTGACTGGTGTGAATGGATTCCCGCTGTGAGGGTCTCTGTGCCTACAGAGGAGATCTGTGGCTTTAAGAGCTATGGTCCCACCCCCTGGGCTGTGGAAGTGCTCAGTCTCCCCCGCTGGGCTTGGTCAGAAGGCCCCCTGTGGGCCTCCTCTTTCCTTTCAAGCTGTGAGTCCTAAGGAACTCCGTGACAGCTCCTCTTTCATTCTGCTGTGCAAATCCTTGAGCTGTTCCTAGTGCTTTCAAAAGGGAAATATAGGACATTTTACTTATTCTGTCCAGCAGGAGCATTGGAAGCCTGGTAAGACCCAGGATTATTCCGGCAGTGAGCCTGGCAGAGATCTTCCTCTTTGTGATGACTCGAAATTCCCTAAGATGACCACTAACTCAGTTTATACCTCCTACCTCCGTCACATCATGCCCTGTGGGCTGCCATCTGTCTGAAGACGTGCTTCCTGCTGGCCAGTGTCTGGATACCCAGACAGGAACTATACCAGTAGAATTAGGTGCATCCATGGGTACATGTCAAGGGTTAATTTCTTCGCAGCCATGAGCCAAAATATTCAGGTTCTAGAGTAAACCATAACTTTAGAAGAATTAAACAGTGCATGTTCACTTTTCAAAACAAAACAGTGCCCTGATTCATCCATCCCGATCACGATCCCAAGAGTCAATCACTTTGAACTGTTTTTGCTTGTCCTTCTTCAAGTGATTCCTTGCATATTAACACATCATTTTTTATTTCTAAACTGTAGACATTACCTATTGACTTCCTGGTCTGATACACAGGGTTTCACTCACTGGGTTCTCAACCTCATTGTTTCTAAGATCCTGGTTTTTATTCCTCTGTGTATTACTGTTGTCACTTTCAGTAATACTTAAATCTCTACTTCCAGTTCCATGGGTGGTACACAGTATATTTGCCTCACGTTTTTTCCCAACCTCTTCTCATCTCACAACCCTTCACTTCTGTCAGATGTTGATAATTTGCATTCTATTTTGATCACGATTAAGATTTCTAAACTGTGGTTGTTTCCAAGTTAAAAGCCGATAAATAGCTTTCAGGTTATTTTATCTGTGTGAATGCTGTGCGCTGAAAATCCAAGACGTGCACTGTGGTTGATTATATTTCCATCTGTGTAATTCCTAACTCATAATCCCTGTGTTAGTCAAAGGAGAATGTTGAGATCTATTCTTTTTTTTAAATTCCATCGTTGGTTTAAAACCGTGCCACATTTTGGTTTGCTAAAATTGTTTTCAGATTTCTTTTTGTTGTTGTTATTTTTAAATTCTTCTGATTGTTTTTTTCTTTTTCTTGTTGTGAGAAGAAACTTGTCTTTTTCACCACACCTGATATCTTTTGAATCCATTTCATTCTTCTAGAAGCCCATGAACTTCCTGTTTTAATTTGCTTATTCTAAATTACTTATTACTTATGCCATACAAAACTTACCCTGCCTTTTATATTTCTTGGATATTCTGATTGCCTTCAGTTTTCCATATATTCATTCCCTTTATTTGTCTTGAAGTTTTTCTAAACTGAATCTCCCTTTTTTCCCGGAAACCTACATCCTCAAGCCCTCAGGCTTTCTGTTCCAATCTGAGTGGGATTATGGCTCTGTAAACAGTATTTATTGCCAAATCAAGTGATATGCCACTGCTCTATTTTCTATCACTTTTTCCCCCCCAGATAACTGGTTATTCCCCTTTTTCTTCTGTTCACTTTTCCATGCACTTGTGGATAATTCTTTCCAATATATCAACATGTCTTTAAAATGCCTCACAATGCTAATTTCTCTGTGGGAAAATTCATCAGATAATCTCAGTGTTTTTATTTATCTTTTGGTTGGTTTGTTGTTTGCTTTTTGTTTATTGGTTTTCCTAGTAGTTTTCCTTCTAGGTTCCTCGTCTGCTTTAAGCGAGGTTATTTTGGGTCCCCCCACCTGGGGTTTTTGGACTGTTTGTCACTGTGGTATTTCTATTTGTTGTTGTTCTGTGTGCTTATACTACTTCTCTGATCTCTCTTTCTCAAAAGTTTTAGTCCTTATTTTGCTGAACCACATCCTTTCTAAGAAAAGGGGCAAGAATGGTATGCCTTATGAATTCTCACACGTAAAAATGCTTTATTCCACCTTCATGCTCAGTTGGTGGCTTGTCTGAGTATAGAGTTGTGAATTATAAATTACTTCAGGTTTTGCTTTAATATCTAGCGTTGCTGATGACAAGTCCACCCAGACTGATTCTTGTTCCTTTGTTTGTGACCTGTTTTTATTTACCATTGACATACTGTTTGTTTATTATTCAGGAGGCTTTTAGAATCTTCTACTGTTGCTGTCAGAACAACAGAACAATGCATCTGGTTGTGGGTCTTTTCATTTGTAGAAGCTCTTATTCTTGATTGTTCTTTATTTGTTGGATTCTGTTCTTGTTTTTATAGATGCAATATTTTCCCCAAGTCTCTTCAAGAATGCTAGAGTCTTTTATCATGTTGTGTTTTATTTTTCAGTTCTCTTCTTCTATCAGAATTATCTCTGTATCCTCTATGGTCAGTTTTTCTATTTGTTTACTGATGCTTTCTTGGTCATGGTATGGACTTTGCTTAACTGCTTTGATGAATCCTCGGGATGAGTTTGTACACACGAACCTGTAAGTAGAAAGGCTGAGGGAGCTCTGTGTATACAGATGGATCCGGTTGACTGATAGGCCTCATTGCCAGGTTGCGGAGGACCCCCTTCCCACCCCTCACAATATGCCACAGGCGGAGGACTCAGCTCTAGGACAGCAGCACCCACACTGGTAGCTTTGGTGCCCCAGGGAGCTTTTGCCCAATTTCCTTAGGGAAAGCACTCCTCGTTTTTACATAGGTGTCAACACTTGGTTTTGCTACTTGGTAGGTGGGAAGGTTCATATAAAGATCTTCAGTGAGACCTGTGCTCAGTTCCATTTCTCTCACTCTCTTGCTTGGTGTCTCTCAGTCTGGAGCCTCCCAGGAACCATGCTTGTTACTATTAGCAAGTTGGCACCCTCTTCAGTGGTTTCTCAGCCACTGCTTCCTCCTCACCTTGCGTAGTCAGCCCTTCCACATTTGTCCTCTAGAAATCTGGGGAAAGCTCTCTTTCACCAGTGCTTCCTCCCCAGTTCTGTTCATGGTGGTGGAGCTGTGCCTTCTCTTCTATGCCTTTCTGCTTTATCTCCTCTTGAACAGTTTCTTTCAGAGCAAATCTGATCTTATGTCTGTTACTGCTATTCATCTGCCCAAATACTCACACAGAGATCTTAGATGTCCTTAGTAAGCTAAAGTTCAGGGCCCATCCATGCCTGGGATTTAGGCCAGCAAGTATTCTTTGAGTGTATACTACAGTAGGGATCATGGGATGCATAAAGATATAAATGATACATTCCCAATCTCTCAATCTAGTGGGAAGCCCATAGCTTAGGTAAAGCCAGGCCCAGAATTATGGGGATTTTTAGACATTCTGTGTTTTGGTTGGAAGGAACCTCAAAGGCTTGCCAGGAACAAACCTGGCAATACTTCTCCAGGAATTGATACAGTGAAAAGCCACGTGACAGCTCATTCATTCTTCATAGATTTTAGGATTGTAAGGAACCATCCTAGAAGTTCATCAGATGCGTACCCTGCCTCAAGGGGAAGTAGGACATGGATCTAAATATTTCAGTATAGGAGATAAGACATGTATCTAAGTATCTCTTCAGTACAAGGCAAAATGAGATAAAAGGTATAAGAGGAATAAGATAAGATAAAGATAAAGGGATAAGATAAATGTAAAATGTTACAGAAATTTAAAGAGTGAAGAGGTGACTTCATGCAAGCGTGCATGTGGAATAAAGGAAATTAAAACAGACTCGTTGAAAGACAGCAGACTTAGACAACCTAGATGAAGGGGAGGAGAGGGCGTTACTCAGATGAGTCCAGGGTACAAGGAGAAATTTGTCTCGACTGGAGCCAGAATTTCCAAGATGCTCATCGTGTGTCATCATGAAGTGATACTCCTGCCTTAGAACGTTGCTTCATAATTGAAGCATAGGTTTTCTCTGACCACTCGTTGCTCAGTCGAGGGTCTTTATTCTTCCACCAATTTTTATATCTCAGAACCACAAAAATATAGCTCCTCCACTCCTGCCCTCCTGTTATTCCACCCAGGGAAGCCCCTGCCACATGAAGTCAGCTTCTCCTTTCCAGCCTCCTCTGGCAGATAGTGTCTGGTTTTCTTTGTTAAGATTTTTTCAGTGTGGTCCATTTTTAAGTCTTTATTGAATTTGTTACAATATTGCTTCTCTGTTTTATGGCTTGGGGTTGTTTTTTTTTTTTTTTTTTTGGCTTGTGGGATCCAAGCTCCCCGACCAGGGGTCGAACTTGTGCCCCCTGCATTGAAAGACAAAGTCTTCACCGTGATACCGCCAGGGAAATCCCAGGCAGAGAGTTTTGATCGACTCCCTCACCACCCACTTCAGCCCCCTCCTAACTCTCCTCTCTGCATTACAGAGGTTGGAAAGTTACGAGGTACATTTCTCAGACTCCTTGCCACTGAGATTCCACATCTTTCCTGGCTTCCACCTTAAAGACGTGAAAATAGCAGTGGCCACCGTGAGGTGTCAGCGAAACGCTGAGAGACCGGGTCTTCTGGTGGGCATGGGGTTGGGAACGTTCGGCTGTTGACGCGGAGCCCAGCTAAGACCGTAGGGCCAGTTCTTGTCCTGGTGTCACGTGACTGGCTGCTGCAGCGGCGCTGCCCGGCTGTCACCTTGTGTGGTCGGCCCTCTTGGTCCCAGTTATATGTCCTCCAGATCTGGTTTTCGGCTTGTGCTGAACATCTGGTGCTCCTTTTTTTCTTTTAAGCCCCCTTTGCCCAACCTAGCTAGAGTGACTGTTGTCATCAGCAACTAAAACCCCATTGATATGATCTGTCTTGACCTTCCAGCCACCCACCCTTGCTCCTTGAGGATTTGGGCGCTCAATCCCCAGTTCTCTCTTACTCTGCTTCCTGCCATCCTGCAGTGGGATGACCCATCCACCGTTCTAACTTCATCGTTTCTCCGTCTCCATGGCTACAGCCTGGCGGCGGTATATCCGGAGTGGAATCACCTGTAAAAGTTTCTCTGCCTCCTCTCATCCCTCTTCCCCACTCCACTCAGAGCGCCCTTCAGCCTCACCATCCCTCTCCTCTGACATGTCAGTGAAGCTTCCTTTCCCTGGAAGCCCCGACCGAACGAGTATTCATCTCAGCCACACTCCTGCCAGCACTCAAGTGTCTCACCATTTGGACTTACCTGTCCATTTGTTGCGGAGAAGGCAATGGCACCCCACTCTAGTACTCCTGCCTGGAAAATGTTCCAGGCTGGTATAGGCTCCCATCGCATACTTATTACTAAGGATATCATATGAGTTAATGCTTAGAAAGTTTGTACTATGTTCCTGGTGCTGTTCCAAGCACTTGATTAACAGTCCAAGTAGATGGGAACATTTAATGTCCACGTTGTACAGATGAAGAAACTGAAGCACAGAAAGGTTGAATGATTTGCCCAAGGCCACACAGCTAGTCAGTGGCTGAGCTGGGATTCAAACCATACCCTATCTGCATTCCCTTAGTCTGTTTTAAAGGATGCCAAGATACCTGTGCATCTTTATGTGGATATTAAAAACATTTTTTTGTATGTAACCATAAATGTGATTAGTATCTCAATGCTAATAACCACAACTTGTGGTTTCTAAAAGCTACATCCCATTAATGTATCTGCCAGCCTTCTTTTTTTTTTTTTTTTTTTAATGAAAAAACATCTTTTTTATCTCCCATGTTATTTCCTCACTGTGCATTCCAAATCTCAATTCTGTTGTGAAATCTGGTGTCATACTATCACAGATAAAACTTTGGGGCAGCTGTTGAATAGCTAGGGTAATGGATGTCCGATGCTACCTACTGAGTCCTCTTCTTTCAGTAGCAATCCTGTTACCCCCCAGTAGTGCATTCTCTTCTAAAGAAAGTCTGCCAACTAGGAAAGGATGTCAATTAGTACTTCCTTCCTCTACTATCTTCCAGGATAAGTCTAGTGCAGTAGGATCATTCTTTGGCTTCAAAACTCAGACCATGGAGACTTGAACGCCAGCTCAAGCATTAAGACCTGGGACAGGAGACAACCTCTCTAAGCTCTAGGGATTCCGTCTATAAAAGTGAGGGTAGCCCTGTTGTAAATTGCACATGAACAGATCGCCAGTGTATACTACCCTCTCCCGCCCCACCTCCCCCATCCAGACTTAATCCCAGCACATTACACTACCCTCTCCTCCCCAAACAAGCACATCACCCATCACCCATCACCACGCCCATAACAGCTCCAAAAATTTTAATAAAGAATTTATAGAAGGTTTCACACGGAGACAGAACAGGTTACAATGTAATTTGTACAAAGCAGATCTTCCCTTTAAATTAAAAATTTTTTTTAAAAGTGCTGCTTTGTCATCCACTACTCTTTCCCCGAAGCACCCTCAGGCTTCGTGGTCAGCCTCCTGGCCCATCCTGGCCCAGGCAGAATCTCTGCAGGTCCTCTGCCCTGCCAGACAGGTGTCGGGAAGCCTAAATTCCTGGAAGTCAAAGAGTATTCATTTAAAAGAGAAGCAGCAGCAGTATTTCACCCTGTTCAATTATTCCACGCAAAGCTTGACTTAGAGAGTTCATGGTTCCTTGACTTGTTTCCAAGAGTGAAGATGAGCGAGCGCTCCGCTCTGGTTTGGAATGCCTCCGGTCGCCGCTGCGCTCCTCAAAGGGAAATGTCATGCCTGTTTATGCCGGCTGTTCACAGTTCAGTTACTGGAAGCAGAAAGTCAGCACTGATACTAACAGCCTCCACCGCCAAGTTCTCTTATTTAGATTTCGGTTATCAGAGCTCCCGGTAGGCTTGTCATTGGGTTGGTTTCTCCCTCCTGCCAGAGAAACAAGGGTTTGTTTTCTGCCTCCAGATCACTTGCATTTATTTCCATTCCTTTCCTGGACATTTTCTCTCTCTCTCTCTCTCTCTCTCTCTCTCTCTCTCTCGGAAACATCATTTCAGGCTTTTCGTCAATTTGACTAATAATAGTCAACTTGATTATTGACTAGTGTGTGCTACAAGGAATACTTCCAACAGGGAAGATGTATTTTGTTGCAATAGGCTTGAACACGGCTATTGGTGGCTATTAATCACATATGAAATCACTTCTATCTGCATGGAGTTTATGGGCTTCCCAGATGGCACAGTGGTAAAGAATCAGCCTGCCAAATGCAGGGGACACAGAGATGTGGGTTCAGTCCTTGGGTAGGGAAGATCCTCTGGAGTACGAAATGGCAACCAGCTCCAATATTCTCACCTGGAAAATTCCACGAACAGAGGAGCCCGGTGGGCTGCAGTCCATGGGGTCGCAGAGAGTCGGATATGACTGAACACACACAGCACATACAGAGTTTATGGAGTTAATGCAAGGAGGTTAGGGAAGCCCCATGTTTTCCTAGAGTAATCATTTTATTGGCATCAGTGTCTGTACCTCTACTATTTGAGAAAATTTTTTAAATCTTAAAGTCTGATACCTGTCCCCCTCTCCGCCTTTCCTTTCATTTGCTCCCTACAGGGTGAACCTCACCCATCAGAACTAAAGAACTGTTTGGAAAGTTAAATGAAAATTCATCAGAGTCCGAGTATTTATTGCTTCCCGAGAAGGTTCTTCATTGTAGATCATCCAGGATCCAGTAATGAATGTGTACTGTCAGGGGCCAGGGATTTTGGGGGATGAATTTCCCAGGGTTTAATCATTTCATAAGGCCTCTGAGTGTGACTTTTTCCCCAATAATCTACTTATCTCAGTAATTTACCCCTCCTACTGCCTTGCAAGGAAAATGAGTCTCCCAGGTTGTTTGCATGATAAGTAGCTGGGAATTGTGCGAGCCTTTCAACAAGCAGCCCTGAGTTAATTGTAGCAGCCTGAGCTAATGGTTTCCCATGTTAGTTGGCAGGTTAAGTGAAGAAGAGGGCTTGAAAACACCCTTTATCACAAGTACCACGCATTTGAAAAGCTGCAATCTTAAAAAATGTTTGCTTCGTGGAAGATATTTTTCCCTTGCTGCGTAAATGGGTGAGAAAAATGTCCTTCCAAAGATAGGACTAGCAGTTTTGCAAATAGCTCTGGATGTGGGCTCCCTGGAGGGGTTGGGAGGTTTTTGTTTTTGTTTCTCCTAATGGATCATGCTAATTTACCCCCACCTCCTCTTCTTTTTTCAGTCAAGTCAGAAATTGAAGAATAACCTTGTTCATTGCAAGAAAAATCACTTGAAAAAAAAAAAAAACACTTCCTAATACTTTCTGGTTGTACTTTTTAAGGTATATTTCACATGCATCCTTGACATTGTTAGTAAAGTCACACACCATCCAGCAAGGACAAAATGGATTTTCTATTCAGGAAAAAAAGTTAGAATACAGTTTGCTTTGAGAGGAGGGGGCCAGGGGAGATTCTGCTGGGTATCCTCTGAAGGCAGAGGGGGCTGCATGCCCTTGTCGACTGAAGAGAGGCCCTGGAAGAGGGAAGAACCAGAAACTCCTGCTCTGCTTGGTCAGCGCCCTCCCATCCTTCAGATCTCCAGCTCACTCATCCTTCCTCTAGGAAGCCCTTCCTAATCGCCAGGCTGGGGAGTCTCATGTCCCCTAATCCTCAGGCTGGGGAGTCTCGTGTCCGTCTTTCTTTTATACCATTTTCACAGTTGTTGTTTAGTCACCAAGTCGTGTCTGACTCTTTGCAGCCCCATGGACTGTAGCCTTCCAGGCCTCTCTGCCCGTGGGATTTTCCAGGCCAGAATACTGGAGTCGGTTGCCATTTCCTCCTCCAGGGGATCTTCCCAACCCGGGGATGAAACCCTGCATTGGCAGGTGCATTCTTTACCATTGAGCCACCGAAGTCCATTCATTGTTGTAATTGCAGGGGGTTTTTTTGTATGGTCTTTTTCTCCTCAAAATTGTACCTCCTATGTGTACATAAGGATCCTGTCTGTCTTTCACATACCATTTTACGCTCAGTATCTAAATTCTCAAAAAATATTTCCTGCATGAATGGCTGGATGAATGAGAGTACAGTCGTTAGAGATACTTCAGTGAACACCATTAAGGTGAGTTCACAGGTTAACTGATGACCGTGTGGGAAGAATTTAAGAGACTTGTTAAGAGGAAGAGAGAAAGGAAGAAAAGAGTCACAAACCTCAAAAGCAGAAGGATACTTGGGAGCAAAAAAAGAATGTGTATGTGACATTCCCTGAATAAACTGGCCTTGGGATATAAAAAGGAGAAAAGAACAAATGTGAGTGGTCTAAGAAGCAGATGACTGAATAGATCAGCCAGGTTTCCAGCATAAAATAGATGGCATGTTCATCCGGGTGATTTCCAGGGAGTGTGGGCAGGGATGTGGGACCAGCTAAGAGATGCTGGGGCACCAGGGATCAGCCGCAGTGGGAAGCTATTACTCACTCCTGTCAACTCCCATCCCAAAGGAGCACAAGGGGAAAAACAGTGTTTCTGAAGCTGACTTAGAGCTAGAACCAGAGAAGAGGGCAGCAGACAGGACGTGTGGATATAAGGGGGTACAGAACCACAGTGCTGACACGAGAACAAATAAACCAGCCTTTCCCTCTCCTGACCTGGGATCCAGCCAGTGCCTCCATCGGCCAACCCAAAGGAAGCTAGAAAGCAGGAGAGCCCAGGGGATTTAGTGTGTGGAGATCAGCCATCTGTATCCCCAATCCAGAGTGCAGAGAAGAGGGGGAGAAAGATCGAGAGAGGCAAACGGAAAATAACCAGCCCAAGAGAGAACTGAGACTCATGGTTTTTTTGTTCATTTTGTTGATAATGGTAAGGATCTTTCTAAGTACGTAATTGAGGCTTCCCTGGTGGCTCAGTGGTAAAGAATCCACCGGCCACTACAGGAGATGTGGATTCGATCCCTGGGTCAGGAAGATCCCCCAGAGGAGGAAACGGCAACCTACTCCAGTGTTCTTGCCTGGGAAATCCCATGGACAGAGGAGCCTGATGGACTGCATACAGTCCATGGGGTTGCAAAGAGTCAGACACACACGACTGAGCAACTAAGCAACAGCAAATATGTAATTATATACTGTAGTGATACTGATTATTTAAGACTGGCAAATGAGTTGTTTTTAAAAGGCCAGTTTTTCCAAATACCTACCTGTAACTTTACTTTTTAACTTTTCAACTTGCTTTTTCTTTTGAATATATATTTTAATGAACAAGATGTACTCTGGAAATTTCACTCCTCTCCTGTCTGCTTCACTTCCTCATTCCCCACATAGTAACCACTTTTACCAAGCTTCTCATGTCTTCTCCTAGTGTGTCTTTTTTGCAGATTCAAGCAAATATGCATATATGTGTGTGTGTGTGTGTGTCATATCCCTACCCCCCACACTGTCTCCTGCACCGAGCACATACATTATTGTAGGTGTCGAAGGGTGTGTGATACAGCTGTAGGACAGACTCCCACATGCGCCAGTTTTGATCAATTTTGCCAGATTGCCCTCTGTAGGGGTCAGTCCTTCCATTGGTATTTTATGAAAATTTCTCCACAGCCTTGCTGAAAGTGTGTTGCTCAGCTTTTGGAATTTTGCCAATCTGGTGGATTGCGGGGAAAAATTCATTGCATTAGGTTGAACCAAGTGAAACTGCAATGTGTTTCGATCAGTAACATATGATTCTCAAAGCTCCTAGGACTCTTTCCCTTTGGACTGCAGGGTTCAGTTGTTCAGAGCGTGCACTAAACAAGTCTAAACCTCAAGGCTTGCCATTCATAGGCAGTCATCATAGATCTATTGGGGACAGCAGATTTATGGCGTGTTGTCATAGGAAGGAGCACTTGTTTCTAGCACACACAAAGTCACTGTTGGGTTAGTGGTGGGGTTACATCCTCCACTCCTTCATCTCTGCTTCGGCTTCATCTTTCCTGCCTCAGACTGGCTTTGTCTCCCTGGTGGAGAACATGACCACTGGCAGCCTCACATTCAAGTCCCCCTTGCCCTGTGGAAGGGTTGCTTCTTGAGAACAGTGAGGAAAGTCGTAGGGAGGTCTTCTTTCTGACCTGGCTCTGGAATCTTGTATCTATCCCAAAACATGGGTTATTATGTTCAACTTAGCCTGTGGTCCAGGGCACAGGCTGGCTGTTTCCTCTGAAGAGTGTGGAGGTTGGTTGGGGTGACAATTGCTAGGCAGGAAAAATTACAGCTACAGACAGGGAAGATTTGATTAAGTGTAGGAATATGCTATAGTCCTAGATCGGCTGGCTTCAGTTAAATTGCAGAGATGTAACTTTTTCCCCAAGTTGATATATAAATTTCACATAATCTGATTCCGAATTCCAAAGGGAGTTTTGGGGGGTTACTTGACATCATGATTTTAAAGTTCATCTGGAAAAACAGACATACGTGGTGAGAATAGCTAGGAAACTTTTTGCCCAGTGAAAAGGAATCAGCTTAATTTGTACTATTTTCATCAGTATTATTTTATCATCTATCCTGGGCTTAAAATATGATCCAGTGTTGACACCAAATTTTTTAAGCTTTCCTCCCTGAACAATTTTTATATAACCCAAGGAACTCTGAATTAGGTATCCAGAGATCTAATATCTGATATTCTTACATCACTCAAATTATTCTGTGTATCCGCTGTGCGCAAGATGCTGCAGAGTTACATTAGATGCAGAAGCAGACTCCCTTCCCATTCATCACTCCTTCTACATTAGTCTTTTCCAGCCAAAGATGGGTAACAGACATTTTAAGTTTGTCTTTCCTACATATGATTCAGGGAATACGTTTGCCAAAATGAAAAGAGCAGAAAGAAATGCAAAAGATCCGAGCTGCAATTACACAGACACAAAAAATCTTGGCGAGGACTCCCCTGGTGGTCCAGTGGCTAAGATTCCACGCTCCCAATGCAGAGAGCCTGGGCTGGATCCCTGGTCAGGGAAGTAGATCCTGCATGCCTCAACTGAAGATCGCGTGCCACACCTAAGACCTGGTGCAGCTAAATAAATAAAAATAAAAATATTTCATTAAAAAAAGCTTCTTTGGTTGGTGAAGAGCTTTAGCTCCTGCACACTGTTGAGGGGGATGGTGGATAACATGCATTTTAAACATAAGGATATCTGTGGAATAACAGTAAGAAAATTGCAGTTGTGCAGAATTTTCCAAAATGCCGGAGCTGACTTGAGCAGGAAAGCATGCATTGACTGCCTAGCCAAAGGAGGGACAAAGGAGGGGAGAGGAAACATCGGTTCAAAGAATGTTTGCCTGGGAAATAAATGCCGGTCAGAAAAACTGACATTTGTGATTCTGTTTTGCGTTTACAAATGGCACTCTTCTTGGGAAAGTAAACCCATGATTGAAAAAGAAAGCGGATGTGTAATGCATGAAAATGCCTTTGTAAATACACGTCAGGTCTCATTTCTTTGGCTTTTGAAGCAACTGGGGGCTTTTTCAACTCTGGAAATTTGTTAAAAAAAAAAAAGTAGGCAGGATAAATGTTTGTCTTCTGTGATGTATGTTCATACCATACCCAGGTTCAAAGTTCTTAACGAGATAACCGCTTCGGGTTCTCTTCATCTCCAGGTGCTGGCAACATTAACTGATAGAGACAAACCTGAACTTAAAAGTAAAGAAGTTTACATTACATTCAGAGAAACAGAGAACTTGAAAGGAGGGCTTCTAGAAAGAAGTCACCGTGCTCCACTGACTGGAGGCACAAGTCGTGTAATCAGCGTTCGATAGTGCTAAGAATGAACGCGGAAACGGGCAGTCCCCTCCTCCCTCCACATCCTGGGGGTTTCGCAGCTCAAACTCAGTCCCCCAGTTGGCTTTGTACAGGAAGGGCAGATATGGTAAGATTCTGCATTTCTAAGGAACATATGTTTGGAATTAATCAAACCACATTTGCCCTAGCTGAAGCTGGAGTTCAGGAAAACGTGGACAACCCTGGTGAGATCTGAATTCAGGAGGAGAGGTCATGGGGCCCGTGCTAAAACCCACGTTGGAGAAAGCTCATCCCGGCCACCAGGGCACCTGAAGCCCCAGAGCAGATGTGAACCCAATCTGGCCTCAGACGGCCAACCCCCAGGCCAAAGGGAAGCGACCTTCTTCAGCTAACGGGGAGGGAATGAAAGTGAGAGAGAGCCCGCGAAACACCGACCAGAGAAAAACCAGGTGGGGAGGTGAGCCCATCTGGCTAATTGGTCACAGGCTGTAAATCCACCCCACCCCCGCACCCTCCACGAGCATCTTTCTTTTAAGCCACATCTGCTGTGGCTCATGAGAAGGACCTAGGTCTTCAGAAGAGAGGCAGAAGGACATTTGCAGGGGTGGATGCCCCTCAGTTTTGGGGGGCTTTTCAGTTGGTTTGTTTGTTTTCCAACATTTATTTGTTTGGCAGCATCGGGTCTTAGTTGTGGCTCACGGGATCTCTGTCGCGGGGCTGAGACTTAATTGCCCCGCGGCATGCAGGATCTTAGTTCCCTGACCAGGGACCAACCTGTCCCTGGTACCCTTACCCTTCTTACGTGGCTAAGAAGTCACATATGCTAAAATCAGAAGGGTTTTTCCTCTTCCTCTCTCAGGTACCAAGGAAGCTTTTCCAAGCCTATTTCATTGCCTCCTTCAGCCCTGCTTTAAAACGACAAGCTTGTCTGGCATTTTAAGTAGATGAAGAATCTCTCCATTAAACTGAAGTGGCAGGCAGGGTGGCAGGAATGAGATACATCCATCCTTCAGAAGTGTTTTGTCATTAAATCCTCACACCCACCCAATGCGACAGACACTATCATTATCCCCACTTACAAGCTGGAACAATTAGGAAATTCATTGAGTTCTTGACCACTTGTGTGCTCCTCTGTAAGTGTGTTATGCTTCAGCAAAATTTACGTTTAAGAAAATGAGGCCATTTCAGCCCCAAGAAGTGAAGTAGCGGGCCCCCCAAGGTCACCTAACTGGTATTAACCCTGATGTGAGGGTTCAGCCGTCACCTCCATGTCACTATAGAGTCCATGCCACACATTTCACGGTAAATAGTTCACATAAGTACCTGTATTTGCAAGCTCTTACACAGCTAATCCTTCATTTTGTCACTTCTTCATTATCTAAGAAATGTCTCTTCTTTCAAGGGGTTCAGAGTCTGGTAGGGGCAGACAGACGTTTTTTTTTTAAGTCAATAAAGTGTTACAGGGTTCTAAGATATAATCTCTTTATGGAAGGGGCGCGTCAAGGAGGAAGTGGCCAGGGTAGAAGAGAATGACCTCACGGAAGAGGTTACTTGGAGTGTTGAAAGATGAATAAGAGGGTCGGGGGTAGCAAGGTCAAGGCTCCCATGGTCGGTCTGCTTGGGCTGCCATAACAAAGGGCTGCAGACCGACTGGCTTTAGGCAACAAGAATGTATTGTCTCGTGCTTGTGGAGAAAGGAGGTCCAAGGTCACGGTGCCAGCAGAGGTGGCCTCTGGGAGACCTGTCTCCTGGAGTTGCATATGGCTGCCTTCTTTGCTGTGACCTCACATGGCCTGTCCTCTGTGGGTGCGCAGAAAGAGAGAGAGAGCAAAGTCCTCTTCTAAGGACATCAGTTCACTTCAGTCCCTCAGTCATGTCCGACTCTTTGCGACCCTATGGACTGCAGCACACCAGGCTTCCCTGTCCTTCCTATGTCTAAGGACCTATCGGATTAGGTCCCCAGCTATGTATGACCTCACTTAACCTTCCAATTGGTTGGTTGTTGTTCAGTCATTCAGTCATGTCCGACCCCACAGACTGTAGCACACCAGGCTTTCCTGTCCATCACCAACTCCCAGAGTTTGCTCAAACTCAAGTCCATTGAGTTGATGATGCCATCCAGCCATCTCATCTTCTGTCGTCCCCTTCTCCTCCTGCCTTCAATCTTTCCCAGCATCAGGGTCTTTTCCAGTGAGTTGGCTTTTCACATCAGGTGGCCAAAGTACTGGAGCTTCAGCTTCAGCATGAGTCCTTCCAATGAATATCCAGGGTTGATTTCCTTTAAGACTGACTGGTTTGATCTCCTTGCAGTCTGAGGGACTCTTGAGAGTCAAGCTATCAGACATGCACGTTTGGTTCCACTGTCTGTCAGATTATTTTCATCTGCCTTGAAAATAGTCTCCAGGCATCTGACTTGCCAGCCAGGTAGAAGGCCCATGCTTAGGGAGAGGGTCGGCGGCCATGACCTTTTAATACCTAGCCGTGTCTGAGGACTTAGCACAGTAGCTGAGGAGCATATTCTGAAAAAAGAGCCCAAGGATGGCCAGCTCAGAAGGAAAGTCTGCCTTTTTCAAACCAGCCTGCGGTAGTTAGGCGAGATGATGTTACAGCCCTGGTCAGCCGAAGCCAGCAGTGAGAGCTGCGTTCCCAAGGGGCTCAGTGCGCAAGTGAAAAGGGGGGAGCTCTCTTTCGGGGGGTGGTGAAAGGAGGAAACCTCATCCTACAGGCCTCACTGGAGCTGTCTTTTGCAGGTAGCTCGCGAAACCTCTGAGTGCTTTTTTTCCTCTTTATTTTGTCTGCCATATGATTATTTTCTGAAATCTGTGTCTTGTTATGAAAGAGACAAGTCGAATAAACAGATTCTATTTTCGTCCAGAGCCGTGGCTCCTCCAGGCGTTCCAAGTCTGAACCAGGAGGAGCCCTTTGGGTCCTGCGCGCCTGTTAGTCTCTCTCCGGCCACACGGTGGCGACACACCTAAGCCACAGGGGTGGGTCTCAAAGCCCACGAACAGGGAAGTCCCGGCGCCCTGCACCAAGGTTGGGAGTGTGTCACTGACTTTCTCTTGCCCTCATAAGAGGCAGGTTCAGTGTCCACTCACTTGTCATGTTTTTCCTTTGACCACAAAGAGGAGTTGCCCAGTGGACGGTGGGCAGCATCCATGCCCCTCTGGCCTGGTCCTCCTGATTCACACAGCTTCTGCCCGCAGCTCTAAGTCCTGTTCCCAGATTCGAGTTCTGGTCCGCTTAGCTGCATCCAGCCTGCACTCCGGAACACACAGACATGTGAGGAGAACAGCCCTGCTTCCCCTTAGTTCAACTAAGGCAAGGCTGGAGGATTGCAGTGAGAACTATTGCTTGGAAATAGCAGCAGAATATACACAACAGGTTAAATTAGATGGATAAGTTCACAGAGATTGGCTTGCAGACCAAGACTTGGGGATAAAATAGCAAAACAGTGAGCAGTGAAGACCAGCTGGCAAGGCCTGTGGACCATCCAAAGCCACCTCAGGATCCGAGGATCTTGTAGGGCAAACTTAAAAATAGCCCAGCTTCTGTCCCTGGGTAGATTTTATTTATAATTTGTAACCTCTGTGTCATGAAGAGGTGGAGTAGCTTACAATAAGTCAGGGTGCGCATTGTGTAAAGTCTCAAAGCTGCTAAAGGAAGAAATTTAAATCGAATTTACAAGAATGTATGTAGAATTTATCAAACCAATAAACTGAGACCACATTGAAAGTGAAAGTTGCTCAGTCGTGTCTGACTCTTTGTGACCCCATGGACTCTACACAGTCCATGGAATTGTCCAGGCCAGGGTACTGGAGTGGGTAGCCATTCCCTTCTCCATCTTCCCAGCCCAGGGATCGAACTCAGGTCTCCCGCATTGCAAGCAGAGCCTTGCCAGCTGAGCCGCCAGGGACGCCCATATTGGAGCCTTAAGTTTAGCACCAAGACTAGAATCCAGGGAAACATAACACAACAAGGGAGACAGGATATGTGACACAAGACACCATCTAATAGGAAAGAAACAAACTTTTTCCCAAGAAAGGCAGTCTTGCTCCTGGTACCAAATATTTATCACTGTAACTGGAGCATATAATTCAACAGTGATTTTATAGAGCTCACAGCTCTTCCATTTGTTTGATAGCAATATGTGTTTGGGTTGATACTCCATTTAGATCTGATGAAATCCCTGCCTTCCCGGAATTTGTCTCCACACCCACCATGCTGTGTAACATCCCCTTCTTATTTATTTATTTGGCTGCGTCAGTGGGATTAGTTGTGGCACGTGGGATCTTGGTTGCGGTGCCGGGACTCCCTAGCTGTGGCTCACAGGCTCCAGAGTGGGAGGACTCAGTAACTGCTCTACAGCAGGTGGGATCTTAGTCCCCTGACCAGGGATCAAACCCGCCACCCCTGCATTGCAAGTCTTGCACCTCCCAGGAAGGCTTAGCACAGCCTGACAAGAAGGGTATGTTTTCTGGACTGTTGCCCATCTCTCCTTTCCCAAATGGGAGCTTTTGGTGGCATGGTCAAGGTGTTGATCTACAAGCGTATATATGTTGGGCATATGGGAGGTGATTAATTACGAATCATAATATAGAGAACCATGTGTGGCCTGGATTGAGAAGATGGCCATCCACCGGAAATCCAGGACTTAACAGAGCAGAGCTTCCATGACCATTCCTCATGATGCGAGGTTTCTCTGCCTTTGGGGAGGAGGTGAATGCAGTTTGGTTTGCACTTGGGAGAGCTGTATTAGGATGCGTGTGTTGTTAGGTTATTGTAGTTTTACACAGGTGTGTGGATCTGTGTGCCCAGACACACCTAGGCTCGCTGGGCAGCCCAGGGGAGGCTGTCATGGGCCTGTGCGTCTCTTCTCTGGAGCCCAATACTGTGTTTATTCCATGTGGTCCCTGTTCCGGCCACACCTGCCCTCGCTTCCTGTGCCAAGCCATAGTGGTAGGCATTTAACCCGGACCCCAGTCTGGTGATGAGTCAGAATAACACCTAAGCATGGTTTACAAAGACAGTGGTCCAGGGTGCCTTTCCCAACAGAAAAGGGAGACCAGCCATTACCTGCCCTGCTAGCCCTCCCAGTCCAAAAGGGAAGTCCCCTCTCTCCCCTGTTTCTTCTCTTTTGCTCCTTGTTTCTAAATAACGTGCTTGTACTAATACCGCTCGATTGGATTGCAGTTCTGGGTGTTGCCTGTGAGCTTCCTGCTGTGGAAGACGTTGCACTTAGACTTGTCCTCTGTGCCAGCAACAGCATTAATCACAGCGTCAGTTAAATCAGTACTCAGCGTTTTCATCTCAGCTGTATTAAATTGTTTTTTGGTGGTGATGCCAGGGAGCAAACTCAGAATGTATTAATGTTTTTAGCTGAACCATGTAGCTTACTATAATCAGATTTCCTTTCTTACACACTGTTTCATTCTACCTAAACTTACTGTTAGTTTTTCCTCCTTTGCTGTTCATAATGCTTGCCCTAAATTACTTCAGCGCTGAGAAATCCCTATGGATATGGTGAAAAGCACATCAAATGACCTGTCTTTTTAATGTTTTCCTTGGGGCTCAGCCCTTTTGTAGCCGAAGAATATCTTTATGCTGCTCCTTGCAGTTGAGCGATTGACCACATCTACAGAACTTTAGGTTGGAGGCAGTTTGTGACTGGAATTTTGTAGGCGTTTTTCATTGTCTATCTTTCCTTGTTGATTCTTGAGCCAGGTTGACCACTGAACTTGGTCACGTGCCCTGTTTTGCTCTCAAGAACTTCCCTTTGGCCTGAGTCATCTAGATGTCACGTGGAAGGCCTTCCAGTACAGTCTCCGCTTGTCCAGCACTGTTGTGTTGGGTACTCGGCCGACCCTTCAGTCTGGAATTCATGCCTTCACTTCTGGGCATTTTTCATTATATTAAAGTCTTGATAATTACCCCCTTGGTTTTTTTCTTTTCTCTTTCCTTCTGGTACATTCATTAGATGGAAAATGGGCTTTCTCATTTCCTTATTATCAGGTTGGTCAAGAAGTTTGTTAGCGTTTTTCATAAACTATGAAAACCCAAATGAATTTTTACACCAACTCAGTATTTTCCTCTCCTCTTTTTCCTTTCTTTGCTTTTTGTTCATCTTGGGAACGTTTCTTCAAAACTTTCTCCTGAAATTTCTTTTTTGCTGCTGTTTTTTAAACTCTCAAGTTCTCCGATTTCTTAGATGTTACTACTGTGTCCTAGTGTTACAGATACAAAGCATTTTATGCTTCTGAGCATATTAATTATTGTTTCTTTGCTGTTTTCTTCTGTTCTTTGCATTGTATCTTTTTATTGAATTCTTTTTTCTGATTTTTTGGGGGGGAGTATGTTTGGAGTCTCATTTTTCCCTTTGGTCAGGTATCTAGTGATTCTTGTCTACCCATTAATATTTAAGAATGAAGCACTAAAGAGACATCTGATAGTTTTATATGCGTGGGTGGGGCGTGTAGAGTTGTCGGTCTCACAGGAGATTATCAGACAGGGAGCGGGGTCCCCACATGCTGGCGTCTGTAGGTCTTTTCTCGTTGGTTAGTCCCTTTCTGCTGAGAAGGGGCCCTGTGGTCTCCTGCCTGGTGAATAGAGGCTTAGCTATTAGTGTCGGGGAGCCTAATACTGGGGAGGCCGCGTGCTCTCCCCCTCCCATGTGAAAATATGTATTTATCTTCTGCTTTCAGCCTCTCAACTCCTCTCTTCCTCCTCCTGCACCTGTTGCCTCATGCTCAGAATCCTCATCCTCTCGTCCCATTCCTCCACTGGCCCTCTTTCCCAAGAGGATAGTGCAGAGGTTGGTTGTGCAGGGTGATGGAGGGATGCAAGGTAGAGTAGGTCCTCGCGTAATCTTTGACCAGCCCCGCTGTTTTTGGCTCTGTCTTCAGGAGTACCTGGTACTACCATCCCTAGCCTTGAGAGGCATCCAGCCCCATAGCCAATGTCCTCTTCCCACCCCCATCCCTACTCACTTGTTTGTTTCAGCATCTCCTCTCAGTCCTTCATCACTTGCCTGTGTGCTTTCCGTCATCCAACATTGTGTTGATACATCTGATTGGATGTCATTTTCTCCCTTATTATTTTGGATCACGGGTTCATGCCATTTCTCCACCTGGAGATGGAGTCCTGGGGCAGGGCAGAGGTAGCTGTGAGTTTGGCCGCGTTTAACGGAACCAGCCCATTGCATACCTTGTACCCTCCAGTCTTCCTAACAGTCCCTGCTGTAGGTAGAAGTACTCCCCTACCGCAGATAAGGAACCGGGAGTCCCCCGCCCCCACCCAGAGGCAAGGCCCTTTGTCAGGGTCACTAGCTAATCAGTCACAGAGCCAAGACTTGGACCCAGGTGTGTCTCTGAAACTCACACTCTTCCAGCCACATCACACTTCTGATTCTCCAGGGCTGCTCAAGGATCCCTTCTTAGCATACTGCACTATATCCATCAGGACCACATACCACAGGCAGTCCCAAGGGGCCATGTCGTTCAGCTCACGGGCCTTTTCTCCCCCTTCTTCCCTTTGTTTCCTGAAGCAATTATTTCTCTATTTCATTTAAAGACCTGGCCTCTGCAGCTGCTGCAGACAGCTTAGCGTTGTCTCAAGGTTGAAGACGAGAACCAAGCCGTGAGCTTACGAGCCATCAAACTTGAAAGATGTATTGAGGTGAAATACCACTGCAAAGCCTCCCCACCAAACCTTTTCTTTTTTCCCCTTAAGTGCCTTTTTTCTTTCCAAAATGAAAAAAGAACCATTTGTACTATACATGCATAATAAAATCCCTCCAGCTCACACACATAAAAATGTTCGGTTCTGGCGCTGCTCAAGACAAGATTTTTTTGGTAACTGCCCACCCCACCCCAACACAGCAGACAGTATAGTCTTCCGAAGCCAAAATAATTGCGTGTCTTACAGCAATACTTTGAGTCAAAGATCAGCGTATGTGTGTGGGCTGAAACACGTGCCTTTCCTTCTCCCCTCCAGAGAAGAATCCTGTCAAATAACATTGTTTTCATACCGAATATTTAAGTTGCAAATGTGAGCCATGTGGGCAGGGGTTTGAAATCAAGACAACTAAACTGTGAAGTGCTTATGGAGTTCAGCATTTGCAAGAAACATAGTCTGACTTCACGGGGAAGCATGTAAGAGGCGTTTTTCATCCCCTGTATGATCTTGCTTTATTTTTTCCCTTCTTCCTAGCCTTCCCAAGTCCGGTATTTCCCTTGGCATTCTCCAAGAGGTCCGTATAGTTATTGGCAAATGTGAGGCGCAGTGATGCGAGGCTTCCAGAAGTTTGTTGCAGCTTTTTCAGCACTGAGCAAATCAGTCACTTTTGAAGGGAAAATGTGAAGGTATTGTTTGTGTTTAAAGTGTTTGTTTTTCTAAGCACAAGTGCCTTAGCAACTGTATGTGAAGACAGGTTTATTTGAGCAGAATTTGTAGTAAACAGGGTGTGTGGTTATGACCCGGCAATGGTACACCGAAGTGTCTCATTTGCGATTTGCAGGCATGCTATAACCAGGCCGTGGCCTTTCCCAGAGACAGTTTGCCGCTCCGTGTGTTTCCCAAAGGTGATTCTTGCTTCAGAGGACCAGAGGTCCACCCATAGGTGTCCTAGATCTGCCCCATATAGGGTCAGGCCCTGTGGCCCACAGGGCTTTGGACTGAGCCCTGGCCTCCTGGAGGCAGGCCTTTGAGAAACAGCCCATCCAATGTAAATCCAGGAAGCAGTTGGGCCTGGGAAGACCAAGATGTCCCCGATTCCCCCCTTTGGATTATGACTTTATTTATTTTTTCTTGGCCATACCACATGGCCTGTGGGATGTCAGTTCCCTGACCAGGGATCAAACTGGCACCCCCTGCATTGGAAGCTCAGAGTCTTAACCACGGGACTGCCAGGCAAGTCCCCTGGATCATGACTTCAGTTTTTCCTGATTCTGTTGTTTTAAGTCAAGTTTGGCCGCTTATCAACAACCCAAGAGATGTTTCCTACAACCCAGGTGTCACCTGAGGCACTCATTAAAAATGCAGATTCCCCAGGGGCTTCCCTGGTGGCTGAATGGTAAAGAATCTACCTGCCAATGCAGGAGACACCCATTCAATCCCTGATCCAGGAAGATCCCACGTGCCTAGGGGCAACTAAGCCCTTGCGGCACAACTGTGGAGCCCGGAAGCTGCAACTGCTGAAGCCCACGTGCCCTAGAGCCCATGCTCCGCAACAAGAGAAGCCGTGGCTGTGAGAAGCCCGTGCACCACAACGAAGAGTAGCCCCTGCTTGCAACAACTAGGGAAAGATTGTGCTTCAACAAAAGACCTAGCACAGCCAAAACAAAAAGGTAAATAACATTATTTTTTAAAATGCAGATTCCCGAGTCCAGCCCCAGGCTTTACTGAAGCTGGCTCTCCGGCTCCTGAGGCCTGGAAATCAACCTTTCCCTCCTAGCTCCAATGACTTCCCCGCGTGTCCGGCCCCAGTCCCTGCCCCCATCCCCCCTGTCACCCCCGTACCCCGTGCTTAGGCAAATCATATTATCCAGGACCATATGTTTTTCTTGTTGATAAGGATCACATGATGCTATTATTAAAAATACAGATTCTTGGGCCACATCCCAGAACCACTGAATCAGGATTTCAGGGGTGGAAGGGAAGGGTGACTGAGAAGCAAGGAGCGTGGAACCTAGTATTCCAGAAAACTTCAGATCCTAAGGTTGCCTGCTGGAAGCCATCAGAGGGAAGAAACCAAGCCTCATTCGTGCCTTTGAAAGACTTTGCATATATTAATTAAAACATAAAACCAGTGCGGGGGATTCCCTGGAGGTCCAGTGGTTAGGACTTGACACTTTCACTGTCAAGGTCCAGGTTCAATCCCTGATTGGGGAACTAAGATTCTGCAAGCCACACAGCTCAGCAGCAAAAAAAAAAGAAAGAAAGAAAGGTGAATGACCAAGGATAACCCAGGTAACCAGGGTCTTTGGGCCCCTGACAAATCACATCAGAACTTCTCATAAGTTACTTTTACCTGTTTCATTCCTCACAACTTTTGAAGCTTTCTAATTCTGCTAAGTTGAAGTCAGAATATAAAATCGGTCCTGATTCTGCTGGTTAAAAAATTAGCGCTGGTGGTTTAGTCACTAATTCGTGTCCAACACTTGCGACCCATGGATAGTAGCCTGCCAGGCTCCTCGCTCCATGGTATTTCCCAGGCGAAAATACTGGTGTGGACAGCCATTTCCTATTCTAGGGGATCTTCCCAACCCAGGGATCAAACCTGGGTTTCCCGCATTGCAGGCAGATTTTTTTACCTACCGAGTGAGCCACCAGGGAAGCCCTAATTAAAAAGTTAGAGACCCTTATTAAAAAGTTAAAGGCAACTTTAAATTTATTTTCTTTTCACTAATTATTTCCAAAAGTACATTTCATTTGCCTTGATTCATCAAAAGCAAGTGTTGGTTTTTATGCTTTTGAAGGAAAAAAAATTTTAACACCCATCATTTCTTGTATCATTTGAAGTTTTCAACTCCATCTTTATGTAAACCATGAGCTTCTAAGATCCAAAAACCGTGTACCGTTTGTCTCTGTGGCACCTGTGTGCAGATTGATGCCTTGTGTGTTAAATGACTGCTCCATGGAGGAGAGAAATATATTTTATTTCACTCACTAAGTTGATTTCCTTTAACTAATACTATCACAGTTAAGCTTAACCTCTGTTTCTTTGATGAGGCCTCTGACATGTGGTTGATTATTGGCTTATTAATTTGAAGATTTATGGGCGGGAAAATGCTGATTATTCTTTTTCTTTTTTTTTTTAAATGTAAAACTGAGAGACAAAACATACAATTGTACATACCTGAAAAAGAGATGTCCAGATCCCCTATATCCTACTGGGGAAATTTCATTGCATAAATGGGTTACTATTCGTTGATGGAAAAATTAAGTTAACTGGAATCCCCAGTTCACCAATCGTGCCAGTTAACTGAGGTATTAGTGTCCTGGGTAAGCTCTTAGAGCTATTAAATTAAATGGTCATGACATGAAACCTCAGAAAAGTCTCATTGTGTCTAGAAAGATTGTGTACAGGTGTTGCTAGCCTGCTTTAGAATAAGAAAAGGCTTCAGTATTCTCAAAAATCATTTCCTCTCCTGAGGAAATGCACCATAGTAAAAAAAAAAAAAAAAAAAAAGCCTTCCCCAGTGCAGTAATTGCTGGCTTTCTGCTTCAAAAGAAAAAAATCCTTGAATATTATTCAAGTTACAGTTTCCATCAGGCTTTTCTGAATAGATAATACTTTGGTGTTTGATTAATAAATTCCAGAAAATGAACTGGAATCCCTACAGACAGAAGTTGTGGGAAACATCTAGTTGCTTAAGAACATTGTTTTTTATTTCAAAAGATGCTTACAGTTTAAGCTCAGGAAGTAAAAAGGGTATCTTCCATCTATTGGAAAAGCTCTACATTCGAGTACTTTTCTCAAATTTATACTCTGACCCTATGAAATGAAAACCCTGAGAATTCTGTTTGAAACAGAAAACGTTGACTGTTGATCAAAAGGAAAAAGCCTCCTTCATTTAACGAAAGACATTTCTAATTATCTACAGCTTCTTGTCAGAGTAAAACATATTATTTGATGGTGGAGGGTTCAGAAGTTACTACAGGCAGTCCTGAGGGCTCCACAAAATACTCTCTCTCAAATTCTGATAGCCTGGAGTCACATTCCATTTAGGGGGTCTGTCACTGTGAAGCCCCCTTTTTCCTATACCTGTCTGATTTCCTGGACTGCCTTATCCTCCAGCATCCCTAGCAAGGTTCTACAACAAACATCTAAGCTCTCTTGCTTCCACCTGTGTTGATGGGTGTCTTAGACATCCAGTAGGTACATACGGTTCTTCATTTGGTTAAAGGAAGACAGATTCATCCCCGTAAAGCCACTGTCTCGTTTCACATATTTGAATTTGCAGATTCAACTCTTGGCTCTCAGAAAGGCCTGTTTCCTCTTAGAATCCCTCTTTCAGCTGGGTAGGCTGCCACAGGTGAGCCAGGGAAGCTCAACTCTGCTTCTTTTGCCCAGAGAGTTTGACCAGAGGCGTGTGGAATAGAGGAGACAGCCAGCTTTCCTCTGGCTGACCTTTCGCCACTCTCTGATCAACAGCTCAGTCTAAGGATCAGGGTACACGGGGGATCGTTATAAGTTAAGAAAACAGACACCTGGAGACACTGTTTCATTAATGAAAAAGGATGGCTTCCAATTACGTGCCTTTCCGTTGAAACTTTCTTACCAGACTGTAAAACACTGTCATGTTTGGAGGAATACAAGGAGTGAATGCACGTAGCCTAGGATGTCAAAGAGGAGGGATTCTGGTAAGAAAATATCATAAGGGACCAACCAAAATATTATCACATGTACAAGAACGTAAAGTGAGTATCTGGGAGTCTTGGGAGAGAGGAGAGGAGAGAATGGGGAGGTGGTGTGGGGCTTAGCTTCTGAGAGGAGCACAGAGCATGGGCAGGAGACCCCAAGGGCCTTGCAGGGCGGGGTCTCTATCAGCCGTCTGCTAGACCAGTACCCGAGCCCCTTACCACTCTGACAACCGCTCCAACAGGCCATGCCTGCTTCACACTTGGGATCCTTAAAGTAGATTGTTGGCTGCCTCCAAACCCCCCACCAAAATAGGAAATTTTCCTCAATGGCTGGCTAGCCCAACAGACAAGTTTTATATAATCCCAGTGGAAGAAAAGCAAATACCAGGCTGTCAAAACTTGCTCGAAATAAAACCCAAGATGTCCAGAGTCAGGCTTGTGATCTTCTCCAGCCCCGCTCTTCTTTCTCTATTTGCTGATTTGATGAGCAAGACCACCAAGCACTCAGTTTTTCCAGCCAAATCCTCAGGAGTCATTTCTGGCTTTCCCCTTGCGCTTGGCCCCCGCGTCCAGTCCGATGCCCGTCCCTGTGGATCCTGCTTCCTGAGTGGCTCTGGAAAAGCCTCACAGGTTTCCTCCAGGTGCCTGCCATCTTCTGGGTCCCTCCTGGCATCTCCTGACCCTGTTCCTTGTCTCCCTTCCAACCCACCCTCCTCACAAAAGCCAGGGCATGCTTCGGGAAAATGTGAATTTGCTTTTAGCAACCATTTTCCTCTTTGCCACCATTTCTCTCTGCAGAAACCTGTCAGACACTGTCTGCTTGGTGACAACACTCAAGGCCCTCTGTAACCTGCTCTCCTCCTTATCCCCTGCACACACATGTGCACACATGCATGCACACACATGTACACACGAGCACACATGTGCACGGGTATGTGGACACACGTGCATGCATGCATACACACACACACACACACACACACACACACACTGTGGCAGCAAAGGTCCAGTGGTGTTTGTGTCTCCACACTGATTGTCTTAGATGTATTTCATTTTATTCACCTCTCTAGGCCCTGGTTTCCTTATCTGCAAAATATAGGGATCTCCCTGGCAGATTCACAGTAATTTAGCAGATTCTTGAACCCCCGTTGCTGTTTTTATTGTAGCTGAGTTAAATGTTTCTGCTGATTTGGAGAGAAAGGACTCGTGCCCAGTGTGGGATCTTCCCGTCCAGGCATATGAGTCTGGCTGTCTTTTTCTTCAGACTTATTCTTGAATGTCCCTTCAGTATTATGGCATTTTCAAACTATCAATCCTGCCCACTTTTATTAAGTTCTTTGTTCTCTGTTTATTAGCTTAGTTATGAGTCAGATTTTTTCATTGTGTTTTCTGATGGCTTGTGACCAGTTCATTAAGAAAGGCTTTGTAGCATTCTGTTTGTTAACCACCCTCTTTGCTGCTCTAAGTTGCTTCAGTCATGTCTGACTCTGTGCGACCCTATAGACGGCAGCCCACCAGGCCCCACTGTCCCTGGGATTCTCCAGGCAAGAACACTGGAGTGGGTTGCCATTTCCTTCTCCAATGCACGAAAGTGAAAAGTGAAAGTGAAGTCGCTCAGTTGTGTCCGACTCTTCGCGACCCCATGGACTGCAGCCTACCAGGCTCCTCTGTCCATGGGATTCTCCAGGCAAGAGTACTGGAGTGGGGTGCCATTAACCACCCTCTTTACTTCAGTTCATATAGGTTTTCTGTTGACTGTTCAGTTATTTGCAGCTTAGATGGTCTCATTTTCTGCAAGCAATAATTGTCTCCTTTAGTTCTCTAAGAGAAGCCAAGGACTAGGTGGTTAGGCTTTGAATTCACAGTTAAGAGGAGGGTTGACTTGAGCAGCAGAGGGCGACTGTTGACCCCTGGTGGTCCTGGAGCAGGAAGGCAGAGTTGTCCACAGTAGGTTCATCTGAAACCAGGCGACTGGCAGTGGAAGCAGAGAGGGTGGTTTGGAAGGTGTGTTGTCGGTATTCGTAGGACTTCCTGTACCTCTGTACAGTCTTCAGTTCAGTCGCTCAGTTGTGTCCGACTCTGCGACCCCATGGACTGCAGCACGCCAGGTTTCCCTGTCCATCACCAACTCCCGGAGCTTATTCAACTCCTGTCGATAGAGTCGGTGATGCCATCCAACCATACATCTGTACAATCTTAATGTTACTGCAAAGTTTTGACCATGACTGTTGAAATTGGTGAAACCCAGGTTCATATCCAAGGCCCAACACAAAAGAGCTTTGAAACCTTAGGTAAATTGCTTCACGTCTCTGAGCTTCGGGTTCTGTCACCGACATCATCATCGTCACAATCACGCTGTCGGTTTGCAGGGTTGTTATGGGGCTTCGAGTTGATGTACAGAAGACGGTGAGCAGAGTGCCCAGCACATGGTACACTCTCAGCTTCTCTCGTGACTAAACCCTAACTTGTAGGTCGCCAGGAGGAGGCGCTCCATCAAAGCAGCTCTGCTCATGGCCCCTTGTTTGGCTCCTTGGCACTTCCCCGTGATTTGTGATTGTCGTATTGTGTGGTAATTGGGATCTCTCTCTTATTAGCATGGAAGTTCCTTGGGGCGAGGGGTCACATCCGTCTTGACTTTTGTAGTCCCAGCCTCTGACGTCATACCCGGCACAGAGTCAGTTAGTGATGGATGGAGGATGCGTGGCTTCTCCTCTCTGCCCAGCTTAGACCTCATCCGGACCCATGTACATCCTGCCCTCAATGACCTTCCCCAGCTCTCATCTCCAGCCCTTCCTTCTCTCCTGGCTCCACCCTGTGCTCCAGAAAGCTCTGTGATTTCTCATGAGACGTGGTTAGGGACGTTCTCCAGAGTGACAAGGACATTAACCAGAAAAGAGTTTGCTCTTCATTCACCTTCAGTCATGAAGACACTGGTCTTGATAGACCTGTACCTGCAGACCCTGAGAATCTGGATTTGAAAAGGGGATGGATGTTAAAAGGTGACTGACAAAAACCAGTTTTGTCCATGTCTTAGTTATCTCGCTGATGGCCTAAAAAGTCTGATTCTGCAAGTGACAGAAAGCCTCCCGGCCATCTTGCTGATGACCCAAAATGTTGAAACTAGAAATGTATTCCTTCCGTCTGACTCTGTCATTAAAAGTGCATGCATATATTTGTAGCATGAGACACATGGTAATTAAACCTTTGTTCTTTGGGAGATCTTTTGGGCTTCTTTGGTGGCTCAGATGGTAAAGTGTCTGCCTGTAATACGGGAGACCTGGGTTCAATCCCTGGGTCAGAAAGATCCCCTGGAGAAGGAAATGGCAACCCACTCCAGTACTCTTGCCTGGAAAATCCCATGGACAGAGGAGCCTGGTAGGCTACAGTCTATGGGGTCGCAAAGAGTGACTTCATGTTCTTTCTTTCTTTCTTTGGTTGGAAACAAAACTAGAATCACTCACATTATCACAGTAATAAGCTCAGGTGGGTTTATCCTAAGTACCCGGTTACTGTTGTTAGGGAATAGAGCAGACCTGGGGAGCAAGCACAGCAGACCTAGGGAGCCTGCATTGCTCCCAATTCCCTGGTTTAGCTCCAGAACAAAGAACCTGTTTGTGCAGCTCAGCCTCATGTGCTGGGCTGAGATGGGCCAGGTGGGCTGGCTGACCTCTCCGTGTGTCCCTGTCACCATGGCTTGATGGGCAGCATCATGGGGTATAAATGGCCACTGCCTTGGGCCACCCTCCACCAGAGCCTTGGTCTAAACAGATCCCACTGGAAGGGGCTATTCAAACACCAGGAAACGTGCCTGGTAAATGCTTAAGAAGAAGAAAAGGCAATGTTTATCATGCACTTACTGTGTTACAGATTCTGTTTCCAGGACATTTTGTACAGTACTCTTATCCTCAGTTTACAGGTGAGACCAAGACAGGTTAAATAGCTTGCCCATAGTCACACAGATGGGAAGTGGAGTGGCCAGAATTTGAACCCAAGCAGTGTGGCTCTAGAGCCTTCCATGTCACTGAGACCATGGGTAAAGACAAGGAGATAGGGCACATAAACAGGGAAGGGTGGGGAGGGCAGAGCAACCTGGGAGAGGACCTGAGAGGAGGGAGATGGGGAGCACTGGTGGGCCCCAGTGTCGTGGGGCCTCTACTGGGGAGTGACGGGGGAGGGGTTCAGCCCGGGGGGGTCAGTGCTGAGGGAAGAGGCCCCTGCGATGCTTGTGGGTAAGAGTGGGCTATAGTGAGGAGGACAGCCCTGGGGTCTGGGTCAGCCACTCAGCCCTTATACGCTAGAGTAAGAGCAGGTCTGGTCATCAGCAGCTGAAGAAGGGAACCACTGACTGTAGTAGTAAAGGGATGAAGATTTGGGTGGCTCCTGACCCAGGGACCTTGAAAATAAATTGTTGTGCTTTAGAGGGACTTTGTTTAAACAATGTGGATCTTACCCATAAATTTGGTTGCTTTCCCTTTGGGCACTTACTGGTAGAAGTGACGAACAAAAGTCAAGCTGGTGTCAGAACCCTTCTAGAACGTTGGTCAGGACCTTCACTACCACCCTGTCCAGCAAACAGGTGACACGTCTGAACAGGAATGCGTGTCTGTCCTGTAACAAAACCCAGTTAGGCTAAAAAGCAAAATGGGAGAGTGGCGAGTGACATCCATTGGCAAGTTGGACAATTTTAATGAAAAAAGTTACTCGCCTGCCCGATTTTCTGGTACCAGAGTCTCACGTGCAGTCACTCACAGTCATTTCCCCAGAAGCAAGGTGAGACCGTGGTGATGGACATATGGGTTGGGAGTGGCTCTGATCTTCCATTTGATACCTGAATTCAGCCCGGACAGAAGAACAGCATCTCATATCCAGAAAACTGCTCAAGGGGACCACTTGGAGCCAATGGCAGAGGCTGCCCCAGGACCCACAGGCCTGGAGCCCCTGCCTTGAGGTCCAGGCCCAGTAACCCCTGCCGGCTCTGGGGCAAGGATGACCCGCTGAGGTTTCCGGAGTGAGATGCGGCCTGAGCGGGGCCTCGCCAGAGCAGAGGCTTCAGGCCAGTAACGCAGCTAGCCAACAGCCTGTGCCGGCCTCCACATTTGTTTAAATAAACCTTGAAATTGCCAGCAAGCTCTTAAGCCAGAGTCTGTCTCTGTGAGGAAAAGTCAGACTGTGTACACCTGCCTAGCACCATGCAGCGTGACCCAGGAGGAGTTCCGGTCTCTCCTGCCACCCCACCAGGGGCAGCGGCATCCGCAGAGAGACCCCTGGCTGTGTGTGGCCTGGCGTGGTCCTCGCTGGTGGGGAGAAGGGGCACCCTGAGGGTGGCCACCAGAGTCAGCACCCAGTGCCCAGGCCGCCTTTGTCACACTGCCTTCCCGGGCACGGCCCCACCCCCACATCAGGGCTTGCACACACACACCCCCACCAGCACACTCACACACATTGGAGCCTGTAGAGGGGTTGCTGGTTAGCAGAGACTGGAGCTCGGGGGTGTGGGAAGGGGACTGCTCCCTCTCTGTTCCAAGATGACTTTTTTTAGACCCAGAAGGGGAAACTGGGCTCCAGTCGCCTTTATCCGAGGCACTCGGAGTGCTTCCCACGTATCTCGTTTATCCTCACGACACCCCTGAGAGGTACGTTTGTTTGAGATTTCTACACAGTTATGATTATGCCTATAGACTGGAGTTCCTGACTCCGCGTCATTCTAAACCCAGAGTCTCATCTCATCTCACTTTTCCTAACACAGCTAAACCCTTCAGGGAATGAAACGTCTCAGGCCTTAGCCTAGCCAAAGGGTGATTTCCACACACCTCCCCCCCCACCCCCCGCCCTTTCCTTCTTTTTTCTGTTGTTGTTAAGTTTGATTTATTACTTTGCCTTCTAGCCAGGCTCAATGGATGGTCAGAATATTATAAATAATGTGGATTGAAAAGATTGTGCTGAAATGTTTATTGCATTCTTAGAAAGAGAACAGGAGATGGCGTGGAGAGCGTGGCCGTGGGGAAGGAGGGGCGTGGGGGGTGGGGGAGGCAAGTCTCGCCCCGAGGCCATGTCGGTGGGTCCATAAAAGACAGCACTCGGAAAGGAAGGCTCATATATTGCAGCCCCACAATCAAGAATGCAGGAGTGTTCCAGCGGGTGTAAAGAATATACTTCAAGAATGCCAGGACCATAAGGAACTAATCATTAGCCATCCCCCCTCTCGTTTCCCCACCCACAGTGCTCAAAGGAGACGGCTAAAGGAGTGGCCGCCATGCTTTATGACCAGTTCCCCAGCATCCTGGCTTTGGGGCACCCTCTGGGATGGGGCAGCTGTGTGTGTGTGTGTGTGTGTGTGTACGTGTGTGTGAGCAAGTGCCTCCTTTGACTCAGCACCCAGTGCTTTAGCATCATGAATCTCTATTTTTGGGGTACACCACTAGAAATACACATGTTCTCCAGGATCAGCACCCCCACACACATACACGGTGTGGGAAATAAATGTCACGTTGGCCCACTGGCAATCAGTGGTCACCTGTGAAGCTGGACTCACACCAGGCTCTTCTTCCTCTCTTAGGGCCTTCCTTCTGGAAGGAAGAAGAAGGGTCAAAGCGCCTTAGCAACTAAGGCTGCCTGGGTCAACCTGATACTTGACAGAAAAGTCTGGCAACCCAATGGAGATGGTTCTCTGCTGTTCATTTGCTAAGTCATGTCCGACTCCTTGTGACCCCGTGGACTGTAGCACGCCAGGCTCCTCTGTCCTCCATTCGCTCCTGGAGTTTGCTCAAATTCATGTGTGTTCAGGCATTGCTACTGGCCAACCATCTCATCCTCTGCTGCCCCCTTCTCCTTTTCCCTTCAATCTTTCTCAATCTTTCCCAGCATCAGGGTCTTTTCCAATGAGTCAGCTCTTTGCATCAGGTGGCCAAAGGATTGGAGTTTCAGCTTCAGCATCAGTCCTTCCAATGAATAGTTAGGGTTGATTTCCTTTAGGATTGACTGATGTGATCTCCTTGCAGTCCAAGGGACTCTCAAGTGTCTTTTCCAACACCACAGTTTGAAAGCCTCCATTCTTCATCACTCAGCCTTCTTTATGGCCCGACTCTCACATCTGTGCATGACTACCAGAAAAGCCATAGCACTGGTCCTTTGAATTGGTCTCTATTCTAAGCAGGGGTCGTCTTTGGGCCACTCTAGCTGTTGGTTTGGTCCTGCAGAGCTCAGAATATAGCTCTCTCACTCAAGAGGAAAGGAGGCCGAGGTGACATTGATGTGGGGCTGGGGGCAGGTGGGACTGGTGTGTCAGATACAGCCTGCTCGCTTTCCTCACTGTGTGTATCATCAGCCGGGACAGTGACTTTCTTCCTGGCTGGGGACCCCGAGCGTCATCTATCTAGTACCCAGAGAAAGCCATGGCTCTTCTTGTGCTGTTAACAGATTCTATTTGATCTTGTGGTGTGGAGAACCACCAGCAAGCTTTGATCCTGACCTCCAACCCAGTGGTTCTCAAACGTAAGCGCCAGAAGAATCACGAGTAGGGCTTGTTAACACCCAGCTTCTGGGAGGCCCCTCCACCCCCAGAGACCGGATTCAGTAGGCATGAGTGGGGCCCTTGAAGCTTCATTTCTAACCAGCTCTAGGGCGATGCTCCTGAGACCACAGCATGAGTAGTACTGCTCTGAACACAAGCATAGCGTTGGCAGCATCAGGTAATTTTCGGTAATAACCTTCTCAGGAATATCAGCAAATGGCAACTGAATAAAAATTCCAGGGAATGAAGGAACTGTGAACAGGAACTGTTCAGTGTTCAATGGCTGAAAATTCTGAGTCTGAATTGTGTGTTAGAAAGAAGCCCATGAGCATCTGGTAAAATCCTAGCATTTCACCAAAATGTAACTGTTCATTTACCTGAAAGATACACATAGAATCTGTTCTCTCCTAGGATTTGATACCAGGTCACTAACCACTAACGGGCAATGTATTGATTTTTAATTTGGCAACACCAACTTACTTTACCTGTACCCCCCTATAGTTTTTTAGAGCCAATATTTTATGATAACTTCTTTTATTGATAGTTTGTGCTCTTTCATTCTGTTTATGGGGTTCTCAAGGCAAGAATACTGAAGTGGTTTGCCATTCCACGTTTTGTGGACCACGTTTTGTCAGAACTCTCCACCATGACCCATTGTCCATCTTGGGTGGCCCTATACGGCATGGCTCATAGTTTCATTGAGTTAGACAAGGCTGTGGTCCATGTGATCGGTTTGATTAGTTGTGAGAGTTGGACTATAAAGAAAGCTGAGTGCCAGAGAATTAATGCTTTTGAACTGTGGTGTTGGAGGAGACTTGAGAGTCCCTTGGACTGCACGGAGATCAAACCAGGCAATTGTAAAGGACATCAGTCCTGAGTATTCATTGGAAGGAAGGACTGATGCTGAAGCTGAAGCTCCAAGACAATATTTTGGCCACCTGATGCAAAAAACAGACTCATTGGAAAAGACCTTGATGCTGGGAAAGATTGAAGGCAGGAGGAGAAGGGGATGACAGAGGATGAGATGGTTGGGTGGCATCACCACTCGATGGACATGAGTTTGAGCAAGCTTCTGCCATTGGTGATGGACAGGGAAGCCTGGCGTGCTGCAGTTCATGGGATCACAAAGAGTCAGACACAACTGAGCAACTGAACTGAACTGATGCTCTTTCATGTGTTCACTCACTCACTTATTTCAACATATATCGATCACTTATTATGTGCCAAGTGCTGTTCTACCAGCTAAAATGTCCACACGAACTACTGCCAAGTGATAATGCATTTGAAATCCGTACTGTTGTTTAGTCAGTAAGTCCTGTCCCTCTCCTCAACAACCCCATGGGCTGTAGCCAGCCAGGCTCCTCTATCCATGTGATTTCCCAGGCAGGAATATTGGCTGGGTTGCCATTTCCTTCTCCAGGGGATCCTCCCAACCCAGGAATCCAACCTGCGTCTCCTGCAGTGGCAGGCAGATTCTTTACCCCTGAGCCACCAGGGAAGCCTGAAATCCATTCTACTGTCTCTTAATATCCAAAACAGTATTTGAATCTCAACAATGAGGTGCTATTTAATCCACCAAAACAAAAATACGTATGTGTCGAGCAGATATTGACATCTGTCCTGGTCACCTGTGGATATAACATGTTGGAGACACAGACACGGAAACACAAGGTCTGTCCTCTCAAAGAATTTTCCGGCCATTAGGGAGGTAAAGCCTGAACCCGGTCAGTCATTAATTTCCCCAAGTGTTAAGTCAATTTCTGTAATGCGCATGTTCAGTATGCAGAAGCCGCCCAGAAAAAGTGGTTCAGAGACCGCCTTGGGCACACGGGAGGAGGTGTCCCTGGGGGAGGGAATGTTTTTGAGCTGAGGCCCCAAGCCAGTGTTGGGGTGCCGGCTGTAGAAGTTGGCAGGGGGCTCAGAATCGGTGCGAACAGTCCCTGCCAAGGCGCCAAGGTGTGAGAGAGGGTGCATGTTGAGTGAGAGGCCGGGGTGGGAAAGCTGGATCGTTTCTTTGGGACTGTGTCAGAATTCCACTTTTTGTATTTTGCTTTGAAATGATTTCTGAAATATCTGACAGACCATTTTTTCATGTAAGCCAACAAATATTTCAAAGCCAAACCTGACATCCTGAAATCGTCTCTTTGACTTTTTTTGGGGGGAGTGGAGGAGGAGACATTAATGACATCATTTTAATATTATCCTCAGACACCTGTAGCATCTGCCCTCACAGCTCACATCTGAAAGGCAGGCTCTCCATGCGTTTTGCACAGCGTGTCAGAGGCAAACACCCGTCATCAGCTTGAACAGGCTTGTAACATGTGACCCCTGGCACCCCGTGGCCATCAGCATGCCTTTCTGTGACTGTACGTCTATAGTCTCTTTAAGCCCCTTACACACTGACCGCCTTCAGAGGAAGGAAGAGGATGAGGACTTCTTCCTGGGTTGCCTTATCCTTGAAAGTTCCTTGGTCCACACGCTGTAGGCCAGCACTGCAGGCCGGTCCTTCGGTTGGGCTGGTTCCCCATCTTTGAACTCTGCTGAGTGAATCCCTGAGCCTCAGAGACTTCTGTTCATTTCTTATTGCCAGTAGAATCCTTGCTCAACAGTTTTTAGGCTACTGTATTCTAGAACATCTGGTTGGGGATCTCACCTGTTTGGGTATTTTTTTTTTTTCGGTCAGCTCATTGGTGACATCATTGACCCTGAGCACCTGTCAGAGCCACACTGGGGCCAGGAAGGACCAGTGTCCACCCTGAGTGTTCACATAGGAACCCACACTCTGCTGCTTCACTAGTTGGTGCTGCCCAAAAGGCGCCTTTCTTCTGTGAAGGTCAAGGTTAATGGATCCTCGCCATTCATAGAAGGATGTCTTTGTGGATGGTGAAGAGCATTAGAGAATGTTGTTCTGGAGGGGGCGTCGTTGCAGGGGTCCACACGACAGTAAGATGGCACCTTCACTCCACAGCGTGAACAGTGCCGCTGTGAGACCACGCGTGGGGTGTGTGCTCTGCAGCCTGACCATCCTGGGTGTTTCCTTTGCTGAACTGCAAGCCTGCTGCTGCTTTGAGAAAGGGGCCCTTTTCCATGACCCAGTGCAGAGCAGCTTTTCAATCTTTGTGGTCCTCACCCAACCCATCCTGACGGCACCTGAGGGCTCACAACTCTTCGTGCTGCTCAGGGGACGCTAGCCCCTCACCAGGGTGCTGGAAGGTTGTCAGTCCACCCTTGCAGCCAAGCATCTCACTGCAGCGATGTCATTAAATTCGTGTCTGAAAGCAGGAAGAGGAGGCCATCGGGGCCCTCCAGGTAGAAGACTGCGTGTCCTTTCTGATGGAGCAGATATGAATTGCATTTACTGATGCACTCTTAATTTATGATACATTGAGAAGTGTATTTTAATTTTTGTACATACAGGCATACAGGCTGTTGCAGAATTTTGCATGAGCACAAATTTCAGAATCTGTTTTCCTGGTAGTCTTTGAGGAGTGACAGAGAAGATTTTCAAGAACAGTGTGGCAGTCGTATCTGGGTTGCACTGAGTGGTCATGCCTGAGGGCAGGTGGCTGGCCACATACCCCTCGGAGAACCCTTTCTCCTGGGTGTTGGTCTTGTGAGCTGGAGGGGAATAGGCAGCATTGGAGGCTTAAGGGGGTCACAGATGGGGGACAGAGCAAAATGTCTCCTGGCCAAAGGTTGAGGACCCTGAGTGCCATGCTTGTAGCCACACCAGTTTATAGGAGGTGACAGCGGCAGCCTTGTCACTCAAGAACATGCCGTGGGCCAGGTCATGTGCTCGGTGCCAGGCCTTTTACCTCGTGGCATCTCCATGACAACCCTGGGAGCTCAGGGTTAGAATTCTCCTGATTTGGGGCTCAAAGGATTGGTTCCTTCCCCGAGTGACAGAGTTGTGATTTGAATGCGAGCCATCTGGTGTCTCCACCCACAGTGTAGCTCTGGCTCTTCCGCTCTGCGGCCTCCCAAGGGGGGAAAACATGTGTCCACGCCTGTCCCTCCCAAGGAGGGAAAACATGTGTCCACGCCTGTCCCCCATCCCTCTGCTGCACGGTTGGGAAGTGCCACGTCCGGCGCTGGGAGGTGGTGGGACAGAGAATTTGCGGTCACTTAATGGCTGTGGCTTGAAAGCCAGAGTGACCTCCAGCTCACAGTAGGGCTCATTGGGCTGCCTCTGTGATGGGGATGGACTGCACAGACAAGCTGAGGGACCAGGACGTCGTTCTGGTTCTCTGGTAAGAGACTCAGCTCTTCAAGTGAAATGACCGCTCCTGGCTGCTCGCCCCAGCCCTCAGTTTTCGTTTCTCCCACAGCTCTTAGCGGTCATCCTTCTGTCCTCCCCACTGTGGCTCTTGGTTATATATAGTCCCTGTCACCTTGGAGGTGACAGAGGAAAACAGATTAGGTGGGGGGCCAGTATGACTTCCAAGATGACAGAGTGACCCAAAGCACAAGGAACGTGCTAACCAGCCCCACGTCAGCTGAAACGCATTTACCCAAATTCACCCAAATTTGGGGTGACATCTTGTGTCTACTCTGTCATCTGACTCCTACCTCCAACCCCCCCGCCTCCCCCCCACACCCTGCTTCCTCTCGACTAAAGCCCCCAGCTGGTGGCCAGCACTCTGTAAAGTGAGAGGCCCCTGGTTAAGGCAACAGCCCTCAGTTTAAGAAGTTTTCACCAGGGCATGGAACTGCAAACCCAGCCACCCGCGGACACACGGCCTGGACCACGCATCCCCGCAGGACAAGCAGCTGCGGAGTGTGCGAGCCAGGGTCCCCCTGCACTGGCCAGGGCTGGCTGCCACTAGCAAGCCCTTCCTCTCTGGCCCACCTTTTCTACACTCCATAATAAGTCCCCCTTCTGTTTCCACTTGTCATTACATCACCCTTCATTCCAGCAAACTCTCGTCATGTGTTATTTCTAAGCTTACATATTATTAGCATTCAAGGATGGCAGTTCTCTGATGCCGTGTAGGAAGGCACCCTAATCTCACCCGCAGTGTGTTTCCAGGTCCCGCTGTGGGGCGACCGGGTTCTGGAAAGAATTAGTGCCCCCTCCGCTCCACATGCCCCTGGAACTTGAGTAAGAGGAGAGCATGCCTCAGACCAACCCCCGCCCACAACCTGCACACTAGGACGACACAGGCTGTGTTCCTCTTTCTTATTCCCCTTCTGGCACACAGTTTGGCTTCCCTGGTGGCCCAGCAGTAAAGAATCCGCCTGCCAATTCAGGAGACATGAGTTCAATCCCTGGGTCAAGAAGATCCACTGGAGAAGGGAATGGCAACCCACTCCAGTGTCCTTGCCTGGGAAATCCCATGGACAGAGGAGCCTGGCGGGCTACAGTCTGTGGGGTCACAAAGAGTCAGACATGTCTGAGGAACCACAGAAGCACATGGTTTACTTATTTTGGGTTTTGTCTGTTTTCGCCCGCTGCACCCCCAACACACACACACACAGACACACAAATAGCAACTCAATGAGGCCAGTGATTTGTCTGTTTGGCTTATTGCTGATATAACCAGTGCCTAGAATGGTGCCTGGTGCCCTGGACATGTTCTGTTGATGTTTGTGAAATAAATCAGAAGCTGAGAAAGAGAGAACCCAGAGGGTATCAGCACTGTTTGTGCTTTCCCAACCACACTGGCAGTGGGGGCCGTCTGTTTCATTTGTGGATTAAACACTGATCAAGCGACTCCATGTGAATGTGTGTAAAGAATCTACGTGCCCAACAGCGCTAATGGTGTCACTGGTGGCTCTTGTCAGGACTGTGGCAGCAGGAACAGAGGGACTTGCTGGATCCAGGCGCCCCGTGGGCATACATGGTGCGTCCTGGGGAGGAGGGGACCCCAGTGCGGAGGCTCTGAATGCCTAGTTCGTGCTATCCAGGGGTCCTTGTTAGCACTCTTTAGAGGGGGCTCTGTTGCCCTGATCTCTTCCAATTCCTCTTGCCTGAGAATTGGAGGGCAGCTTTTCTTGCCTTTGATGCTTCAGGACATCTCTGGCAAATTAGAAAATACTTAAAAATAATAGAAGGTGTGTGTATGTTAGTCGCTCAGTCATGTCTGACTCTTTGTGATCTCATGGACTGTAATTATAGGATATGTGAATGTAAAAAAGAGTTTGGTCTCCGAGAAGGTATCTTAATGGCGACAGCTATTTCAAGTGGGACCTTGGCCCATTCAGACTAAGGTGCGAGGTGCTGCCCAAGACCGTAGGTGCCCAGGAGCTACGCCTTCGCACTGTGCTTTCAGCGCTCAACCAGTAAAGCAAAATCGTCCTCATGTGACTCTCATATTTTCCCAAATAATTCGAGACACATTATTGTTTCTGCTGATGGTGTCTTTACTGAAGAATCTTAGTTACAAGTAAAAGGAAATGACTCTGGCTCCGTTAGGTTAAAGAACAAGTAACTTATTTGGATGTCGTTGGGTCACCTGAACAAGTAATTTATTTGAATGACATTGGGTCACCTGTGAGGCTCTTTAAGTGTTGGTGGGGCCAGACAAGTCTCAGGAAGAGTTGGAAGACAGCAGCCTACATGTGGGGAGCACCCTTCTGGAGAGTCCCCTGGACTGTGGCTGAGCCCCACCTCTGTCCATCCAAACTCACAAAGTTCCTGGAGAAACAAGCCTCGTTGTCTTCATACGGGCTTCACTACTAGACCTGCCAACTGTGACCGTAGGGACAGGGTCAAGGTGAACAGACGTGGCCGCTGCCTCCTCCACTGCCAGAGATGTGTTCTTTCGAGGTTTGGGACTCTGAGACTCAGTTCAGATCTACCACCCAGTAGCCTTGTGCATCTTGGTCAAATGATTTGCTTTAAACAAAACAGAACAGACGGGTAAGCGTCTGGTGTGTTGAGAAAGCATGCCGCAGATGGCCAGTCCTCCCTGCCTGTCTCTACCTGAGCCAGAACTTTGGCCTGAGCGCCTTCCTGTCACCTTGCTCATCGTCCCTAATTAACCCCAGGTGATGCTTCCTGGCTCACAGGGCCCAAACGAAGGGGTGAGTAACGGTGAATCCACAGCCTGGCCGGAGCCATCCAGAAATTGTCTGACACTTTGTCAAGAGGAAACTGTCAGAACAAGATATCCATAACTAAGCTCATGACGGTTGTGCTTGGAGACACTTGAATTTCTGCCAGACTCCAGCCAGAGTTCCATTCCCAGGGGTGACGTGCAGCACGGTGAGGGGATATTGCTCAGCAAATATTGATGCGCCAGGGAATTGGCATTCAATTACTGACTTGACAACTCATCATAAGCTGCCTTGGACAGCTGATATGAAGGATTACCTAGTCACAATTGGATCCTGTTGTTGAATTGCGGCGATCGCCAGGCTGAACTTATTTCAGGGAAGGGAAATGAATGACACTTTAAGAACACAGATGGAGACTAGCAACCAGTCAGCACTCTCTGTGCAGGAAGCAGCACTAATGGCTGGGTTTTCACACACTTCCTCCAAGGAATGGTGTCTTCTGTGGGATGTTTTGTTTTTGTTTGGGGGAGGTGGGGATGGGTTTGATTTTCCGCCTCTCCCATGAGGCCTGTATCTTCACCCCATCGCACCTGGCCCACAGTAGGCACTCGGTACATTGTGTGGAGTGTGGTTCTGGTGTGGGTCAGTCTAATGCCCTGGGGCACATCTTAGCCAGGGCAGTGCCCTCAGTCAGGGCACTTGACCAATACGTCTGGCCCCTCCATCGGAACCTCGTTTGCCCTGGGCCAGTGCCGTGAGCTCTCAGGTCCTCACACTGGGGCTCTGTGGGCCGAGGGTCAGCTCACCATCCGGCGGCTGTGACAGGGCTGCCTGACCTCCAGCAAGGCCCTGGTTCCTGGAGCCCAGACTCCGGGAGCCTGCCTTTCGCTCGGCCTCGGTCCAGCTCCTCTGCCCCGTCTCGCGCAGTCTTAATTCCTTTTAATTTCCTGTTTCTAGGCAAGTCCTTTTTTCCTCGCCTCCCACCCCCAACCCCTCCCAGGTCACCCTCCCTGCTTCCTGCTGAGAACCACGCTGTCTCTGGCCCCCAGATGTCCCCCGCACCACCCTCCCCTCCCCCAGTCTGCAGAGTTGCTTCCTGGTGAGTTTTTCTGTTTACACAGAGGAGGACTTCCTGTCCACATTGAAACAGGGTGCCCGCTGGGGCGGGGGTGATGCTCCCCATGAGGTGGACCGTCAGAGCACAGGAGTGAGTAGCCAGCATCACATCAGCACAGATCCAGCCCAGCCACACTCGGGGACACCAGGCTCATCCCTCCAGAGACTCACTCCAAAGAAGACCCCAAAGCCTCAACCTCAGGGCACCTTCCAGAATGGAGTCAGTACCAGCATGTGCCAGCCCCCGCCCCCAAGGTGGGGGGCTGGGAATGTCACGTGACCCTCCCACAGCCTGGGTTGTGTCACCTCTGTCAGCCCCGGGGACCAGAGGTGTGGGGCAGCCGGCTCACACAGGCCAGCACGGGGCCGGGCTGGGGTCTGCAGGTCCTCCCGGTGCTCTGCACCTGGAGCCTAAGCTGTGACCTTGTCTGAGGCCAGACACTCATCCAGTCGATGTGACGTGAAGCCACGGGAACGTTAAGATCCGTGTGATTTCAGTCAGAACCAAAGCATAGGCACATTCCAAGCCTGTTCTTTGCCTTCAGATGTGTTTCTTGGTGTTTCTAGAGGGGCTGGGCCGTCACTTCTGGGTCCCAAGCCCCGACTTTTCGCTCCTTCACCCCCTGGACCTCCATGGGCCCCCAGGCCCCCCCCTCCCCACCTGACGCTCCATCCCAGCCAGTCCTGTGACTGCTCCTGCCCTCCTGGGCTCTCAGAAGGGCCACACGAGGCAGATCACCCCTGAGCCCCCACTTTCTCACCCAGAAACGGGGGAAAGTTATTGCTCTGGTCAGCTCATTGCCCAAAGGTGAGAATACGACTGGGATGTGAGCACTGGAGAGCTTTCAGAGCATGTGTGCCCCATGGCAGAACGGGAGCCCTGACATTTGCACGTCTTGTCTCGCTGTCGTGGTCATGGTCGTCGCCATCGCGAGTAGCCCCTGAGTCCCACTCTGCCCATCCTCCCTTGTGGTCGGGCGCATCCCCGATGCCAGGCACACCTGCCCGGTGCCCTTTGGGTTTGCTTTCACCGTCTCCCTCTGCCGCCTGCAGCTCCGTCCTCAGCACGCCCCTGCCCTGCCCTTCCCCAAAGGCCTTTCCCATTTCGCTTTTCCACGGCTTCTCTCACCTGGTGTCCACTTGGCTGGGCTCCGCCTGCTTTCTGACCTCAGCTAGCGCCTCGCCCAGCACAGCTGCCCTTCCTGCGGCTAATAACCGCCATGGGTGCTGCCAGATATTCCACTCTGAGCATCCAGCCTTTCCTGGATGCCCGTCATCACCGCTGGGCCTCGGCTAGGATCAGGCTATTACTCAGCTAAATGCCACCCAGGTGTTCCCCTGTTTTTGCGCCTCTTCCTTCTCCTCCGGAGTGAGTGACGTTTGATTCCTGTCGTTAAGCCGAAAGGCCGGCTCGCTCATCTGCCGCACACAAGGCATCTTTCTCGGGCCGTGGGTCACACAAGGAGTCGAGATTACTGTCACCATAGCTGCCATTTATGGAGTGCCAGTTATGATCTCGAGGTTTTATATACTTCTTTTTATTGAATCCTTACAGCAAGCCTATGAAGTTGATACTTTCAGGCTTGTTCTGCAGATGGTGGACCCGAACTCAGTGTCAAGTAGCTTTCCCAGCATTTCATAGCTGGAAAGTGGGCGTGCTGGAAGTCAGGTCTCCCTGGCTCCCCAAACCAGTGCCCCTTCCATCCACGGTCCTTGCTTTTGGAGAGCCTGTGACCTAGGGAAAGAAGTGTTAACAAGTAAGATAAGAATTGAAAGATGGAGGCCAGTCGGTGGAGAGCAGTGGTCTGGCTCTGAGCGCATCTCTGACTTCAGGGAGGTGGGGGTCTCTGTGGGTGGAGAGGTCTTCATGGAGAAGTGGAATCCGGGCTGGGGTGAGAAAGGGCTGGGGGTGCACACAGAGGGGCAGGAGGGTGAGGAGGAGGGATGGGAGGTCTGGTGAGGAGATGCGGGGAGCCCATGAGAGTTTCGGAGGAAGGTCTCCCCAACAGAGAAAGGGAAGTGCCAGGACAGAACAAAACCAAATTCAGCACATCAGAAGTGACTTCTGCACAGTATTCTGATGAAAGCGCAGTTTGGAGAGAATTCAGATGGGGGACTGAGGTGTGAAACAGATTCAGGAGCAGGCAGGCCAGTCTTCCCACTATGTCTGGGCAGACCCAGGCCCCCACGGTGGTTTCTCCCAGCCCAGCCGAGCTGCCAGGTGGGTCGGAGAAAGGCGGCTCATGCCCACACCCCGTGGCCAATGAGGAAGGCAGACACAGCTCCTGAGTGGGCAGGTCTGGGCCAAGGGGTGAGCGCGAGGGGAACTGCCACGCTTCAGGCCTTCAGCCTGAAAATCAGAATGTCAGTACGTTCACCATCTCTGTACTGTGTCTACTCTTTTCGTAGCTTATTTGCCTAGTAACAGGATTAAAGGGGATATTTACATGAACTTTTGAAAACAAATATCCAGTTTTGTCTTTCCTCCTGCTTATTCCTCACCCCCAACTCAAGAGGCTGCTGCAAAAAAAAAAAAAAAAAAGCCTGTTTGATCAGTGAGAACCCACTGGTTAATCCATAAGCAAATGTCACCTATTGGGGGAGGGGACAACTAGAGGAGTCCTCCATAAATGTCCTCTGTGAATCTTCAGTGGCTGCATGAGGGCTGTTTGAGGCCTGATCCTTCCCGCGAGAAGAACAAAGCAAATCGGATAAGATTCGTTTTGGTTCCAACCAACCAACCACAGCCAGCAGCCAGTATGGCTTTCCTTGTGATGAGCAAGAACCAGATAAAAAGACTTCCAGATAAAATTGGCCTTTGCAGCCCCTCCACCTCCTGCACGTCTCCCCTCTATTCCCGCATCCTCTCCCCTCCAATGGCTCCCCACCCCCATGCTGATCACTTGGGTTTTCTTGCAGTTTCCTCAGAGCATGTGTGCTCAGTCGCTCAGTCATATCTGATTCTTTTGGGACCCCATGGACTGTAAGCCCACCAGTCTCCTCTGTCCATGGGATTTCCTAGGCAAGAATACTGGAGTGCGTTGCCGCTTCCTCCTCCAGGGGATCGTCCCCACCCAGGGATCAAACCCGCATTGGCAGGTGGATTGACCACTGCGCCACCCGGGAAGCCCTTCCTAAGGGGAGAACTGACCAGCCCAAGGGCCTGCTCCCGCTGTCTCAAGAAAAGCCAGACTCCACACCCCGCCTGTCCTCGTCCTCCTCATCAATAAGCACTCGGAGCCGTTGCCCTCGCTCCACTGTGGCAGAGGTGTTGGCCTCACAGCTGCCATAGTTTGCTGGTTTCCAGTGTTTCACTAGGAAAAAACCATGGCCCCTAAATCCCGATGAACAATCTCCAGCAAACACTGCACTGTTCCTGAGAGACCGTGTTTCATATCCTTTCCTCGTCTGCAAAGGACTTTTTCTCACATCTTTTTGGTAATTGCCATGAGCTGGACTTGTAAATATTAGATGTGGTTGAGTAATACTCATCTGGTGAACTGACCAGAGGAAACGGACTTTTTTTTCCACTCTTGGAATTCTGGCACCCCAGGCCTGCCCCCCAAAAAGGGGCACTTGGGGATTGGCAGGGAAAGTCTGCCTCTCCTGGTGCCGGCAGGCCCCGCGCGGGGCGGAGTGACGTGTGGGCAGAGGCTCCCGGCGCCCGCAGCCTCGCCAGGTGTTCCTGTGCCGGGCTCAGGGGCAAAGAGCGTTCATTGTTTCGGAAACTGGCAGGTTCCCAGAAGTTCCGCTGTCTTTCCTCGGTCTGAAATGTCAAACATTTCCTCAGCGGGGTGGGGGATGGATGACGGGACCCCCTCAGGTTCGAGCCCTGCTCTGAGATGAGAGAAGGGAGTTCTGTCTCTCACATGTGGCTGAACGCTGTTCCCGTCCTTCCCGTGGCCGGTGGCCAGCGGTGGCTCAGCCTCCCTCGTCCTCTGAACTGGATCCTCCTTCCTACATCTGAAGTGTTGGGGGCTCCCCCCTGCCTTTGTCTTTAAGAAGTAGCAGCCTCTCTAATGTTCTGCATGGTGGTGGTGGTGGCAGCGGCGAGTTTGCTAACAATGCCTTTTGGTGATACTTCCTGACGTTTCTGTAGATGAAACATGTCTGGGATTTGCTTCCAAAAAATACACCAGGGGAGGGTACGGGTGAGAGATGCACCGGGGGAGTGTATAGGTGAAACCAGGTGGGCCTCAGATTGACCCTTGATAAAGCCAAGCAATGAGTTCATCACAGTTCCATGGACTCTTCTGTCTGTTCTTATGTTTGCTTCAGTTTTCCCACTATAAAAAATTATAAGAAGGAAGAAAGGGGGAAAAACGAAGAAACCCTTTATCGCGATTTTTCAGCCCAAAGACATCTGGGCCTGTCTCTCTGATGAACCCTGTGCTGTATCTGGGATCAGGATCCCTCTGGACAGGCCCTGCTGGTGCAGGAATAGGGTAAGAGCATGGCCGAGGGGGTCCCTGCCCCCTGGATTCCAGTCCCAGGTCTTCCTCTCACCAGCTTTGGGGCCTTGGGTGACAGAGTAAGCCTCCCAGAACCTCAGCCTCCTCATAGAAAACAGAGATGAGAATTACCTGTTGCTGAGACTCTAGCGAGGCCACCTGGCTGGCCCACGGGAATAATCCATGCACGCCATGGCCCAGCTCTCCCTGGCTTTCCAGAGAGACTCCATTCAAGGAAGGTGCCAGAGTTGTGTCCGCATTCCAGAAAAGCCCGAGTCCTTAAAGAGAAAGCATTGCAGCGATAAGGTTTGTAAATATCTACTCTTTGACCCCAAAGAATCCACGAGGCTGCAGTTGGCTTATGACTGTCACTCGCCACCTTAGAATGACTTCCTCCATCGACCCTGGGGGCACCCCAGTTTACTTAAGCCTGCTGGAAGCCTCTTATCCGGAGGAGCCCTGTTTTGCTCTGAAAGGGTTGGACATGTCAGCATCTTATTTGTCGTTGCTCTCCAAGCCCCCCTTTTCATCTTTGGATTAGAACCCAGTGTATCACGTCTTATCGAGTTGCGATCTATGATGTCAGCTGGCGAAGCCCGTTTTCTTTCTTCGCGGGCCTTGGGGAACCTTGTCGCACCTGTCCTGTGGCACCATCTGTAGAACCCGGTTTCTGTGAGAAAGTGGCAGCTGACAGAGGAATCGCTGTGTTGGTGATGGTTCTGACAGCTCCCGCCCTCTGCTCCTGCCGCGCTGTGAACCATCTCCAAGGCCCCGGGGACAGGCTCTCCTCCACCCTCCTGGTGTGGCTGCAGGGTTTGCCATTGGGGTCGAGCATCTTTGGGAGTTTGTCTCTTGGCCTCCTTGACACATCTTCCCAGCTCCTCTCTCCCTGTTGTCTGTCCCTTCGGTGTCCTTCTCATTGGCTCTTCTTGTTCCTTCCAGATACTCAATGCATTTATTCCTTTTTTAAAAAATATTTAGTTGTTCTTCAGTTGCTCAGTCATGTCCAACTCTTTGTAACCCTGTGGACTGCAGCATTCCAGGCTTCTCTGCCCTTCACCATCTCTTAGAGTTTGCTCAAATTCATGTCTGTTGAGTTGATGATGCCATCCAACTATCTCATCCTTTGTCACCCCTTCTTCTCCTGCCCTCAGTCTTTCCCAGCATCAGAGTCTTTTCCAATGAGTCGGCTCTTCGCATCAGGTGGCCAAAGTTTTGGAGCTTCAGCTTCAGCATCAGTCCTTCCAATGACTATTCGGGGTTGATTTCCTTTAGGGTGGATTGATTTGATCTCCTTGCAGTCCAAGGGACTCTCAAGAGGCTTCTCCAGCACCACAATACGAAAGCATCAATTCTTCAGTGCTTAGCCTTCTTTATGGTCCAACTCTCACATCCATACATGACTAGTGGAAAACTATAGCTTTGACTAGACAGACCTTTGTCAGCAAAGTGATGTCTCTGCTTTTTAATATGCTGTCTAGGTTTGTCATAGCTTGTCTTCCCAGAAGCAAGTGTCTTTTAGTTTCGTGGAAATACTTATTTATTTGTCTGTGCTGGGTCTTCATTGTGGCATGCAGGATCTTTAGTAGTGGCATGTGGGATCTAGTTCCCTCACCTGGGATTGAACCCAGGCTGCCTGCATTGGGAGCGCAGAGTCCTAGCCACCGGACCACCAGGGAGGTCCCCATTCATTTATAGAAAGAAGAACATCTTGTGCCTCTTTCGTGTGCCAGGCACTGGGGACGTGGTGGTGAACCCACTGGGCAAAGGCCCTGCCATGGATGCTCCCGTGGTGATGGCGGAGGCAAAGAGTAACTAACCGAGGACCTAAATCATAGTTTAAGAAGGTTCACTGCAGAGACAGAGGACAAGGTCCACTGCAGGTCATGAAGTAGTTCCTCAAGGCCCAGAAACTGATGCTGAGTTTTGGAAGATGAGCAGGGATTCACTAGGCCAGGGGTGCCGGGAGAGAGTGCCCTCAGGACGGCAGGGGTCCAGGCCGGGAGGCAGGGCACAGGGCCCGTGGGAGGACCGGAGACCAGGGTGGCCCGAGGACAGGTGCAGGGTGTGGCTTCAGGGGTCCCAGGGCAGATGGCCCAGGGCCTTCAAACACCATGAAGTGTGTGGATTTTAAGCCATTAGACAGTTTTGAGCCAGGAAGCAGCCTGATCTGATTTCCATTCCGGTTCACTCAAGGGGAAAGGATCAGGTAAAAGGAGCAGCAGGTCAGTTCCCGCAGTGACCCAAGCAGGAGATGCTGGTGACGACGGATGCCCGAGGCCGCTCCCCTTGGACTGCAGGCTTCATGCGTGGAAACTCAAACCAGATGTGTGCTTTCTCCTTCCCAGCCCGTTATTGTTCTTGACTCCTCGGTCCTCATCGCTTGTTCTGCTTTACCCATAACCACCCTGATTTAAAAATTCGGGGCCATTTGTGAGCCTCTCCTCTGGGCCATCGCAGCCTCAGCCCAGCCCAGAGCCACAGGGGCAGCCTCTCAGCCCACGTGGCCTCCCAGCTCCGATCCTGGATGAGTGTTGGTGGCATGGCTTCTTCCTCAGCTACCACTCAGCCCATTTTCTCCTCTTTCCTCAAAAAATGCAGTCCTCCCCCTCATCTTCAGGATGAGCCTGGGCTTGGGAGGGCCAGCAATTGTCCTGCCACTTCCCATCGGTCTGTCTGCTTCCTCCATTTCCATTATTTTTTAAGGAAAGACATTGTACAGTATAAACCTTTTTCCCAGCCAAGAAGTAGTGGGATTCCTGCCCAAGTGGAGGCTTTGGTCAACCTGAAGATGTTTCTGGAGGGAGAAATGAATGAAAAAAAGTGTTCTTCTGGTTCTGGCAAGATGAACTGAGATAATAGTCACATATATGTACATATGTACACACACCCACCCACCCTTGCTACAAGCATCTTGAAATGCTAGATGAACTATTACACCACCCCCTCAAGTGTTAATGGATTACTGCATTTATTAATACAACGAAGAAAGGAAATGCACAGATGAAAGAAGTGGAGAGAGAGCCAGAGCCCAGCCCCTGAGGTCATCGTCGGCCGCAGTGACAGAGAGCAGGGTCCGCAGATACCGTAAAAGGCCAGACAGTAAGCGCGCTGGGCTTCGCAGACCCCAGACAGTGCGTCACATCTCCTGTTTCTCTTTTGACAACCCCTTCAAAATATGAAAACCATTCTTAGCTCATGGGTTGTACAAAAACAGGCCACAAGCCAGATATGGCCCATGGGCCACAGTTTGCAGACCCCTGACATCGAGGCTTGGGTTTTATGAAGACAGGAGGAAAAAAAATCATAGATCCTCAAGAGGAGGTGCTCTCCTCTTGGTTCATTGGAGAAAGAAGGCGTGTTAGAAAAAGTGCACCCGCTGTCACAGGGAGGTGACAGGAAAGCTTGCCGTGAACTTGTTACTCCTTCCTCAGTATTTAAAACCATGAGCATGCTGTGCTTACTTGGGTTGGTTTTAAAATTTACTGAGCCTGAATTACATCGAGCCCTGGGCACCTGTGGATAGAATTCAGGGAGTCCATGGGCTTGGATGGGAAAACATTCTTATCTTCACAGACCTCTGATTGAGCTTTGCCATTTCTTTTCTTCAATTAAGAAGGTAGGCAGCAAACCATAGCAGGACTAATCGTGCTTGCGATTTTGCCACTCACAGAAATCACAAATGTTTTCACACCAAAATATAGTACATGTATCATTGTCAGAGGAACCCGGTGGGCTACATACAGTCCATGGGGTCTCATGAGTCAGACACAACTTAACAACTAAAACCACCACCGCCATCATTGTCTCAGACTTTTTAAGAAGTGCATTTTGATAAGCTTGTTTCAGTAAAATTGGAAATCTTAAATCACTTCTAAATAATCATTGGGCCAAAGAAGACATTGTTGAAAATTGTTAAATGTTTAGAATTTAGAGGGAATTCCCTGGTGGTTCCGTGATTAAGACTCCGTGCTTCCACTGCAGGGGACACGGGTTTGAGCTCTGCCTGGAGAACTAAGATGCCACATGCCACCCAGGGCAGCAAATAAATAAATAATAGAACTTAGAAACTAGCAACAATGAAATTATTTTATATCGAAACTTGTAGGTTTAGAATGGTACTATTTAGAGGAAAGTGGAAAATGAATTAACTTTCAAGTAAAGAAGTTCAAGAAAAAAAAACCAACAAACTACATCCAAAGAAAGTCTGAATTGTAGGATTAATAAAAGTAAATGGAGAAATTAATAAATGAGAAGTGATCAGCAAAGTCAAACTTGTTCTCGGAAGAGGTTCATAAAAAGGCTCATTTGTGGCAAGGTTGGGGGGGGAGGGAAATGCACAACCAGGCGATGTGAGAAATAAAAAGGACTGAGACAGGTGTCATGCTAAAATTATAGGAGAATCTAATGAATAGCCTTATGCCAGTAATTTTGGATACTCAGGAAAAAATGGACAATTTCCCCAAAAAATACAATTTAACAACAGCAACTCAAGAAGAGAGCAGAATTCCCCTCCATGGGGAGCTGCCCAAGTATGACACGAGTGTTGAAAACATACTGAGCAGCTATTCAGTCCTTTGTCCGTTCAACGGTTGTGTGTGGAAATAAATGGCAGTGAATGAAATAATCGGAGCTCCCCACAGTATGTCCATTTTGCCCAGTGGGACTTGCTACAATGATGGAGATGTCTGTCCTGTATTGTTTTTGTCCAGTAGAGTAGCCATCGGCCACATGTGGCTCTTTAGCTCCTGAAGCCAGATGTGGCCAGTGGTTATCTAGTTAATAAGATCAAGAGCATGTTAGTGGCTTCCTAGGAGAGAATAAGTTGCTGAACCCTCGGAACCCTGACCTTTGCCAAAACAGCTCCTCAGCCTGCGGTGGGCGGTCCTGGTGGGCCAAACGGCCACGTGACCCCTGACTCCCCAGTGGTTTGTAGAGCGTTTTCTCTGTCTCATCTCATCTGCTCCTCACTCCCCTCTCGGAGCCTCGGCGGCTCGCGGACCCTTCGTTCCTCGGCGCCTGCCCTGTCACAGCCGCGCCGTGTCTCTGGCGTGCCACCGCCATGCTGGCCTCCAGGGTGAAGAAAGCACCCATTGCCCGCGGGAGAAGTCAGCATGGAAGGTGCTGAGGGCGTCGGGTAAATGGGCTGAGTCCTCCTGGCCCCTTGCTCTTCATTTGCTTTGAAGGAATAGGCAGTGGTAGGTCCAGATGTGTGAACCAAGGGAGGCGGGGTGGCCTTGGCTGGACGCAGGGAGCAGACTGGCCGGGAGTACATTGTGGTCCCCAGACAAAAAGTTGAAGTAAAACTAGAGAATATTAATATTAAAAAAAAAAGCAGAGGTCCCTCTCTCAGAATTCTTTCCAGATGAAAGACATAAGTTTCTTCAGCCCAAGAAGAAAAGGCCAAGCTGTGTGGATGGGGAGAAAATGGATTCTAGAGTCAGTATTTCTTTGTGAACTCTAAAGCCCTTTGCTTTATCACACCCTCATTAATGAGGACACAAAACATGGCCAAGTTGCACACAGAAGCCTGAGCAAGGGGGGCTGAAAGGGGAGGCCCCACCCGGTGAGGAGCACGGGCACTTGGCTGGCACAACTCTTCAAGTGATGAGATGGCAGCCCTTTGGGGTCCCTGGAGCCTCTCCCTCCTACCTGTGAAGCCAGAGGCTGCTGACACCCCTGACACACACTGAGGCTCCCTGGAGAACCGCCCCGCTGTCTCAGAAAATACTTGATGGGAGAGGTGAGGCTCTGCTGGTGGAAAGCATTACAGGGGGTCTTGTACGCTTCTGTTTTTCAGGGATGATAATGGTGATTTTACTGCTGCTCGTGGCCATCGTGGTAGTTGCAGTCTGGCCGACCAAGTAGTGGCCTTCAAGGGACCACCAACCAGGACACTTGCCAGAGATGGAGTAAAGCCGAGCTTCCTCTTGGTACCCAAAAGCCGCTCTCAATAAATTCCCCCAAAGTTCTGACCTCGCCGTGCATTGCTTCAGCAAAAACAAAGCGGGTGGTGCCTCTGCTGAGGTATCGAGCAGAATGGCTCTTTGGGGTTCTGCCTTGGTCATTGGGGTGCTAGCCCAAGGTCCCTCAGAGGTCACTGCCCCTTGGCTGCCAGTGGATTCCGGCCACCCCTTCAGTGTCGTGGGCCACCTGTGGGATGATGCTGAATTCCAACTGAATTCTTGGCAGTTTTTTAACCTGGCGTGTCTGGTCTGCTCTGGGCAGTCACATGCCCACATGGGAGACCAGTGAGCAGCCAAGGCCACATGTGTCTTGGAGGGAGGAAGGAGCAGGCAGGGCTCTGTGTAACTGCCCCCCTTCCCCCTCAAGCTTGCCACTCCTAGTGGTGAAGTGTCTGGACTCTACTTTGGGAACTACCTTTGGACCTAGAATCACGTGCTTTTTTCCTCCCTTGACATAGTAAACCACTTTTCCAAAGCTGATGCATCTCTATCAGCAGAGGAATCAAGTCTGATGAACCAGGCGGGGAGATGGGAATGATCAAGCAGGAAAGTACCACATAGGGTTCAAAGAAAGGTACGATTCTGCAGTCAGAACAGGGCCTTTCTCTGGCTTCTAAACTGGCCCTGACCTGATGCAAAGAGTCGACTCATTGGAAAAGACCCTGATGCTGGGAAAGATTGAGAGCAGGAGAAGAAGGGGGTGACAGAGAATGAGGTGTTTGGATGGCATCACTGACTCAATGGACATGAGTTTGAGGAAATTCAGGGAGATAGTGAAGGAAAGAGATGCCTGGCGTGCTGCAGTCCTGGGGGTTGCAGAGAGTCAGACACGACTTAGCAACTGAACAACAGCAAACCAGCTGTGACAGCCTTGCGTGTGTATGAGTGTGCGCTGCACGCATTGCACACATGTATGCATGTGTGATGATGAGGGCAGACAGATGGGCTAGACCTTGAGCGGGGTGCCAGGCCCTCAAGGCCAGCGGTGGATCGGGTGGGAAGGGGCAGAGGGCCAAGCTTCGTGCCCTCCTCCTTGGCTGTCAGAAGGCAGGCTGGGCTGCCAGGCCTTGCTTTGCCATCCATGGCTCAAGGAGAAAGAATTGGGGTTGGTGATAGAAAAATTAGGGTGGTTTCCAAGCACAAAATTTCACTGGAAGAGGCCAGATCAGGTGTGTGGGAGGGGAGTTTTGAGTTGGGGGGGGGTGTCTCCTGGGGGTTCCCTAGAGACTACAAGACAGGCATGGGAGGGCTATGTGCCCCTGGCACAGCTTTATCTCCTGGGACCCCGAGACCTGAGATGGCAGTAAGCAGGGAAGACCTGGGTCCAGACCCTGGGCCTCCGTCAGCGGAGCCCTGGCTCTGTGCTTGGTCTCTTGTAAGTCACTGCAAAGGGTGGGTGACCTTCTTTCTGCCAGCTCTCCCCTCAAGGGGCTGGGTCACTTCCAGGCCACCTGGGCAGCCCCACGTGCACCTGCCGTGCGTGTGATGGTGATACACGGCGCTCTCCCGGGAGGCGGTCTAGCCCTGGGCCTGGCCTGCCTGGGTGGTACCTGGACTCGGCGCCGCGTTAGCCAGGACGGTGTTGCAGTCACAACCCCCCCAGATCCCGACGACCTAGATCCATCCCAGTGTCAGGGCCTCCCCGCTGCTGCTCGTCCACGCAGGTCAGCTGGGGGCCCAGACCCAGGCCCAGGGGACAGCCCCATGGCTCTGGCAGAAGAAAGGGGACTCTGGACACCCTCGCACCAGCCGTGAAACGCTCTGCCCAGGAGGGAAGCCGTCAGCTCTGCTCACAGCTAGCTCACTGGCCTGACTGTCACCTGCCCTGCTCAGCGAGGGGACCTGGAAGTGCCCAGAAGACTGAGAGCCTGAACTGGGAAGTGATGGCCCCAGTGGCCAGCACACCACTCATCAGGTGTGTGACCACAGGCCAGATGCTGTCTGGGCCTGCGTTTCCTCCTCTAGGAAATGGAGAGAAGACGGTCTCCTGCCTCCAGAGCTGCCATGAGGACCAGGTGAGTCAGCCCGTGTTGGCACAGAGTGCCCAGAGTGGCTCAGCATAGTCTACACCCGCTGGGCCAGGTGGTCTCCGTGTCCAGGGCTCAGGCATCCTCTCCAACCCAACCTCACTGTCGTGAGGATGTGAGAGTGAGCCGGGGCACAGCAGCAGCTCTCCTGTCTGACTGGCCCCGCTGCCCACTGACCTCCTGGGCAGCCAGCCCGTGCAGACCTGGCGAGGCCCTGGAAGCCGCGTTCAGAGTGGGGACCCGAGGGCGGGGAGCAGGGCAGCCGTGAGTGGGAGCCCCACTGTAGGGATCAGGACAGGGTAGCGGAGGAGAGGCCATGGAGGCGTGCTTGCGTCAAGGCCAACACACCAGAGCAGAGGGGCCAGGCTGGACGGCCGGGGGCGGGGGGCGGTTTGGACCTTAAGGCGCCCTGGAGGCATTTTCCCTGTGGGTGGGGGGTGGGGCGGTTGCCAATGGATGCCCCAATGGAAGAGCAAGAATCCACCCATCTTGTTGTACTAAACCCCAAATCTGTATAAACAGCGTCTCCTTGGAGTCCCCCATTTCGGGGCTCATGGGAGGTGGCATTTAAGGCCTGTTTGACTTTCTCACCTCCTCTTGACTTGCTCAGCATGGAGCCCCGGCAACTCGTAAGGCATCTTTGAGCCAGAGCCCCGGCGGCCTGGCTGAGCCACACGGGGAAGGCCTTTCCGAGCCAAGCATGGAGCCCAGGTCCTCACACAGCGGCCTCCGTCCTCCCGGCTGAGCGTGCTCAAGGCCCGGCCCCCGCACTACTGTCATGGGACCATGGCTTCACTTCTCTGGGCCCAGGGACGGGGCGGGCGGAAGAAGCTAGTTGGTTGAGACCATGGGATCTGTCATCCAGGCCTGGAGCAGTGCCGGGCAGGGAGGCTCCCCTGTACCCTGGCTTCCTCGGGGTGGGCTTTTCACGGGAGACACCCACCCCACTCTGAACTGAAGGGCGGCCTGAAATTGGCAAGGCATCTCGAGTGGCTGGGCGGAGCCACTTAGGCTCTGCTGCATCAGGACATGTGGTGCAGTCACGTGGCCTTTTCCAGTTGGGTTTGGCCAGACCTGGTTTGCCCCCACCCCTCCCCACACCCCACAGAAGCATCAGGACCAGGTCCCGGGGTGGCTTAAGGGCTCTGGATGGGTGGCATGAACAGCTACAACTCTCAGCATAGAAAGAGCGGCGAGACCCCATCACCTTGGGTGCATTTTCAATGAACGTAACTTTATTCAAACAACAGCATAAGTATTGTTGACCTGAACTGATCATTTACTAATCATAAACATTTAAAGGCTCTTGTTGTTATTTAGTCGCTCAGTTGTGTCCGATTCTTTGTGACCCCATGGACTGTAGTCCGCCAGGCTCCTTTGTCCATGGAATTCTCCAGGCAAGGTGTACCATGTCAAGAAATCTGGGTACCTAGTTACAACTGGTACTTTTGTTCTGTTGAAGCCTCGTGATTATCAACAACTAACTAAAGCTTAGTTTTCAGTAGCCCCAGGACACCTGCTCCTGGCAAAGCCCTGGAACCTCCTTCCACGGGGCTCCTGCAGGACTCCAGACCGTCCTGCTTTGAGAAGTGTTGGGTTCTCTCCTGACCCGTCCTCTGAGAACTGCCGGCTGGCCTGTGGCTGGTACTCCCTGCCTCTTGGCATAGACTAGTTCAAGGTCATCTTTTATCTAGCTGGGTTTTCTAACCTAGCCCTGCTGAAGGTAAGTGCAGTTTTCCCCCCCTTCTTTTGAAAAGTGGGCCAAGGCTCCTCTTTCCTTTCATTGCTTCTTATGGCCTCAGAGTTCCTCCCAACTGCCTGCAGTAACAGAAGGCATCTGCGTCTTTGCAGACCAGACTTGCTGGCCTGGCGAGTCTCCACTTTTTTTTTTTCCCCCAAACACTGACAGACTTAATTGTGGGGGGGGGTTCCCACCTGTGATCCCAGCCACTTAAATACAAAAGTGCATAGAAAAGAAGGGATTTAGAAACTTTTGTACAATATCTGCATCCTGGGCCCCCAGGGCAAGAAGGGGGTGATTGCTGGGTGGGCTGGAGGCAGGGCCCTTGCCACCTGTACGCCCACATCTATCTTGACATGAGGGTGGGGTGGGATGCTCTGGTCAAGTCTCCACTTTGATACAGTATTTGGGGGGATTACTTCATTGCTGTATTTCTCACATGGGCGGGCTGTCCTTTCACCCTAGGTTTTCTTGGTATATTTCTTATACATCTTTATTTAGTCTTAACATGGACAGAGCTGTGTTCAACAGAATCTGAAACTCAGGTGTGTCTCTACCGTGAGTGGGCGACCCCCGTCTGCAGTACTCTCTCTGGCCCTGGCAGGTGGAGGCGTGGGGGAGGCCTTTAGAAATGTGGGAGCCTCCTCGGCCAGACCCTGGGGAGCTCTCACCCAGCAGGGTCTGGGCTTTGGACTGAACTCTGCTGGCCCCCAAGTCCCTGACAGGAATCTCTGTTTCCTTGTGCCTCAGCATTTCAGTCTCTACAATGGACTTTTCCAGCCACGTTGGGTCAGTGCTCCACAGGGAGCCAGCCGGTTTCCTGCACTGAGTTTGGCAGATGTCTTAAATCCGGCAAATGGTCCAGCTGGGTCTGACTGGCTTTGAGGGGAGCCCAAAGCCGCAGAAAAGTCTCGCTTTCCCCTTGGCCTGTCCGGCCACTTGAGACCTGTAACCTGTCTCTGCCTCGGGGTGTCAGTGCTGCCCTTATGACGGTGCTTACACCAGGGACCAGCCCTGCAACCACCTGTGCTGGCTTTGACCCCTGGGTCTGAGAGCACAGCTCCCATGCCCACAGCCCTTGAGGAGGCAGGACGGGCCTTATTCCTTCCTGCGTGTGTGCTAAGTTGCTTCAGACTCGATGGACTGCAGCCCTCCAGGCTCTGTCCATGGCCTTCTCCAGCCAAGAGTACTGGAGAGGGTTGCCATGCTCTCCTCCAGGGGATAGCCCCAACCCAGGGATTGAACCCGTGTCTCATATGTCTCCTGCATTGCCAGGAGGTTCTTTACCACTGGTGCACCCTGGGAAGCCCTTAGTCCTTCCTGAGCAGCAGCTCACGGCCTCCCAGCCTGATCATGCAGGGGGAAGGGCCTTCCATGCCATACACGGGAAGGATGAATCTGTGTCGTTGAGACTTGTCTTCAAAACAGCTGGGTGCAGAAATTAATAGCTTCCTGGTGACGATCGGTTCCACTTTGCATGGCAACACAACATGTTTCTAATGACTGAATTGTTTGTTTAATAGAGAAATCGCAACCATTTGGAAGTTTAAATATAGCCTCCCAGAAACCCAGTGAGCTCAGCTCCTGGTGGTGCTGGCCCCGGCCCCATCCCTGCACCTCACGAAGCGTTAGCAACACGACGGCTTGAGAACATTCTCCAGTGTCACTGACCCTGCTGTCTTTGCTGGTGAGTCTCCCCTCTACTCGAATAGAAGAAACTGGTTACATGAAGGGCAATAACTCCACTTGCCGGTTCTGAGTCAGATGGGGAAGAGCAAAGGCAGGCTCTGGCTTATCCCCAGGGCCCCCAGTCTCCAGGATCTAATGCCTGATGACCTGAGGTGGAGCTGATGTAATAATAAAGTGCACAACAGATATAATGCACTTGAATCACCCTGAAACCATCCACCGTCTCCCCAGCCCGTAGAGAAACCGTCTTCCCTGAAACCGGTCCCTGGTGCCAAAAAGTTTGGGCACCGTTGCTCTAGAGCATCACGGGGCCTTGGTCTCAGGTTTGTCTTGCTGGGAGCTCTTTGACCAGAAGCCATATTCCTTAAATGGCCTGAAGACTCGCCAGCCTCTCACCCAGCAGGCTGACCACCCCTAGATCAGACCACCAATAAAGACTGGGAGACAGAGAACAGTGTACAAGAGTTTATTTAATTGATATCTGAATTTAGTTCTATCATGTGGGGCCCACGTTACAAGTTCCATCTGGGTCCATTACAACTCTAACCAAAAAAAAAAGAAAAAACTTAAAAAATCCACAACTTTTTCCATGTCATTAAATATATTCATATATAATAACCATAATATATTAGTATGCATTGGAAAGGAACACTGACCCAAACAATATGTCATGGTCACAACTAAACATTTACAATTCTGAGTGAACAGAACTCTGGAACGCAGTGGGGCGTGGGGAGGTGGAGCCACGTCCAGTGACAGAGGGAGCAGGACTGGCTTGATTCTGACGGGGCGAGGCCCTACAAGTCCACACTTCAATACCCTTAGGGTACGACTTGGCTATGGCCATGAACCGTGGCCCAGTAACCCCATCCATGGGTCTAGTTCATCCCCTCTCCAGTCTTCCTTTGAGCACTGAGACCCAAACATTTTTCAGTTGCCTAAAGGGACCATCTCCTGACCCCGAGGGCATCTCTCCTTGATTTCAGTCTCCAGCCTGGGGTTAACCCAAGACAGGCTGTACCCATTTCCTGCGGTTACTCTGGGGGCAGAGTGCTAGGTGAGTACCAGAGGCCTTGGGGCAGCTCCCAGCACCCCCAGCTTGGGCTGCGGGGGGCCCTCCCACTTTACCACCAGGACCTGCCTCTCACCCTGCTTTGCTCAGGACAGAAGCCAAGCTGCAGGTGAGTCCAGGGGCAACCCCCTCATCCTTCTTCCTTCCCTCCACCCCAATCCTTAGCATTACTATGTGTCAGAAAGGCAAGGACCCTGCTGTCAGGGGCTCCAGACCCCACAGCAGGTAAGAAAAAGGACAACTTGGAAATCTCTTTAAAAAAAAAAAAAAAGACTAATCTGGTATGTTTTTCTTCAAACACCTACATATCACAACTCTGGTTAATACACTCTTCAAAATCTAGTTCCATTTTACATCCTTTCCTATCTGTACAAACCGGAACCTCAATTCCTATTTCCATTTCCACCCGGGGGGATGGGCAAGGGAAGAAGAGGGGTGCTTTCCCAAGGGGGAGGGGCCTCCTGAATTGGTGGCTGGATTCAGAGGAGCAGTGGGCTGGGTTCTGGCTGGGTGGGGAAGGCCACCTGCCAGGACTGACCCCCCCCCCCGAATTCCCCTCCCCCCTGACTGACTGGTGGCCCCGACATTCCCCAGAGGCCAGGCTGCTCTGCTCTCGGGGTGCTGAGCCAGAGGGCGAGACTGGCTGAATTTAAAGCAAGATGAATCGCTGCCTGGCGGGCTGCTGGCCGCAGAGGCCACCAGTACAAGTCCCCCTCACAACAGGGGCCGAGACTTGGGCCTGGAGTAGGAGCTGGCAGGGCTGCCATGCCCTCCTAGGCAAAGCAGAGAAGCCAGGCTGGTGTGGACAGAAACAGGATGACTACCCACACAGGACAGAGCCTCTCGTGGACTGTGAGCCGACAAAACACACCCGAAGCACACTGGGGCAGCGGCGGCGGCGGAGGGCCAACTGCGTGGAGAGGGCCCTACACTTCCAGCCTTGGGCTTGGAGTCAGGCAGCTCAGTTACGCCTCCCCAGGCCCATTCTGTCCTGCCCCTGCCCCTGGGGGCACCTCTGGAACCCCTCCAGGCAGCCAGACATCCTTTCTGCCTATACCTTAGGACCAGCCACGGCCTGCCTGCCTGGAACCTGGAGTGAGTGTACACCAGCCTCAGGCACCGCCCTGGCTGTCACCTCTCAAGATGTGACTGTGCCCATCCCGGTCCCCAGTTCCTGACGTCTGTTCTCCAGGCCAGATGCCATCACCAGGGCCAGCATCTTGCGGGTGACTCACCCAGAAGCACCCCCCACAGCCTGCGAGGGAACCGAGGAGGGGTTACAGTGCCCGGTGAGGACCCCTGTCTCACGGGGCTGTCATGAAGATAGTGTGAGGTTACGGGGTAAAGTGCCTGGCACACAGCAGGTGCTCGGTAAATGGGGCGGTGGCGACGCAGGAGGAAGCAGAGGAAAGCCAGACCAGGAGGGCCCGAGCTTCATACTTGGTGTGACCCTTCTGAGCAGCCAAACTCCAGCAGGGAAGATGAAACCAATTTCCTGACTGAGAGGAGCCAGGCCTCGAATTCAGAGTGCTGGCTAGGGGGGTGGGGGCCCCTGGGCACAGGTCCTGTGTGAGGCCATCAGACCTGGACTGATTTAGGGCTGCCAGCTTGGAGACGGTATCTCTCAGAAGCTTTGGAAAGGGAGCCTGACCCCACTAGGGGGCCGCCAGAGAGGAGGGGGTAAGGTGCCACCCAGGCTGTACCAGGATGGTGGCGGGAAGCCTCCTCTGTCCACTCCTTGGGGAGCCAGGAGCGAGGGCCCAGCAGGAAGTGGTCAAGGCTTCCCTGGTACCTGGGACCCTAATGGTTCCAGCCCTGCCAACCGCGACTCGGGCACTCCCACGCCTCCCTGAGCCAGCAGAGCAGATCCCCACTCCAGCCAGCCCACTCCCACCCCCCAACCCCGCCGGGCCCAACTGCCTGAGCAGCCTGCCTTCCAGGCCCTTCCCAGCTGTTGACACTGCTGAGGGGCCTTGTGGGAGCTGACGTCATTACACAAACAGTGTCGGTGCCCCCCCACCCCCGGAAAACGTCATAAAGGGGCTGCTTCCAACTTTCCAGAAAGGAAACTCGCTGGGAGGTTTTGCGTTGGCAATGCCTCCTCCATCAGGCAGCTCCGGCGTGAGCAGTGACCGACCACCCGGCGTGGGCTTCTCAGGCGTGTCCCTAGTCCAGAAGCCTGGCCAAGCGCACACCCACCCACCCCCCGCACCCCCAGCCCGACCAGGGCAGGACCAGGAGGGGGCTTCACTGCTCTGGCTGCACAGACTGTAACCTCTCCCCACCCGCCACCACCAGGAGGATGGCGGGGGCAGGTGGAGACCACAGAAGGCACGGGGAAGGCTGAATGGACAGGCCACGTCCGCCTCCCCCAGGTGCCCCCAGGCCGCTGCGGACGGGAGCCCGACTTGTCACAGCCAGGGTTCCTGTGGCAATCCCCCAGGAAGGGTCAGGGGAACCAGACGGGGTTTTCTGTTTGGGGCTGCGGGCCCGGGGGTTCACAGTTCTCCTCACGTGCCCTTCTGTACCCATCGCTGCGGCCCACCTGCGCCGGCCCCGGCCGCCCTCCCGCCCCAGGGAAACGCATCTCTGCTCTGGAGGGAGCCCGTGAGGTAGCTAAGTCTCGGTCCTCAATTCTCCGGGGCCTGGCCGCCCAGGGGGCTGGGGGCGGGGCCGCCGAGGGCCCCGGCCCCGCCCCCACCCTCCCCCCAGCTGGGAAGCCCCCGCAGGCCAAGTCCATGCTGCGGTGGCCGCCCCCGCGCCCAGCCCGCCGGCGCGCTGCTGCCTCCGCGCTAGGCCTTCTTGCACTTGCCCTTCTTCTCGCGCTGCTGGAACTTGCGCAGCCGCCGCGCCCACGTGTCCCGCCACTGGATCACCAGGCTGCTCTTGTCCGCCACTATGCCGCTCTGGTCGGGTGAGTCCTCCGCGTTGCCCAGCAACAGGTACTTCTTGAGGGGCTTGATTTTCGGGCACTTGCAGGCGATGTCCCGCGAGCGGATCCACAGGTTCTGGTCACCCCGGCGGATGCGGCTGGTGCCCTGCTTGTACACGGAGATGATGTTCACCGTGAACTTCCACCAGTCCCCTGCCTTGTCTGCCTTCAGGATGTGGATCTGGACGGCTGCAAGGAAGCACAGGCAGGGCATGGGCCTCGGCTGCCGCCTGGGCCCCCTGGCTCCTGCCGCCAAGAGGGCCCGGGATGGGGCGGCCTGTTTGATGGAGAAGGAATAGGAGATCCAGTGCTGGGAGGTGACTGCAGCAGGAGCCCCACTGGGGGAATAGGTGTGTGGAGGCAAAGCTGATCCTAGAATGCTGCCTGCTGATACATCGGCCTAGGCCACTGCTCGGAGAAGTCTTACTTCCTGCCTGTGTTGAAGGTGCCACCCAGCCCTGTCTTTGGGGACAATCCCCCTTAGAGTCCAGGAAGACACTATAGGAACTGACCACACCCCATGAATTCTGGGCAGAATCCAGCTGTTTGGGCAGGTGCCCTCCATGAGCACAGTGCTGGCCACTGGGGCAGACCAAAGTGGGCAGTACCTCCTGGGCATTTCCAGAGACCCCACCACCTAACATCAAGCCTCATGACACCCCCAGACACACAACCTTGCTCTTGATCTAATCTCAGACTGGGGTCTCAGTGCCCAGGGGCCATGCACCCTGAACAGCCCTCCAAGGCGGCCACAGCACCTTTTCTGAAGTCCAGGGTCCTTGTACTATCCCCTCCCATCCCTGCCAGGCCTCCGTGTCCTCTGGACCCTCCCCAAGCCCCCAGGCCATTCCCTTCCCTTTCAGTTCTCTGCTACTGTTTCCCCGAGTATGGGGGCTCTCTAGCTAGGGCAGGCATCAGAATCCCCTGGACGGCTTGTCACACACACATCACTGGCCTCTCCCCGATTTCCGATTCACCAGCTGTGGAGTGGGGCCCAGGAAGGCACACTTCTGACAAACTCCCAGATGGTGCTGATCCAGGGAACACACTTTAAGAATCAATGCCCTAGTAAACGTCAACAGATGCTATTTCTGCAGGATATAAGGTATGTTATAAGAGAAAAACATTTTTAAAGGGTGGGGGATGGATTTTATTCAAACCACTAGGTGAAATAGTGGGTTAAAGTCAAAAAGTTTTCTTACTGAGGGACTTTTCAGAGCCTTTAATCTACAAATTATGTGTGCCTGCACAGCTGTGGGTTTCCCAAACAACTGACTGCAGGGCCCTTTGGGTGGTTATCTCAAGGCACCAGAGCCCCACAAGGGCCTAGCTGAGGAACATTCTGGGTGCACGGGACACATACCATTCCAGGGGCTAAGTGTAGAAGTCTACACTGGACTAATGTCCAGCCAAAGGAAACTTGCACTCCTCCACCATTCCCACGGTCAGAACCCGGCACCTTCCCCTCCACCCCTGGTCAGGCTGGCGCTTCTCTTAGCAGCTGTGTAGACCTGAACCCGCCTAAGAAAGGGGCGTGTCTCTACAGGTGAAGACACCGAGACGAGGTGGGCTCAGTGGCTCCAGGAGCCACGCAGACGTGCACCCAAGGGAAGGCCGAGCAGTCTCACCTGCCCTCTTAGCTCCGGGTGCTGGGCCCACTCACCCATGCTGGCCAGCCTCTCTCAAGGTCTCAGGGGGCTACTCCCCGGGCCCTGCCCACACCCCTTCTGTGCCCACGCTTGGCCCAGGATGATGGGAAGGGGCATGGATGGCCGGGCCCTGCATCAAATCCCACCCTTCTGGGGCGAAGCAAGTGGCGGATTTTCCCATATTTTCATTTCAGCTGTTCCTGGGCATCCTGAACTTTGCACTCCAGTCTGAGGGCTCCAAAGAATGGCTGCCATGGCAACCGTTTCCATGTTTTCGTCACCAAGGGACTCAACACTCAGTGTGAACTCGGAAGAGGGGGTGGGGAGCCCTCCAGCCTGGAGCAGTGGCTGGGCTGTGTGTGTTTGACTGTGCAGACAGAGGTCACCGTGGCAACTGAGTGCCCCTCAGCTAAGCAAAGGAGGGGAGCCGGCCCCAGCATCCCCAGGAGCCCCAGCTTCCTCCTCTCAGGACTGAGCTGAATGCAGAATGAGCTTCCCCCAGGGTGCAGCTGCTGCCTGTGCGGGACCTCAAACCCCCGGCCCAGTCGCAGTGTCCCGCCCTGCAGCCAGGGTGGGCTGAGGTAGCCCAACAAAGATGCTGCTGGAGGCACCCCGGAGGAGGCGGCTTTGCCTATCTACTGGTGTTATGAGCTGAACTGGGTATCGCTCGCTGCCGGTAAATTAATACACAAGTCCTGACCCCCAGTAACTCAGAACGTGGCAGTGTTTGGAGATAAGGTCTTTAAGAGGTAGTTAAGAGGAAGTTCGAAGGGTGGGCCCCAACCCAGTCTAACTGGTGTCCTCATAAGACGAGGACACAGAGATCAGGACACAGAGACGCACTGAGGGAAGACCACGTGAAGACAGAACAAGATGACGACCGCCTCCAAGCCAAGGAGAGAGCCTTGGGTAACCACTCCTGACAACCCCTTGATCCAGTACTTCCAACCTGCAAGGCTGGGAGAAAGCAAATTCTTGTTTGAGCCCCTCAGTGGTACTTTGTTCTGGCAGTGCCGGCAAACTCATAATCATTGGAATCAGAGACTCAGGATCCGGGGCCTCAGCTCAGGGCCAGGTGGGAGGGGAGGGCTGTGAGGCCAGAGAGAGCTGGCTGGACAAGGTCAGGCCCTGGGCTGGCCCTCCAAGCCCCCAGGGCCCATCTCTCCCTGGACCTGCAGGGATGTGGCCCTTCCCAGCAGAAGGCCTGGAGACCCCTGCCCCACCTTCCCTGGTCTGCACCCACCCTCTCTCTGGGGCAGCCTGCTTCCCCAGCCTGGAGGAAGCCTGCCAAACACGGAGGATGCAGCCTGGAGGGGGACCTGGTGGTGGACCCAGGTCGATGGGGACGAAGCGCTGGCCCTCGTCCTCCTCCCAGCCCAGCAGCACCCTGGCAGCGGGTGGGATGGGCCGGGGGCAGGGCAGGGGCGGGTGGTGGTAGATTCATGTGATTATGCTGGAAAGAGTCCACATTTCCGCTGCCCTTGGCAACGCCTCCGCGTATTACACAGCCCACCAAGTATGAGCTGCACACGCAGTGCACAGGCCAAGTCCCCACGGTGCACACACGGCTGAAAATACTCAAAGTACACATTGAAACAGTGACCTCAGGCAGACCGACTCGGCCCCCTCGGGGAGCGTGTGGGGCTCAAGACAGCGCGGGGCCGCCACCAGCTCTGACGCCCTGCTGGCTGGGGGCCAGGAACAACCGGCATCTCCTGGGGGCCCACGGCACTGCCCAATTGGGTGGGGGGAGGGTTGCAGTGGCCAGGGGCAGCTTCTTGCCCACCCTAGTCACACGGAAAAAAACTAGACGTTGGAAAAGCCCTGATGCTGGGAAAGATTGAAGGCAGGAGGAGAAGGGGACAATAGAAGATGAGATGGTTGGATGGCATCACTGATTCAATGGACATGAGTTTGAGTAAATTCCAGGAGTTGGTGATGGACAGGGAAGCCTGGCGTGCTGCATTCCATGGGGTCACAAAGAGTCAGACACGACTGTGTGAGTGAACTGACTGAAGCGCACGGTCTCCAAGGCTGTGTCCTTTACACCCACACAACGCTAACTCCAGGCTAACTAGCCTCAGCCCCTGGGACGTCTAAGCTCCACAATCCGTGTGCCGATGTCCTAAACTGGCCAGAACACGGAGCTTTGGGGAGGATCCCCCACTCCTTATTCAGAAAGGAGGCAGATGAGACAACCCTCAGAAAGGCAGATGGTGAGATCGGGCTGGGGTGATAAGAGGCTTGCCGAGACCCTCCCCTCGCACGCCCCCGAAGAAAGAGGGTCCCGGCACTGAACTGGGGGTGGGGGGCAGGACTCTAAAGCACAGACTAAGGGAGTGGCTAAAGCAGACTTGCTGGAACAGGAGCCTGCCCCACCTGCTGGTGTCTGCCCACTCCCAGACTGGGCTACGGTGCAGGTGAGCTGCACAGGTCCCACAGCTCTGCTCCTATGCAGTCAGTCAGCAGGCAGGTGTAGGGAGGAACCCCCAAGGAGACGCAGGTGAGGCTGGCTCCAAAAGGTACACCCCCCCACCACAGAAGTGCAGACCTGCAGGATAGAGCAAGCAGGGGAAGAGTGTGGCCCTGAGAAAGTAGAATCGGCCTCCAGGTCCCAGGGGCCGGGCTGCATCTGGTCTTCTGGCCTCCAGGGCCCCAGGGCCCCAGAGCTCTGCTGGTGCGGCAGCAGGCAGGCTGGAACAGGGCCCCCTCAGCAGCTCCGGGGCTCACGGGAGGGCCTTGTGCTCCAGGAGCCAACTCCAGCCACCAGGGCAGGGCTTAAGAGGGCCGATCTCCCCTGCTAGCCCGTGAGTCTGCCGCCCGGCTACCAGGCACATGGCTCTCCGTCCCTCGGTAGAGGCCTGCCCCTGGCCCTCAAGGGCGGGCTGGGGCTCTGAGAGGGAGAGCAGGGCAGTAAGCACCAGCCCAGGGAGGCAGGGGTCAGCATCAGGCTGGTCTGAGCCATGAGGCCTCGGGCTAGGAGGCAGGCCAGGGGCCTTGCCCATGCCCATTCCTGGCTCAACCTGAGGCCCCGACATGTCCTTCCATAGGCGCAGACCTCTGGCTGTCCTCCCCCGGGGCCTCCATGTCCACAGGGTCCTGGTGCTGGGAAAGTGGGAAGCTGGCCAGGGTGAGCTGAAAAGTGGAGCTCGGGGTCCCACCTCGAGCTCAAGCTCAGATTCCTCCAAAGGGAACCATGCACCCCAAGGCAGCCCCTGGTTCCTTCAAAGCCTCGCTCCGTCCCCAGCTCCTGCCCTGACCCCGGAGACCAAGGATGGGTCAGCTCCGGACCGTCTGAGGACCGGGCACTGCCAGCACCTTGGACAGTCAGTGGCAGGAGGCAGCACTGGGCTGACTGCCGCCCCCCACTTGCAGGTCTGGGGGATGTCTGGCTGGGTCAAGGCTCCCAGCCAGGCCAGGTTCTAGGACCCAGCATGGCCGCTGGGTCACCGACGAGCACAGTTAGCGCACGTTCATCTGCCGGCCCAGCCGAGGTGGACGACCTGCTGGGTGGGGCCTGGGGCTGTGGCTCTGGGGAGGGGGGGGCAGGCCTTTCTCCTCCTCTCCCCACCAGCTTGGGACACCTCTGCACCGAGGCTTCCTGCCTCCTGGAGGTCTCCTCGATTTATGGGCTGCTCAGATGGGGTCCCCAGGGGCTTCCCAGCAGCTGCCCCTCCCAAGGAGGCTTGGGTGGTCAGCCCTGGCCTTCCCCACCCCACCGTGCCCTCCTGATGGGCCAGGCCAGCCCGAGACCCATCTGCCTCCAAGACGGCAGCCAGGACAAAGCGGGGAAGGACACCGGCCCCGCAGAAGCCATTAAAACCATGCGGCCCCATAAATCTCCCGGTATGGAAAGCGTGTCAGGAGCTGCAGCTGCTCTCATAAAGCACAGCTCTGACCACATGTTTCCCAGCAGCACCCCCCCACCCCCCCCACCCCACCCTGTGAAGGTCAGAAGCAGCCAAGCACGGCCAGCCTTGTTCTCGGGGGTGCTAACCTGCAGCAGGGGCGGGGGGGCGGAAGGGGTGTGGATGGGGTGTCACGGCAGCCCCCCAGTTTGCAGCCCATCAGGTGGAGGGCTGGAGGTGCGCTGTGGTCAGAAAAACCCCGGGGCTGCCACCTCCTGCCACACCCACCAAGGCCCCACCTCAGACCTGGAATAAAAAGGGGACCCCCCCCCAACTTGGGGTTAGGGAAGGTTCCATCCTTCCCTCCCTCAGCAGAAGTTATGGTGCACCCCTCTCTCTCAGACCAACACAGAGGTGGCCTCAGTTTCACCTGCTGGGTCCTGGTGTTTTTAGGCTCTGTTCTTGGGAAGCGAGAGGGGTGAGGGGGCCTGGGATGAGCTGATTGCCCAGGGCTCCCTGGAGGAGGGGACATCAGGAGATCTGGGTTCAGAAGACCAGACTCTGGGGATGCTAGGGGCCCTGTTCCCCAGGGAGATGGCCTGGCACGCCCAGCCCTCAGGCGAGACAAGCTCAAGAGACTGGCCACCCTCTTCTGCAAGAGGCTCAGGCAGGACAGTGGACCCAGGCCTGGCCCTGCCCGAGCAGGGCGCTCTTATCACGGAGACTGGTCTCTCCTGCAATCAGCCTAAGGGAGAAAGCACCTCCCCCCACCAAGGCTGCCCCCCTCCCCATCAGAAGGAACTGTAACAGCCCAGCCCACTCCTGATCCAATGTACCCCACCCCCATCACAGCACCTCCACCGCAGCGGTCAGAATGTGATCCTGGAGGACGGCAGAGCCCCGCCCCCGCCCCCAGGGCCTCCCACAGCCTCAGGAGATGCCCCACCACCCACACCTGCCCCCCAGGTGACTGCAGCAGCCCAACCCCCCCACCACATGCAGGGCAACAGTGGGGATGCTGCCCGACTGCTGTAAGGTCCCCCAGGTCAGTTCCCATCTTCACTGGGGCTCCAGCCTCTGGGGGAAGAGGCAGGCATGAGAGTTGGTCCGCACGCCCCAGGGCTCACATCCTGGCTGCAATTGCCTACCTGCTTCTCAGAGGGGCCCACCTAAGAGCCCCCCACCCACAGTCCTGCCACAGTCATGCTAGCAAACCCCACTGCACGGAGCAGCGCCCCCCACCCCAGGCTGCCACCTGGCCACACCCAGGACACTGCAGAGAGCCCTGTCCTGGAGGGTGGGCGACCAGCAGGGACTTGGGTCCCTTGTCATCCTGTGAACACCACACTCACTCAGCTCCTAAAAATCAAACCACCCTCAAAGGATGGAACCTGCTTCTCCCAGGACACCCAGAGTAAGGGCCATGTTGCCCAAAACAGGGACCAAAGCAGATCCTGACCAGAGCTCTGCCAGGGGAGGAGCCCATTCTGGGGGTGACCCTTAGGAACCTTTGAGAAACTATTCTGTTTTTAAGGCCTCGGCTGCCTCCCCACGGGTAACCCAGGATGCTCAAAGGGTGTGTACCCCCTGGGTGCACCCCCTCCCATCACAGCCTGGGCCTCGCACAAGCAGGTAAAGCAGCAGGTGGGGGTAGACCCCAGGAACGGCAATGGTGCTGGGGTCCTCGTGCTAAGGCTCTGACCCCAGGGAAGGGAGGCGTCAAGACTCACGAGATCCATCCCCCTGGGGAGAGGTGCCCATCCCACCCCTGCCTGGGGATGGAGAGGGACATGCTCTGTGATCCTGGAGACGGGTCTCTGGGGAGCGGGGAGAAGACAAGTGCTGCCTGTCTGTAGGGGAAGCCGGCTGGTGTCCCCAGGCACCTTGGACAGATCACCTTTCCCCACCCCCACCCTGACCCTCGGTCTCATCTGTGAAATGGGAAGAAACATCTTTCATTGGGTGCCCTCCCCTACCCACACCTCCTTCCTAAAAACAGGACGTTCAGAGGAAAGGAAGCGCCAGGCCTCAGCACCCACAGCTGTGGGGGCTGCAGAGGTGGGCGCCTAGGCTCTGGGCCCTGTCCGTGGGGATGGGAGTCGCTGTGGCGGGCAGGGCTGTGCCCACTCCTGCCCCCACAGCGCATGGCAGGAGGCCCTGGTCAGTGCAGCGCCCTGAGGGCTCAGGGGCTTCTGCCGAGCTGTCACTGGGGCCTGCTGCCCGCCCAGCCCAACCCAGTGGTCACCCGCATTCTGCGACCTCAGGCTGACTCATGCCGACCCAGCTCCACATCTGGCCTCCATATGGGGCTGGCACTCCAAGGGGGGAGGTCACATCTGGCTGGGGAAATCGGAGGATCCCCAGGGGGCCAGTGACCCACGCCCCCGGGGAAGGGTCAGTGAGCCTCTGAAACTCCATGCCACGTGCTGCTGGCTGGGCTGCGTCCGACTCTCCGAGCTGGGGACAGTACTGGGGCAGGTGGGGAGGACTGCCCAGCCATCACCACCAGCTGCCATCCGGACCTGGCTAACCACCTTCAGGGGGACAGCCCCCAGGGTGCTCCTCTAACGTCTGTACCCCCGCTCCAAGCCCTGAAGTCACGGTCACAGTCTGCTGCAGACACGGGAGCCTGGCCCCCAGAACAGGGTTGATAACCTGCCCTGTGTTCGGCCCTTGATGGGATTGACCCTGATTAGGAACAGCCACTGACCCCAAGGTCGAAACGAGGAAGGGCAGGGGGTGTGAAGAGGGGCAGAGGCCATCATTTGCCAAGAGGCCCCGTGTCCCTCACGAGGCCTCCCCATCGCCCCACACATCTCATCCCTGGCCTGAGCATCGAGACGAGAGCCGGCAGGCACCCCCGCTAATCTACACCAGCTCCATGGGCTTCTGCAGTCCCTCCACCGCCAGCATCGTCTCCACTGCCAGCTCAGTCTCCTCCCTCCTCCCTCATGGAGCTGCCCATGACCTCCCTCCGCCGCACAGCCAAGCCCACCACTGAGTAGTCATACCCACCCTGCCTCTGCTAGAATCACCGACATTCTCGCCCATCATCTTGGCTCCATCATCTCCAACAGCCCCCCCACCGTGGTGACAATCACCCAAGCACCACGGTGACCACTCCTGCTGTTCCCCCATGGAGACGCCTTTCTGGCTTATCAGGAGTGAGAGAGTCAGGGGTCCCATGGGGGGGAACCAGCCCTTGACCCTTAAGTAGGGGCAGCACCCATTCTGTTGCCAAAGGCTCAGCATCCTGGCATGGGAGGGGCGCGCAGGCAGGGCACATAAAGATCTCAGGCCTCAGGGGCCCCAGTCTTGGGCACGCTCCTTATCTTGCTGAGTCTCAGCATCCCATAAGGCCTTCCCTTCCTAGGTGTTTTTGAGGACTCACCCAGGGTGAGAATGAAGACTGTGAGATGCCCATCCGGGGCCTGCAGAGGAGGAACAGTCACTGGCCTGATAAGGCCTCATCTCTGGGGTTTCTGCCGCCCCAGGAGAGACAAGGTATCAATACTTGGGGGAGGAGGGGTCCTCTCAGGTCCCCAGGCTCTCCTCTGCCAGGGGCCCATAAGACAGCACATGTGTGCACACACATGCACACACACACAGCCTCACAAACCCAGTTCCTCCCCACAAATGCCAACAGGACTTCCACTTCGAGCTGTTATCCTCAGAAATCATCCTTGAGGGATGGCGGGAGGAAGGCGCGAGACCAATCATCTCATGAAAAGCATTCTGATTTTTCCATCCGTTGGTGCCAAAATGTCTTTCAACAAAGGGGGTGACTAATAGACATTTCTGGGAACGAATCATTTTTCCAAGAACTGGCAAAAGTGAGATGATCTCACCTTTCAGAATACGGGCTGTCTGTCCTCTCCCCCCGCCTGTGAATCCCAGGGAAGCAGAGGTGGGTGGCAGCCCTCTGTGTGCCAGTGTGAGTGGGGCTGGCTCTCTGGTGGCCTCCGAGTGGCTTCTGCACACAGACGTGAACCCTCATCAGCCTCCCTGCCTCCGTGGCCTCCGCCCCTCTACACCTATGTGCCCCCTCCTCCCATCTCCCCAGCCTGCTCCTGTCTCTGTGCTCAGACACTTTGCTCCCTCTGCCTGGGAGCCTTGCTTTGCCCAGTGAGCACCAATTACCTGGGTTGCCTCCTCCAGGAAGCCGTCCCTCCACACCCTCTCTGGAGGATGGGCCAGGCCCCACTTACGCCCACTATAGGCTAGACCCTGGCCAAGGAGTCTATGATCTAAACTGGATTGGGAGGGTGGCGTGACAGGGGCAGGCTGGCCCCCCTTCCACGTGAATCACGGGGTAGAAGTCAAGGGGTGTCTTAGCCTGAAGTCATTGTCAAGAGGTGGCCTTTCCCGACAGCCCCCACAGTAAATGCCCTGGAAACAGTGTCATCCGGCCATCCTGTCTCCACAGACTGAGGTTCTGGAACCCGGGCTTCTAGGCAAATGAGCCACAGAGCCAGTGACTCCAGAAGGGATGGACACGTTCTGCCCATGTGGGAGCCGCTGAGTGAATGCGGGCTTCATGGTGAATGCTCATGGGTGCACACAAGCACACATCTCCGCACAAACACACACTCACTGGGAGCGTTCTACACAAAAGAAGGGCCCCTCTCAGCTAGGTTTTCCTGAGAAGTTGACAGGAAATGCTACTACACTCGAAAATAATAAAAACCCCCATCATTGTGCACAACTGCCCCACCCTGAGCCTGCCCACGAGTGCCTTCTCAGCATTTGCAAGGTGAGCCGATTCCCCTAGAGGGCAACAGAGGACCGAGGTGTCCCCGGGACGGGGTGGGGGGGCCAGCGATGACAGCGGCCCCATGAACCCCTCCCTGCTCCTGGAGATGGCAACAGGGCCACCCTCCTGCCACACCTGGAAGGACAGCGCATCCCTCCATCGACCTCCACTGGACAGACCAGGAAACTGAGGCCCAGCCTGGTCCGAAGTCACAGAGCAAACGTGGAGTCTTCCTCAGGTTCTGTGGCAGTGGCCCTTCCCTACCTACAGATGGGAATGGAACTGCCATCCTTCTGGTCCTGGGGTCTCTCCAGACCAGAAAGGCATGGGGCTTGGCCCTCACGCCTCCCCAACCCCAATTCCTACCTGCTTCGTGTGGCACCCACCCTCACCTGCTGTGCCCTCTCTCACCAGGAACACGGGCAGGACCAGCAGACCCCAACCAGCCCAAGCCACTGCTCCAGCCCCCCTTCCCCACGGCCTCCTGCCCACTGGCCACCGCCCGGGTCAGCAGAGACCCAGATCCAGGTGGGTCGGCGGAGACCCAGATCCGGGTGTTCCTGCTGCACAATGTCAAGAATCTCCCAAGCTGGCCTCAGAGGAGGAAGGGGGCCTGGGGCCTGCCCTTCACTGACTTCCACCCCACACACCCTGCTGAGGTTCTAATTAGCAGCTTCTGGAACATCCAAGTGCCCTAGCTGGAAAGCTGGAAAGTAGAGGAAATGCGTTTCCTAATTGGCTCCCTGCAGGGGTGTCAGTCAGAGACGGGGTGGGGATTATGCAGCCCCCTCCCCACCCTCCTGGGCCCACCTGCACCCCCGCCCCACCCCAGGCCAGCCAAGTCCCCTCGCCCCCTCCTCCTGCTCACCTGACCCAGGTCTGCGGGTGTGGAAGGGACCCCTCCTCCAGGGGCCCGGCCAGGCGTGCAGAGCCCAGAGGGAGACCTGGCCTCCAGCCTCAGAGCAAGGCCCGGCTGCCCCCGCCCAGCCACCGGGGGTGCCACTCACTCCACCCTCCACAAGCCTCTCCTGGGGTCTCCCTCCCCAGAAGCCCCTGCAGCCCCCGCTTTTGACACTTCCTTGTCCTGCCTCCTGCCTGAACACACAGGCCTGGGTGTCCAGCTGGGTGGGTTGCTCCCCAACTCTCAGGTAACCCCAAGAGTGTTATGGACAGTGCGGGGGACCCTTTAGGGGATGGGAGGAGCAGCGCCAGTCCGGGCCTCCAGGCCAGGGTATGGGGATGAGGACCTTAAAGCTGAGGGTGCCATGCTCCAGACCTCGTCAGCACCCTGAGGGGGCACCCCGCTTCTCTCCTGACTCTGCAGCTCCTCAAATCTTGCCCAGCAGCAGAAATATGGACACCTGGGCAGTGGGCTGGCAGTAGTGTGGGGCCAGGAGCTGGGGTGGCTGAGGTGAAGTCTAGGAAGACCTGCGTTCGATCCTTGGGTTGGGAAGATCCCCTAGAGAAGGGAATGGCTACCCACTTCAGTACTCTGGCCTGGAGAATTCCATGGACTGTATAGTCCGTGGGGTTGCAAAGAGTTGGACACGACTGAGCGACTTTCACTTTCTTGGTTTTGGGACGGATGGGGTCCAGAGGATAAACGTGATGGGGGGGGCAGGAGGGAGGCTGGGGCTCTGCTGGGCCAGTCAGCCAGCCGGACCAGGGCCCCACCTAGGACACCAGCTTTCCTCGGACAATCTAGGAGGAAGTCAACGGCGAGGAAGGGAGGACCGAGTCAGGGAGCAAAAGGCAAGGAGAGCTCAGAGACTGAGTCCCCACTCCCCACGCACAGCCCTGTTGCCCAGGGTTGGCGGGGTGGGGTGGCGCAAAGCCAAGGCAGGGCTCAGGGCAGACCCCCCTGGGTCTATAACAAGAGGGAGCCAGGCCCCCTTCTGCAGAGATAGGGGCCTGCCTGCTGCTGAGGAGTGGGCAGGAGAGTCAGAGGGAGCCAAAGTGCCCCCAGAAGTATCAGGGGTGGGGAAGGCAGAACTCAATGGAGGAAAAGAAGTCAGAAGAGAACAAAACAAGTCCTAGAGAACCAGGTGGAAAACGGATCCATTGGGTAATTTTAAACAAAAGTCCAATTTTCCCTTTTCTCATTGGAGGAACAGAATGGGGGTGGTGGTTAACCCTTCACAGAAATTCTCCCCAGCGTCTGTCTGCTCAGAGGATGCTCCACACTGAAATCAAACCCACCCTTCCCCCAGGTAGCCAAGCTGCTCCTTCCTCCTGTTCTCTGCGGGGGAGGGAGATAAGGGGTGGTGGAGTGACAGGCCGGGGGTCTCCTCTGACCCTGGCTCTCTGACCCTGGGCATCCACACTTGGCCCCCAGCCCTAAGCCTGGGACACCACAGGACCTTGGGCCTTCTTGCCCACATCCCACCTTGCCATCCCCAGCAGACTGATAGCTTGGGGTTGGGAGCACAGGGTCACCCAAGCCTCACCCCAAACCACCGGGGCCTCTTGTGGCTACTGTCACCCTGGGTCAGAGACAGCACTTCCTTTATCCTTAAATCGCCCCAAAGTTTGGTACCAAAATCACGGTTGGTTTTTCCCGTGAAAGTCGCCTTGGGATACAAGCACTTTAAAGGGGCTTTTTTTCAGGAATTCGCTATGGACCCAGGGCCTGGCTGCTTCAGAATGGACGCACAAAACCTACCAGCTGCTCCAGTATGATCATGTACTGGGCTTCCGTGTGGGGCGTGTGCACACGTACCTGTGTGTACACGTATGCCTGTATATGCACACACAGGCACATGTGTGTGCACAATAAAATAAGGAAGTTTTAGAAGTTCTCAACATTCCTTTGGGTTCCTTTGGGCCTTTTTCTTTCCTTTGCTAAAAGGTCCTGACTATTGTCCTCATTAAAGGAGGACACATTGTATTTGGTTCAAACAGCTGCCCCGATGAGACCCCGAAGGCCTGGCGTCCAGGCCAGGTTGCCAGAACCCCCGGGGTCTGGGAGGGACACCATGCAGGTTGTGGACAATGAGGCCTCAGCACCGGGTCACTGTTCCCTCCCCAGCCCACTTCTTCCTGCCCTGTCACCCAGCTGCCAGGGGACCAGCCATCTTTACCAGGAGCCCACCAGACACCTGGCCCCATGCTGAGTGCTTCCATATGACACAGTCGGGCATCACCCCCACATGCCAGACAAGGAAACCGCAACTCAGACACGCAACCGGACTTGCCCCAGGTCCCTCAGGAGGCACCCGATCAGGGCAGACTAGGAAAGATGGGCAGAAAACACAGGACGCTGGCTTTTCCCTGGAGGCGGCCAGGTGATGCTAAAAGGGGCAGGACTGCTGAGGAACAGAGCAGCAAGACCAGGAACACCCAGCTGGAGTGGGGAGGTACGTGGGGAGATGGGCAGAGTCGACTTTCGGGTCCAGGAAGAGGGGGCCCAGCCTCAGCCCAAAATAGCCAGGCCCACCGGGTCAGGAGGAGAGCCCCAGAGTGGAAAGACCAGGCTCCCTGGATGGGCGCCCAGGCTGCGGCTACCTCCTGCCTGAGTGTCGAACACCTTGACCTCCATACCCTGGGCCTCCCCAACTCCACCAGCAGACAGCTGGACCATCTGCCCGGGATTTCTGTTTGCCTCTCAGCTATCTGCAGACACCTGCCCGGGGGCTGTGAAGGGCTCCTCTTCTCCCGCAGGCCCCCACCCACCCTGAAGTCAGCCTTGACCCTGAGTCCCGTGAGGTCTGGCCAGCCCAGGCCGCCAGCCAGCTCAGGGACCAGAAACCACAGAGCCGGTGCCCCCCTCCCACGGGACAGAGCTGATGGAAGGCGGTAGAGGACAGCCTGACAAAGGAGAGGTGCAAGGCCCCCGCCTCCAGGGCGCTGGGGTAGATGCTGCACGAGAGATTGGCAGGTGGGATACTCTTCCCCGGAAGGGAGCCTGAGGCCTGCAGTGCAGAGAGTCTGTGCAGGCCCCAGCTCCCAATGGAAAAGGCCCTCAGTGATCCCTGAGGCTCTGGTCAAACTTCTGGTGCATCAGAATTACCAGCGAAAAGTTTAAAATGCAGATTCTCCACCCAGCCCTGGAGGTCTGTTTTGTGGAGTCAACCCTCAAATCGGCATTTTAAATACACCACAGAGCTCTCTCCCTTTCTCCAATACCTAAAGGACTTCTCTTTGAGCTACAGAGCCTCAGGCTGAATGCCCATGAGTACGATGAGGGCACAGAAGACCAGAGAGGTAAAGCGACTGATGTGCAGCCACACAGCCCCTCAGGGGCAGAGTGAAGCCCAGGACCCCCCAGTGGCCAGGATGCAGGGCCAGGGGAGAACGCAGTCCCCTCACCTGTGGCTGCCGCTCCCCCACCCCAAGGAGGAAAAGCTGGGAAATTCCCAGGCACAAGATCCATCCCCCTCAGCTCCTGGCCAGTCACAGGGACTCTGGGACCAACACCCACACAGGGCCACTGGTCACATGGTGCCCTCCCCCTCCCCCAACAAGGGGGCTCTCACTCACCATAGTCCTTCTTGCAGTATTTTTTCATGTTAATCTTCAGCTTCCCTTTGGAGGCCTTGCAGTAGGAATCACAGTCTGCAGGGGACGGGAGAGCACAGACAAAACTTAATTAGGCGAAGAATAGGCTGGCGGGTGGGGTGGGTGGCCACCTCCCTAGACACCCAGAGGCTGGTGATACCCACGGGCCGGGCAGCCCCGGGGGCCATTCAGGGCAGGTCTGACCCTCTCGAGTAGTGCTGGGACAAAGAGGTCCCCGCCTGACCCACCCCCACTGGCCCCCCTGGCCTCCGCACAGGGACTCTGCGGGCTCCTGCATTGTGCCACCCAGGGCTTCGGAGCACCAGACAAATTCCCCCGTTCTTAAGACGCACCCGGAGCCTGATTAAAGCCGATAGAGGCCTCATTGTCGCCCCGCGCCCTGGGTCTGTGTCAGGCGCTAGCTTCCATGGCGAGCAGCCTCTGGCTGGGGTCAGGCCCCAACAATAGAGGTCACGGAGGAAATTAGCAGCCCATGAAGCAGGAGAAAACCCCTTTGGTGTCCACGCTACTGGAGTGTGCAAATAAAATGCCCCACGAAGAAGAGTTCAGTTCTAATGAGCCCCACCACTGCTGAGAGCCAGGGCTGCTGGGCCTGCGTCTGCAGGGTATCGCTTCGGGGGCGTCCCAGTGTCAACCGGGCAGGATGTTGTGGGGGGGGCCCGAGGGCCTGCTTCCCCTGGGGGTGGCCTGTGTCGGCCCAGCAGAGGCAGACCTCCAACACTGGCCCCACCAGGCCCTCTCCCCGCCAGCTCTTCAGTTGAAAGTGAAAGTGAAAGTCACTCAGTTGTGTCCAACTCTGCGACTCCATGGACTGTATAGTCCATGGAATTCTCCAGGCCAGAATACTGGAGTGGGTAGCCGTTCCCTTCTCCAGGGGATCTTCCCAACCCAGGGATCGAACCCAGGTCTCTTGCGTTGCAGGCGAATTCTTCACCAGCTGAGCCACCAGGGAAGACCAAGAATACTGGAGTGGGTAGCCGATTCCTTCTCTAGGGATCTTCCCGACCCAGGAATCGAACTGGGGTCTCCTGCACTGCAGGCAAATTCTTTACCAGATAAGGTGATACAGTTCCTTTGCCTGATCTGTGTGCACAAATCAGCTGTTGGCATGATGGCCAGCCCACCATGGAGTCTCACTACATCACTCCAGCACCCCCTGCACAACCACTCAACACGCTGGCTCACTAGATTCTCACAACCCTTCTTTGAGCTGTGGAGGTTATTCCCATTCTACAGATTAGGTATCGGAGACCACCTGCCAGTGCATCCCAGACAGCTAGCAAGTCAAGGCTGGGCCTTGAACTTGGGTCTGAGGTGGAAGGTCACTGTACCCACTGGAATTGGGCTGGGTGTGTGTCCTGGCGAGGGGACTCAAAAGGTGAAGGGGAAACACACACATGGCTGCTCCAGAAGTGGGTGCCAGCCCCTTATACTCTAAAGGGGAAAACCCAGGCCAGGGTGGAGTAAGGAGCGATTTGTGAGGGAGCACAGGACAACAGGCCAGGCCTCCTGGGCCCCCTGCCCCCCAAACCATCACTTAGATCTGTAGGAATATTCAGAGAGCACCCCAGAGTCAGCCTTTGGTCCCGTAGGAGATGACTGCCTCCTTCAGGGTCCTAATTAAAGTTGAAAGAGCTCTATCCTGTTGCCCTGGGAGCCATGGGCCTGGCAGCTCCCTGCTGCCATTAGGGCACCCTATTAGGAACCAGTCTCAGGAAATGAGAAAAACAGCCCCTCTTCCTGCTCCCTAGGATGCGAGTCCTTGGACCACCCCCTGTCCATCAGCATGCCCTGCCCGGGGGCACCAGAGTCCACAGTGCCAGCTCCTCCTGCCACCTGGATGGCTACTGGAGTCAGGACCTCTCAGAAGGTGGGGTGTGGAGCATCCTGAGAGAGAGGCCGGGAGCCCACGGGGATGTTGAGACACAGGGTGACAGTGACCCAAACCCACAGTCAGTGCCACTGGCACCCCTCCCCCACGCCGTGACACTACCTCACCGCTGCCAAGAGCCACTCGCGGCCACGACTCTGCCAACTTGGGCAGTGATGCTCATGGCAAAGCCACTGCTGGGGCTGAACCCAGGCCATGCACAAGTAGCTTGCATTTCTAGCAAGCTGGCTGGAATCCCCGCCTGCTCCTTCCACTTGGGAAAGAACTGAACTGCCAGCAGTGCTGATGACGTCACTGCATGGATGGCCTTGAACCCACTCATCGCTTTTTCATTATTATTATTTTTTTGGCCCATGTCATCAGTACCTGCATGCCGGTTAATCACCTGCCATGCCTCCTCTATAGGGGGGAGTCTTAGCACCCCCTCGACCGCCACCTCCCATCATGGCCCTGGAGGCCATGACAGTACACCAGCTCCTCTGAGCCTCTGGGCAGTCCCTCAAGAGAGGGACCACGATTCTCAATCTACACACAGGACAGTTGAGTTCAGCAAGGCGCCACAGTGCTGATTCCAAGTGCGCCCTGCACTGCAGGCAGGAGGGCAGGTGGCCCCTGGGACGACCTGGCCCTGCACCTCAAGCTTCCCCTCCTCCCTTCCCTCCCTCCTGGCAGCATCTACAGCTCTTCTCTTCAAAGCCAAGTATCCACCTGGGGGCCAGAGATTGTCCTCGAAGTGTATAGCATCCATCACTGCCTGATTAGATCCAGCTCTGGGCCCCGTGAGACCAATCACAGCCACCCTGGTGAACATTAAAACTCTGTCCTCCAATAACCACAGCCACCCACAGGGCACTAACCAGGCACGAGGCACTGCTCTCAGCCCTGCCTGTGCTTCTAACGGCCTGGTTCCCTACCTGGCTACACAGTGGAATAGCCCAGAAGCTTTAGGAAAACACTGGTGCTTGGGTTCCCCCAAGACATTCTGATTTCACTGGCTTAAAGGATAGCCTGTGTGTCCAGATTTTTAAAGTTCCCCAGGTAAGACCAATGGGCAGCCAGGGTTAGAACCACAGTCTGAACTATCTGCAGCTGTGGGAGGTGGGCCAGGGTCTCTGCACCCAAGATTTGTAAGGAGGACCCAGGTTGGCAGAGGAAAAGCTCAGAGGAGTGGCTGTTGACTCAAACTAGAGTCAGAGGACAACATCAAGCAGCTTTGCCCTTATAGGAAATGGTGCCAGCCTCAACATGTGCAGATTTATAGCTGTATCTGGTTTGTTGTTGTTTACTTTTTGTGGGTCTTATGTCTTTCCTTTCTGTCAGCCAGAAATTCTCATCAGGTCACTGTGCTTGTCGTTGTCAAACGTGCCCTTGTTACTGTTGTTTAGTTGCTAAGTCGTGTCTCATCCTTTTGTGACCCCATGGACTGCAGCCTGCCAGGCTCCTCTGTCCATGGGATTTTCCAGGCAAGAATACTGGCTTGGGTTGACATCTCCTTCTCCATGGGATCTTTCCAACCTAGGGATCGAACCCACGTCTCCTGCATTGGCAGGTGAGTTCTTTGCCACTGAGCCACTAGGGAAGCCCCACATATGTCCCCTACTCCCTACCGACTTGCTGATTCTGATTTGGTTGTGAGCTAGGAAAACAGAAAGACTAGGCTTGTTAGAACTGTATGCAAAGCATGGGTCAATAGGCCTGGAATGTGAGAAGGAACTGCTGTCCTCTGGGTACGGTGAATAACCTTCAGAGCACTGACATCGTAGCAGCTCTCTGGCTGCGTGCAGACTCTCTGGGTGTGTGCCAGAGAACTGAGGTCACTCGACAAGAGGTCCTCAGATAAGGGAAGTGTTCCTGCATTTTCTTCTTTTATCAAATACACACAAAGCTACAGAGACTGCCTCAAGATGGACCAGACGTAGCTTTGAAATGCATCTTTGACTCCTTCAAAATGGCATCTACTTGGCAGTTACCCACGTTTCCTCTCCTTGTTTTGTTCCAAAATAGCTATAAAGACAATGAAAAAAATGAAAATTCACACTAATGCCAAGAACTAAACTGACAGATGACCCAACACTGGAATCTGGGAGCAATCTCTATTAATTAAAGACAGATGGTAGTAGAACAAGGAAAACCTGTCCAGGTTTTACCTCAAGACACAGCTCTTTGTCTGATGAACAGAAAAATCCTGGAAAATGGGGATGATGACAAGGAGACACCAACCAGAAAACAAATGGCAGGAAGTGGATGGGGGGACCATGGAGGTGCCCTGTCCAGAGAGAGCTTAAGGAAGAGGAGGGACAGACAGGAAGGACAGTGTTTGCAGTGGGGACGTGAACTCGTGTTTTTATCTAAATCACTGATGCAGGGAATGAGAAAGTCTGGCAGTGGAGACAGAAGATCACCACCTCCACAGAGCAGAAGCAAACTGAGAGAAAAGGCCGGTAGGGACTAGGAAATGGAGGAGGAGCTGGAGGCATTCCCCTGCCATCCAGCCTGGGGCTGGAATGGGAATCCAGCTGTCACGCCAGGCCAGGGATCTGCAAAATTTTTTTGCAAAGTGCCAAACAGTAAATATTTTTGGCTTTGTGGGCCATACGGTCTCTGTCACAACTATGCGAACCGTCGCCATAGCTCAAAAACAGCCATAGGCGACGTGTAATTGAATGGGTGTGTCAGGTTTAAGATACTCTGAAAACACAGCCTCTATGAAGTAGAAAGAAAAGAAGATACGAGGGAAGGCGAGGTCAAGCTGAAAAGGCCACATGATGATACAAAAAGGGTGACACGTGAGAGAAAGAAGAGCTAGAAAAACCCAAAGCCAAAAGCCCAGGAGCCCAATGAAAATCGACTTTGGAAGCAATCAAGAAAAATAACACTGTAGGAAATGGATTCAGAAACATGGAGGGAATTGTGGAGATTCTCATACAAAGAATAAAGACATGGAAGCTGTGAAAGAGAAAATAATAGGGACAGAAGAGGGAAAGTGGACAGATGGCAGATGCCTGGGAGAAAACTGCAGCAGAAACCAAATAGAACAGAAATGAGAACCAAAGAGAGTGAACCAAAATGAGAACTCCTGAGGTTGAAGGCCAACCTACATATGAAGGAAAGGGAAAGGGAAGGGAAGTCGCTCAGTCGTGTCCGACTCTTCGCGACCCCATGGACTGCAGCCCACCAGGCTCCTCCGTCCATGGGACTTTCCAGGCAAGAGTACTGGAGTGTGTTGCCATTGCCTTGAACTTAATTTCTGGGAAAAAAAGAGACAAACACATCCACATACATCTTTGCAAAACATATGAAATACCGGATAAAGAAAAAAATATATATACAGATTTAACATCAAGAAGCAGCTCCAGATGACCATGGAACAAAGTCTATAGGTTGAGAGGAGGGAAAACTTTGAGTCCCAAGACTTTTATACCTAGCTATACTGTCCTCTATGTGTGCAGGCCATAATAAACCAAAGACATTGTCTAGTATGCAATATTCCAACCATGTATCCTTTCTGAGAGGAATATCTGGTAGTGTTTTTCAACCAACTATGAAATGGATCAAAAATAAGAATTTAAGAGGGGAAAGTCACAGAATAAACACACAGGTGATATGCACAGAAACCAGCAAATAGAGAGGGTTCCAATACGGTTCTAAAAATGAAGGCAAAGGTTAGAATAATTTTAAAATGTTTGAAAGGGAGCATCAGACAATGTATAGGTATGTATAAATAACTATAAAATCTAGTCTGCCACTTTAGATCATATTAACAAAAACTAAGAATGAGGTGGGTAATACAACTCTTTGTCTTCAGTAAGTAGAACACCAAAGATGCTATTGCATGCTTGACCCAGATAAATAAGAGCTATTAGATCAAGCAGTGCTTTTGAAAACCCCCAAAATAACCACAAAACACTAGAGAAGAGAAGAAATGGGTATAAGTAGTAAGACAGGAGAAAACACAAACTGGAAAATATAAAAGGCAACTATGATAAATTCAGATCACAGAAGAGCCACTATGTAAAAGCAAAACAATGACTGTAAACAGATTTACAGATTTACAGGTGTTTAAACACAACACCTCTACTGAAAAACTAATTTTGAAACATTAAATGATTGTTGAAGAGAGACTTGAACAAAATTAAAGCAATTCTTTAAAAGCTTACAACTTTTAAAGAAGTTGTAAAAGTTTGTCACTAGGTGACAAAGAAGTTCAAAGGTAATAGAAAGTTTTTGTTTTTTATTACATCTTATTTAAATATGCAAAAACTTGAGAAATACAAAAAAGAACAGACATAAATACATAACTAGTAAAAGAATGCTAAATTAATTCCAAGGAGCTGAAACTGCATAGGCCACATTTCCTGACCACAATGTAATAAATATATTAAACAAAAAAGAATGAAAATAAATGAAGTGCTTTCAATTCTAGAAGTTAGAAAATAAGGAAAATAAAACCCAAAGAGGGCATGAGGAAATAATTAGTAACAGGAGTAGAAATTAATACAGTAGGATGCTGAAAAAGCTTCAAAGTTATAAATATACCCAAGAATTGAATCTCAGTAAAGCCCCCAAACCAACAAACACACACACACACACACACACACACACACAGATAAAACACTGTTATGTCTAATAATGAATAAAAGAGAAAATAGACTCATTAGGAAGTAATGAGAAAGTGGTATAACCACAACCTAAAGAAGATTTTATAAATTACAAGGCTATCGTATACAGCTTTGGGCTGAAATCTTGGCCATCTGAATGAAACGCATTCCTTGTTAGGGAAACATAAGGGACCAAAGTGAACTAAAGAAGCGATACCCAATCTGAATAGATAAAGAATCTTAAGAAATCTCTGGATCCAGATAGTTTCAGAGGTTGACTCCAAGCAAACACTTAAAGGATGTTTCACGCTCTTTGGTTAGAAAACAGAAAAAGAGGGAACGCTAATAAGATGAACCACATAAAAGTGCCTAAAAATCGATCATTCCTCAACTTTAAAAGAAAAAAGCAGTTTCGTATGGCTTGATCTTAAATAAGCACTGCCGTAAGCTTAGACACACAGAACCTGCAGACTATTGGTCGGCCTCACTGATTAATCAGGTCTGATATTTTATGCCCTGAAGGCCCCCATTCTCTCTGGACCCAGGGCCCCGCCCCCTGCTCTGCACAGGAGGAAGGGGTGAGCAGGAAGCCCCCCCCCACCCCCCGGGGGATCCTGCGGGGCTAGAATTAAGGGTGTGCAGGGAATACTGGAAGATCTGCCGGGGCCCCTGCACCAGGGTCACCCTTCACCCCACCCTCCTCCCCAAGGAGAGGGGAGCTGCCAGGGAGGAGAGCTGGCACCGCCCATCTCCTCACCCGGACGTGCTCTGTCCCAGGGAGAGTGCAGAGACCCAGGGCCGCCATCTGTGGCTCGCAGCAGGCCCATCCTGGCTGGCTGGCATCCTGGCTCCTCCTGAGAGCAGCCAACCCTCCCTTTATTCCCCCCACCTGCTCCCCTGACCGACCGGCAGCCAAGAGCAGAGCAGGGAGCCCCTGCCGCCCCACACAGGCCCCATCCCAGTGGCTGGGCTCCTCCCTCCTCTTCCTCCACCTTGGGTAGCTCACCCTCTGCCCTGCCTCCTGTGCCCCAGGTGCCAAAAGTCCCGCTGGGCAGAGCTGCTCGCCGGATCGAGGCTCAACTCTGAGCATATGGCAGGCGGCGCCCGGCGTCCCCCTGTTGGAGCCAGGAGCGCTGCAGCTGGTACCGCCCCTGGAGCAGGGTGGGGAGCTGGCCAGGTTCTCACTCCTGGCAGCACCCTGGTTCCTCTGCTTCTGGGCTGTCGGCTCGGAAAGGTGGGTGGTGGGAGCAGAGCGAGAGACATCCAGCCACTGGGGTCTATCCCAGACAGAGGCCTGGAGGCTAGGGCAGTTTTAAATTCTGCTGGCTGGGTGCAGGGGAGGGGCTCCTGGAACCCCCCACCCCACCTCCACCCCTGACCCTGCTGGGGATAGAGCTCAAGGGGGCGGGGCCACTCTGCCCACCAACAGGTGACAGAAGACAGGTGAGGCCAATCTGCCCAGAGTTTTGGCTGCCTGACCTGGATCCACAAAGCCACTTGGAAGTCTGCAGGCCAGAGAGACCGGCTGTCTTGGTGTGTCATTTTCACACGCAGAGGGTATCTGTAGGTTTCATAATGACTGTGTCAAGGCTGGAGGAGGCACTCCCCTCCAAGCCAGCCTTCACCCTCTGGGTCCTAGGCTGCTGATGGCTGACTCACTCCCCCTGGGGACACTACCTTCTGAGTACCCCCAGCACAAGCTCTTTGATCTGGAGACAGCTGGAGTCCACAGGGAACTCCCAAGCACCCACAGGTCTCTCCTGGCCTATACTGGTCTCATATGCCCCCCCTATCACCTCCCAGCCCTGCCTGTCTCCACAGCATGACATCCATTGAACTCTGGGGCAGAAAGGCCAAGGTCATCATCCCAAATGAGGCAGTCCCAAGTAATGGACTGGCATGAGGTGCCTTGTAAAGCTTTGGGGAGAAAACCAAAAGTATTTGCAACATAGAGAGCAAAGCATGGGTGTCTTTAATATATAAAGAACTCTTCTGAATCAATAAGAAAAGACAAGCACCCTCACACTCCAAGGAGAGGAACAGGCAATTCACAAAAGAGGGGAGAAAGCAGACAAGGAGATGTGAATAATGCTCATCCTCAAATAATCAAAGAAACACATCTTTAATCAACAGAAATGTAAGGCCTTTGCCTAGGGAGGTGTCAAAGCAAACACACAGACTGAGATAATGTGGCTGGGGTGCAAATCAGTACCAACTTCCCTGAGTGTAGCTGCCATAGAAAGTCAAAACCCTGGAGAGCATACACCCTTGATCGCAGCAGCCCCATTTCTAAGAAGGTATCATTGCTTCATAAACTTCAAAGTTTGGCTAAGAGACTTCCACATGGCCGGCTCTGGGAGGCGCTGGGTGTGGCTCATGGAATGGTCAGGGTGGCCTTATAGTGGGAGAGAACATGTCAGTGACATGGGTGTAACCACACTCACAAAATGAGGACAATGCCCAGCGTGCATGCCTTAGCAGAGGATGGAGTCAGGGGTCCAGGTGGAGACCACGTTGGGTGTGAAGCCACTGTGAGGAGAAGTTAAATCTAGGAGGACGAGGGAGGAGCTCTGTGAAGCAGCCAGGCCAGGAAAGGGCGGGGCAGGACTGAAGAACCAACAGAAGACGGGCCTGGAGCTGGGGGTGGGGGGTGGGCAGGCTGAGATGAGACTGCATGGTTCATGGGCATCCCTTGTCAACCATGGAAGGGGTTTGAATTCTATTCTAGAAGAATACACTGTGCACCAAAATGCAGGGAGGAGGGACTGTGGCTGGTTTATGTATACTCCTGCTTCGTCTTATCTGTATGTTTAACTTTACGATAACGAATATACTATTTTGGTATTAGAAGAAAAACACTAAACAACATTCTGAGGTGTGTCTCTTCTTCAGTGAGGATGGGGACTGAATGGGAGGAATCCCATAATGACATTACATTCCTATTCAGCAAGGTGATATTTCTATTCCTTTTTTAAAATGCTTTTTATTTATTTTTGGATGTGCTGGGTCTTCGCTGCTGGACGCAAACTTCCTCTAGTTGCAGTGAGCAGGGGCCACTCTTTAGTTGCGGCATTCAGGCTTCTCATTGCAGTAACTTCTCTTGTTTCAGAGCGTGGGCTCTGGGGCGTGCAGACTTCAGGAGTTGTGGTACATGGGCTTAGTTACCCCCCAGCATGTGTAATCTTCCCAGATCAGGGATCATACCTGTGTTCCCTGGCATTGGCAAGTGGACCCTTAACCAATGGAACACCAGGGAAGTCCTTAACTTTTTTTTTTTTAATTTTATTTTTAAACTTTACATAATTGTATTAGTTTTGCCAAATATCAAAATGAATCCGCCACAGGTATACATGTGTTCCCCATCCTGAACCCTCCTCCCTCCTCCCTCCCCATATCATCCCTCTGGGTCGTCCCAGTGCACCAGCCCCAAGCATCCAGTATCATGCATCGAACCTGGACTGGCAACTCGTTTAAATTAAAAAAAAAAAAAAAAACATATTTTTGGCCACACCACTTGGCATATGGGATCTTAGCTCTCTGACCAAGGACTGAATCCTTGCCCTCTGCACTTGAAGTGCTACAGGGCTTCTACTGCTGGGTGGGGGTGGGGTGGGTGAGGCTGTGTGTCCGTCCTCTCTTTTCCTCACAAGAAGTGAGTGGTGGCTGGGACAGTGGGTCAGGGAAAGTTCCCTGAGAAGGTAACGCGGCACTGAGACCCAGACAGTGCAAGGGAGGCCAGGACAAGGCCTGGGGAAGACGGTTTCCAGCAGGAAGGACAGTTTGTGCAAAGGCCCTGAGGTAGGATCGACCCTAGCAGAGTCCAGATCTGAATGAAAGCCAGGAAGTTTCACATAGAGTGAGCGAGGGGAGGAGCAGAGAAGAAAAGTCACACTGGCTGGACGGGCAGGGCAGGGCTGGATAAGGTTTGGATTCTGCATAAATATAATGCAAAGCCATCAGAGGGTTCCAGCCTTCCTCTTGGGCCCTCAAGCACAGCAGGCCACCCTCTATGCTCTCAGCACTCAGGATGTGGTCTAGAATTATCTGTCTGCCTCCTCACCCAGCAGGGAACTGGAACCTTGTTTCCCAGCACCTGGTGCGGGGAGGTCACCACTGAACTCCCGTGGAACTCACTGGAACGTAAACTCTGGGTACCCCCTAAGCCCGTGTTCACAAACAGTGCAAAACAAGGTGAACGCACTGTAAAGCAACTTCCCTTCAATTAAAAAAAAATTTTTTTTTAAAGCTGAATGCAGTTGTCCCTGTGAGATACCAAGACTGCTCAAACTTCCAAATCAGGCTCCCCAAACAAAAGACAAGCATCCTTCTCGATTATTCTGGTGACACCCATGAGAAAGCCTGGGCATTCAGGCATCTTTTAAATCTGCTAAGCTCTTCGACAACAAAGAGGGCATGATTTGGGCTGGCGAGGGCTTGAGTGACTCCAGAAATTGTGGGGGGGAGGGAGTCCTGATGCCTCTGCCAGGAGGCGCAGCTGATACCGGAAGCAGCACCCTGAGCTCTGGATGTGAGGGCTTTGCCCGTTCTCTTTGGGAGGTAGAGTGTCTGTAGGACAGGATACCTCTGCCTGGGACCCCAGGATACAACCTGGTGCACCAACCAATAGGCAGGGCCTGTCTCAGAGAGAGAGAGAGAGAGAAAGAGAGTGAGAGAGTGTGTGTGTGTGTGTGTGTGTGTCCTGTCTCAGAGTGTGTGTGTGTGTGTGTGTGTGTGTGTGTGTGCACTCAGTGGTGTCCAACTCATTACGATCCCACAGACTGCAACCCACCAGGCTCCTGTGCCAGGCAAGAATACTGGAGTGGGTTGCCGTTTCCTCCTCCAGGGGATCTTCCTAACCCAGGGACTGAACCCACAGCTCCAGAGACTCCTGGGACTGAACCCACAGCTCCAGAGACTCCTGCGCTGGCAGGCAGGTTCTTTACCACTGAACCACCTGGGAAGCCCTATCTCAAAATACAGATGGGAAAACAGATGGGGATCAAGGCCATGGGATGGAGCAGCAGTCAGCAGGTAGGCTATGGAGGAACTCCAAACACTGACTTCTCGACTCTTAAGCTGTGTGTCCTTGGGCTTGTGACTGCACATCTCTGAACCTCAGAGTCCTCATTTATTTTATTTTTTATTATCCAGACTTATTTTTTGTTGTTGTTGGAGTATAGTTGATTTACAATGTTGTGTTAGTTTCAGGCATATAGCAAAGTGAATCAGCTATACATATACCACTCTTTTTTGGATTCTTTCCCCATATACCTTATTTATTAAATAGGGTAAAAGCATGTAATCCTTTGAGGTGCTAACAAGATGAAGCCTAACAAACTCTTAAAAATGTTACCTGTTATTATTTTTGCTATAATTCAGGAGCCATGACAAGAAAACCAATCTTGTATTCTTGGCACATCCTATTAAAAAAAAAATTTCTTTTTTTTAATTTCTCACTCTATGTATCACATGTACTGACTGATGTTTGGCTGCCCCCAAAAGCAAACCCATCTTGAGACAATCTGGTCTCCCACCCCCAGGACTTGTCACAGTGCGGTCTCATACTTTTTCAACATGGTTTGTTTATTGTCTGCCTCCCTCCCTGAAGGCAGGGGCCACTGCCCCATCCACTGCTCTCCCTAGGGCCTGGGATACTTACAAGCTCTCAATAAATATTTGTTGAATAAGCGGGGGACTCAGCCGCCCCCACCATGTGGCAAAGTGACCCTCGGCCCCAGCAATCCCCACATGGCCCCAGTCCAAGGGTGAAGACCCCAGGCCTGCCGGGGAAGAAGCCGCCCCGAGGACAGAGTCTGTGTAAACAGCAGGAGAGCAAATCCTGAAGCAGGATTCTGAAGGGCGGAAAAAGACAATTCTGGAAAATGCTGTGAAACACAAAAAGCCTGCAGCTTGGCGAGAGCAACTCCTCTCCTGGGCAGGACAGCGGGAGACGGCAAGCCTTCCCTCTCCAGGGACTTTGGAAGGGCTTCAGTGTTTTGTTTGGACTTTAATAACAGAGATTCAAAACCTGCTGCCTTATGATGAAAATATATTTGCAGATTGAACATCCCAGGCCTGGGATTAGAAGGGCAACCCTGGTAGGAGGGGCCAGGGAGGGTCAGAGCTGGGTGGGGCTTTCCTCGTGGGAAGGTGCAGCCCCCTACCAGGCCGCTGCCTTGGAAGCCTGTCTTGCCTGGAGCACTGGGACCCCCAAAGGCACAGGCAGGAAGCGCTGATGGAACAGACAGGCTGGGCTGGGCCTTCAGGAGGGGAGACCAGCACGCCAGGTTTTTTCCCCTTCTGCAGCCCAGCCTGTGAAAAGGGTCAACCTACCCCAGTCCCATCCCTGCTGGGCAGGGTGGCCTGCAGTCTGGTTTGGGCAGGCTGGACTAGGTCAGGGGGCTGCATCAGCCTCATGAGGCGGGGAGCAGCCCCTCTTCCCCACTTGGAACAAGAGGGTGCCAGGAGTCCCCAGCATGCTCTTTCTTCTTGCTGAACAAGATGGATTGGAAAACAAATTGGCTCAAATAAAGCATGTAATTAGATTAAAGCCTCTTGCCCAGAGCCTGGGGGACTGCAAAAGCCCTCCCGACTGGAGGCGGGAGACCTCGGCAAGCTCAACCAGTGCCTGGACATCGAGAATTTTCTCTCAGCCCTCAGCTGCCCATCCCCAGTCCTTCCCAGCTGGGGCGAACTACACCGAGGGGCTTCATACTATCCCAGAGGTGGTCACCAGTCCTGCGCTGCCACCAGCCCCACAGGCCTGGGGTCCCCTCTCTCCTGCCTGCAGACCCCACCTCAGCCTCAGAGGGCAGCTGTGTCCGATACTCGAGCCCCACGGGAGCTCAGCTGAACAGCTGAGTGGGTGCTATACCTGGACTGTACCCGCCAGAGCGCTTTCCACCCATGACCCCATTTGAGCTGTACAATGACCGGTAAGAAGCCAGGCAGGTGGTATTAGGACCACCATTTCCACTACACACAAGAACACAGGCCCATAGTGTTCTGTATCCCAGGTCACGTCCACTGGGGACACTTTCCCTGTCACCAACTGCCCCTCACTCCAGGTCAGGGCCACCCAGAGGGGTCTTTGTCCGCAAAGCCTTGGGCAACCTGATGACTGAGCACTGACCCTTAACCTCCCCTACCTCTGATGCAGGGGACGCCCCTCCTCAAGGGACCACGCTCTCGGCTTCCTGTCCTCGGGCAGAATCCCTCTGCCCACACCCCCCACCCTCAGACATCCCATCACAGCCCTTCCCATAGAGCCAGCATCCATCACCATGCCCAGTCCTTCCTCCCACCAGCCATGCCCTTAGGAAACACAACCTGGGGCTGTGATCCCAGGTTGCCAGAGGAAGGCAGGAGCAGGCAGACCAAGTCAAGAAGCTGCTGCACCCAAAGAGTAGATTGCTTTTCCAGCAACTGCTTCTGATGTAGTTCCCCATCAAAATAGTAGATGAGCTTCTGGCCCTTAGAAGCGAATGAAAGCCTTGGCAGAGAAAGCAGGTAGGACACTCTGGAGTCCTAGTTTGAACAGGCTTGATGAGGAGCAACTTATCTCTAGAATAAACATGACGGCTGCCCAAGAAGACAGTGATTGCTTTTCCTGCTTCCACGCTTGCTCCCAATCAGACAGCATGCATGCTTAATTTCCATGTCCAAGCTCATGGCAGACATTACTAATCAACCTCAGAACCCAGAGGCCCAGAACTCAATCAGGTGCTCTTGCTGCTCAGTGAGAAAGCTGTCCCACTCCTACCAGGTGGCGTTAGTGGTAAAGAACCTGCCTGCCAATGCAAGAGACGCAGGTTTGACCCCTGAGTTGGGAAGATCCCCTAGAGAAGGAAATGGCAACCCTCTCCAGTATTCTGGCCTGGAGAATCTCATGGATAGAGAAGCCTGGTGGGCTAGAGTCCATGGGGTAGCAGAGTCAGACACGACTGAGCAACTGAGCACTCCTGCCATTCCTGGTTTATTCTGCCACTTGTCACCAACTGATAGACTGGAGACAGGCCACGGAATCCACCTTACGGGAGCTGAAAGTGGGATCTTAAAAGGAAGTTCACCCTTGCACCTCCTGGTTCAATCCTACCGTCTCAATTGGCCTCACCTCTGACCCTAGGGTTGTGCAGGATGTTCATCACCTGAGCCTCACCTATTCTGTAACTGCCCCCCGCCCCACATCCTCAGTTCCACCTTCTGGAAGAGCCTGGCACAAGCCTACCTATCACCTGTTTAACCAACAGATCAGCCCTCAAGACTTTGGGGAAAGCACCCTGCTCTCCCAAGCTTCTCGGTTTCTTCAAACTCCGAGAACATGGCTTCCTGAACCCTCATCATGCTGGTCTTTCTTAACCTCTCTGTCCCTCAGCTGTCTGATGTGAGAACTGAAGAGGCTAATCCTGTCTCTATCTACATTGGGTGTGGAAACGCTTCCAGACTATGAAACCCTACCTGCCTGGAGGCCACCTGTCCGTTTCTCTCAGTTCTTTGGGATACGGGTGAGAACACAGAAGGAAGAGTTTGGAAGCAGCCAGATTACAAATTATAGCCAAATTACAAATTACTAGGGGATGACAGAGGATGAGACGGTTAGATGGCATCACCAACTTGATGGACATGAGTTTGAGCAAGCTCCAGGAGTTGGAGATGGACAGAGAAGCCTGACATGCTGCAGTCCACAGGGTCGCAAAGAGTCGGACACAACTGAGCAACTGAACTGAAATTACTACCACAAAGGAAATCCCTCTAGATCTTCATTCAGAACTTAACCATCCTTAATTCACAAACACTGATAATAAATGTCATTATCAGACGAGATGGTTGGATGGCATCACCAATTCAATGGACATGAGTTTAAGCAAACTCCCGGAGATGGTGAAGGACGGGGAAGCCTGGTGTGCTGCACTCCATGCAGTTGGGTCACAAAGAGTTGGATGCAACTGAGCGACTGAACAACAATCACCATTCCCAGAACACAGGACCCTGGGATCTACCTATTTAAAGGGTAGGGAGAACTTTCTGAAGATTCACCCACTGGCAGGAGGAAGGACTGGCTAGCAGAGAGCAAGAACGAGACAGAAAACTGTGAAACTATGAACAGCAGATGTAAAATACCTAAGGGCCATTTTGAATAGAGGCCAACACTCCTAAACGGCTGAAAAAGCTTCTTTACAGTATAATCCCTTTTTTGCAATGGTTGTATCATCCTGAGACATTAAATCATGTTCAATGTGCATTGCTGAATATGGCAGGCAAGCTGGCAATATACTTGGGAAAGATTTCCATGCAAAATGCTTTTTAAAAAAAGTTACATGGCATTTCAACGAATTATGGCCTCTGAAAACCGTATTTATGGGGGTCGCTCATTCCACAAAAATGCAAGAACCATGACAGATACTGAAACCCTCCCTTGTCAAGACCAGACTCTGCTACCCTCTCAAGTGGAGAATGAAGAGACCACATTTGCTTTGGGGAAGGAAAGGATTCTGGTTATACTTCGGGTCACCAGCACAGACCCCGTGCCTCCCATGGAAGGTGCTAGAATCTTCACATTCCAGGCAGAGGCATGGCTGTCCTCCACAAGAGCCACTGCAGAGCCTAGAGGGTGATGGTCACCAACAGGCCAGTGGACTTCACCCCTGCCCTGCCCTCTCCACCTGGACACATCCAGGTTTAATAAGAGAGCTAAAGTCATCTTCTATAGTAGGCTTCTGTTTCTTACCCATCTCTTCTGCCCCAGGAGTCCCCCAGACATGGAATTCCCAGTCAAGAGCTCCACATCTGTGTCCCTGTTGTCCAGGGCACCTTCTGAGCCTCTGCTGCCCAACTCCCACCCACAGACCAGAGGGTACTGGAACCAGAGGATGGTGTGTCTCAGAGGTCCAAGCATTGCTGTGGACCCCACAGACCCCCCAGAGCTGTCCTGACCCACTGCTGGGAAGTTCACACTGGGAGAAGCATCCAGTGCGATTCTGGTAGCCAACAGACTAACCAGCTTTCACCCACAGGTGAGGCCAGATGTGTAGAAGGTACCCCTTAGTTCTGTTCTTACACCCCCAAGCACCAGCTCCCATTAGAAGCCAGGAAATACCTATCTGGGTCCTGGGACAAGCTAACTGAGACCCTCCTGACCTCATATGCCTCCACCCTCTGAAGTCAGGCTTCACGAAAGCCCTGAGGTCCCAACCACCCTCTTCCCTCCCCTCCCTACAACACACGCACTGAAGCCCTGAGCCACAGAACAGGTTCCAACATCTTTTGTCAAAGATCCAACACCTGCATGAGGTGGGCACTGTGAAGCCTGGCAGAGAGCTCAGGTAAGAGATTTCTACTTGCTTGAAGATGCGCTTGCCTGTTGGATGAGGGAAGTCTGATTGCGGCAGACGGCGGCAGGGTCCCCACCTCTAGGAGGGAAAGACATGGAAGCCAAATCCACATCAGAGCCAGAGGAATACAGCCCCCACAACCTGGTCTTTTTCCAAGATGCAAATTCTGCCACATGAGACAGACTTTCCAGAAGTTTTGCCTGAAGACTCCAAACTTCTCGCTCTGCCATGGGTTCTCCTTATCTGCCAACAGTGCCATGGGGAAACAGCAGCCCAACCGAGGGGTGACGAGCCACCTGGGACTTGAGGCTTTGAATGAGTGCAGAACAGAGCCAGCAGGCTCTCAACAGAGCCTGACACTGGGAGGCCCAGAGACAGCCATGGGGGTATCTGCCGACATGTAAATCCTTGGTTCTGCTCTAACATTCTGACTTAGAGTCATCTATCTGTGCATCTTTCTCACATAAACCACAGTCCCCTGAATTCGAGACTCCATGTTCCATCATCTCTGGAACCCCAGCCCCTAATACAGGCCCTCAATAAATGTGCTTCTGATGAATGAATGAAAAGAAAATGAATCGACGGACAAGTGCACAAATCCTTGGCTTGGCATTCCCAAGGAGTGCTGAGAGTTGGCGGTGGGACACTCAAAACCACTCCCAAGCCTGGCTGGACAAGAAATCCCCATTTTTCAGGCTATCGCCCAGATGAGGCCAAGGGAAGGATTTATAGAGCGCGGGATCAGTATTTCATAAACCCTTCCGAACTGCAGAAAAGGCTGCACCTGCCTCCGTCCGTCTGCGGCCGCTAATCCCCTGTAACAGCTCCGCGCCCTCCTTTCTGTCTGCCGCACAGAGGGCAGGGCCAGCCTGTGTATTGGCCTTTAACAAGCTGAAGCCATCGGGGCCCTGCATTCACTGCTGTCTGCTCCCACAGGGCCAGCCCCACGGGGTCTCCTTGTCGGCTCTGCGAGTGAACAGGGGATTTTGTGTTCAGCCGGGGAAACAAAGCTGTCCCAACGGGGATCCAGTTGGCCGTGGACATGCTTCTCCAGTGAGAGCCAGGGATGGACACAGCCTGGAGCTGCCGTCCATAGGCGCTGAAGGGCGATTCAGCGGCGCAGGGGAGGGAGGCGAAGCCAGGCTCCCTGGGAAGGTCAGGAAAGAGAGCAAAGCTGGTGGCCCTGCAGTATTCACCCCACTGGTTGGCTGGCTGGCTATTGAGCCCAGCTAGTTAGGCCAGTGCCAATGCGGTCACACCTCTGCTGAGTTCCCTGGGTGGGCTACACCCCAATCTGGGCAGCTGGGCAGGCTGGATGTCCATCCCTTGGCCCAGACTGGGCTAACCTGCTTCCTACACAGAGAAAAGGCCCTCAAAGCTCACCATCGCTTTCTCATGCCAGTAACCCTGAAGACAGGTGGCCACAGACGCCCCAAAGTCAGCAGAATGAACAAAAAAGTCTACAGGGAAGACTGTATATAGTTTCCAAACACCTTTTTAGTTGCCTCCTGGGCTTAGAGACTACATTACCCAGCATCCCTTGCAGTTAGGTGTGGTCCTGTGACTGAGGCCAGCTCTGGGACTCGGATGGAAGTGATGCAGATGTTTTTGGGCCTGGCCTGGAAAGTGATCCCATAGTACTCTCTTTTCCAAATCAACGACCCTGAGGCTTCAGGGGATGGCAGAGCACATGACAGAAGGAGCCTGGACCTCGGATTCACTGCTTAGAAGGGAGCCGCCAGCCAGGGACACCTGTGATGGACTGTTGGGGACACTTGTTACAGCACAGAGCCCACTCTGACCAACACACCGTTGGTGGGAAGTAAACAGAATCCTGAATCAGAATGGTAGCAGCAGTGTGTGTGTGGCAGAGGGGAGAGATTTGAGGGAGCTTGCAAGACTGTACTGAGTGACTGGTCAGGGGTCAAGAGGGAGGGTACAGGCCCCAGAGAATAACCACCAGGCCTTTCCACAGTAGAGCTGTTGGAGAGTTAACGAAACAGAAATCCACTGATGAGACCCCTTTTCCTGGGCCAGTGCACCACCTCCAGCTGCTGCAGGAGCTGGTGGCCACAAGCTCACACTTGCCCTTTCTCTGAAGGTTTGCCCTTGGCTGATGGAAACTGCTCTGCTTGGAAATATCCATATACCCCATCCCAGGAAGACGTCTACAGCCAACAGCCAGCATTGTGGGCAGGTGTAACAAACCAGTCAATCCTAAAGGAAATCAACCCTGAATATTCATTGCAAGGACTGAAGCTGAAGCTCCAATACTTTGGCCACCTGATGCAAAGAGCTGACTCATTGGAAAAGGCACTGATGCTGGGAAAGATTGAAGGCAAAAGGAGAAGGGGGCGGCAGAGGATAAGATGGTTAGACAGCATCGCCAACTCAATGGACATGAATTTGAGCAAACTCTGGGAGATGGTGAAGGACAGAGAAGCCTGGCATGCTGCAGTCCATGGGGCTGCAAAGAGTCAGACATGACTTAGTGACTGAACAGCATAACTACCCAGCCCTTCTGCTTGTATGCAGGACAACTTCTTTGGGTTCTTTGGGGTGACTCACTGTCCAGAGCACCCATGGAGACAGGCTGAGGCCAGTCTTCTCCTGAACCCGCACGTTTTCCTAGCTTCTTCCTCCACCCTGTCCCGCTCCCCTCACTCTGTTACTGGTTTCTCCTGAGAACATCACCTCAATAAATCGCCAACACAAGAACCCCTGTCGTGGGGCCCCTGACAGCCCGAAAGAGCAGCTAGCGCTGTGCCTTATCCCCGTCCACAGCAGTACATTCACCACCAAAGAGGAGGAAGGACAGGAATGAAGTGCAGAGCCAGGACAATCCTGGATTATCAGCCCTAAAAGGATGGCCACTTTCTCAGCGCTCTCTCCGTCTGGTGAAGATGTCCTCGCCTGCAGGGAGGTTTCAGATGCTAAACTATGACTTCTCAACCCTGGGACTGAAGGAGGTGACCTCATGGGACAGAAGGAAGGCTTGGCCAGGAAGCTAGGGCCGTGTCCCCCCTGCTGGGGGAGGGGGATAAGATGGCAGTGAGTGAAAATCTAACCCGTCCTGGCTTGAAGGAAATTTTAAAGCAGCTTCCACTAAATCTGCTGCCCCAAACCCTTAAGAATTTCTCACCTCTCTTCAGCAAGAGGAATGTTCCAAGTCCCCATGCTGATCTCTCTCCACAGTTTGAAAGGGTGCTGGCTTGAGACAGTACGGTACATGGGGAGATGGGAGACCTGGGTCCTCATCTGGGTTCTGCCATCAATCCACTGTGTAACCTCAGCCGTCACTGTCCTCTGGGGCTCAGTTTTCCCACTTGTCAAATGGGGAAGCCAGATTGGATGCACTAAGTCCAGATTTCATACTGCTATCAGGGGGCAAAATTCCAGTCTTGGGAGGTTCCTGGGGGGAAATGCTGAGAAATGTGTAACCACCAGCTCCCTGAGAAGAAAAAGCCTTGATTCACAGCTTGTGCCAATTTCCAAGGTGTAAATATTCCCACCACAGCCAATTTCAAACTGCCAGCACCGTGCCCTGAATGCAGAGTTGGAAGAGATGCCAGCAGTCGGCTCTCATGAGCAGGTGTGTGCCAGCTCTGGTACACCACCAATTCTCAGACATGTCTTTGTACAAAATAAATTTGTTTCAGACCCTGATTCATTTCTAACCTCTGCAAACAGAATAGCTCTCTCCTTTCCTTGATCCTACAACACACTTTACTCTTGAGCAGAGCCCACAAAACAATGCAAGTCACACAGGCCACCACCTCCCCTGGGAAGCAGCTGACCTCTCCTTTGGAAGGAATTGGAAGAGGGCAGGGTCCCCGGAGTCTCCTCAGATTCAGGTCCATGGCTCTAACTGAACTAAAGCTCTGAAGGCCCCTGATCTGTGTGGGTACGTCTTGGGGTAGAGTGGGACTGGTTTCATAAGCCCTGTCCATAGGTTTAGAAACAGTGGGACAAGCAGCAGAGAGTCCTGCTTGACAGGAAGTGGCGGGGTGGGGGTGGGGGGTAGTGGGGACAGTCCCTCATGCATATCAGATGGTAGGGGCAGCTGGTAGCCTCTCCCACCTCAAGACCATACTGGTCCTTCCAGTACTGAAGCTCTACGTCCACAGCCAGGGAGGATGCTCGATAATGGGCAGACGATGCCCCCTGTCCATTCTCCTCTTCACCTTCCTTCCCCTAGGTCTGGGCACACTTCCTGGTCCAAATCCCCCAGGATCCCCTCAATGCAATCTTGAAAGAGCCTCCAAGGCAACCACTTGTGACCAAAAGGCCCCAGAATCACTGTCTGCCAACCAGCCAGGACGCGGAAATACTGAGTGGGAGGGGGCTGAACAGATCATCAGCCCAACAGCTTCATTTCAATGGCAAGACAGATCCCAGAGCTATCAAGTGGGCTGCAGGACATGTTCATTGAGTCACTGGTGTGGGGGAGCGTCACGGAATACTCAAAACCTCTGTTTTAAAGTAAATGGTGGCATTTTAGAATGCTGTCATCACTGCTTGCCATGGGCTGAACTGTGTCCAACCCTCATTCCCGTGTTGAAGCCCAAACCCCCAAAGTGATGGTATTTGGAGGTGGGGCCTTTGGAGAGTAATTAGGGTTTGATGAGGTCATGAGGGTGAGGCCCATGAGGGTGGAATTAGGGCCCTTAGAAGAAGAGACATCAGAGAGCTCTCTCCCCACCAGGTGAGCACACAGCAAGCAGTCGGCAGTCTGTAAGCCAGGAAGAGGCTCTTTGCAAAACTGGACCATGTCGGCACCCTGAACATGAACTTCCGGCCTCTGGAACTTTGAGAAAATTAAACTTCTGTTGTTTAAGACACCCAGTCTATGGTGTTTTGTTAGGGCAGCCCAACTGAACTAATACACTACTATTATTACTATTGCTTTAGGTCTGGAGTAGCTTTTTTCTTCTTGACTGTGCAGGCTTTTCTCTAGTTGCAGTGAATGGGGGCTACTCCTCATGGGGTTGCACAGGCTTTGCAGACTTCAGTAGTTGTGGCATAGGGACTTATTTGCCCTGTGGCATCTGGAATATTCCTGGACCAGGGATCAAACCCCTGTCCCCTGCATTGGCAGACAGATTCTTAACCACTGGACCACCAGCAAAGTCCAAGTCTGGAGTAGATTTAAACCTGGCAGGGTATTTAAGAAATCAGAGGGATCACTTCTGGGGTTGGTGGGGTGGGGGGCTTTACTAACTTCAGTAGCAAGAGAGGTTTCACAGGGGACAAACACAAGATCAAGCAGAGAGGGGACTGACTGTGATGCCTGACACCAGCGCCCAGTCCCCGGCCGCTACAAGAATCCCAAGGGAGGTTCCAGGCACAGCTCTGGGCAGGGGCCGCCCCTCGGGGTGGGGGTGGGGGTGTCTCAGCCTCCGCCCCACCTCAGCCAGCTCTGCAGCCTGCAAGCCCCCAATCCCCCAGCCTCAGCAACAAGGACCCTGTGACATCCGCGTGACACAGGGGCGGGCCCCAGGGATTCCAAGCCTCTCTCTCACTGACACCTGTCACTTGTCCCATCCCCACCAGCCACCCCCCCTTGAGTCCCCAGTGGGAAGAGCCCCCAGAAGGGCTGAATATTCCGCCCCCACATGCTCCTCTGGCCTCTGGGGGCTCATCCCTTTATCTTCCTCCAAGGCTGGTGGCAGCTCCACCTGCAAAGGCCTGGCCAAAGAGGAACAATGAGGGTCCTGAAACCCCCCAGGCCAAGGGGCTTCCTTTGTGCTCCCCAGGGTGATTGAGGCCCCCGGTGGTGGGACTGGGCGGCGCGCTCTCCCGGCCCTGCTCACCCCAGCCTGACCTCTGCCCTCGGCCCTTTGTGCAGGCCCTAAAAAGGGGGGAAAGGGAGGGGGAGGAGATGGAGGGAAAGCGAAGGAATAAGGAAGGTGGCAGAGAAGACAGGCAGAGACAAAGGCAGAGAAAAGTCTCAGAGACAGACTGACAGAGAGAGAAAGTCTGTCCAGCAGGCTGCCCAGGTCTGCTGGCCAAAAGGACAGAAGCAGTCAGTTGAGCCGTGTGAATCGCCACTTCTGTGGGCCACAAATGCTCAAAGAAAATGGCAATTCCATTGGTCCAACCTAACACATACAGATCGGTCTGGTCTCCAGCCAGGGCAAGAGGAGTGGGCGGGTGCTGCTTGAGAGAAAGGGGCCTTGGGAACCACTGAGTCCCCTGGCTCAGCCTCTGGTTCCTTTCCCAGAGTGTTTTAGGGAACACTACTGATGTCCGGAAATCTGGGCTTAACCAGACCCCGGCAGTTCTTAACCAGAAGCTGTTTTGCCACCAGAGGATATTGGATGGTCACAACCATTTAGAGATGCTGAACCAAACGGGAAATGCAGGGGACAGCCCCACACCCGAGAATTCTCCAGCCCCCCTTGGCGCCTGAAGCCACTGCTGAATGGCTTTTAGCTCCAGCACCCTCAGCTCTCATCACAGAGGATAGTGACAAGGATTTATGATGGTGGCTGGCTCCCTTGTCCCTTTGGCTGTGGAGGTGCCCATTCCTCAGGGACACTCTCCTGAAGGAAGCTCAGAGCTCTCACCCCACCCCTGTCCCCAAAGCCCAGGACCTATGGCCAGATGTGGCCATGCCCCTTAAGATCATGAAGTTAACAATGATGACAGGTAACACGCAGGTAGCACTTTTCATTTGACACAGCACTTCACACACATTCTACCCTCAAAAACAGAACGCTAATGCACTTCTAAATATAATGCTTCGTGTAGCACATGATTGCATTATGTTGTAATCATTAAACCACTGAGTAGACCAGCTGCAAAAGACATTTGGGGGAGAACCAAGAAAGCTGGAAGGTGGACTGGGCATCTGATGATATTAAAGAATTATTGTTCCTTTTGTGAGGTGTAATAAAACTATTGAGAAGATGTAAAGAAATGTTCTTTTTCAGAAGGAGGGGTTCTGAAATATTTAGGGGTGAAATGTCATAATGTCTAAGCTTTTCTCGGAAAATCTTTTGGCAAAAAAAAAAAATCATTGAAGCAAATGGGGCATGATGTTAAGTGTTAAATCAATGTGATGGGAACACGGAAGTCTAACTCTGTTCTGGCCACTGCTCCGAGATTTTTCATCATAAAAATTTTAAATCAGTTAAATCACATTAATTTAAAATACAGTAATACATAGTAAAGCTCAGAACTTTGGATAAATTTCATATTTGGTTGGGCTAAAATTCACCATGGAAAAAGGATCAGGCAAACATTTGCCTATGTGAGCACAGCATTACCTATGAGTTCTGAAATCACAGCTAGCTGATTTCCGAAAATTTCACTTTAGAGACTCCCTTGGTGGTCCAGTAACAGTTGAGGATCCATCTTACAATGGAAGGGACTGCATTCAATCCCTGGTCACAGAAGTAAGACTCCACATGCCCCGGGGCAACTAAGCCTGCCTGCTACAACTCCTGAGCCCGCGTGCCACAACTAAGACCCGATGCACCCAAATAAATAAATAGTATAAAAAGAAAAAAAAGAGAAAAACTTCACTTTCTAAACCTTCATGCATGTGCGTGCGTGCTCAGTCATATTCAACTCTGCAACCCCATGGACTGCAACCCCCAGGCTCCTCCGTCCATGGGATTTTCCAGGGAAGAACACAGGAGTGGGTTGCCATTTCCTACTCCAGGGGTCTTTCCGACCCTGGGATCAAATCTGAGTCTCCTGCATTGGCAGGCAGATTCTTTACCACTGAGCCACCTAGGAAGTCCCCTTCTAAACCCTCAGCTGTTTCAATTTGACGAGTAACTGAGAAATCACCAGCAGCATCCTGCCTCAGTACTTCTGGAGAGAGCACGTGGATGCTACCTTGCAAAAATACACCTGCCTTCTCAACCTCGGCACTCCTATTACCATTCAGGGCTGGATAATCCATTGCCGAGGGGGCTGTCCTGTGTGATACAGGATGTTCAGTAGCATCCCTGGCCCCAACCCACTAGATGCCACTAGCACTCTCCTCGTACTGACAACCAAAAATGTCTCCAGTAATGTCCAAACATCCCCTGGGGGCAAAACAGTCCCAGGCTGGGAACTATGTGAATATATTAGCACAAACGAAATAATTTCTCCGAAATGCTGTGTAAGCAAGTCTTTTCACCAACCAAAGTTGACCCTCCGCATGTAATTAGATGTGTAATCTGCTTTAGCGGGTATACTGTATCTTTTCATTTCATATTCAAATACTCTCCTACAACATAATTATATGGATATTTCATAACGGAGTCACTAAACCACTACTGAAAGACATTTGGTCCTTGTAGCTAAGCCTTGCCACACATCACTACTTCCTTAGGCTAAATTCCTATGAGGGAAAGGATGGGGTCAAAAATACATTTTGATACATGATGCTAAATCGCCCTTCATAAAAGTGGTACCAAGTTACCTTCCCATCACCAGAGCAGGTGAGTGCCTGTTTCCCTAACTCCTTTAACACTAGGAATTACTTTTTGTTTACTAATGTCAATTTAATAAGGTTTTTTAAATGGTATTCTTTTTTCAGTATTTATTTGTTTGGCTGTGCCAGGTCTCAGTTGCAGCATGTGGGATCTAGTTTCTTGACCGGGGATCTAACCCAGGCCCCCTGCATTGGGAGCCTGAAGTCTTAGCCACTGGACCAGGAAAGTCCCTAAAATGTATTCTTGCTAATATTATTTCTTTATTAAGCAAATACTTATTAAATAAAAATATTTATTAACTAAAGTGTAATACTTCAAATACAACAAACTGTGGAAAAAATTCTTAAAGAGATGGGAATACAAGACCACCTTTCCTGCCTCCTAAGAAATTTGTATGCAGGTCAAGAAGCAACAGCTAGAACTGGACATGGAACAACGGACTGGTTCCAAATTGGGAAAGGAGTACGTCAAAGCTGTATATTGTCACCCTGCTTATTTAACTTGTATGCATCATGTGAAATGCTGGGCTGGATGAAGCACAAGCTGGAATCAAGATTGCCGGGAGAAATATCAGTGACTTCAGATATGCAGATGACACCACCCTTATGGCAGAAAGCAAAGAGGGACTGAAGAGTCTCTTGATGAAAGTGAAAGAGGAGAGTAAAAGAGCCGGCTTAAAACTCAACATTCAAAAAACGAAGATCATGGCATCCAGTCCCATGATTTCATGGCAAACAGATGGGGAAACAGTGACAGACTTCATTTCCTTGGGCTCCAAAATCACTGCAGATGGTGATTGCAGCCATGAAATTAAAAGACTCTTGTCCCTTGGAAGAAAAGCTATGACCAACCTAGACAGCATATTAAAAAGCAGAAACATTACTTTGCCAACAAGGGTCCGTCTAGTCAAAGCTATGGTTTTTCCAGTGGTCATGTATGGATGTGAGAGTTGGACTGTGAAGAAAGCTGAGCGCTGAAGAATTGATGCTTTTGAACTGTGGTGTTGGAGAAGACTCTTGAGAGTCCCTTGGACTGCAAGGAGATCCAACCAGTCCATCCTAAAGGAAATCAGTCCTGATTTCATATTCATTGGAGGACTGATGCTGAAGCTCCAATACTTTGGCCACCCGATGCGAAGAACTGACTCCTTGGAAAAGACTCTGATGCTGGGAAAGATTGAAGGGGGGAAGAGAAGGGGACGACAGAGGATGAGATGGTTCGATAGCATCATTGACTCGACGGGCATGAGTTTGAGCAAGCTCCAGGAGTTGGTGATGGACAGGGAGGCCTGGCATGCTGCAATCCATGGGGTCACAAAGAGTCAGACATGATTGATCAACTGAACTGAATACTTCAGATACTTATTTCCATTTGAATAAATTCTCTGAATTTCTAGTTCATTTACTCAGCTCAATTTTGTATTAGGATCTCTTTTTTGGTGAATTGTAAAAGCTATTTATTGAGGATATTAGTCTTTTGTCATTCACATTAAAAATGGATGTTTCTCAGCTTTTTGTTTGCCTGATGTTGGTTAGAGATTTCTGAGGTACAGATGTTTTCTATTTTTATCTACTTAAAATCTTTCCCTTTATCATTTCTGACTTTTATATATCAAGAAAGCCTTCTTTAGTCAAAGATTACATGATACTAGCAATGCTTTATCCTAGAATTTTTAAGATTTTAAAATTAAATTTCATCCACTGGAATTTATGTGGGTTCACAGCATGAAGCAGAAATTTAATTTTATTATTATTTAAAAATAAACAGCCAGTTTTCCCAGCACCATTTACTGACCGATTCACCCTTTTCCTGATTTATAATCACAGCTTGATCGTATACAAGTTCTTATGTTTATATTCAAGTCTATTTCTGGACTTTCTACCCGGTTTTTGTGATTTCTGTTCCTATGCCAGGATGACACTAAAGTAAATATCCTGTTTACAATATTTAAAAAACCTGGTAGGACAAGTCACCTGTCATCACTCTTCTTTTTTAAAAAACACTCATGGCTGTTCTCATTCATTTATTTTCCTCCCTGAACTTAAGAACCACATTCTATCCAGTTGGAATTTTGGCTAGAATGATGCTAAACTTATAGAATTCAGGGAGAACTGACATTTCACAGTATTGAGTCTTCCCCTCCCAGAACATGGTACGATCTTCCAATTTTTTCTTTAGTGTCCCTTGGGAAATAATCTTTTTTATTTCTTTTTTAAAAAATTTAATTTTTAAGTTCAATTTTTATTTTTGGTCACACTGCACTGCATGTGGGATCTTAGTTCCCTGAGGAGGGATTGAACCCAGGTCCTTGGCGGTGCAAATGCAGAGTCCTAACCACTGGACCACAGGCAAATTTCCAGTTTTACCCTCTTTTTATTTTTTTAATATACACTCTGTACTTTTATTGCTACGTTTATTTCTGTGTATTTGATATTTTTGTTGCTATTCTAATTGGGAGATTGTTTCCATTACCATTAAAAAAAAGGTATATTCAGTAAACAGTTTCTACAGGCCATTATATGCTTTTCACTGGCTCTGACACAGTTTGTAACTAGGTATCGCTGATATAAGAAAAGTTACTGACCTTTGCATGTTAATTCTGTAATGGCTTCCCTGGGTTAGTCTTAGCAGTTTTAACAATTTTCAGCTGACTCTCTGCAGACACTTTTTAGGACATAAGGCTGTGAGGAAGTCACCGAGGCCCTGCCCACCCCAACCCCCAACCTATAAGCTGATCCACATGCTGGTCTCGCTCAGCTGCCTTGTGACCAAAGGGACAGGTCACTGCTAAGTGCTTCTCTCAAGCCCAGATCCTGTGGCCTCAGGCACGCCAGCCACTCCAGGGCCCCACACCGACAAACCACACTCCCAAGGGGCACTTTAACGGGCACCTGTGGGAGACAGTGGCTTTTAACTGGCTGCACCTCCATCTCTACCTTGATTTTAGGTCCCCTGTGGACACACAAGTTTGTCTTCTCTCTTGGTAGGATGTTACCACAAGGTCATGTGTGTGTTACTACATGTGTTCATATATATATATATTCATATATATGTGTTTATATATTTAAAAAAATTTTTTTAATTACCCTACACTGACCAGCTAGCATGGCTACTGAGAGGTCAAATGACAGGGAGGTTAATGCCACTCACAGGGACTTCCCTGGTGATCCAGCGGTTAAGAACCCACCTGCCGAAGCAGGGAACACCAATTCAATCCTTGGTCCAGGAGGACCCCACGCGCCACAGGGCAACTAAGCCCAGGAGCCACAGCCACTGAGCCCTCACTCCAGAGCCCACAAGATGCAACCACTGAAGCCCGCACACCCTAGAGCCCATGCTCCACAAGAAGAGAAGACACCACAAAGAGAAGCCCAGGCCCCGTGACAAGTAGCTCCACTCACTGCAACTAGAGGAAGCCCGAGGCAGCAATGAAGACCCAACACAGCCATAAATAAATAACACCACTCATAGACCTTGAGGCTGGAATCTCAGCTCGCTGACCTCACCGAGCCTCAGTTTCTCCTACGTAAAATAACAGTATCTACTTCACCTAGGTAAATGAGGTGATTAAATGGCTAAGATTTGGGAAGACTGCCGAGCACAGAGCAGGCATTCTATAAATGTCATCTCCTTCTCCTTCACTTAGCCAGAATTGCTTTATCTTCACTCCTGAGTCTGGACCAAACTCTTCAAGGGGCAATACTTATCTGATGGCCGTTTACTCAAATGGCTCATCCAGGACAGCCCTACATCCTATTTCACCCCATCTCTTGAAATCCAATTAGCAATCAATTAACAGACCTTGTCCTTACAAGTAGCCAGAGCTGCTTACAGGTGATTGTGGTCGGGGATCCCAGCTCCCCACTCCCGCCCCCACGAACTCACAGGTCCCTTTCGCCTATACCAGGAGTAACAATGGCTCCCTTACTGGGACCCAGGGAACCACATCCTTCTAAGACAACCCTAAAAGGAGAAGAGGATGCCGGCTGTGCAGACAGATATTTTCAACATAACACTAAGCCACACAGCCACTGGTGTACGTCCAGAAGGTCACAGAGGACATCCATCATTTCCTCATGTTGGCTGAGCTATTTCTGCTTGGGGACGAAATGGGGAGGTACGAAGAAACTCCCCAAACTCAGAAGTCTCCCAGTGAACAAAAGGTCAGGAAGGCAAGCTTGTCGCCCACTGCTGCCTGAGCCCCAGCGCCCCATCCCCAGGGCTCCCGCTCTCCAGTCAGCCCATCCCAAACAAACCAGATCCACTGCACCCTTGCACTCTGACCTCAAAAATTCAACTTAAAAAAAAAAAAAAAAAACTGTGGTAAGAACTTCCCTGGGAGTCCAGTGGCTAAGACTCCATGCTCCAAATGCAGAAGGCTTGGGTTCAATCCCTGGTCAGGGAACTAGATCCCACATGTTGCCATTAAGAGTTCATATAGCCGTGACTAAAGAGCAAAGACCCTGCATGTCGCAACTAAAACCTGGCACAATTTTTTTCTTTACATTGTGGTAAAGCACACACACAATTTACCGTTTTTAAATGTAGAATTCAGTGGCATTAAGTACATTCACAGTGTTACTCATCACCTCTCTCTAGTTCCAGAATCTTCCATCACCCTAAAAGGAATGCCTGCATCCATCAAACAGTCACTGCCCATCTCTCCCTCCTCCCGCTCCATGGCAACCACAAATCTACTTTCTATCCCTGAATTTGCTTATTCTGGGCATTTTGTATAAACAGAATCATAGACTCTGTGGCCTTCTTAGTCTGGTTTCCTTCACTCAGGATAGTGTTTTCAAGCTTCCAGCATTTAAATGCTAGCATTTGAGGTACCAGCATTCATACTTTCTTCTAGTATTTTCAATGGGTCTAGCCCATGCTGGTACTCCATCCCTTTTTATGGCTGCATGATATTCCATCCTATGGACATGGCACATGGAGTTTATCTGGTCTGCCACTGGTGGACACTGGGCTGTTTCCACCTTTTGGCTATTGTGAAGTCAAGCTCTTTAACTGGTTTCCAGTCTTTAAGAGGGTCTTATGGTCTGTGAGGAGGCCACCTGGCCTCTGTCTTGGGCAGCCCCACATGCTTCCAATCAAGGTCTTCCCAACAGCCCTCCCTCTGGCTGACTCTCTGCACCCATCCTCATGTAAACCCACAGTCGCAGCGAGGAACGGAGAGACTTTAGCCCAGCTCAGCCCCTCCCTCCATCTTTCTGTTGTTTAGTCACTAATTTGTGTCCGACTCTTCTGCCAACCCAAGGACTGTAGCTCCCAGGCTCTGTTCCTGGGATTCTCCAGGCAAGAACACTGGAGTGGGTTGCCACTTTCTTCTCCAGAGGATCTTCCTGACCCAGGGATCAACACCCCACCCCTCCCCTTCCTGCATCAGCAGGCGGATTCTTTACCACTGAGCCACCAGAGAAGCATCTATATTTTCCATGGCATTCCATTGCTTTTTTTTTCTTAACTGAGCACTTATAAGCCCACTGTCGAACTATAGTTTTTACCCAGATCATCTCATTTAATCCCCACAATAACCGTACTCAACAGTGTTATCATCACCCAATTTCACAGCAAAGGAAACAAGATCAGGTAAAACTCCCAATTCAGTGCCCTTCACCCCCCCCACCCCCACCCAAACACCAACCAATGCCGTGTTCAAGTATTACCCCCTCCCCCGGAAAACCAAAGTCTAAAGCGAGAATAATCCAACCCTATCCAGCTACAGGTCTAGAAAAACCAAACTGTCTTCCAGGAAAAAACAGAGGTGCTGCTGGATCCCCAGAGGTGACATCTCTAAGCCCACCCCTACCCCTTACACACATACCCCAATCCCCTTAAACACCCCCAACACCTGGGAGCACCTGAGTTGGGTGGTTGCTGGCTCATGTAGATTCAGCTGCCTAGCTCCCCTGAGGGGCTGCTGGGGGTGGGAGGCCTTGGAAGTTACCCCTACCCCCCGGGCTGGGCCACTGGAGCGGTTGGCAGAGGGCACCATGTGGGGCCCCAAAAGGGGTAAGTGCAGCTGGGCTGCAGGGAGGACCCAAGACCAGTTGGGAGGTGGCGGGAGCCCAGGCATTGGTTGTTCGCTCTCCTACCTCCATCTGGGGTCCAGCTTCCACTCGGACGACAGCCATGTCCCTTCAGACCCGGAGGCCAGCCCAAGCCAACAGCGCCTGGCCTTCACAGAAGCCGCCCTGCCTCTCTCTGGTTTTCTGGTTCCCAAGGCGTCTACATACTATTTCCAGTGGGGAGGCTCACCTGGGCTTGGTTTACACCAGGGAGAGCAGCAAAGGCTAGAAATCAGGCAGGTGTTAAAAACCTCCAGCCAGGTGTTAACTATTTACCTGCACCCTCTGCCCACAGGGGCCTGCCAGGCTTGTGGGAGAAGCAGATTACCAGAGGGAGTAGGGGAGCGAGCAGGTGTTGACACGGAAGAAGAAAGCTTAGCAGAAGTTCATTCCTCCCAGAAGATGCACGGCAGGGAGGCCCAGGACCAGTGGTCCCATCCTTTCATCCTTCAAGGAGGCAGAAAGCAGTCTTTGCTCTGTTCAAGGCTTCACAGTCAATGCTGGATCAACCCCGGATCTCCTGGCTTTGAGACAGCGCTTATTCCGCTAAACCCAGAGGCCTCTACAAACCAAATATGCAGATAGACCGCTACCTTGGAGCTGATACACGGTGAGGGGACGCAGGGGTAGAGGTCTATACAACTACAAATCGGTGGGTTTGAAGTGGGTGGTCTTTATCTCCCTCCCAGCTCCAGGTCTCCCATGGGCACACGGTTCCTGGCCTCCCTTCCCCCCAAAATGGGGTACCAGCTGGCTCAGCGAGCAGGTGGACAGCATTCCCAGAGAGAACTGGCCCTTCAAGGGGATGGGTGGGTTCAGGGTGAGGTTATGTCCATCAGCTTTCAGGACAAATTCTCGGCTTTATTAATTCTCCTTCGTTCCGCAGGCAAAAGTAAACAAGCTTTTTCTCAGGCAGCCCAGCATGGAGGCCTTCCCTATTCAAACACTGCAAGAATCGACAGGCTCGGATGGACTGAGCTCCCAGGCCCTGCTTCCCAGGGGGCCCCCTGGCCTCCTGCCCACAACTTCCCTCCTGCTGAGACGAGGCGAGCAAGGCCTTTGCTGTGGCAGACCCCAGAGTCCCAAAGCCCGTGATCCGGATCTGGCCCAAGTTCCCTGGGGAGAGCATGAGAGATCCCGGGCATCCAGAGACCCAGAGAAGGTCACAACGGGTCTGGCCAAGGACCCAGCATCTCGACAGGCATCACACTTGCTCACCTAGCCCCTCGGTGGAGGAAGCACTTTGTCAAGGGTGTTTGTTGGCTGTTCACTTCCACTGAAATCATGTTTTCCAAGGTCCAAAAGAAAGAAAGGAAATAAACAGTAACAAAACCAAAAGGAATGAGAAAACTTAACTGAGAATTAGTAAAGTTTTTTCAAGGCAAGATGCTACAGCTTAGTTGCCCAGGAATCTTTTGTTTGGTTGAGCTTTACACCAGCTTCTCATGGCCTGTAGAGAAATCTCATGAGTTGTTTTTTGCTTCTCCTCTATTCCATTTGCACGTTTCGAATTTGGAAGGAAAAAGCCAGAAACCACCATGAGAAACCTAAAGTCAAGGTTGGAAGGACCAGAAAAGTGGGAGACGAGAGCGAGAGACCATGAAGATCTGCCTTGACCTTGGATGGGCTGTGTTCTCAGCCCAAGGAGCTCATCCTGGTGAGCTTTGCTGGGCCTCATGTCACAGCAAAAGCAAGAAGCAGGACTCCATGACCTGAAAGTGTCTTTTCGCTTCAACTGCTCTGAAAGTGAAAGTTGCTCAGTTGTGTCCAACTCTTTGCGACCCCATGAACTACATAGTCCATGGAATTCTCCAGGCCAGAATACTGGAGTGGGTAGCCTATCCCTTCTCCAGGGGCTCTTCCGGACCCAGGAATCAAACCGGAATCTCCTGCATCGCAGGCAGATTCTTTACCAACTGAGCTATCAGGGAAGCCCAGGAGCTGGATGAACTGGGATTGTCCCTCTGAATCTGTTTTTTATCAAAGAGTGTCCTCCCAGGCACCCATGATGCTGTTTCCTCCAGCCCTTCCCAGCACAATTTCTCCTGTAAGTGTCCCCGAGACTCAACCAAAGGTGCTGAAGACCTAGCAACCTAAGTCTACTATGTCTTTGGTTCTCCCCAGTGAGGCCTCCAGCACTCCCTGAAATTTTCTGGCCTTTCCTCTTTGAGGGCCGTTTGGTGACTATGAATATCCAAGTTCTGAATCCATTTTCTCAAGTTCCCAGGGACCGGCCGACACTTGAAACAATCCAGTCTATTCTAAAGCATTCAGGTGATCACAGGGGTACCCAGGCCTCCCCCACAGGCCAACCAGGAGAGGAGCAAAGGGGGCCCCCGAGTTGACTCTGAGGTCCCCTGGGGGCCCCACTGTCACCATTCTTGCCCCCCATGCCCACTCCTACTCCAAGCTGTTGTTTAGTCAGAGTTATGTCCTACTCTTTTGAGACCCCACGGACTGTAGCCCACCAGGCTCCTCTGTCCATAGGATTTTCCAGGCAAGAATGCTGGAGTGGGTTGCCATTTCCCTCTCCAGGGGAGCTTCCAGACCTGGGGGCCGAACCCATGCATCCTGTGCCTCCTGCACTGGAAGGCGACTTCTCTACCACTGAGCCACCTGGGAAGCTCCCTACTCCAAGTACCAGCACGCAAAAGCCCCACGTGACCCCAGGCCCATGGCACTGGGTACAGCCTGACCTGCTCTCCACCTGGTGCCCCCTCCAGCCAGGCTGGAGCCCTCTCTGTGCCCAAAGCCAGGGTTGGGTGACCCTTCTTGTACCAAGGATTGGTGACGTCCATGGGCCCTTTCTCACAGTAATATTTCTAAATGCAGAAATAAAATCCACAAGACTACAAAGGAAACTAATCAATACTGAAATACACTTACCCAAATATTTTCAAAACCCCAGATTTATGGTACAGTGATGTAATGTATGTATTTCTTTATTAACGATTATAAATCAAGATCCCACAGCGGGGCTGGTAACTTTCATCATTTTTAAGCAATTAGCAAGCATAAATAATATTTCATGATACCTGCACCAACTCTAACATGATGTGAAAACGGCTGGGATTTCTGCAGGTGGCCAAATCTCCAATGTTGCTGACCCAGCTGTGGTTTGTGGTCCACCTTTGCAATGGAGGAAACTCTTTTTTTTTTGGCCACACAGCATGCGAGATTTTAGTTCCCATCCAGGGATAGAACCCATGTCCCCTGCAGTACAAGTGCAGAGTCCAAACCACTGGACCACCAGGGAAGTTCTTTTTTTTTTTTTTTTGGAAACTCTTAATTTCAGTTAGAGGGAAGGAACAGTGAGAGTGTGAGTCTCTTCCTGTCCCAATTCATACCCCTCCTCATTTTGTTTATGGATCCCAGTGCTCTAAGAATGTCCTTTCACTCCCCACCACCCATCTCCTTCCCTCTCTGCAAGAAGGAATGTACAGGACCCTGGCCTGGATGGCCCTGGGCTAGAAGACAGCTTCTTCCCCTCGCTGGCTGAGCAGGAGGACCGTGGCTTTGAGGGTCCCAGGCTTGGAAGGCAAGCTAGCCCTAGGCACTAATAAAGCCCCTTCCCCTTTATTCTTAGAAGGGACATCATCGCAGAAAATGCCATGTGGCTCCATCTTGCTCAGTGCAGCCCAGGGGAACCACTGATACCAGCCAGAGCCCCAGTGGTGGCCGGGGAGTCTGGCCCCTCTGACCTCCCTTCCCCAGCCCCCAGCGCACCCCACAGCAAAAGCAAGAAAGCAGCAAGGGGACCACTTACCTTCGGGCTCCTCCACGCTGCTGGCTGCAGTGGTTGGCGGTGCCACAGGGATCTCTTTGTGGGGTTCAGGGTGGAGGGAAAGGGAAACAAGGTCAGAACACGTTATTTTTGACCTTAGAGAAGAAAGAGCACAGTGCAGATTCCTCCCAACCTCCCTGAGCCCTCCCTCCTGGTCCCACCCTTCACCCCGGGAGATGATGGTCAGGGAGGAAGGGAAAGCCTGGCGTAGGGGCCAGGCCACCCTGTTCTCGGCTGGAAGCTGTCCCTCCAGCTGGCAGAGACTGGAGGAGGGGAAGGCAGGACTTTGCCCCCTCTGCTGTCTGAGTGCCATCTACTCGCCTCGGTGCCGGGGGCAGAGAGAGGGGTCCTTAGGGCCCCCTTACTCAGCATCAACAGACTCTGAGCTCAGGCTGACCTTGACTCATGGGTGGGGAAGGTGTCTGTGGCAGGGGTGGCATGTGAGGGTGCTGGGGGGTGTCTTCCACATGCAAAGAGGGGCCAGCACTCTGGCCTAGGCTCCCATGGGCTCACACCTCAAGAGCTAAGGTGTTTTCTCGGCAGGGAGAACAGACTGACAATACAGAAGATTGCAGGGCCAGAGAGAAGTGTGCTCTGTTGGGACCGTTCCTCTCCTACTGAGAACAGCAACGCGTTCCTACAAGCTCTGGTCCTGGACTCAGAAAAGGTGAAGACCTTCAGCCAGTCTCTAGGAAAGACCCAGACTTCACGGCTCCAGATTCTCTTTCTAGTCAGGGCCAAACTAAGAACCCAAACTCCCTGAGTGGCAGGGAGTCACCTCCCCTGCTGAGTGACAGTATGAATGTGGGGTCACAGTCACCTCCACGAACCCCACTGATTTTGGCCACCACCTGACTGCTAGGGGTTAAGATCTCCCTTGGACCCCCCAGACTCTAGATCAGCTGCCACCTGGGTCCTGGGGGGTGGTCAAGATGGAAAACTCGGGCCTGGGGGCAAACCTGAGGGTCACCCGCAGAAGCCAGCTGTGCACCTTCGGAAGCAACAGGCAGAGGCCTGGCCCTCGATATGGAGCCGAACCTCTACTCTCGGGTTGTTTTATCATCGACAGCAAGCTACAGGTGCCCCGTTACAGCAGCTCATTAAGAAGCTGGGCTCCCTCTGAGTCTTCATGAGCTACTTGGTCCCAGCAGGAACATTCCAGCAGAAATCCAGACAGCCCAGCCTAATCCTGCAAGTCCAGGAAAGGGCTGGGGCCAGTGGCCATGGAGGCACCATGGCTGCCCGAGCCCCACTCCTCGGGCCTGGCTCTAGGATGTGAGCAGAGGGCCCCATGACTCCCAGAGCTATGATCAAACAGACACAAGAGTCCAAGATCCTGTCTGGACACCTGAAACCTGGTGCCGGCAGGTAGAGCTCACAGAAATCCCAGGATGGAGATCCCGGGTCTCTAGGTGGTTGGCAGTGACGCTCACCCCCAGCATCAGCCCGCCCTTTTCAAGAGGAAGGGAAATGGTACACAGCGTGTTGGAAAGCAGGATGCTTTCTCATCTCCCAAGGTTTCCATCCCTAATTCTGAAACATCAGCTCCACTTCCAGGCCTTTCCCCTCAGGGATTTGAAATGTTACTTCCAGCCACTCTGGGAACGTGACAGCTCCTGACTCCCCCTCGCAGGGAGACCTTGTTTGCTTCCCCTATGTTTTCACAAGCTTGGATGGTGGGGCCGATCTCCTCCCAGCTTTCTAAAAATGGTCAGCTTTCTAGAGGGCCAGAAAAGAAAGATCCTCACAAGCTGTGAGACCCGGACAATTAGACGTCGTGAAAACCATCTCAACCTGCTCCACAGGTTGGACACAGGCTGGATGGACACAGGCTCAATTTCCTGTGGTTCGGCTTTGCGGTATCCGCTGTTACCATGGCAACATCTCCTGGTGGTAAGACTTGCTGGAAGCCACGCAGCCCAGAGTGTCCTGGACATGTGGCCACACTCAAGTCAAGTGGGTGAGGCGTGGGATGTCCCCGCCCAGTGTTGGGGGGAGCGGATTCCCTGCAAGATCCAGGGCCCACGCCAAGGACCCCAAGCAGCTGCCTGGCCCCCAGCCTCCTGCTCTGCTTCAGGTTGTCTGTTCCAAGACCCTGGTATCTGACCTGAGAAGCTGGTGCCCACCCAGAGCTACAGGACACTGAAAACCATAAAGCAGGGGTCGGCTGACTTCTCCAGCAAAGGACCAGCTAGGAAACGTTTTGGCCCTGCAGGTCACAGGGGCTCTGACGCCACTACTCAATTCTGCCATCACAGCCCCAAAGTGGCCACAGGCACTCTGTGAACAAGTAAGCCCGGCTGGGTCCCATTAAACTTTATTTACAGACGCTGAACTTTTCCTTTCATATCATTTTCACATGTCGTAAATTAGTAATATTTTAATTTTTGTTTTAATCATTTTTAAAAAGTTTAAAAAAAAAAAAAAACCCAGCCAGCCACACAAAACCAGGCAGTGAGCCAAATCCCCAGGCAGGGTGTGCTAAGCCCTGCTCCACAGAGGCAGCCTCATACCTGGGGTCTGCCTTGGAGGCTGGGGTTTGCTCCTCCTTCGTCCTCCCTTCTGGTTCAGGTCAGCCCTATATTCAGAATCAAACAGGCCGAGGCCAGGGGCCAGCGCCCAGCCAGCCTCTGCTCATGACACCTGTGCGGTTTTAACATGTTAAAGCTCTCCAGAGCCAAGGCCCTGAGCCACCCCTGCTCTCTCCCCAAGTTCCAGCAACTAAGGGGCTGACCACTAGCCTGCAGGGGCCTCTGGAATCCTCAGAGATGCTGCCATCCTTCCTAAAGGCCGTTGGTGCCCCGCCTGGAGTCCGTTCTTTCTGCTCTGAGTCTGCCAGGCCAGAGGGGCCTAGAATTCCCACAGCAGTAGCCCCTGATCCAGACCTCACTCCCAGCCCAGGCCCAGGGCCAAGGTGGATACAGGAAGAGGTGGATATGCTTCTCCTGGCACCCCGGGAGCTGGAGTCTGTCAGAACAGAGCCATGGATGGGCTGGCTCTGCTGAGACTCCCATAGGCTTGGGGGTCTCACACAGGGCCCCAGTGAGTGTAGAGATCCACCTCAATAAGCACTGGCCCCCTGACATGGGTGACCCTGAGCCCCAGCCGGGAGGAGGGGCACCCCGCATACTTATGCAGGGGGCGATGGGCGAGCGGCTCTGCTGGTAGCCCTTGGCGCAGCGGTTGCAGGTGATGCCGGTCACGCCGTCCTTGCAGGGACACTGGCCCGTGGTCTGGTTGCAGGTCTTGCCAGCGGCGCCCACAGGGTGGCAATCGCAGGCTGTGGAGGACACACAACAGAGGGGGTGAGAGGGTGGGAGTGACCAGAGCACACCCTCCTCCGAGGCCCTCCCCACCTAGCAGCACCCTCCCAGACCCCACCCCAGGGGAAGAGCTGAGCGGGGTGTGGGGGACCAACCCACACACATTCCAGAAGCTCTGATCACTGACCACCTGCCTACCTGGAGACGGGAAACGAAAATCAGAATGGACCAACCTGAAAGAACAGTCCGGGCAGAGGAGTCAAGTTGGAGGGCCCTTCTGAAGGCCCAGGAGGAACACCTCACAGCCCGTGGCTGAGTGGGAGGACAGGAGTCGGATTTGGGGGTACAACTGCCCTTGACAGGCTGCTTTGTGCCCTCTTGCTCCTTTGCTCCCAGCCAGCTCCTAGCGCCCAGGCATCCTTGCTAACCTCTGGGTGGGAGGGACAGGGTTTGGGACCTGATGGAGCCCTGGGCTTTGCCAGCTCAGAGGGAGTCAGCAAGGCGTGTCCCTCCCAGGGCTGTTGCCCCCACTCTGCTCTGTCCAGCCAACCTGACTGGCAGGCAGGCAGTCTGAGACGCAGGCTTCTAGATCACAAAACCCATCAACTGTAGCTCCAGGAAGAGTCACAACTATCCTTCAGTTAAAGGTCCTGATGAAATTTAAAGACCTGGAGGTGAAGGAACCCCCCCCAGGGCCTTGCAGAAAAGGACTGGCCAAGCTGGGAAGTACCACGAGGCCCTGGTTCTCAGTTCAGGGGCTGCTGCACCCCACACCCCTCCTCCAGGTTTGCAATGGGCTAAAGAGCTGAGGTTGCCCACCCCGTCACACTGCACCCCAAGGCTCCGTCCCTATTTCCAGGACCCAGTGACAAAATGGCCAGAGGAGTTTAAGGGGACACGCCGCCTACTATGGACTGAATGACTGCGTCCCCCCCTGCACGTATGTTGAAAGCTAACCCCCAATGTGATGGCATTAGGAGGCAGAGCCCTTGGGAGGTAATCAGGGAGACATGGTCATGTGGGTGAGACCTTCATGGTGGGATCAGCGCCCTCAGAAGACGAGGAAGAGAGCAAGAGCTGTCAGTACACGCACACAGCAAGAAGGTGGTGGTCGGCAAATCAGGAAGCAACCTCCATCAGACACTAGATCAGCAGGCACCTCCATCCTGGGCTTCTCTGCCTCCAAAATCCTGATGAGTGTCTGGTTTAAGTCACCCCGTCTGTAGTGTCTGGACACAGAGGACTAGTGTATCGTGCTATGTGCACTCAGTCTGTCCGACTCTGTGTGGCCCCACGGACTGTAGCCCCGCAGGCTCCTTTGTCCATGGGATTCTCCAGGCAAACATACTAGAGTGGGTTGCCATGCCCTTCTCCAGGGGGTCCTCCTAACCCAGGGACTGAACCCACGTCTCCTACGTCTCCTGCGTGAGCACGCAGGCTCTTGACCACTAGTGGCGCCTGGGAACTCGATGCCCATTAACTCCACGAGGCTTGAGCAAGAACTGTGGTATCTGCAAACACAGGACACCTGCCTCCCCGGACCGAGGCAGTGGACTCAGCGCAGGCAGAGAAGGGGAGGCAGGAAGGAGGCCAGGGCCCTCGCCCACTCCCCTGGGGTCTCCCTGGCCCTCCCCCCAGGGAAGAGAAGCCTGGAGAGGGTGAGGAGTTGTCTGCAGGAGGGCGACCTGCTGCAGGTTCACTTGGTGCCAGAGCTGCTCTGTTTCTATTCCAAATGGGGAAAAAGTATCCCCGGGGATAAGCGAGAGCAGTGCTCCCCGAAGAGCTACACTAACACCTCCCCAGCGGGTGCCGCTCAGCATGAGGGCGCCAGGCCGCGGGTGAAGACCCAGCCTCTCCCGGCTGGCCAGCCTCGGGCCCAGGAGGGGCCCCAGAGAATTAGGAAGAGGAAGGCGGAGGGCTGAGGGTGCAGAAAGGACAGGAATGTGAGGAATTGCTTGTTGAAGTTGTGTCTGGACACGTGAGCGTTTCTGGAAACCCTGGGAGTACGGGTCTGGGGGAGGAGGGGGCATGGGGCGGGGTGCTCCAAGCCAGGTGAGGGGAGGGGAGGGGAGGGGACAAGGCCTAGGGGAGGAAATGGAACTGTCCCAATCCCGCCCCTGTGGACAGCAGCAAACATTCTATTAGAAGCCTCTGTCAAATCTATCCTAAATTCAAGTTCATTCCCCAACGTTTTTTCCTTCTTCTTCCCTCTTTTCTTTCACTCAGCCTCGAAGTGCACTGTGAATGATGCTATGAAGAGGGGATGGTTGGAAGTGACCAATGACCTTAGATGCATCCCTGTGACAGGAAGGGCGATGGGCCTGGAGGCCTCTCTGAGCTGGCCTGGTGACAGCAAAGGGCGAAGCACAGGCGCCTGGCGTCCCGAGCCCCTGGTGCAGGCGTGGGCACCACCAGGCGGATATGGACTCCCCAGGCTCCTGCCAGCTGACCTCCCTTGGCCAGCTTTGCAAGCCTGCTGGTAATCCTGAAACCCACGCCAAGACATCCTCCCCTCCGTGCTAACGGAACACAGCTGTGTGCCAGTGACTTCTGGGCCTTGGACTCGGCCGGGAGGGGGTCACCAAAGGTTGCATGGTCACTGGAGGGTCCGAGCCAAGTCACCCACAGGCCCAGGTCATCTTCACCGAGGCAGGAGCTGACCCAGAGCAGAATCTGGGGGGAGCAGAGTGCATCGCCCTCCTTTGAAGGACCTGAGGCCCTTCAAAGCTGGGGACCCCTCAGCCCCCTGGGGTTGGTGAGCTGGCTGGGAGGAGCCAGGCACCAGCTGAGATGGGCAGAGCTGAGGGCCAAACTTGGTGATGGCAGGGCAGTGTGTCTGCTTCATGGAGCAGGCATGTCCTTAGGCCCAGCCTTTGGTTACAGGAGAGGGATCTTCGCTGTGCAGTTTCCAAATCATTCTCTCAAGATCTGCAAAGACTCCGAGCAACTGGCCCTTGGTCTGAGAGAAGCAGCGGGCTGCCTTGTGCTTCACGCAAATCACTGTTACAGGAAGAGAAGTCAGCCGAGTCCCAGAGGGTCCAGGCGGAGGGGTGGGTGGTGGTGAGTGGGAGGCTACTCAGGTCACTGCCATGGTGGGGGGACCATCCTCAGAGGTGGGCACTCCTGCAACACAGCCCTGCCACTCGGACCCCTGAGCTGTACACACCCCCACATGCCATCCTTCTGGTCCTCGCACCAGCCTGTGAAATTAGCAGGACTATACCGAGGCAGCCAGGAGTGGAGAGACAGAAAGGGCCTGATTTCTTGAGCGCGTCACGGAGGGCCCTCGCCCTCTCCTGTGTGTCCCGCTGCACTTCCCATTCTGCAAGGAGAAATACACCCTTCCCTGTCGAAACCAAGGCCAGGTGGCATCTCTTACATGCGGCCAAACGCAGTCCCGACACAGACACTTGCATTGCACTCATTCTCAATTCACAGCTAAATGGCCCCAAAGTAAAGACTTATCCTCAAACCCCGTGATTACGGAAAGCTAAGTTATATCTTCTGGGCAAAGAAGGATGAGCTTCAAGGTGTGGGGAGAACTGATGAATCACAACAGCCCACAGTAGGTTCTCTACAACCTTGGACAAGAGAATCCAGCTAGTAATGCCCACAGGAAGAGGGTCTGAGCTGCCCACTGGTTACACAGGAGACTCCAACCCTGGTCCTTAGAGAAAGAAAGCCAAAGGGATTGTGCTGTATCCCCCAAAACCCAAAACACACCCAGACGCACAAACACACATAGATTCCTACAACTCTCAGACGCGCAGGCGCACACAGCACCACAGGGGGCAGAGGAGAGGATGAAGGCGGCTGAGCTGGGAGGATGTGGACATGAGCGAGTAGAAGTCTTCTCCTTGGCGGGGGGTCTGGTGAAAGGGACAAAGTGAGAGCCTCCCAGATTCTTCCGAGAACAGGCTCTGGGTCAGAATGTCTTCTCTTGCAGGAAGCCTGGTTCGGTGACTCCCGTTTCCCTGGATGTCAGCCACTCCACTCGGAGGAGGTCAGGCCCTTCCCCAACAAGTCATCATCTGCACGCAGCAGGCAGAACCTGGCCCTGGGAAACAATCCACCAGAGAGTTTTTCCATGAAGAGGAAGGTGAGACCAGGAGGAAGCCCAGGGCCCTGAGAAGGCGGCCGGATCAGGTTTCTCATGAACACATGGGCTGGATGGTAGCCCGATGGCGCAGAGAAGCCAGACTGTCCTTGCTTGGGGTCATCAGCCAGATACGAACAGCTAAGGACACACAGATGGTTTCAGATGGGTGTCAAGAGACCCAGGTCTGATCCTTCCCTGCCAGTAATTCGGTGTGACCCTGGGCTAGTGCCTTGCTCTGAGTCTTGGGTAGCTCATCTCTAAGGCCAGAGGTTTATACTTGCACTAAAGTTGCTTCCAACCAAACAGGCTAAGATCCAGGGCAGTGTCCTATCCCTGGGGACCGTCACCCCCACCACTGTAGTCCACTGCAGTGTCTCAGCTCAGGGGACCAGGAACATGCTCCTGCCGCCAGGCACGCCAGGCCCTCGCTCCACACCCATGGGGCACCCTGCCCGACACCATGAACTGCTGCACTGGGCTGGACTCTGGTCTCTGAGATCTGTGTTGTCAGCTATGAGAAGTGCACTGGGGTTACTGAGGGCCCCTATAAAGCTGACCTGGAAGGCAGGCAGCCCTGATCCTCCTCTGCAGTGAGGCCCCTGTCCTGACGCCTGGCAACCCCGGATCTGTTCTCAGACCCTAGGGCTTTGCCTTTTCAGAATACCTTATTCTGGGATTTATGGAGGTGCAGGATGTATGGTCAGAGAAGGCGATGGCACCCCACTCCAGTACTCTTGCCTGGAAAATCCCATGGACAGAGGAGCCTGGTAGGCTGCAGTCCATGGGGTCACAAAGAGTCGGACATGACTGAGCAGCTTCACTTTCACTTTTCACTTTCATGCATTGGAGAAGGAAATGGCAACCCACTCCAGTGTTCTTGCCTGGAGAATCCCAGGGATGGGAGAGCCTGGTGAGTTGTCATCTATGGGGTCGCACAGAGTCAGACACGATTAAGTGACTTAGCAGCAGCAGCAGCAGAATGTATGGTGGATGGAATCATACAGCAGGTAATCTTTTAAAATTGGCCTCCTTTATGCCCAGTGCGTCTTCCCAGGTGGCGCTAGTGGTAAAGAATCCACCTGCCAATGCAGGAGATGTAAGGGACATGGGTTCGTTCAATCCCTGGGTTCAGAAGATTCCCTGGAGCAGGAAATGGCAATCCATTCCGGTATTCTAGCCTGGAGAATCCCATGGACAGAGGAGCCATAAGGTTGCAAAGAGTCGGACACGACTGAAGCAACTTATCACACACACATGCCTAATGCGTTTGAAATGCATGCATGTTGCCAAGTCAGTCAACAGCGTGTCCATTTGCATTGCCAGATTCCACAACACGGACATACCACTGGTTGTTTGACCATTCACCCACCAAAGCACAGTTGGGCTGTTTTCAGTTTTTGCCAGTTGTGAATAATGCTTTTATCAACATCCATGTGCCTTTTTTTGCATGAACACAGATTTCATTTTTCTGGGATAAACATCAAGAGGAAGCATTGCTTGGTATTATGGCAGCTCTATGCTTCACTTCTCCCTGGTGGCTCAGGAGTGAAAAATTCACCTGCCAATGCAGGAGACGCAGGTTCAATTCCTGGATTGGGAAAATCCCCTGGAGAAGGAAATGGCAACCCACTCCAGTATTCTTGCCCGGGAAATCCCAAGGACAGAGAAGCCTGGAGATCTACAGTCCATGGGGTCACAAAGAGTCGGGGCACGACTTAGCGACTGAACAGCAACAATGGGTGGGCGGTGGCATCCCGCCATGGTTCTAGTCTACATCTCCCCAATGCAGAAGAATGATGGTTGAGGCATTTATCCACCATCCCTGTATCTTCACCAAGTAGCCGTTCAAGTATTCTGCCCATTTCTAGCTGAGTGGTCGGTATTGCCTTATTGTGCAGTTTTGAGAGTTCTCCACATAAGCTGGATTCAAGTCCTTGGCCAGATATGTGATGCACAAATACTTCCCCCGTCTGCTCATTCACAGCAGAAGCTTCTTATGAGGCACGCTGTAAGCATCAGTCTGGTCACTGATCCTTAGCCTTCCTGGCGGCCCCCGTGGCTCTCAGAACTGGCCCCTTCCTTTCCCTCCCTTCTGACCCAGAGCCCTAGCCCTTTCCTGCTCTCAGGCATGGGTACCGCTCCTCGGTGTCCCCATGGCTGTTTGCCCCTGAACCCCAGGTCTCATCTTAAAGTCCATCCCATCCTCAGACAGGTCCTCATGGGATGCCCTGCAAAGCAGCCTCCCCTCCCCACTGCCAGTTACACTATTTCCAGCTTATTTATTTCCTCCATGTAACTCACCACACTCTATAATAATCCTCTGCTTACTGTTTCTTCTTTATCATCAACCTCCCTCCAGAACACAAGTTCCAGAGGAACCTGTCTGTGCTGGTCACCACTGGACCCCCAGTTCCCACGTTGGGCAGGAGATCCATGGACACGGGTTCAATCAGTGCACAGGCTCAGGGCCACTGTGTCGCCCTCCCTGTGGGAAGAGGCTGTTTCATGGACCCTGAATCTGGAGGAGAGGAGGAGGGACGCGCAAGAAAGACCCTCCCCTCACATCTGAGATCAGTGGCAACCACAACAACGAACACTCCCCACTTCCAAATTCTCCGTGCTAATGAGGGACGAGGATAATTTAAATCCACAGGTAATCCGCAAACTTCATCTCAGCTGTTTGTCCACTCCTCCTAGGCTCTGCTTTTCTTTCTCCCAGCAGTTGCTGCTGCTGCTGCTGCTAAGTCGCTTCAGTGGTGTCCGACTCTGTGCAACCCCATAGACGGCAGCCCACCAGGCTCCCCTGTCCCTGGGATTCTCCAGGCAAGAGTACTGGAGTGGGGTGTCATTGCCTTCTCCCCCCAGCAGTTGCTAAGGAGGCACAAAAGAAGACACATTTCAAGTTGCACGACCTCTCTTTCCCCCGACACTTTCGGATGAAGGTGCAGACAGCAGGAAGTGGAAGGGGGAGCCCCAGCATCCCAAACTGGGTTATTTGACCCTCCATGATCTATTAATAGTTAACTACAGTCTTCCTGCAGCTGATTTACAGGGGAAAGGTTCAGATGTGTGTGTGTATACAGGTGTGTGTGTGTGTGTGTGTGTGTATGTACAGATAGGTGTGTGTGTGTGTGTGTGTTGTCTGCACACACTGGACGCACAGAGCCCAGCAGGCAAGCAGGGGCTGGACGGTGGGAGAGATGCCAGAGCACCCGGGTGACCAGAATGGGGACCAGCTCGGGCCTTGCATCTGCCTTTCAGCCCGAGGGCCCTCAGATGCTGTGGATCTTTCTTAGTGGCACCTTCAGAACTGCACCTGGACACACCCAACCTGTTCCCATCTTCTCCACTGAGCCCCCCACCCCTACCCCTGCCTGTAGCTGCCAGGCACCCAGCTCTGCTGTTCCAGCCATTTATCAGTTTTGCTCCAAATATTGAGGGTGTGCAACAGAATTAGGGCAAATTCCTTGGGCCCTGTGCAGTCTGGTGGGAATCAGCTTTCAAGTCCACATGAGGTTTAAGCCCCTCAAGTAAGAGGGGCCAGCTGTCCTAGGCACCATGCTCACGGAAAGAACTAAGGCCGCGGGGAGCCTGGGCGATGGTCTCCACGTGGTGTGCACGCTGGCAGTAACAGCAGCTCTGGTTACTCCCTTTTCCTCTGCTTGTACCATGATTGTAACAGTTCCTGGTGTGGCGTGCACACCATGTGCCAGGCACCTCCTCTACATCATCTCATTTAATCAACTCTGTAACACTTGGGATGAGGGACTATTATTATTATTGTTGTTGTTGTTGTTAAGTTGCTCAATCATGTCCGACTCTTTGCTAACCCATGGACTGTAGCACACCAGGCTTCCCTGTTCTTCACTGTCTCCCAGTGTTTGCTCAAAGTCATGTCAATTGCGTTGATGCCATCCAACTATCTCATCCTCTGTCATCCCCTTCTTCTCCTGCCCTCAACCTTTCCTAGCATCAAGGTCTTTTCCAATGAGTCAGTTCTTCGCATCAGGTGGCCAAAGTATTGGAGCTTCAGCATCAGTCCTTGCAATGAATATTCAGGGTTGATTTCCTTTAGGATTGATTAGTTTGATCTTCTTGCTGTCCAAGCGACTCAAGAGTCTTCTCCAGCACAATTCGAAACCATCAGTTCTTTGGTGCTCAGCCTTCTTTATGGTCCAACTCTCACATCCGTACATGGCTACTGGAAAAACCATAGCCTTGACTAGATAGATGGACCTTTGTTGGCAAAGTGATGTCTCTTTCCTGATATCATTTTAATATGTATTTATTTGGCTGTGCTAGGTCTTAGCTGCATCACTCCGGATCTTGGATCTTCTCTGGCAGCATGCAGAATCCTTAGTGTCAGCATGTGAACTCTTAGTCACAGCATGTGGGATCTAGATCCCTGATCTGGGATTTAACCCGGGCCCCCTGCACTGGAAGCAGGGAGTTTTACCCACTGGGCCACCAGGGAAGTCCCAAGAAGGGACTGTTATTAATCCCTATTTTCAGATGGGACAATTCCTAGCCTGGGGCTGGGGACCACCTGCTGCTCTTCTGGTAGCAGAAGTTCCTTCCCAAGTAATGTCCCTGTTAAGGGGGTTGGGGGGTGTGGGGGAGAAGCACAAACATCAGGAAGCTTTTCTGCTCAGACTGGGGACCCCTGGGGGGCTACAGGTCCACTGTTGCCCACAGCTTCCGAGGACTCAGGCACGTTCTCAGCGGCTTGCGATGAGCCACGGCGACTGTGAACTTGAAGGGGGCAGGGCAATGATGGCAAGAAACAGGCCGCTCTGAGCCAGGCGGGCGCTGGATGCGGTGGGTAATTTCTCCGTTCTCATCACAATTCAGTTCACGGGAGACACCCGGAATGTCTTTATCCATCACAGATGGTTTGAGGAGATGATAAATTAATATCGTTTAAAGGGAGGCCTGGCTGAAATGGTTAAATGGTAACGTCTTCTTTGCTGGCTCTAAAGAAAAAGAGCCCCCGAGTCCATAAAGAAGACAAACGGTAAACAAAACCGCCTATCCCTCTTGACAGATTCCAGGACGAGTATCACTCACACACCCTTCTGCAGAGAAAGGGGAGAAACTCATCTCGTCTGACTTTGTATAGGAAAACAGCCCAGGCCATAATGAGGCCTTCCCAGGGCTGTGAAATCGCGCTGAATAGCAGAGAGTGCAGCCGCCTGCTCCCTGGGCATGTTGACTACAGCCCTTTGTATGCACTAGCGCTGCCAGCCCCCCGTCTGGTTCCAAACTAGGGGAGGGGAGAAAGAACCCAACAAATTTGTTGCTACGAAACTTCCCTTGGGGGCATGGCATAATGATGCTTGGGATGGAATGCCCTTGCTCCAAGCTGTTCTTGTCTGGGTCCACCCCTGCTCTCAACTGAACAAGGTCAGGCGTCAGCCCATCACCCGCAGCGTATGGGTGGCCTCAGGCCCATGCTCGGGGCTCCTCCCAGTCCCTGGGAAGTCCGGGACTCAAGGGGCCCCCATGACTATTTCCAGGCACCCTTAGGTCAACGGCCGAGTTGAGTCAAGAGGCACTGCTGGCTGTCCCATTTCCCCCCATGAAATGCATTTGAGACAGAGCAAAGAAGTACAGCTTTCACCCCAGGGCTACAATCTACATGATTCTAGAAGCCTCTGACAGTGAACCACCAGGGATCAAAATACTGGGATCAAATGCTGCCACCAAAGGAACCATTTCCTTAAACCATCCAGCCCTGGGAAGACAAGACAGTGGAATTCTCCGAAGGTGATGACAAAGACCCCTGTCTGAAGATCTTGAGGGTACACATTTCTCCTGCCAGCTTCTGAACTATAGCTGGTTCCCCACAAATCTCAGGGTCTTTCTGAGTGGGGGGAACTGTGGACTCCAAGTTCCCACATCTCTAAGGGGGTGACATCAGGAAAAAAAAGAGCTAAGGGGAAAGATGGGGAACTTTCAAGAGAATGCCTTTCCTCAGAGTGAAATGGCAGGACCTTTCAGGTCACATTCTTCTTCTCACCAATCAGAGACGATATCTTCCACGTGTTGTCTCTTCTCACCAATCATGAAGCAGAGCCCTTCAGGAAATGCTCTTCCTCACCAATCAGGAGACAGGATCCTTGAAACATTGTCCTCCCCTGCCAATCAGGAGGCACTGACAGTCTCACTTCTCCTAATACATTTCCCCAGAAGGATAAGCAAGTATTCTTTTGAGCAGATTCCATCCTTACATTTTTTTCCTCTTCCATGGGTCCTTCTCTCAGAGTTAACATCAAAGCGGTTGCTGTCCAGGGCTGGGAGGAAAGACAAAGCCACCCAGGCTGGCCAGAGCATTTGAAAGAAGCCAGGACCCCACCCTCGCCTGCCTGAACCTGTTCCTCCTGGAAACCAGCACAGGAAGCCTGCAGTTCCACATCACTGAACCAGAGTGGCAGAGCCCCAGAGGATGGTCTGCAGGCTCCCAGGACCCTGTGGCCTTCTGAGATCTCACTCTGAGCATTGTCAGGCCACACTCGGCCCTCGGCCCTCCCCATAGCAACAGAAGAAAGGGAGGGGATGCAGATGGCAAGATGACCAAGGCCTTGCTCCTTCCTGACTCTCCAGGGGACATGCCTTTCCTTCTCTGACAACTGAAACTGGCACTACAGGAAGTGACCACTGCCCTTCCAAACAGAGCCCAGATCTCATTCATGGGCACAGGATTGCCCACCTGACTGGCCCCCATTGAGTAAATTTCTTTGGCCAAATCCCCAAGAAATCTATGTGCAGCCAGTTGTTTATAAGACCCCAACTTCAATTTCTTCTATAGAAAAAAGACAACAAAACACTTGGGCACAAGGCACTGGCCACCTTCCAACTACTTCCTCTGAAAACCCAAAGCCCTCCTTCCCTGTTGCCCCTGCCTTCCTGCTACTGTGGATATTTTTTGGGTCCGTTTTCCCAGGTCATCTTTCTCAATTTCTGGTCAAACTCTCCTGGGGCTTTCTCACCTGGATCGGTTGTTTTTAACATGGAAAACAGCCCAGCTACTTAGTGCTTAAATTTCTCTCGGCAACCACCAGAGGCAGCCTTAGGTCCACAAAACTGGAAAGAGACCTTGTGTGAGAGAAGCCACCCTGTTCATCTCTGCTCATTTGGAACCTCAGGGACTTCTCTGGGAGAAGACAGACTGGGAATCTGTTTTTTAGAGAAAAGCTTTCTGCACCAGTAGGGCAGGCTGCATGGGCCCCACACTCAGAAGGGCACAAGCTAGGCTGAAACTCTGCTTGCCATTTTGAAATTCTTAGCAATTCCTGAACAAGAAGAAGTCCCATATTTTCATTTTGCACCGGGGCCCACAAATTATGTAATCAGTACTGCACACAAGTGCCCAACATCTGGTGGATTTCCTGTTAAGAAGATGATACTCTGGCTTCATCCAGGGCTAAGCAGTAGCCATAGAAGGACTCCTCTGCTGCAGCTCCTCATCCAGGCCTAGGTTGGCTTGGGTCTCTTCTGCCTCAGGGTCTTTACAGGCCCTTGTGAGGACCCCAGCCACACTGGCTTGTGGCCCAAGAGCCCTCGGAGATGAACATGTTCCCAGGAAGTCAGGCTCTCGGCAAGCAGTGTCCCTAGGCCCCAAGTTTTGGACCCAGAGGGCCTTGGTTCCTGGAATTCCCAAAAACAAATGCATGTGGCAGGGTGGGGAGGAGGAGGGGAGCACTTCTTCCCTCCCCCATTGTCACTAAATTCCCTGGCATTTCATCAACTCCTTGGAGTCATCTGATCATGGCTTCATTTTTGTTAGTGGGAGAAAACAAACAGCAGAAAGTTAAAACATTACAGCTTGCTTCAATGAACGAAAATAGAGACCCCCGTCTCCGTTTAATTTTTTGTCCTGAGAAGTGAAACTATTTGCAGGTGGATTAAATGCTCCTTCTGAACCCCTGCCTCTCACCCCACTTTCCCCCTCCCCAAGTTGCTGACATCTGTGAAGGTGCGCATCTGTCTGAGTGTTGAGGGCTGGAGGAGGCCGCGAGGGGTGGGGCGGGGGGGGGGGGGGTGGGCGCACACCTCCAAAGAAATGCATCTGCGAGGTTTTGGTGAAAGAGAGTCCTTTGTGCCGAGAGTAAGCCGGGCGAACATGACCCCCGCCCTGCGGTATGCGGCACACCTGTGCGGACAGAGGGGGCGGGGCCGGGCGGGGCCGGGAGCCCTGCACCCTGGCCGGGATCACCACTCCCCTTTCTTCTCCCTGAGTCGCGTCTCCACCGCCCCTTTGTTCCGGCTTACACCTCCAAAAGGCGTGCATGCATGCGATGATCTCAGCGTGGGGATAAGAATAAAAGAGATAGAGGGGGAGATAGATAGACAGACAGATATAGATAGACAGATATAGGAAGATAGAGGCGGCGCCGGGGCCTCGCCCCGCCTACCTTTGCAGGCCTTGCGGTGGGTGATGGGCTTGCCCAGGTCGCGGTAGTAGCCCTCCTTGCAGTAGTGGCAGTGACGGCCGGCCGTGTTGTGGCGACAATTAAGGCAGACGCCCCCACTCTTGCGCCCCGACAGCTTGTAAAGCTCCATGTTGAAACGGCACCGCCGGGCATGCAGGTTGCAGTTACAGGCTGCGGGAGGCAGGGACTCCGGTCAGGAGGGGGCCACCAAAGACTCTGGACATCCCCTCCCATTCCCCCTCCTCCACGGCCCGACCTCAAGGCAGCCCTTCCTCTGGGAGCTTTTCCTAGGCTCCCCTGTTTGCATTCATCAGCCCCTGACTGTGCCTGACCCATCGCCAGGCACTTGCTTCTCTCCCCATGGAGATGGTTCAATTCCTGCAAAGGATCACCACCCCCACCCTCTATCTATACCCAGTCAGAGTTGGGAGGTGCAGCTGGCATCCTTCTTGTGCCCAAATCCTGCTTGTTATGGGCTGAACTGTGCCCCTCCCCCGCCCCCCATTCATATGCTGAAGCCCTAACCCCAGAATCTCCAAATGTAATTTGTATTTGGAGACATCCTGGCAGACAGAGGGCTTCCCTGATAGCTCAGTTGGTAAAGAATCCGCCTGCAATGCAGGAGACCCCAGTTTGGTTCCTGGGTCGGGAAGATCCGTTGGAGAAGGGATAGGCTACCCACTCCAGTATTCTTGGGCTTCCCTGGTGGCTCAGCTGGTAAAAAAGAATCCGCCCGCAATGTGGGAGGGAGACCTGGGTTCGATCCCTAGGTTGGGAAAATCCCCTGGAGAAAGGAAAGGCTACCACTACAGTATTCTGACCTGGAGAATCCCATGGACAGTATAGTCAGACACCACTGAATGACTTTTACTTCACTGGCGGACAGAGGACCTACCCTAGAGATGGGGTCCTCTCTCGTTTTAATGAGGACACTAGTGTGGGCCCTAGTCCAAGCACCGGCGTCCTCTTTTTATAGAGAGGAAGTCTGGACACCCAGAGAGGTGGCAGGGGTGCAAGTCAAGGAGAGAGGTCTCAGGAGAAAGCAGACCTGCCCACATTTTGATCCTGACTCCAGCCTCCAAATTATGAGAAGAACACATGTGTTGGTTTAAGCGTCCCAGCGGGAGGCATTTTATCACCGCAGCCCAAGCAGATGCACGTACTGCTTCTGAGCATCACTTCTACCCATGCACACTCCGCACGTCCTTGAGCTCCAGACACTGGCCTGGCCTCTCCTTTTCCCCACCTCCTCCTGCACCATCTCCCCTCCTGCCATCAACTTGCAGAACTTCCTCCCACAGCGTGGTGGCCATGCTCCTGGCAGCCGGGTCCTCTGGACAGGCCCTCAGCATCCCACCCCTGGCCTTCACAGTTCTGCCTAATCCTGTTTCCCTCTGCCTGTTCCCCACACTAGTGTTCCTGTGGACTTTTCCCCTCCGCTCTGATGCTCTGCCGGGTCTGCCTGGTTCACCCCTCACAGCAGTGACCGCCTCTGTGCTCCTGACCCGCAAATCCACATTTCCGGCTTCCACATTTCCGGCTTCCGCTTCGAGGTCTTCGTGTGGACCCAGAGGCGCTTCCCCCAGACCCATTCACTGCTCTCCATCCATCAGACCTCAGACACCGCCCTCCCCCAACCCCCGCCCCACTGAGCCCTCCAGGCTCCCAACACTATAATTGGAGCAGGAGTTCCGAGCCCCTGTCTGAGGATGTCCAGCACCTACTTGAAATTTTTCAGTGGCTCCCCACTGAATAAAATAAAAATCATTTAACACTGCCTCCAGGGCTCTGTATAAACTGGTCCGGCTCCTCTCTCCCACTGTAGCTCTGCTCAGCCCCCTCTCCTCTTAGGCTTCAGCTGTGTCAAACCCTTTCAGTTTCTGGAGCAGGCCACATAGGAGGACTCCTCACTCGTCCCCTCTGTGGAGACAGGCATGTGCTGCTCCTTCCCTCCTAGGACTCTCTGCTCTCAAGCCCCCTTCTCATCTGACCGCCTCCTTCCATCAGCCCTTTCTTGGTTTCAATGTCACTTCCAGGCCCATCTTCACCTTCCGCCCGCCCGGCTTACACACAAAGGCTCTGAGCTCCCCAGGCACCCAGGAGGGCCCCCCCCACTCAGCCTTCCTCATGTTACCCTGTGACACTGTTACCTGTTTCTTCTTTAGGCTTCTAACTCGGGGGTATCTCCAGCTTAAATCTGGCCTAATCTTGCACACTCTACAACGCAACTTCTTTTGTTTTTGTGATAAGCTTGTTTTAAATAGCTTTTTTTTTTCCCTGACTGCAGCACGTGGCATGTGGGATCTTAGTCCCCTGATCAGGGATTGAACCCCTGCCCCTTGCATTGGAAGCAGAGTCTTAACCACTGGACCACCAGGGAAGTCCTAAATCACCTTTTATGTAATTGTTAAATATATGTTTAATACCAGACACTTGAAAAACAAAAGCAGAATGGTTAAAAAAAAAAAAAAAAAAACTCAAATTTCCACCAACTGCTGTTAATATCGGGGCTTTCCCTGCAGGCTTTAATTAACATTTACTCAGCTGTGGAGCTCTTTCTTTCTGACAGACATGGATCATCCATGTACCTCTCACTTCCTAGCTATTTTCGCACGATGATGAATATTTTTTAATGTCAGATAACATGAATACACGAAATGGGCTCCTTGGAAACAGAAGTTGACGCAGTGAAAAGCTGGGCCTTGGGCCTTCCCTGGCGGTCCAGTAGTTAAGACTCTGCCGTCCAATGCAGGGGGTGTGGGTTCAAGCCTTTGTTGAGGAAGATCCCACATGCCACGAGGTGTGGCCAAAAATTCAAAATAAAAAGCAGAGCCTTCCCGGGTTGGGCAGTTACTTCCAGTTTTTCACTATTATAAACAATACAGTGGTAACCACCTTTGAACACACATGTGTGTACTCTGTTCTGATGACTGTCATTCAGTAAATTTCTCAGGGCAGAATTGCTATGTTAAATTTTGGTGTTTTTAACTCGAGATCCCAAATGCCAAATTGCCCTCAAGAAAGGCTGTCCTGGTTTACTCTCCCACTAACAGGATGTGAAAGCTCCTACTTCCTATTCTCCATACTGCTGAAAAGAAAAACAATATGCATTTGGTATCAGCATTCCTTTTTTATTTTTTAACCTTTGCCAATTCATCTGGAAAACACACAATTTTAATTTGTATGTCTTTGATGACCAGTGAGGTTGGACATTTCTCCGTGTGTTTGTTTTTCTATTTATATTTCTTTTTTTGTATATGCACTGCCTGTTCATGTCATTTGCCCAGTTTTCAAATAAGGTGGGTTTTTTTTTCTGATGACATGTACTGTATTTGTATGTTTTATATACCAGTTGCAAATATTTTTACCAGTTTCTTATTCACATACTACTTCGGTGATTTAAAAAATTTTGCCTCTTTCATTTTTCTCTCTGATGTTATGATAAACTTCTTTAAATATTCTTCCTAGAGTCACTCTCCAAATGACACACTATTTACAAGTAGAGATGGATGAGGGCTTTAGAGGACGTGCTGTGTGTGATACAAGAGAAAAGACCTCAGCTTAAGCCTGAAGTCTGGAAGAAGCATCCAGAAGCCAAATTAGGCCAAAGAATGACTCCCAAGAGCTTTACAAGTCTCCCCGCATCACCTCCAGCCCTCAGGGCTGAGTTCAACTAGATACAAAGAAACCTCTTCAGCCATGCCCTGCCCAGGAGCACAGGGAATGATACAAGTTCACAGTGGCTGGGGACTCACTCAGCCAGACTTGGGGAGAGGGTGCTGCTCTGAGGGGTTAAGCAAACTACCAGCCTAGGACCACCGAGCCAGGAAATGGGGGCCCAGGACTAGAGCCCAGGTCTCTCGGTTCCTGGCCAATTGCCCCAAAGGAAAGGACCAGGTCCCTGGAAGGAACAGCTCGCCCTAGACCAAGGATCAGAATCCAGATCTTTTCTACTTGGACAGAAGTCACAGGGCCTGACATAGGGATCTGGAAGGATCTCCAGGGTGACACTTCCTCAGGCCTCTGGGCTAGGAGAAAGGCCTCAGGAGCAGCATCTTCTGGTCCATCTCAGAGGCAGATGCTAAGCTGGTATTCACATCTGCAAAGTCAGCCCAGCTGTCCCCCGTGACCTCCTGGGAGCTCAGCACCCCACTTCCCCACTCCAAGGGAAACCTCTGGCTGGTATCGCTCTACTTTCCACGCACCTTCCACCAACCGAAGCTCTTCCCAAACAACTCTCACACAAAAGAAAGCTCAGAGACTGAATATCAAAAGGCAGGGCTCCCCTGCCCCCCACCCTGTCCCCCCTCCTCCTGGAGCTGTCAGGGGACATCAGTGACCATTGCCCACACTCAGGCTTCTGCAACGCATTTTACGGCTTGTTTTCTTTTCTCTTTGTTTTATTTTCTCTGCACAAATGGAAAAATGCGTCGGGCCAAGCAGCTCACATCTGGAGCCCTTGGCTGCACACAGGGATGTCGCCCGGCTCCCAGCCTGTCCCCTGCCCCTTCCTTCGAAAGACACCTTAATCCCTCACGCCTTCCTGTTTATCTCCTGCCTCTCTTGGAGGCAAAAATATTGGGTATTAGTTCTGTTATCAGATTTCAAGGCGGGAAGGAAAGGGGAGGTTTGTGAGAATGGAGAGGTCAGCCTGGGAGACCAGGGAGGGCAGAGGGCAGCACAGCTTAGAGGAGCACCGCTGCACCCTGACCAGGGGGACCCCTGGGACCAAAAGACCAGCCACCCAAGGGAGCTGGTCTGGCCTGCACCCCAAGCACCATGCCTCCTTCAGTTGTTGTGTGGAGACCGCCAAGGACACTTCACAGACAGTTGCATTTCAGACCCAAAGGCATGACATGGGGACATTGGGAAAGAGGAAGGAGGAAGCAAGCTCCTCACCCACCACCCAGCAGGGAAAGGGGTTCAGGAAATGGAGTCCCATTTTCCTCTCCTATCAAAAGGTCCTCTAAGCCTCTTCACACATACCTGTCACCACCACTCCTTAAGCTTCTATGAACTTCTCCCAGCAACCTGGACTGTCCAACCCCTCACCACCTCCAGGTGGTTCAAGCAACACACAGGTAGGTGCTCCAGCTTTGTGCCATGTCCAGTGCCACAGGCCCTGAGGGAGACAGGGGCTCCTGGTATCATAGATGGATGGGGCAGATGAGCAAGCTCTTACATAAAGTGGGACAAATCCCCTCAATGGGGATGGTTCCTGGAGGATGAGGACAGTGTTCACCCTTATATCTTCCAGCCCACAGCAGACCTCGATATGCTTTCATTGTACAAATGAGAGAAAGAGAGAGCAAAAATAAGAAAGCAAGAGGGAAGATGAATGGATGAATGGATGGATGGATGGACGGACGGATGGATGGGTGGGTGGCTGAGTAGGTGGACACATGGATGATGGATGGGCTGGTGGGTGGGTGGGTAGGTGGATGGATGGATGGATGATGGGTGGATGAATGGATGAGTGTATGGGTAGATGGGTAGGTGGGTGGATATATGGATGGGTGGGTGGATGAGTAGAAAGATTAGGTAGGTAGATAGGTAGAAATATAGGATAAGTGGGGGACTGACACCCTCCACCAAGGCATAGCCTTGTGGCATTTGTGATATTTCTTGTGGCTTTGAACTCCTTTAAACTTGTCCTGCTGCTTTAACTCATTGATTTAGCTCCTGTCTGCTCAAGTGGACTGCAGTGCTCCAAGGAGAAGAACCCACATTAGGATGCCCTGGACTCCTTCCGGGACCCCAAGGAAGGCCTAGTAAGACCTCACACACCATGGCGACTGAATCCGCCCCTGTTGGTTTGATAACAAACCTGTTGGTTTGTTGGTTTTACCAGTCACAGGAGCTGGCCCTCTCCTGAAAGGTGTGATGTGCTAACCCCAGTCCCCCCAGGGCTCTCCCAGGCCCTGGGAAAACCCAGCACATGTTGCTAAGCTGGATCCTGGCCCTGTCTCTCAGAGACTCAGGTCCCGGCTCCCCTGAATGCCATGTGGCTCAGGGGAGCTCGTGGAACAGGGTGGGCCTTGTTCAATGGGCCCCCTCGGAGCTCGGAGCACAGGGTCCTCCCCACCTTCCCCGCACACAGGATCCATCCTAACATTTTCCCCTTCCAGGTCAGTACTTCTGAGAAAAGTTGCCCAGGTTAGTCTGGCAGCACAGCAGGGCACTCTGGACTCACATATCTGCAACTGAACTGCCCCAAATAACCGGCCCCTGTGTGTTCCACCCGCAGGCTGGGGGCTTTGTATGCAGGAAACAGTCCCTAGCCCTGGGCCGCCTGAGTGCCCATGGAAGCACAACTCTCAGACCTGCCATGAGACCCCTCACTCATTACTAGTGAGACCAGCCCCCTAACTGTCTGATCCAGCTGTCCCTCCATCAGTGGACCATTCCATGAGCGAAAATGGAGCTAAGGGCAGTCGCCACTTTCACTGGTTAAGCATCTTTCTGATTAAAGATTTCAATGTTACTATCATTTTAGACCTGTTGTTTAAGTCACCTGCTTCAAATTCGAACATCTCAGGTGTCTCTCCAGCTTAGCTGAGCGCCTGACACTTTTAAGCAACTTGCTGTCAAGATTTCAACAACTTAAATGGAATGGACACATTTCCACATGTCCAGGCTACCGGGGCAGGTGGGACACAACAGGCACTTACAGGGTTGGAGTGGGGAGGGGGCTGCCTCCATCACCAGTTCCTTTGCTAATTTGGTCTGTGGCTGCCAGGTGAGGGCCACAAGGCCTACTAAGTGACACATGAAATGTCCAGAACATTCCAGGTAGGGGATTAGAGCGGTGGTTCTCAACCACGGGCCATTCTGTCCCCCAGCAGACGTTGGACAACATTACTACAGACATTTTTGGATGTCACAACTGCCAAAGGAGCTGCTATCAGCATCTTGAGGACAGACACCAAAGTCCTACCCAGCACAGAGCAGACACAGCCAAGTCATACCACCCCAAATGCTAATACTGCCAAGTGTGAGAAAGCCTGGGTTAGAGAAATGGTGAATCCCTCAGCCCAAGGGTAGGGGAAGCTTTACATCCTTGGCTGCTGCCTGAAACAGCAAACTCTGCAGCTTCAAATGCCACCCAGAGAGCGGCAGCCGTTTCTTCCTTCAACAAATGCCAACAGAAGCCTTTAAAAGGACCAGATTGTGGTGTGAGCAGACAAGACAGAGATCTGCCCTCAGGGCGCTTCTGTCTCAGAAGAGCCAGACAGCAGTCTGGTAACCACACTGTAGACCTGGAATTTCCCACTGTGCCTAGAGCTATGGGAGCTTCAAGGCTGGCTCAGTGGTGAAGAATCCACCTGCCACTGCAGGAGATGCGGGTTCGATCCCTGGGTCCCCTGGAGGAGGAAATGGCAACCCACTCCAGTATTTTTGCCTGGAGAATCCCATGGACAGAGGAGCCTGGCGCGCTGCAGTCAAAAAGGTCACGAAGAGTCAGACAGAACTGAGTACGCATGCTAGAGCTATGGGGGTACTGATGTTCAGGGAGGCCCTTCTGCTGAGACCAGATAGAGACAGCAGGGCCTGAAAAAAAAAAAAAATCAGAGGACAGATGAGTGTTCTTGCCGTGGCTGCAGATGGAACCCCCTGGGAAACCTGTTCAAATGCAGATTCTGATTCAGAAGGGCCTGAGGGGCCTGGGAGTCTGCATCTCTAACAGCCACCCCCATGCCCCCACCCCGGGCACTGCTGCTACTGGCCCACAGACCAGCAGCAAAGGTTAGTGGCATTAGAACTAAATTGAAAAGAAATCGGTTGGAATAGAAGCCACTCTGGAGAGAGAGCCCATGGGGAGGCAAAGGTGGTGTCTGCAATGGAGCCGTGGGGGGGAGGTCTGCTTTCAGAAGAAACTTCTGAAACGACTGGTTCAGAATAACAAAAATATTTGAGAGTTATTTTTAAGAATTTGGGGTAGTTTGTATTTCCTTTTACTTAGTCTTTTGCTACTCTACTTGGTATACTGTTTATTTAGAAATCATTTGACCCTTTTTTATAAATGTTAAGTATTCCGCCCCCAGGGGTGGGTTCTTGGAGCCCAGTTCCAGCTTCTCCGAGATGACCAGGCTGAGCTGCCATGGCTCCCCACACACCTGGCTCCCGCCAGCACCTGGGAACACTGTGCAGGGCTCTCCAAGGGCTTCGTCCTGGACAGGGGCTTAGGCAGAATCCACCCAAGTGTCTACAGGTGAGCTGGGCATAAGAAAAATGATCACTGGCATACATCAATTTGCAAACTCCAGACTTCAGGTTTCATTTTTACTAATGGCAAATCTGGTAGCCCATAGGTTTATTTACTCACTCAGTTGGTATTTCCCAGGCACCTATTACATGCCAAGCTCCAGGCAAGGGGCTGGGATAGCACAGTGGGCAGGACAAATGTGGTCCCTACCCTGGCAGAGTCTTCGGGGATACCTGGTATATGAAAAAGTCTGGTCAATGCTGCTGTCAGCTCACTCCTGAGGACTACCCCTTCCCCCTGAATACAGGGCTTAAAGCTTGTCACCCGGACATCAGCTGCCAATGCGACACGGTGGTGCCCAGCTGGGGTGAGCCAAAGAGGCTGAGCAGCTGCTAAGAGACTAGAAGCATCTCATGGGAGCCATTTGGTTCCAGCCAAGGCTTGAGGGCTTGTAGTCATTTGCAGAGCGCGTTGCGTTGTGTCCAAATGTCAGCTTCAATCTGAACTACTGTTGAACGCACCACCTAGACACAGCCAGGAGGACTGGACAACTCGATTGACTGGAAGAAAAGCCAACAGTCCAGGCTGGGTGTGACAGTGCCCAGCTGAGCTAAGGATTGATCCACGGGGCTCCAGGGGTTTCCCAGAAAGAAGATGTGACGCCTAAAGACATGAGACAGGACCACCAATGACAACCCCCACCAGACACTGCACACTTCTGCATGAGGGCTTGTCCATCTCTTCATTCAATAAATATTAACAGAGCCCCTTAGATATGCCAGCCTCTGAGTTGGGAAGCAAACCTGGAATGGGATTGATCCTGCTACACTTTGCTTGTTCAAGACTATATATGGTCCTCCTTCCTTCTCTTGAGGTTTGCTTTTCAATTCAAGGAGCCACTAAACCCCTGCCAAGAACCCAATGTGGGACGGTTCTCAAACGTGAGTGCGTAGATGAGTACATAGAATCACCAGGAGCGCCTGCCAAAACAGAGGCAGCTGAACCCCACACCCAGGACCTGTTCAGTAGGCTGCACGCGGGGCATGACCACCTGTGCTGCTAACACCACCCCCAGGTGATGCTGACGCTGCCCGTCCCAGGGCCACACCATGAGGACCACTGGCTCAGAACATGCAGAGGTAAAAAAAGATGTGTGAAGGCAAAGAAAGGACCTAGAACCTCACACTTGAGTGGAGTCATGATCGTTGCTGTTGTTATTGTTGTTTAGCCACTAAGTTGTGTCCGATTCTTGGACACCCCATGGACTGTAGCCCACCAGGCTCCTCTGTCCATGGAATTCTCCAGGCAAGAATACTGGAGTGGGTTGCCATTTCCTTCTCCAGGGGATCTTCCCAACCCAGGGATTGAACCCGCGTCTCCTGCAGTGGCAGGTAAACTCTTTACCACTGTGCCATTATGATTAAGTAAACTCAAAGTGGCACACAACTAATACAACATCACAAGGCTGCAGAGACGAGAGGCAAGAGAACTGGAGCTGATTTGGGAGAGCGGGGACCTAAGTCCTAGTCCTGGCTCTGCGGCTCACCCCGGTGTCCATCATTGGAAAGCCCTCAGCCTCTCTGAGCCTCTGTGTTCTCATCAGAAAAATAAGGACATTGGGTCTGATGATCTCTGAGTTCTTTCCCAGCCCTGAAAGTCTATGGCAGAGGGACACCAAAACTCCTGGAGGTTAAGGGGCAGGTTCTACCTGGCAGGGACGCTTCTGGGAGTTCAGGAGTGTGCTCTAACTGCAAACAAGCCACAGGGGTGGGACTGAGTGGGTCAGGTGTCAGGAAGACCATTTTCAGCCTGCAGGTAGGTCAGAGATAGGGCACAATTGTACCATGGCTCTGAGGGGGCTCCTGCAGACCGTGACCTTGATCTTGTGGAGGTGATGGGGTGTTCACCATGGGAGCAGCCTCAGAAGGGGAGTAGTCGACAAGAATGGTAACCACCTGCTTCATAAGGGCGGCCTCTCCAGGGCTCTGGGCAGAGAAAACCATGCTGAGGGAGAAGGTTGTTGGGTGGAGAGTTGATGCAGGAATCTTGGTGAAAGGATTTCCAAGAGGGCTGTCAGCAGTGAGGAACTCTGGGTGGGAGAGCCCGAGAACCCCCTTGAAGCTGAGTTCTCATAGCAGGGAGTCCACCGAGCTTTCTGGAAATATCTTTGACACCTTCTCTTAGGAGACAGAAGGCCTGCCAAGCCACAAAGCTTTTCTTTTTTTTTTTAAGCTCCAACTTGAAAACAAAATCTCTGACCCCAGACCTGTGCTTTATCTCTGATATCAGAAACAGAATGGACAACAGGTGGATCAAGGTGTAAGAAAAAGGAAAAAAAAAAAAAAAAACTAGAAAATGCTTTCAAATCCGTCCCCAGTGTCCCATCCAGGAGGCTGGAGTTCCCAGCGGCCAAGGCGGGCTTTAGATGGTTCCTGATAAAGTCCCGGGAGAGAAGTGGCCTGTGTTTGTCGAGGGCTTAGAGAGCTTTAGCCGAGTCTGCACACAAAGGGGCCCTCTGTCAACAGTCCTTCAGGCCACTAATAGGGCTGAACAAACACCAGGGTAACAAGCTCTTCACACCTGTGGGGCTTGGGAAAGGCCGGGGCCCCTTTGTCAAGACAGCGGACAAAAGAGCTCTCGCCCCCACCCAGCCAGACCCTCCTGGGCTTCTGAAGCAGGGCCTGGGGTGGGGTGGGGGTGTGCAGACATCTGAGCTCTGCAAGCAGAAATGTGAACTCCATTCGCGCAGGGAGACAGTGGATTAAAGCGATTCCCGCGCACAGGCAGACCGAGAGCGGACCGGAGGGGGCCTTTCCAGGGCTGGGCTGGGGCCACGGTGGCGGCGGGATACGGGGTCGCAGGGTGAGAGACCGAGTGGCTTTCTCCCCCGAGGTCTGTGAGGGTGACCGGCCCCTCCCTAGGGGACCGCACAGAACCATCCCTCGAATGGGCTTGACCTCCCCGTCACTTTTTCCACTGACTTTTTTTTTCTCTGTAAACATCGGAGCTTTTTCTTTCCCCTGCCCTTTTTTGGCTGCTGCGCCTCCCCCGAAGGCTTTGAAACGATCCTTCCTAACGTCTCCCAGGGTTTTTTTTTTTTTTTTTTTTTTTTTGCTGCCGAGGAATAACTCAGGGCTCCGCCGCACAAACATCCTCCTCTCGGAAATGCCGGGGAGGCTTCAGTGAGCCCTCAGGAGCCGTCTCAGTTCTTGGTCTGCAGCTCCAGTTCCTCACACCCTCACTTCCCAGGGCCCCACCCAGGCCCCTCCCTCGGGGACCTCAGACTCGGGCCACTGTGTGTTCTTCCCAACTCCAGTCGGGCCCCCCACCCTGATTCCCTCTTCCAACCCTCCTCTCACCTTGTCACTACCCTGTTCTGGAACCTTCCTCAGCCACCCACTGACTACAAGATGCCAACTCCCCTGACCTCAAGGGTATTAATTTCAAAAGAGAGGTCCAGAGCCTAGGAGTCTTGCTTCTCGCTTATAACAGGGCCCACTCTGTGTGAACACCCCTGCCCACCCCCAGTCATGTCCAATAGGAAAATGGCACGTCATCCTCCAAGGGCAAAAACAGCATCTTGGGCTGCTGGGGGCTTCCAAGTTTTTCTAGTTTACCATCTTGTCACAGAAGAAAGGAGAAAAAATGAGGCCCCGATGGGCAGAGAGACCTTGCCAAGGACCTGGAACTCGTTAGGGAGCTCTTTCCAGACCTCCAGCACAGTGAGGTGGCACGGCCGTGGGCAGGAAGAAGCTCGATAAACCCCGTGGTTGCTGGAATTCATTTCCCAAGGCCAAGAGTTTTCAAAGGCGAAGAGACTGTCTGAGCAAAACTGCCCCCACACCTCAAGCGATGCTGTTTCCTCCCAGCCTCTCCACCCTGCCCAGATGCCTTGTCTAGCAGCAGGGGGCTGCCTTCCAGCCTCTGCTCCCCAGAGGTGGCGCACACAGTCCCCAGGCTTTATTAATGGACACAGGAGAGCTGATCTGCCAGTTGGCCAAGTCTGGCCCCTGGCTCCCCCGCCACCGGAGTCATTTCCCATCTGTAACGGGTCCCGTAGCCGAGTCTGGCACATGCCAGGCAGCAGCCTCCAGCGGCAATGGGAGAGGCTGGCTGTGAGGCGCTTTAATGACTTACAGCCAATTCTGTTCCCCTGACACCAGGCAGGAAAACATGCGACATGCAATTCCCCAGATACCTTCCCCCACGGTGCCACGACCCTGCGCTTCTCTGCTGGACCAGTTAATTGAATTCCACTTTGCAGATAACTTTGATGTGGGCTGGAAGCCTGGAGACCAGTCTTGGCTGCAGCCTACACTGCTCCGGGGGATGCGACCCTGCACGCAGGACCACGAGAGCCCAAGACACAGAGGTTTCGGCTCATGGACGGGGCCAGGCTGAAGCCAGGGTCCCCACAGACCCTTACCTGGTCAACACCAACGTGCCTTCTGGTTTCCTAATGTGCTCCCAACTAGGGTTGCCAGACTTCACAAATAAAAACACAGGACACCCAGTTCAGTTGGAATTTCAACAAGCCCTTTTGAGTGAAGGTCTATGCCAAGTACTGCAGGGTGGTCCTATCTCCGTCACCCTCCGGATCCCCATCAAACTTGTGCTTCGCCCAAGATGTGATCTGGCACGACAAGCTTTTATCAAAGGTGGATCTGATCTTCTCGGCACCTGAAAACCCCCAAAGAGGTTAAGAGGGTCCCCCAATTCGTCAGGACCGGGGTGGGGGGCGCGTTCAGGCTTTTCTGAACTTCAAGGGTTGTCTGATTCTCCAGTTCCTGTGTGGTCCGTGCCAGCCTGTCCTGCCCTAATCACTTCCTTTTCTGCATCAGCTCCATGAGAACAGAAATCCCCGGCCTGAGACCATGAGGAGAAGTGAGAGAAGGGAAAGACCCTGCCCATCAGATTGCTACCAACCGGATTTCTGGGACTCCCTAATCAATAGAAATTGATAAAGAGGCCAGACAAGAAATTCAGGCAAGGATTTACTGGGACTGGAGCTGCAACACAAGGGGCTGAAAACAAGTAACTAGTGCTCTTGTTTGCTCTTTGGGCGGAGCTTGTTCCTTATATGGGGTGAGGGTAGGGTGGGTCCAGGGATCAAGCTAGAGCAGGGGGCATGTGCTTTTGCTTCCGGCTTTTCAGAAGTTGCCTCAGAAGTGGCCGATGGGTTCTTTTGGTCTTTTTGTATCTTCCTGTCCATAATCTGCACCAACTGCACATACACACAGTTATTTTTAGTCCCTTATGATTTCTTTGTATTTTGTTGCTGGAATAGACATCTGTCCAGGTGCAAGCACTGCAGCAAAGGGTTCCAGGTCCCAGCCTGTCTCGTGATGACCCAAAAAGTGTTTTTGATGGACACCACCACCAATGCTGAACAGACAGGCCACTACTTTGTCTCCATCGCTCTCCAGGGATCTGGTGGTTCCCAGCACGCCCCAGTATCAGATGCAAACAGCCCCCATGCAATCTTACCACCTTCCAGGAAAAAACAGGAGGAGGAAGGCAGCTATGATCAGAATGGTCAAAACTCTATCCAAAAAAAGGTCATTTTCATCAGGACATGATAAAACTTAGGACTGATTAAACCCTGAATCCCAAACCTGAATCCAGTTATTTCAATCAAACCAGTTGGTATAGTTTATTCAGATGTATTGGTCAAATGTGGATGCTATCACAATTAAAGACTTTAAATACCAGCCCACTGAAGAATGTGGGTAGCCTACCACGGGAGAGACAGAATGACCGGGAACAGCTGATTCCAGCCAACCTGGAATGGGCCGCCCCCAGGAGAGTGATCTTGCCGTTCTGGAGGCATTCAAGAACACGGACACAGTACAGGAGATTCTGGCTCTGAGAGGGAAGGTGAACCAGACTAAGTCCCTTCCTACTCAATGAGCCTAAGAGGAGACACGGTTCCACTGCTGGGCTGGGAGGTCCTTCCATGTTTGAGGCTCTAGCTGGAGTCATAAACATTCTTATACATGATTTAGTGAAAGGGGTGTCCTGAGAAGTCCTCCAGCCTGTAAATGACCCTGAGTGAGAAGGAGACAGCAGAAGAATTTCCCTGCGGGCAAACCTTGGGGAGTTACTTGCAGAAAATAAGTCCAAATGGTCCTTCTGGAAGGAGGTCCCGTGTTATCAGCCACAGCTAGGGAAAACAGCCAGGGGACATGGCCACCTCTCCCTCATAGACAGCAGAAAGCTCGGCAGCTGAGCATCTTCTAAAAGGGCTCTTGGACACTGTGTTGGTAAATTGGTACAGTCACGATAGAGAATAGTATGGAGGGTCCTTAAAAAACTAAAAACAGAGCTACCATATGACCCTGCATTCCCACTCCTGGGCATATATTTGGAAAAAACAAACAAACAAACATAATCTGAATGGATACATGCACCCCAATGTTCATTGCAGCACTCTTTACAACAACCAAGACGTGGAAGCTACCTAAATGTCCATCAACAGAGGATAAAGAAGATGTGGGACATATATATGATGGACTATCACTCAGCCATTAAAAAGAATGAAATAACCCAATTTGCAGCAACATGGATGGACTTAGTATCATACTGAGTAAAGCAGGTCAGACAGAAAAGGAGAAACAGCCTATGGCATCCCTTATATGTGGAATCTAAAGAGAAATGATACATATGAACTTACAAAACAGAAAGAGACTCACAGACTTAGAGAACAAATGGTTGCCAGCGGGAAGGGCTAGTTAGGGAGTTTGGGATGGGCATGTATACATCTCTATATGTAAACTGGATAACCAACAAGAACCTACTGTACAGCACATGGAACTCTGCTCAGTGTTATGTGGCAGCCTGGATGGGGGATACATGTTTATGTGTGGTTGAGTCCCTTTGCTGTTCACCTGAAAGTATCACAACACTGTTAGTCGGCTGTACCCAAGTACAAAATAAAAAGTTCAAAAGGAAAAGGAAATAAATAAAAGGGCTCTCAGATCAGCACAGCAACAGCAGGACAGTGGTGGTTTGGCTAAGAACCAGCCACTTTTTCAGGGCTTCAAAGGCTTTCGGACAGACCAATCTTCTGCAGAAATGCACCAATGCATATACACCAATGTATGCAGCTGGGATCTCCGTGATGGCTAGTGCCAGGAAGTTCTTGTTTCTGGGCATTCTAAGCATCTCCCTTGGATTATTCCTAAATTATTCCATCCCAGTGGCTTGTTGGCTCTGTCGTACTAAAGCTCCAGGCCAGAATCCCATGAGAGATTGGCCCTTACAGGAAAAGAGAGGGTCCTGTGATGGGTGAGCCCCTTTGCTCTCCTCCTCCAAATTGTTTTGAGCATCAGTAGTGTGGCCAAATGCCTAGCTCACAAACAAGCTGAGAGATTCTGCTGCACTGCCCTGTCTCAGCACCCAGAGGTGCTGAGGGTCCCCAGGGGTGTCCAAACCCCACAGAGTTTCCAGCCCCCTAACCACCAGGATTCGGGGGCAGGAGATGGCTGAGCTCTTTGGCTGCTGGCTTCAGGACCAGGTCCCAGAGTGTTAATATGAAAGTCTGTCCCCTCCTTGAGGCTCACCCTCAAGCGGGCAGGAACATGAGTGCTAGAGCGCTTCCAGAAGGGGTGAGGAACCCCTGAGGGTTGCAGGAAAAGGAAGACAGGCCACTGTGCCCGGCTGTGGCCTGAAGGATGAGGTTTGGGTAGGGGAGCAGAGGGCGGGAGGCCAGAGTTGAGGTCAGTACCCCCAAAGGTAAGTTGGGGACTTCCCTGGTGGTCCAATGGTTAAGACTCCATGATGTAATGCAGGGGACAAGGGTTCGATCTTTGGTTGGGGAACTAAGATCCCACAGGCCATGGAATAACTAAGCCCACGTACCACAACTACTGAGCCTGCACACTCCAGAGCCTGCGTGCCACAACTACAGAGTCCAAGTGCCACAAGACCTAATGCAGCCAAATAAATATTAAAAAAAGAAAAAGATGGAGCAGCTTCTACCTGGCCATCAAGATACAATTCAGTCACTAGACAATGACAGGTGAGTCTCTATGCACCAGGGTAGCACCAGACATCCACAGTCTTGACTCTTTCTATCCTCCCTGGAGGCGGATCGCAAAATCCTTCCTGGCACCTTATGCTAAGTGGGATCCTCCCTCACGTCCTCATCTGTGAAGCAGCACAACCCTCAAGGCATGACATGAAGGTGAGGGATGCATGTGCAAGGGTGCGGAGGCCTCCAGAAGGGTCCCCAACCCTGCACAGCCCGAGCTGCCCGACCAGTGACTTCAGAAACCATCTCTCTGAAAAAGAGACCCTCCTACACCATTGGTGGGAACACAAATTGGTGCAGCCATGAAGGAAAACGGTATGGAAGTTCCTCAAAAAACTAAAAATTGAGTTGCCAAATAATGCAGCAATTCCACTCCTAGGCATACATCCAGAGAAAACTCTAATTTGAAAAGATACATGCACCCCCTTGCTCATAGCAGCACTATCTAGAGTAGCCAAGACACTCCAAAATCACTGCAGATGGTGACTGCAGCCATTAAATTAAAAGACACTTACTCCTTGGAAGAAAAGCTATGACCAACCTAGACACCATATTAAAAAGCAGAGATATTACTTTGCCAACAAAGGTCTGTCTAGTCAAAGCTATGGTTTTTCCAGGAGTCATGTATGGATGTGAGAGTTGGACTATAAAGAAAGCTGAGTGCTGAAGAATTTTGAACTGTGGTATTGGAGAAGACTCTTGAGAGTCCCTTGGACAGCAAGGAGATCCAACCAGTCCATCCTAAAGGAAATCATTCCTGAATATTCATTTGGAAGGACTGATGCTGAAGCTGAAACTCCAATACTTTGGCCACCTGATTTGAAGAACTGACTCTTTGGAAAAGACCCTGATGCTGGGAAAGATTGAAGGTGGGAAGAGAAGGGGACGACAGAGGGTGAGATGGTTGGATGGCATCACTGACTTAATGGACATGAATTTGAGTAAACTCTGGGAGTTGGTGATGGACAGGGAGGCCTGGCGTGCTGCAGTCCATGGGGTTGCAAAGAGTCAGGCACGACCGAACGACTGAACTGAACTGAAGACACGGAAGCAACCTATATGTCCATCGATAGATGAATGGATAAAGAAGATGCAGTACACATATACAGTGAAATGCTTCATTGTTGTTCAGTCACTAAGTAGACTGGACATCCAATCTACAACCCCATGGACTGCAGCACACCAAGCTCCTCTGTTCTTCACTATCTCCCAGAGTTTGCTCAAATTCATGTCCATTAAGTCAGTGATACTGTCAAACCATCTTATCCTCTGCTGCCCTCCTTTTGCCTTCAGTCTTTCCGAGCATCAGGGTCTTTTTTCCAATGAGTTGACTCTTTGCATCAGGTGGCCAAAATATTGTAGCTTCAGCTTCAGCAATAGTCCTTCCAATGAATATTCAGGGATTTCCTTTAGGATCAACTGGTTTGATCTTCTTGTTCAAGGGACTCTCTTGAGTCTTCTTCAGCACCACAATTCAAACGCATCAATTCTTTGGTGCTCAGCCTTCTTTATGGACTAACACTCACACTCATAAACGACTACTCAGCCGTAATAAAAGACTGAAATCATGCCATTTGCAGCAACATGGATGGACCTAGAGATTACCAAGATGAGTGAAGTCAGAGAAAGACAAATACCATATAATATCATTTATATGTGGAATTTAAAATATGACACAAGTGAGCTTATTTACAAAACAGAAACAGACTCGCAGACACAGAGAACAGACTTGTGGTTGCCAAGGGCGACTGGGGTGGGGGAGGGGAGGGCTGAGAATTCGGGATTAGTAGATGCAAACTAGTATATTTAGGATGGATAAATAACAAGGCCCTACTGTATAGCACAGGGAACTGTATTCAGTATCTTGTGATAAACCATAACTGAAAAGAATATGAAACTGCATGTATATACGTATATATATATAAATAGCACTTTGCTGTACCGCAGAAATTAACACAACATTGTAAATCAACTATGGGCTTCCCAGGTGGTACTAGTGGTAAAGAACATGCCTGCCAATGCAGGAGACATAAGATGTGGGTTCGATCCCTGAATCAGGAAGATCCCCCGGAGGAGGCATGGCAACCCACTTCAGTATTCTTGCCTGGAGAATCCCATGGACAGAGAGGCCTGGTGGGTCACAGTCCATGGGGTCGAAAAGAGTCAGACACAACTGAAGCAACTTAGCATTCACGCATGCACATAGAACAACTATACTTCAATAAAATTTTTTTAGAAACCATCTTTTTACGTCTCTTCCTCTTCACTGGCGACATGAATAGAAAGCTAGCACAAACTTCCTTGCTCTTCAAAACACCCCAGAATGTATAACTTATGTATCTTCATCTCACTAAAGGAAAGCACAGAATAAAAAATGGTGGAGGACTAGGGGCCTAATACTTTAATCCACCCGACGTTTCACAGCTAGTAGGTCAGACAGGCACCTTCATGCCCATTTTCCAGATGAGGGTGCCGAGGCCCCAGGCTTAGCCTCCATGGCTTGCAGAGGAGACTGGATGGAACCCTGCTTGGCTCCAGCTTGGAATCCTGGCATCGTCCTGCTTCCCCAGCAGCAAACCGTGGGGTTTGGCCTGGCCTCCCAGACCTCCGCTGGTGACTTGATTGGCTTTATAACCAGAAGAGAATGATTTAAGGCACAAGTGGGGCTGGGCTGGCTGGGGTGGCTTAGTGACAATAGTTCTCTCAGGTGAAGTCTCTGGATGTCTTCCCTTGCCTTAAAATCAGGGGGTTTGGGAACCAGACAGGTTCCTCGCACAAGTGGGGGGATGGACCCGCGTGTAAACGCCCCACGTTTCTTGGCCTTGGTGCTTCTGGCTGCTTTGGATTTGGCTAATTCCCCGGGCGTCCTCTGTAATTCCACAGTAATGTGGCTTTAATTGTCCCCAAAGCGGGCCATTCTTCCTTTATTGTGCAGTAAATTTCCCTCCAGAGTTCAGATTTCATGTGCCTGCTCCAGCTGGGGAGCCGGGCACCCCACCGGCCCCAAGGGTGGGGAGGCAGCTGTCCTCACCTCACACAGGCCCCTCGTGCTGGCTGCCGGCCCTTCTCTGGCCTTGGCCGGGCCAGGGGGCTCAAGGTGGCCTGGAGCCGCCGTCAGGCCCCCGGGGCGGGCACACTGGCAGAGAAGCGGGGACACTGGTCTGTGGTTCTGTCTGGAAAACGAATTAACTAACAAATGCAAACAAGCTGCTTCACCGGGATTCATTAGGCTGGAGTTGAGATGGGGTTTCATCCGTTTGTCTCATCAACACGGAGGCAGGAGCTCAGGGGTGCTCAGAGGGGTGCACAGCCTGCTCGAATCATCCACCTGGGCCACCTGGGCCAGACACCTGCCTCCCTCCCAGCCAGCTTTGCCCATCTGGAGTGAAGAGTAATTACAGGCATCCCCTTATCAGATGAGATAAGGCTTGTAAAACACAGTGAGGCGGCTGAGACGCAAGAGGTGCGATCCTGTCTGTCACACATGAGCACGTGTACTTGACCTTGGATGTGCTTGTTAAGCTCTCTGGGTCTCAGTTTCCTTACTTGGATGAGGACAGTAAAGGTGCCCACCTGTTAACAGCAGCTAACACACGGGGACAGTACTGAAGTTAACATGATCGTTCTGGTAACATCGTTTCAGGCACCCGTGGAAGGTCCGGATTCAGGGACACAATGCTAAGAGATGGTCAGAGCTCTGGGTGGATTCCTCATGGGGAGACAGAGGCAGAAAGCAGGATGCTCACAAATGGAGTCCCCTCAGGGGAGAGACCCTGTCCCTTGAGAAGCAAGGCCGGCTCTTCTCCAAGGGCCCCTGCAGTTTAGGATACACTGTTCCAGCAGTGGACTGACACGGTTTGTGCTCAGAGGGTTTTTCGTTTTGTTTTTGTTGCTGTTTTCTTTTGGGGGCTACGCAGGTTTTACTTACAGCACTCAGGACCTTTCATTGGGGCACGCAGGCTTCATTACCGCGCAGCATGTGGGATCTTTGTTACCCAACCAGAGATCGAACACGTGCTGTGTTCTCTGCACTGGAAGGCAGGTTCTTAACCATTGGACCACCAGGGAAATCCCTGTGCCCAGAGTTTTAAGGGACTCTCCCTGTAGCCATTTTTCATCTCTGGAACATAAACCATCTAGAACAGAGTCAAGAACAACAACAAAAGGGGGAAAAAAAAGTCTCTAAGCAGTCAAAACGGTGGTCACCACTTTTCTCCACTAAGATGGATGCTCTTTAGTCCCAGAAGCTCTCCTGTCCAGATTCTCCTCTCTGTTCAAACAGAATCCTAACACAGCAAGAAGGAGGAGCAGAAGTTCGACAGGGAAGCAGAAAACAGAACAACAGGCAAGGTAAGAGCCCAAAGCAGCTTGAGGTGTGAGGGCAACGGAGCAGGGGCTCTTGTATAAGCAACGCCGCCTCTTCTTTATCCATTCGTGTCAGTGGACATTCAGGTTGCTTCCATATCTTGCAGTCAGAGGGTAAGCTGCTATTTCACTCATACCTGACATTGATGGCAGAGTCTGGGCATGAAATAAAGACATTGCCCTCCTGTACTCTGGGTTTCCCAGGTGGCTTAGGGGTAAAGAATCTGTCTGCCAATGCAGGAGGCATGAGTTCAATCCCTGGGTCCGGAAGCTCCCCTGGAGAAGGCAATGGCAACCCATTCCAGTATTCCTGCCTGGAGAATCCCATGGACAGAGGAGCCTGGTGGGTCACAGTCCATAGGGTCGAAAAGAGTCAGACGTGACATAGCAACTTTAACAACAACAAGCAACTACTGTACTCTATACAGCACTGTATAGTACAGTACATAACAGCATAACCACGTGCAGAAGATACACACATGTGACAATGTACACCAGATACACAGACTACGTAATTGTACGTGTATGTTCACATCTTTGAAAGTTCACAACATGAAGGTTCATATGTAGGGGACTTACTGTAGTCTCTAATGAAAGTGTTAGTCACTGAGTCGTGTCCAACTCTTTGTGATCCCCTAGACTGTACCTCTGTCCATGGCATTTTCCAGGCAAGAATACTGGAGTGGGTTGCCATTCCTTTCTCTAGGGGATCTTCCCAACCCAGGGATTGAACCCGGGTCTCCTACATTGCAGGCAGATTCTTTACTGTCTGGGCCACCAGGGACACCTCTTGACAGCTCAACGGTGCATTTTTTTAGTTTGTGTTTTTGTTCCTTTAAAAAATATTCTGTCCTGTGCTTGGTTTCATCGCCTTCAGAGCCAGGGCGTCCATTCCGCCATATGCAGTGCAGATATGTCGATGGATGAAATGCCACCCTGTGCCCAGCAAGGACCTCCCCTTGCCTGGTGACCCAGAGCGCACACAGCCCTCCCTGCCAGACGGATCCTTGAAGGAGCACTCAGCTCTCCTAGATGCCCGCCAACACGTTAAGTGTGCTGCTTTCCAATCCCCAGCGTGGCCAGTGCTTAACACACTGAGATAACAACCCCTCTGTGGGTCACAAGATGGGCTTAGCGGGTTGTGGGACAGGGTTAGAAAAACAGAAGGGAACAGAAAATATCAGGGTGGACCGCTCCTAGCCAGGGTTCATTAAAGTTTTATTTTGGATGGATGGGTGGATGGATGGATAGAGGTATTGGGTCATGATTCATATGGTAAATGTATTTTTACTGTGTGTCACGGTCCAAAAATGCTTCATTGAAATTCCACTGGATGTGGTTATGCTTCGTCCTTAAGGACGGGGGGCCATGTTTTCCTTCTTTCCTGTTCTCTTGCTGGACACGACCATGTGCAGGACTTGCTGGAGGCTCTTGGCAAACACGGAGAGACAAGAGATTGAGTGAGTTTCTGGATGAGCCAGGGAACCACTGGGAAGCTTATGCCCTGAGGTATAACACAGGCCCTTTCTCTTGGAACAGGAATCTGCATACCCCACACCTGGCCCTTGCCAGGTGAAGGCCAAGTCCATCCTTGACAGCCTCACCTTTGACTCTCGAAGCCAGGGTTCCCTGAAAACTGAACCCTGGGGAGGGTGATAAATGTGGGCATAGGTGGCAAGTCTGAAAAGTCAGGGTGGCAAATGGGGGGGCCTCTCTGTGCCCTCACTCTGCCCACTTGCCACCCACATGGCGTCAGGCCTGGGTTCCTGCCACTGCCCTTCCTCCTGCCCCCATGCCACTGCCTAGCAGACAGGCCTAAAGTGGCCTTTTTATTAGGCCCCTGTGTGTTCAGAAGCCTGCCCAGCTCCTCAGAGCCTAAAGGATGTGTCTAGATTCCTTGGCCTGGCGTTCAAGGCTCCCGGCAAACTCCCTGATCCCTGGGCCGGTGTCACCCACGATTCCCCTCCACACCCCAGCCCTGTCCAACTACTCACTCCCTGCAAAGACTCCTCTGACTAAATCCTTTCTCTGTGATGTGATGGCCACCGACTTGACCCAGAGCAGCCTCCCAACTTCCTCTATCGCATGCCACATGAACAACAGGATAGTCAGGTACCGGAGCCCGGACACGTCTGCCCACCTGCTCCCTGTAGGAGACTGGCGTGGGCTCCCAGCCACCTGCCACCTGGGGCACATCTGGTGGGAAAAAACAGTCCTAGGCTTCCTGGCTTTCCAACCTTTACGGCCCGCTTCCAGTCCCCATCTTCACCCCCCAGGTCCCAAGTTCTCTTCCTCCAACTCCTCATCCCCCTGCCAGAGCTCCAACGGCCTGCCCCTGGCCTGGGACCTAACACAGCTGCCTTGTCTTGTCCACACTGCCCCCCGCATGAGGGGCTTACCTCCTTGCGTCTTTCGCTCCCCATCTCCCCGTGACAGTACCTAGGGCCTGGCTGTCAGTGTGACAGTTCTCAGTAAGTTGGTGTGGACGGATTGACTGATGGGGGGTGGGTTTGCCAGAGCCCAGGTGGGAGCCAGGGTTCTTCTGCCCTCCGTCTCCCGCCTGGGCAGGGCCCTGGGTGACAATATGCTAGGGGTGGGGGCAGGCCAAGGTCAGGGACAGACGGGGCTGGAGTTCAAGGCTGAGCCTTCTCCTGGGGCTGCTCTTGCAGGAGCTGGCATGGAGGACGGGCCCGAGAAAATCGGAGACACGCGTCTCGGCCGGACTGAGGCCCTGCCGTGTCTCGGCCGCCCCATTACAAGGTCTGTTGGAGCTTCCTCAGCCTGGGGCAATATCTCACCACTAACATTTATGCAAATAAAATAATGAGCAATTTGGGGAAAGGAATGAAATGCACAGCGGGATCCAAACCACCCCAGACACCCGCCTGCAGGGGTTTGCAAGTTGAGCAATCATTTTAAAGACGATTTAAAGTCACTCGCTGGGAAAAAAACACACCGGGATTCCTGCAAACCAGCAGGCCCTGCGGCTTCAGGGGGCTTGGGCCTCACTGCGGGAGGTGGAGGAGGCTGGGCAGGGAGGGGATGGGGAGCTGGGCTTCAGGCGGGCCGGCCGTGAGCAAACCACAGGGCCACAGCCCCTGACCTGGGCATTGTGTAACACCCACCTCCTTCCAGAACCAGATCCTGGGAAAGAACCCCGGTCTAGCCCCAAATGCCAGAAATGCTCACCAGCTCTTACTGGTGGAGACGAGCCCGCCCCAGGGATAGGATGCACTGAGTATTCATTCATTCATTCATTCACTCACTCACTCAACAAATCTTCATGGGACTTCCCTGGCGGTCTAGTGGTTAAGAATCTGCCTGTCAATGCAGAGGACACAGGTTCGATCCCTGCTCTAGGATGATCCCACATGCCTCGAAGCAACTAAGCCCCCGTGCCACAACTACTGAGCCTGCACACTCTAGAGCCTGCGCTCGGTAACAAGAGAAGCCACCTCAATGAGAAGCCTGCGAACCGCAATGAAAAGTAGCCTCCCATTCGCCACAACCAGAGAGAGCCTGCACGCAGTAACAAAGACCCAGCATGGCCAAAAATACATAAATAAATTAATAAATGCATAATTAAAACAAAAATTCTTCACGCAGTGCCTACCACATGCAGGATCTGCTCTTGATGATGGATTCCCTCCCTCCTCCCACCCCTGCCAGGAAACAAATATTCACTCAGCAAACAATGCCTGCACTCCAGCTTCACGTCATAACTGACCTGGGCAATGGGGAAGTGGGGGTGGGCTGGGATAAAATGTGAACAGGAGGCATTGTCTCTGGCATCCAGAAGCTTACAATATGATGGGAAAGGGACAAAGCATGGATGAAACTCAGGTTCCCGGCACCAACTGTGCACAAGGAGGGTTTAGAAAACGCAGAGGTCATTTCTGATGGGGCCAGCAGAGAGATCTTTCTGGGGGAGGTGTCATCTGAGCTAGGTCTTAAGGAAGAGATAGGAGGTGCGTGTGTGAGGGAGGGGAGGAAAGCTCTCCAGGCAGAGGAAATGGGACTGGAAAATTGTAGACCAACATGGGGACTCAGGCTCTCTCCTGAGCCCTGAAGCAGAGAATTAAGCCAAGTGAGCAGTCACTGTGTTTTTCTTCTTAAAGTCCATGTACATTCCTTTTAGGACACTAAAGAGATTGGAATCTCCCACTGCCCTCATCCTGCCCACTTTCTGCCCATAAAGGAGGAGCAGGGCAGGAATGAGCTGGGGAGGAAGGGTAAGAGGGGCCAGGCTGACACTGCAGAAGGACCTTAACTTCTATAAGGACTAGAGGGCAGGGTCTGCCTGCTGGTTCTAGGCCCTCACCTTCTCACCACAGTGCATGCTCCTACTACTCAAGACTGGAGTGCGGGATGAGATGGAGGCTTCATAAAGACCAATTTCTAAAAAAAAGAAAAAAAGAGAGAGAGAAGTTGGGAGAGGGGCACAATGTGTTGGAGGATGCGGACATAAGCACTTATCCCAGCATCCTTTTTTCTTGCTGCTGGTGCTTAGTCACTAAGTCATGTCTGACTCTTTGTGACCCCATGGACGGCAGTGCGCCAGGCTCCTCTGTCCATGGGATTCTCCAGGCAAGAATAATGGAGTGGGTTGCCATGCCCTCCTTCAGATGATCTTCCAGACCCAAGGATTGAACCCACATCTCTTATGTCTCCTGCATTAACAGGTGGGTTCTTTACCACCAGCACCACCTGGGAAGCCCTTACAGAAGGAATAACTGAGTTTTAATTAAAATACTCCAGGAGTTAGATTGGACCACACTCCTGTTGACCCTCAATCACATGGAGCTTTGTGTTATCAGTGTGGTTGCGTCATTTATTTCTTCATTGATTCACTAAACGTGCAGGTTGGCCTCATGCCAGACACTGTGCCAGGCCCAAGGGCACAAAGGGGCATGGGATGTGATAGCTGGCTTGAAGAGTTCACCTTCGAGCAAAGGAAGGAGGCATGACTTAGGGAGTGGGACCCCGCTGGAGGGGAGGGATACACTGGAAAGAAGTGTTCAAGGCAAGTGAGGGATGACTAGGGTTTTGCCAGGGGCCCAAGGGCAAGGGCATTCTCAGCGGGTGGGACAGCAGGTGGAACACTAGGAGCCAAAGCTTAGAGATGGGACTGCACCACGTTCATGAAAGCACAGGGCTTTTTAGAGGGCAATGCTGTTGTTCAGTTGTTAACGTCGTGTCTGATTCTTTTGCAACCCTACAGACTGTAGCCCACCAGTCTCCTCTGTCCATGGGATTTCCCAGGCAAGAATACTGGAGTGGGTTGTCATTTCCTATTCCAGGGGATCTTCCCTAACCCAGGGATCCAACTTGCGTCTCCTGCATTGGCAAGCGGAGTCTTCACCACTGAGCCATCAGGAAGGGCAAAGTGAGAGTGTAAGGAGTACGAGTGCGGGGTGCAGGGGGCACAGAGGAAAGCAGGTACCCAGCTGTGGCTAGGTGACAAGGGATTAGATGTCAAAGGATTCAGTGACAAGGGGATTGGGTGAATATACAGAATCTACCCCAAAAGACAGCCTTTCAAAGGCCAAAGCGACATGCTCAGAATTCTATTCAGAGAGAGAATCCCGACAGAGGCTGAGACAATCATTCATTCACCAAAAAGGCATCGAGGAAATACGATGGCCAAAACAAACAGAACAAGGCTCTGCCCTCCAGGAGGCCAGCATCGAGTAGAGAAACTAAAATGAACCATTTAAACATGGGGTAAATGCACGTCATTCATTCATTCAGCAGCTATTTATTGAAAGCCCACGTGCCAGGCACTGTGCCCGGCACAGGAGAATCAGCCGGGAACAGACAAAATCTCTGCCGCCAGTGATTAAGGACAATCAACAAGGCACAGGAAGGGATCACAGGGTGTGCGAGAGGATGATGAGCGTTACGAAGGAAAATAAAGCAGGACAGGAGGACAGAGTGTCTGAGAGGCGTGCTGTGAGTATCACAGAGGTGGTAACCCGCTAGGTGACCTTAAAACAGCTGAGGTGCGAGCCACATAGATACACACAGGGGAGGAGCACTGCAGGAGAAGGAACAGCCAGTGCAAAGTCCCAGTGGCAGGAATGTGCCTGGCAGTCTGGAGGAATAGCATGGAGGTCACTGTTGGAAAGGGCTTCCCTGGTGGCTCAGCTGGTAAACAATCTGCCTGCAATGCAGGAGACCCTGGTTTGATTCCTGGGTTGGGAAGATCCCCTGGAGAAGGGATAGGCTACCCACTCCAGTATTCTTGGGCTTCCCTGGTGGTTCAGACAGTAAAGAATCTGCCTGCAATGCAGGAGACCTAGGTACAATCCCTGAGTTGGGAAGATCCCCTGGAGGAGGGCACGGCAACCCACTCCAATATTCTTGCCTGGAGAATCCCCATGGACAGAAGAGCCTGGCAGGCTACAGTCCACAGGGTTGCAAAGAGTCGGACACGACTGAGTGACTCAGCAGAGCACTGTCGGAAAACAGACAGGAAATACGGGCAGAGATAAAAAAAAGTTCAAGACACTAAGCTAATCGGGACACCACTCTCATGATAGATAAGAATAACCCCTGTGCCACAAGGCCCTGCCAACTTGGGTGGGATGGTGTGGACTGGGGGCTTGAATCAGAATGGTGCAACCACTGGAAGGGTTTAGGCAGAGGTTAAACACCAGCTTCAATCTTGAGGTTGGACACCAGCTCATGAAGAAGGGGGAGACATCTGAGATGCCCTGAGGTCTTTAGGGACCAAGAGATGTCAAGGACCAAGGGGAAACCCACAGTGGGGACAGGTCTGGGGGAGCAGATGGATTCAGCCTAGGGCGGTTGAGTTTGAAGGGCAGCCAGTGGCAGGTCTGCCCAGGAGGCAGGTGGCCACCCCAGTTACAACTCTCGGGGACAGAGATCTCCAAGTAAGATCAGAAACTCCTGGGGCTTCCCTGGTGGCTCAGTGGTAAAGTATTCACCTGCCAACTTCGGAAACACAGGTTCGATCCCTGGTCCGGGAAGATCCCACATGCTTCAGAGCAACTAAGCCCGAGTGCTGTAACTATTGAGCCTGTGCTCGAGAACCACAACTACTGAGCCCATGTGCCACGCTGATTGAAACCCGCGCACCCTAGAGCCCATGCTCCACAACAAGACAAGCCACCGCAATAAGAAGCCCACACACCCCAACTAGAGAAGAGTCTATGGGTTGCAACAAAGACCCAGTGCAGCCAAAAAATCAAGAAAAATTAAAAAAAAAAAAAAAGTCACAGGCCACATGTGAGTGATCAAACGCACTTCACAGGAGGTGACAGTATAAATGATGTGGACGCTAAAGATCTGGAGTCATCAGAGATTGGGAAGATGTATATTGAGAGGGACGCAGTTTGGCTCCTGATTTCACTTGCGTTTTCCTTTTAACCTATGCACAAACCTTAGAACCAAGAGAACCATAGGCGTGATGAAATTCACAAGGTCGCTCAATGCTGGGGCCAGAAGGGACTACTTCCTCCCTGAGAGGAAAAGTGATAGGGACAATGAAAATAACCAGAAAGCAGCAGCCATGAGGGGACCAGGAGGCACACCTGAAACTAACAATTCTAACTCGAATTCTTTCCACTGTGCCCTGTGGAGGCTCCATCTCCCTTTCTCACTGTGCCTCCCTCAAGAACAGGCTTTCTGGGATCTTCCAGAAAATGCCTTTTAATAAGGTCCAGGTTCCCCAGCCACTCTGGAGCCTCGCAAGTCACAATGCCCTGAACGAGGTCTTCAATGGACCCACTGTAAACCCAGTCCCACGGTGGCTGGAGTGTGTTTCAATTTCCTCAGGTCTGAGTTCTCCAGAGACTTAACTAAGGGTATTAATCTCAGCTCTTGATTTATGCTGCTCTAGGTAACAAGAGAAGGGAACCACTTCAAGCCATGTTACTACTGCCAGAAGGCGCTGGGGGATTATAGAGCCAGAACTCTGATTCTATGAGCGAAAAAACCAAGCCCCTGGCCAGGGTCACACAGGACTGCAGACCCTTGGTTAAGTTGTAGATTCTCTTTCTTCTAGTCCAGAGCATCTCTGAAAATGTCAAATGCGATTTGGGGAATTTTTTATTTTTTTTACTCTAGGGATCATTTCTTTCTGTTCTCTCAGTGCCTAGAAATTCCAGGAAGATTTTTATTTTGGTCACAACTCTCCACTTGGGTTTAGGTAAACGTCACCCACACAAGCCTTGGGAAGAGGGTGGAGATGGAACATTCTAGAGGCCCTGTGGGATGGGTAAGAGGACTCCCTGGTGGTGTACCAAAGGGACCAGGCATGCCAAAGTCTCTGGGTTCCACCTCCTCCCAAGGCTTGAATCCAAGGAAAACCACCAGGTGCAGCCGTGGGTTCAGATGGAGAAAATGAGTCCAAAAGCAAGAGTCTAAGGGGTGGGGGGTGAAGAAGGAGGATGTAGAGAAGATGAGGAACACTCCCTGTGCCTTGCACTGACGACAAGGAGAAAATTCATGGAACAAGTTTAGGTGCCAGGCTGGGGGGCCACCTTCGCCTCCACATCCCTCCAGCCGGCTGCCTCGGCCCAGGGCCGATGGCCAGGAGCGTCGTGGTCACGGCCCACCCTCCACTAGCCTCCCACTCCATCGGTGAGCCGCGGGAACAGTTCTGAGGTGGGTGGATCAAATCAGAAGCCCCAGCTCCTGGACCGCAGAGGCCAGGGTAGCCTGGGATACCCTTAGACGAACTTGAACTTTCTCCTCCTGATTCCCAAGATTAACTCTGCCCCAAGCTACTCAGGTCTCACGCATCAGTGAAATCATTGGTGGTTTCCACCATTTCCCAGCGCCGAGCTGCAGGAGGCCTGGGGTCCCTGACACTCGTATCTCCAGACCCCAGAGTCTACAGTGGTTTCTAAGGTCAAGTGTGCCCAGTGGAAGCTAAGTTTTCAATACAACCAGAGAAGTCAGGTGACAGGGTCTGGTCTTTCTCCTCTGCATCTACTGCCCCTCTGAACATCCTGCTCCCCAGTCCATGGAAGCAACTTAAACGTCCATCGACAGATGAAAGGATAAAGAAGCTGTGGCATATCTATACAATGGAATACTGCTGCTGCTGCTGTTAAGTCGCTTCAGTCGTGTCCAACTCTGTGCGACCCCATAGGCGGCAGCCCACCAGGCTCCCCCGTCCCTGGGATTCTCCAGGCAAGAACACTGGAGTGGGTTGCCATTTCCTTCTCCAATACAATGGAATACTACTCAGTACAAGAGAATGAAATAATGCCATTTGCAGCAACATAGATGGACCTAGAGATCATCAAATTAAGCAAAGTAAGTTAGAAAGAGAAAGACAAATATCATACGATATCACTAATACATGAAATGTAAAATAATGATGCAAACGAACTTATGCATGGAACAGACACAGACACAGAGAACAAACTGGTGGCTGCCTAGGGGGAGAAGGCTCGGGGGAGGGATGGATTAGGAGCTTGGTATTTGATGGTGCAAACTATTACACACGGGATGGATAAACAACAAGGTCCAACAGTATAGCACAAAGAATTATATTCAATATCCTATAATAAACCATTATGAAAAAGAATATATCTATAACTGAATCAGGGCTTCCTTGATGGCTTGGTTGTAAAGACTCAACCTGCCAATGCAGGAGACGCAGGTTCGATCCTTGATCAGGAAGATCCCCTGGAAAAGAAAACAGCAACCCTACTCCAGTATTCTTGCCTGGGAAACCGCATGGACAGAGAAGCATGGCGGATTACAGTCCACGGGGTTGCAAAAGAGTCAGACTCAACTCAGCGACTAAGCAATGACAATAACTGAATCATCATGCTGTACAGCAGAAATTAACACAACACTGTTGATCAACTATACTTCAATAATTTTTTAAATTAAAAAAAAAATAAAAATAAAGGACAGATAAATAAATAAAGCTCTCACAGAGCTTCCAGTAGCTAGAAGTGTAGGAAAAATAGGCACATACACGGCATTCACAATAACACTAACCACAAACACGAAGCATGTGCCAGGTGCCAGAAGATGTCCACACAGACCAACTCATTTAATCCTCACATCATCCCTGTTTTACATCCCCATTTTACAGATAAAGAAACTGAGACACAGAAATGTGAAGTCATCTGTCCGTGTATCATGGTAGAAGCAGAGTCAGGGTTCAGACAGAAACAGCCAGGTGCCAGGGTTTGAGAGCTCAACCACTTGGCTCTACATACTTGGGATTCTCCAGGAAAGGATACTGGAGTGGTCTGCCATTTCCTCCTCCAGGGGATCTTCCCAACTCAGGGATTGAACCCAGGTCTCTTGCACTGCAGGCAGATTCTTGGTACCAACCGAGCTACCAGGGAAGCCAGGTACCAGGACAAGGCATTGTAAAAGCAGGTTTCTCTAACTGCCCACAGCATCTCCCACTGTTCAGGGGACAGGGTGGTGCTCAGTCATTGAACTATGATCTGTGAACAGGAGGCCTCTACAGGATCTCCTCTTCAGCATCCAGCTACTGCCTGGTCATCACCAAAGTCACTGTCATCGTTGGCATCGTTGGCAGAAAAGAAAGCGCTGCTGAGTGTGGCCCAGGCCATATTAGGCCCTGCCCAAGGTGTGGCTACACAGCTCTTGGGAGTCTGGGCAGACCACCCAGCAGGCTTCCACCCACGAGTTCCCTAAAGCTCAGGAAGTGGAATCCAGAGACAAGCTGCCCGGAGGAGGGCACCGGAGGACGGTCTGTTTTAGAGACTGTCACGGCAATAGCCCAGGGAGGGGAGCAGGGAAGGGGTGTCCCTTACTCGCTGGACCTCAGTGTTCTTCCCCACATTTCCACCCTGGATTTCCCACCTCGGGAAGGAAAAAGCAAGGATCGTGCCCAGCACTCCCAATTATGGAAGGAAAGCATCTGGGAGTCAGAGAACATGAGTCAGCAGAACAGGATTGCTGATTTTTTAAGGAAAATGGATATGACTATGAGATGTGGGAACGGAGGGACCTGGGCTGATACAGACTTGCCTTTCCAAGGGCTCGGGCTCTGTGCGAGGCTGAGGGGCAAGGGACAAGCCCAGAGCTGCCCACAGACCTGAGACCTCGAAAGCTCAGAAGACAAAGTCATTGTACTCAGGATCCAGAGAAACAAGCTTTAAAAAACCTCAGTGAGTTCCCTACATACAAACCTTCAAGTTGCGAACTTTCAAAGAAGCTAACGTGCGTTCTCATATCCGATCACATAAGTTAGTTCACGTGTCAGGCGTACACACTCACGTGAGGGCATCCTCTACAAGAGGTTGTGCTTTTGTGTACTCTACAGTACTGTACAGAGTCCTAAGGGAAGTCAACCCTGAATATTCATTGGAAGGACTGTTGCTGAAGTCAAAGCTCCAATACTTTGGCCACCTGATGTGAAGAGCCGACTCATTGGAAAAGCCCCTGATGCTGGGGAAAATTCAGGGCAGGAGGAGGAAAGGGTGACAGAGGTCGGATGGCATCACTGACTCAATGGACATGAATCTGAGCAAACTCCAGGAGATAGTGGAGGATAGGGAAGCCTGGTGTGCTGCAGTCCATGGGGTCACAAAGAGTCAGACACATCTTACAGACTGAAAAACAACACTGTATAGCGTACAGAAGTATGGCATCTTTATTTCAAGCCCAGGATGTCTGGAAGCAAGTATAAAAGCAGCAGTATATAGCTGGTTATGTTAGGTGAGTAACTTAGGCTAACTTTGTTGTATTTGCAAACAAATGCACTTAATGAATACACTCTAGGAACAGAACTCCTTCCTACGTAGGGGACTTACTGTACGGATGGGTTACTCTCACCAGGGAGGACGGTGACTATAACTATATTCAAAAACTTGGTACAGCAACATGAATACTCCTTTGCTGGTATACAGATCACCAAGCCTCCTGAAGTTTTACAGTGTATCCTGACCCCCAAGAGTCAAAACAGTATGAACTGGCATAAGAATAGAGACAAAACCTAATCAAACAGGAAATCTAAAATAACATTTGCTTATATCCAGAAAGTATAAGGCAAAAGTTGAGGCAAAAAAGACAGATTAAGTAATAAGTGGTATTGAGGCAACTGGTTGACCATCCAGGAAGTATACTGGCTATACTCTACTTCCCTTCCTTCTTCCAAGGAAACTCAGACAGACTTAAAGTCTACGTGGAAGAAATGGGCACTTTCCCGGTCGTCCAGTGGTTAAGACTCTCCCTTTCCAGTGCAGAGGGCGCAGGATTGATTTCTGGTTGGGAAACAGATCCTCATGCTATGCAGGGTGGGCAAAAATTAATTAAAAAATTAATTTAAAAAATTAAGTCTACCTGTAAGAAATGAGGCTGCAAAAATTACTGGAACAAAAAGTAAGTAGCTATATAATCTTGAGGTCCAGATCGCTTTTCTAAAGGATGATACCAAAAGCAAAAACTACAAAACGTGTATCTCACTCCAGGACCATTTCAAACATTTTTGATATGCAAAAAGCACCATAAATTTAAAAATTTCAATAATAAAATCGATCATAACCCAAGAGAAAGATCTGTAAGACCAAACATGGACTAAAAGTTACAATCTTTCGCATAGAAAGAGTTCCTTAAGGATAAAGATGAACTCTTACTAGAAGAATGTATGGATATCCCATTAGGTAATCCACAAAATATAAACTTAGGGGAAATGTTCAACCTTTCTTGTAAGTTCTCAAAGACAGACAGATTAAAACAATCAAATACTACTTTTCATCTTCCAGGTAGACAGTATTTTTTAGAGTAATTAGTGCCCAGTATACATGAACAGCTTTCCTGGTAGCTCAGCTGGTAAAGAATCCACCCACAATGCAGAAAACCCCGATTCTCTTACTGGATCGGGAAGATCTGTTGGAGAAGGGAATGGCTACCCATTCCAGTATTCTGGCTGGAGAACTCCATGGACTATTCCATGGGGTTGCAAAGAGTCAGACATGACTGGCTGACTTTCTCTTTCTTTCTTTCTTTCATACATGAGAAGAAGGGCCTCCACCCATGGCTCAGTGTAAAGAATCCACTTGCAATTCAGGCGACATAGAAATGGGTTTGATACCCTGGGTCGGGAAGATCTCCTGAAGAAGGGCATGGTAACCCACAGCCCACTCCAGTATTTTTGCCTGGAGAATTCCATGGACAGAGGAGCCCAGCAGGCTACAGTCCATGGGGTCGCAGAGTCAGACATGACTTGAAGCGGCTAAGCATGTACACACATCCATGTGAAAATGGGGACAAGCACTCTGTGCACTGTAAATTGGGATGATTGTGGGGGAAAGCAACGATACAACATACATTAAGATTTTGTCTTCAACATGTGCTCACTCTGACCCAGCAAATTCACATCTGGGAATGTATCCTAAAGGAACACAGAATGGTACAAAGATCCACTCAGAAGGATATTCAACCCAGCAAAGCTCAGAGTGCAAAAAATCCTGAAAGCAGCCCTGAAGTCCTACTTTAATGCCTGATGAAGTAAGCTGAGGCATATCCATAGATACAAAACTATGCGGCCACACAAAACTCCAGAGCACAAGACTATTCCACAACACAGACAGACAGCAACGATATATTAAGTGAAGAGCAGTATGACTGTGTGTGACGGAAACAAACACTCAGAGACAAAGGTCTGCAAGGTGACAGATACTCTGGGGTGTCAGCAGTCACTCGGGCTGGTGGGATTAACTGTTACTTGCATTTTCTTTTTTCTTTTTTTTTCTAGTCTAGTCTTCCAAGTTTTCCACAATGAATAAGCATTGGCTTTGAAACATGAAAAGTAAAACAATAGGACAGTTTAACCGGCTTCCCAGGTGGCTCAAAAAAGAATCTGCCTGCCAATGCAGGAGATGCAAGAGACACAGGTTCAACCCCTGGGTCGGGAAGATCCTCCGGAGTAGGAAATGGCAACCCACTCCAGTATTCTTGCCTGGAAAATTCCATGGACAGAGGAGTCCAGCAGGTTACAGTCTATGGGGTTGCAGAGTCGGAAATGACTGAGTACACACATACACAATCGGAAACAACAGTGCCAGACTTGGGGGCTGGGGTCATGCCCTGACAACCCAGCCACTGCTTGGGATATAAGGCTCCCCTAGACTCACTCTTCTGCTCTTCATCAGGGGTCAAGGCATCCTCGTAGAGTGATCAGCAGGATCACTGGGAAATAAAAGCCACTGCTCCATCAGAGTCACCATTTGCTAGTTATGAGCCAAGTTTGAGAGGACTTCTGGGTGTGTGGGACTGACTGAGTGTTGCTGCTAAAAAAATAAAAAAAAGTAATTCTGGAACTTTAATTCCTCAGAACCCCAAATGCATACAGACCAGGAAAGACAGCACTCCCTTGACCCTGACTGGGTCGTATTCCAGTTCTGCCATATCAACAGAGGCACTGACAAATTAGGAGCTGTAGGGGGAAGGTGACTGAGACCACAAGAGGTCCGGAAATGGTCACACACGGGAGAATTGGGAGAACTGGCTGAAGTAGGTGTGATGGGGGGGCGGGCAGAAAAGCCTGGGGCAGCCAGAGGAGGGGAGGATGCTTTGTGAAAGCAGGAGGCAGCTGTTCCGGAGTGTCCAGGGAAAAACTGTTCCTGGCCAGAATTGCCAGCCCTGGGCTGGGCCCTGATGCAGCTGACCAAGGGGTGTGGGGTGGTGGGCGGTGGAGGGGAGATGCCGCAGACCGCATTCCTATGAGGGGGTGACACGGGGGGCGGGGGGGAGCTGGCTGAATGAGTCACGGGCACAAGAAGGGGTGGGGGGAGGCAGAAAAGCTTCTGCAGAGCACACGTGAGCGAGCACAGATTATCCCAGTGCCAGAAAGATCGTCATCATAAAAATGCCGAGAGGTCCCAGAGAGAACGTGAGGGCCTGAGCAGAGCGGGGGAAGTCACGGAGGAAGCATGCTTACAGCAGGCACGGATTAACGGAGAAGCAGGGGGAGGAATCCAAAATTAGGGTGAGGCATCGTTGCCAGATATCATACTGCGGGATGAAAAATTAACTCTCCCCGGCACAGCGCAGGGAGGGAGCAGCTGGGGAGGGGCTGTTCGAGGGGAGGAGTGAATGCCTCCCCCTCCTCCTCCGGGAGCAAGAATCTGAATATAAATGGCCTCGAGGAAAAGGAGGAGGAAATCGTCCTTTGGAGCAGACGGGAGTTTTATTACCAGTGGGGTCATTAACAAGCTGGCTGCGGGGACCCGGGTGTCTCCTGGGAATTTTAATTATGACTTCCAGCTCTCTGCCCGTGTCCATCTGGACCATGGGTGTCCTCATTTTTCCTTGCCCCACCTGGCCCTGTACTGAAACAGGGCCGGCCTCCCTCCTGGTCCCACCACACATAGAATGACACATAGCCTGGGGGCTTAATCCTCAAGCTCTCGGATGGGCTCCTCCCTTGAGGCTCACACAAGTCTCCAGTAAGGCACAGGAGATGATGCACTTGGAAGTGCTGAGGTCAAACCAAACCTGAATTCAATCCTCAGCAAGCACTGCTCAACTCTTGGAAAAACCTGAGTATTTTTAGGCAAGAAGAAAAGGAAAAGGAAAGCATATACAGAGCCTATGAGCCACCTGAGCAACTGGCAGCTGGTACAAAAAAACGGTAGGAGGATAACGGGGTGTGATGGAGGTGGGGGTGGGGCAGGACCTGGGGCATCTTGATGGGGCTCCCATCGCTGCCGACACCCCCACCAGCGGCCTCTTGGCGGGGCTTGAGGATGAACGGAATCCAAAACCTGAGCAGCAAGGGAGTCACGGCCACAGGCAGCAGGTGTGGACAGCCCAGCCAGAGGGAGGCAGAAAAACCAAATTGGAAAGGTGCAGGTGGGCGTTTGGCCTGTGGTGGGTTGCAAACATTCCAGCCTCTCCTCAAGTTGGCGGTATATTTGAAGAAAATAGAAAGGTACCCACTCCTGCATGCCTGGTTATTTATGCAGCATCACCAGCCCCACCTCCATCCCCGAATCCTGCACACAGGTAGGAGTCTGGCATGCACAGGTAGGTGAGGAGTCTGGCATGCCAAATCCAAGGGTCTCTCCCTAACGGTGACTTCCATAAGCTTCTCATGGGGAAGGCATTCCTCCCAAGCACATCTAAGAAATAACATAACCAATTAAAATGGTAAAGGATCTGAATAGACACTTCTCCAAAGAAAATGTACAAATGACCAACAAGCCCATGAGAGGAGGCTTAACATCGCTGGCTATCAGGGAAATGCAAACCAAAGCCATAATGAGATACCCACCCACTGCATACCCGCCCAGATGAGACAAATATTAACAAGTGCTGGCAAGGGTAAGGAGAAAGTGGAAGCCTCACACATTCCTCCCAGTGCAGCCACATTGAAAAACAATCTGGCAGTTCTTCCACCCTTACACAGAGAGTTATCATGTGACCCAGCAATTCCACTCCTGGGTATATACCCCAGAGAAATGGAAACACACATCCACATAAAAACCCATACACCAATGTTCGCAGCTGTATTATTCACAACAGCCAAGAAAGCACAAACAACGCAAACGCCCACTGACTGAAGAATGAATACATAAAATATGGTGTGTGCATACAATGGAATGTTACCTGGCCATAAGAAAGAATGAAGTTCTACTACGCAGAGGAACCTGGAAATCAGGATGCAAAATGAAAGAGGCCGGTCACAAAAGACCACATAGTATATAATTCCATTCATACGAAATGTGTCCAGAATAGGGAAGTAGATTGGTGGTTTCCTAGGGCTGGGAAAAGGGGTGGTTGGGAGAAAATGAGGAGTGACAGCTGGTGAATACGGTATTTTTGGGGGGGAGGAGGGTGACAAAAGTCACCACGGTGGTGATGGATGCACAATTCTGAATATACTAGAAGCCACTGAACTGTTAATATATCCTTCAAGTGGCTGTGTTTATGGTACATGAATCATGCCTCCGGAAAGCTGTTTTTAAAAAAGAATTAACTTAAACCTCACATCCCTTTGAAGGGGACACTAATATTAACACTCTTCTACAGGTGAGGAGGGTTTCTTTGGTGGCTCAGACAGTAAAGAATCCGTCTGCCAAAGCGGGAGACCTGAGTTCGATCCCTGGGTTGTGAAGATCTCCTGCAAAAGGGAATGGCTACCACTCCAGTATTCTTGCCTGGAGAATCCCATGGACAGAGGAGCCTGGTGGGATACAGTCCATGGGGTCGCAAAGAATCAGACACAACTGAGCAACTAACACTTTCACTTTTTTCACAGGTGAGGAAACTGAGGCATGAAGATGAACCTGCCCTACCCCACCCCACCCCAGGTCACTTGGCAAGTGGCAGGGACAGGATTCGGAGCCAGAGGTGTGACCCATGGTATCTGTTCTTAGACACACTGGAAGCTGCTTGGAGCCCAAGATGGGATTCCTGCCCTCCTTCACCTGCCACATGGGAGGGGACAAAAGGAGGCAGAGTTTACCTCTCTCTGTCCTTTCCAAAGCGGGTGCTGGGCCAGATTCCCTCTCCCTTCTGTGGACCCTGTTCCTCACCCACCCCAAAGTTTTGGGCAACCAGGCAGGTGGGCAACAAGCCCCTCAAAGGGAGGCTTCCCGAGCCGACAGTCATTCCTCTGGGCACAGACCAAGGGCCAGCGGCTCTGTCTGAGGCTCTGCCTGTCCTCATGCTCCAGAAAGGTGCAGCCGGACTCCTGGCATCAGCAGCCATTCCGTAACCACTCCACCCCATGCCCAGCCTTCCCTCCGGGCGCAGGGCATCCCTTCCTGTTTCCCCTCCAGGCAGCCGCCCAGCCCCTTCGGCCAGGCAGCCCCTCTCTCCGGCTCCTGCTAACAGTCTGCTTTACATCCTCCCTGCGTTGTCCCCTGGCTTCCTCTCGATTCACGCGCTGTTTCCTTAGACGCTGCAGTTTTTCCTATAACATCATGTCTGACCCAGACTTTCCTAAAAGCACCCTTTCACGCCTCGCAGCTTCTCCAGAGTGGCTCCTGGCTGGGCTGGACCGAGGCCCCTCCTCTGTGGAGTCACCCCAGCCGCTGTGCCTTACCCCATTCAGGAAGTCACAATACACATTTTCATATCAAAAGCCACCCTGTGTACTTCGGGCCACAAACCCTTCCACCCAAAAGCAGACAAGATATCCTCCATCAAGAAGAAACACAATCAACAGGATGCACTCAACATTTAAAAATACTTATATCCCATACTTGTATTTTAACATACTGGAATGTTCTCCCACCTACAACTGCTTGTCTAGCTTCAAAAGAATACATTTATTATCAACTTTTCTGGGGAGGACAAGAGATATTTTTTCACGTATTCTGTGAAAGGCCAGACCCCCCAGGCAATACAAATAAGACTGTCCTGAGGGGCGACTGGAAGCTGACCTTCGGGGACCTTCCATAGTGACAACAAGAGTGTGATGGATGGGAGGGCTTTCTGGCCCTGGGTTTTGAGCTGAGGCAGGCATCCTCGTCCTCGCCTCCACAGAAGAGCCTGGGGTTTCAGCTTTGGAAATAAAGTCGGGGGAAGTCACAGAGATGAGATAGAGAAAGGGGGTGGGAGGGGGGAGGGGGAGGGGGAACCCCCACGATCTAGGGTCTCCTGCAATCAACGGTTCACAGAAGAAGCAAAGAGCCAGCAGAGATGCCAGAGACCATCCAGCTGTTCCCTGTGGAGCAAACGTGGGCCTGCGAAGGCCCAGCGACGACGTGAAGGCCTGTGGAGGCCACACAGCTAGTCGGTGGGGCGGGCAGCCCAGGGTGGGGGCGGGGGTGGGGGGAGGGCCAGAGTCACAATTCAGGGATGTTCCTGACCCCAGGGGGGCCCTGCCCACCACACCACACCGCCTGCCCTCACCGAAGAGCACCTGCTCCCTCACTCCACGCTCTTCAGGGCCGCCTGCCCGTGTGGACAAGGGTCTGAGAGGCTCGCAGCCTCGTTTCCAAGAACAACAGAGCCCTCGCCAGCACCAAGAGGCCACGGCGTTCGGTTAACCAAATAAGATGATGAGATCCACAGGCGGCTTTCCGGGCCTCCGAGAAGCTTCCATGGTCTGTCCCCTGGAGAAACAAATGCTGAGGTTGACAGAAGGGCCACCCAGCCAGTCCCTGGGGCCTCCACCCATCAGCCCCCGTTTGTTTTGTTTGCAAGAGGAAAATGCTCCGACTGTCCAGAGAGAAGGGGCGAGGGGAGGTCCCTCCAGGACTTGGAGGCACTGGGTACCTGGCCCCCATTGCTCCACTCCACCGGAGGCTGCCAGGCTCAGGACCTCAGCACGGCCAGGCCTGATGTCCCTGGAGGCTGAGGCCAGGGGAAATGTCAGAGCCGTGTGTCACCAGCCCTGGGGGCACATGAGTCAGCACGCAGATCTCGCTCGCCTGCCTTCTTTCCCTCAGAGGCCTCCTGATTGTGTTTGTGAAGCTGGTTTTTAGGTGAACTCCAGCACACACACAAGTGGGAGCATTTTGAGCATTTATCAAACCCTGCTCCAGATTTCAGCAGGATCTGTCCAGCTCCAGGAACCTCTGTGGACAAGGACAGCCTTTCATCAGAGCCATGGATTTCTCTTCCTGACGCAAGCTCTGCGACCAGTGAGCGAGCTGCCGGGTACCTGGGAAGACACGCTGAGCAGACGTCAACACCCGGGACCTTCAGACAATCACAACATACCACCTCCAATTCCCACACTCCAGACAAAGCTCCAAAGGTTTTCTCAAAAGCCTTGAAGGAGCCTCGACACACCTTCTGGTCACCAGAATGAATGAACCTGAGGTCACTAGTTCTTTTCTTATTTGTGAATATTTATTTATTTATTTAGGCTGTGCTGGATCTTAGTTGCAGCTTGTGGGATCTTCAACGTAACATGCAGACTTCTTAGATGTGGCATGTGGGATCTAGGTCCCAGACCAGGGATCGAACCCGGCGCCCTACATTGGGAGCTGGGAGTTTTACATCTTCCCACTTTCACTGGACCCACCCAGGTGCTCCCACATGGAAGAAGCTGGGGCTGGTGGAGGGAGAAGGGCTACTGAGGCTGGAGCATCCAGAGGATGGGGTAGGGCAGGGGCTCCCTGCTTTACCCTCCTCACTAAAGAAGGAGATGGGCACAGATGCAAACGGTTCAGCCATGGGATAAATGGTGGGCAAGTCAGTGGGGAACCAGGAACCAGGAGAGGACAGAGGAGGAACTGCTTCTCAGCAGCTTACACTGAAAGGCTTTTTCCTCTTTATGGTTGTTGTTGTTCAGTCGCCAAGTCGTGTCCAACTCTCCGTGACCCCATGGACTGCAGTCAGGCTCCTCTGTCCTCCACTATCTCCCAGAGTTTTCTCAAATTCATGTCCATAGAATTGGTAATGCCATTCAACCATCTCATTCTCTGTCACCCCCTTCTCCTGCCCTCGATCTTTCCCATCATCAAGGTCTTTTCCAATGAGTATCCTCTTTGCATCAGGTGGCCAAAGTACTGGAGCTTCAGCTTCCAGCTCTTCCAATGAATATTCAAGACTAATTTCTTTCAGGATTGACTGGTTTGATCTCCTTGCAGTCCAAGGGACTCTCAAGAGTCTTCTCTAACACCACAGTTCAAAAGAATCAATTCTTGGGTGCTCAGCCTTCTTTATGGACCAACTCTCACATCTGTACATGACTACTGGAAAAATCATAGCCTTGCTAATACAGACCTGTATTGGCAAAGTTACATCTCTGCTTTTTAATATGCTAAGTTTGTCATTGTTTCCCTTCCAAGGAGCAAGTGTCTTTTAATTTCATGGCTACAGTCACCATCCCCAGTGATTCTGGAGCCCAAGAGAAAAAAATCTGTCACTGCTTCCATTTTTTTCCCTTCTATTTGCCATGAAGTGATGGGACTGGGTGCCATGATCTTACTTTTCTAATACTGAGCTTCAAGCCAGCTTTTTCGCTCTCTTCTTTTACCCTCATCAAGAGACTCTTTAGTTCCTCTTCACTTTCCTCTTTACCCTCACTTTAATTTTTTAACCCAAGTAATAATATCAATATATTTCTTTGCAAAAACTCAAAACACTACAGAAACATATGCATATTATCTACTAAAAGTAACCTTTATCCCACTCTAAATACCTTAATATAGTCATCCAGACCTTTATAAGTAAGCACATATACATCTTAAAAAAAAGAAATTAGAAACATCATATGCTCACACTTTTTTAAATAGTTTTTTCCTTACACCTTGTAAGTCAATAAATAATATGATACAGTCATATAAGTATATTCTATATAATATTATATAAACAATACCTTAATAGCTGAATCATACACATTTCACTTTATAGTCAGATGAGTTTTTTAACTCATCTACTGTTGGACACATCTTTTGCTCCTTACTGCCTGTGAAATGGATTTTGATCCTGCAGTTAATGTTTCAGTTTTCCTGAAACCTTTCCTTATATTTCCATTCCATGGACTCCATGTCCATTTTATCCTGCTGTTAACCTCAGATCCCTTTAATCTCAGACTGTCCTCAACTGAGGAATGTTGGCTTTGGTTGCACGGAGAATATCTTCTTACCACTGAGGGTGCCAACTTCCTGACATTTGCTCCTAGATCTTTGTCGTTTGATCCCTTCACAGGTGGGCTTTTTTAGATGCAACTGACTCTCTTCTTCGTGGTGGTCACAGTCTGCATGGTTGCGGGAACACTCAGTGTGTAAATACTGAACCATTGCTCCTACATGAAACGCAGCGTTAGATTCCTACAAACCTCTGGCCGCAGCGCTCTGGCCACAGCGCTGTTGTAGACTGGCCAGTGCTTAGCCTTGTTGCACGTGTATATCTGTTTAAAGACACCCTATTTAATATATAGTTGAGCCATGAGCATGGAACTCACAGCCAACAGCACCATAACTCGTGCCTGAACGAAGCTTATTCAACACACAGATTTTCTCCGTGAAGCTCATCTTCTTGCACTTGGGACACTAGACAGCACTTCAGCCCTACACGTGGGGGCCATTTTAAACAGTGAAATCATCAACAAAAAGCACAAAAATGCCAAAAATGTGGCACCCAGTAGACCGCAAGAAGGAGGCTTGTTTACAGCATGAGCTGAGACAGGAAGGCTGTGCGTCGCCTTACACGACCTCAGCTGGGAATGTGCCCTTGAGGGGTGACTCAGAGTGCTCGCAGCGCTGCTCTTCCCCGGGTGACTGTGAAAGGGCCATGAGGACTGTTTCTGGGGGTACAAACGAATTCCAGTGAGTAGGTAGCTTCACTAGTACGGAATCCACAAAAAACGAGGGTGGATTGATGGTACTAATTTTTTCCTTGGTTCTGCTCTATTGTTTTCCTATGGGTCCTGTTTGTTTTCCTTTATCTGTAAAAGGCAAGATTTGTGAATGGATGGAGTAGGCTGCACTGGGTCCCGTCTTGGCCTACTTTTGCAGGGATGCGGTCGTCTGCTCAGCTCCATAGAGGCCAGGGGTATGCTCAGCCAGGGGGCATCCTCCCTTGTACCCACTGCCTGTTTTCTGGGGCTCTGCACAAATGGAAAATGGGATAAACTACTATGTCAAACTACATGCATGGCCACTACAAACTCCATGAACTTCATGCATGGCCACTCTTCTCTGGGGAACGGCACTTCCCAAATAGACTGCTCCTCTGGGCATGTACTTCTCTTCTACGTCCTCCAATGCTGCACTCTTTTACACACACACACACACACACACACACACACACACTTCTCCTTAGCTACAGCCTCCACTGCTGCACCCTCTTACACACACACATACTTCTCTACATCCTCCAAGGCTGTGCCCTCTTACACACACATACATACACACACACAACACACATACACACACCCACACAACACACACATATACATACTTCTCCTCCTCTACGTCCTCCCAAGATTGCACCCTCTTACAGACACACACACACACTTCTCCTCCTCTACGTCCTCCAAGGCTGTGCCCTCTTACTTACACACACACACACACACACACACACACACCCTGGTCTCAGCCCAGTTGTTCTCTGAGATTAACACAATGGGTTGAATAGCCACCCAAAGATATGACCATGTCCTAATTGCCAGTCCTGTGAATATAACCTTATTTAGACACAGAGTCTTTACAAATGTAATGAAGTTAAGGATCTTGATGTGAGATCGTCCTGGATTTAGGGTGGGCCCTAAATCCAGTGACAGGTGTCCTAATAAGAAACAGAAAAGGGAAAGACACAGAGACATGCAGAAGAGAATGTCATGTTAGACAGAGGCAGAAATCAGAATGTTGCATCTATAAGTCAAGGATACCAAAGGTTGCCAGCAGCTACCAGAAGGGAGCAGAAAGTCATGAACTGAATTTTTCCTCAGAGGTTCTAGAAGAAACCAACCCTGCCAACACTTTTTTTTTTTTTAATTTTTAATTGAAGGATAATTTCTTTACAATATTGTGCTGGTTTCTGCCATATATCAACATGAATCAGCCATAGGTATCCATACGTCCCCTCCCTCTTAAACCTCCTTCCCACCTCCCACCCCTTCCCATCTCTCTAGGCTGTTACAGAGCCCAAGTTTGAGTTCCCTGAGTCATACAGCAAATTCCCACTGGCTGTCTATTTTACATATGGTGTGAATGTGTTTCCATGCTACTCTCTCCATTCATCCCACTCTCTCCTCTCTGCCCCCCAGGCCCCTGCCTATGTCCATAAGGCTGTTCTCTATGTCTGCATTGCCATCGCTGCCCTGCAACTAGGTTCATCAGTATCATCTTTCTAGATTCCATATATAGGGTTTCCCTGGTGGCTCAGACAGTAAAGAATCTGCCTGCAATATAGGAAACACAGGTTCGATCCCTGGGTCGGGAAGATCCTCTGGAGAAAGGGAATGGCAACCCACTCCAGTATTCTTGCCTGGAGAATCTCATGGACAGAGGAGCCTGCCACAAGTCCATGGAGTCACAGTCAGACACAACTGAGTGATTCCATATATGTGCATTATACACGACATTTGTTTTTCTTTTTCTGACTTACTTCACTTGGTATAATAGGCTCTAGGTTCATCCACCTCATTAGAACTGCCTCAAATGTGTTCCTTTTTATGGCTGAGTAATATTCCATTGTATATATGTATCATAGCTTCTTTATTCATTCATCTATTGATGGACATCTAGGTTGCTTCCATACCCTAGCTACTGTAGGTAGTGCTGCAATGAACACTGGGGTACATGTGTCTTTTTCAATTTTGGTTTCCCGAAGCCAACCTTGCCAACACTTTGATTCAGACCTCTGGCTTCCTGAACCGTGAGAAAATAAATTTCTGCTGCTCTAAGTCACCCAGTTAGTGGTGATTTGTTATGACAGTCCTAAAAAACAAACACACTGAGACAGAGAAAGCTGTAGGAGGTGGGAAGGAGGAAAAGGAATCCTGCCTTTCCCACTGCAGGGGGCGGCCCTGAAAGCGGTTTCAGGTTTTCTCACTGACGTGGATGCTGAGGTGCTGAGTCAGGCGGCATCCAGAGTGGGGAAGCATGCCCTCACTCAAGCATCTGCATGGGGCAAAACCACATCGGAGGACATTAAGGACAGGAGGGGGAAAGGACCATGACAGACTGGGGGAAAAGAATGGCAGCACATAAAACAAAGAACTGGTAGCCAGAATATATAAAGAACTCAACAGGGACTTCCCTGGGGGTCCAGCGGTTAAGAATCTGCCTTCTGATGCAGAGGACACAGGTTCAATCACCAGTTGGAGAACTAAGATCCCAGGTGCCTCAGAGCAACTAAACCCATCTGCCGCAACCAAGACCTGATCCAGCCACATAAATAAATATGAAAAAAAAGAACAGATAAATAAGAAGATAAACCAAGACATCCCATACGGATACACAATAGCTATGAATATGCTGGTTAGAGAAAAGGCAATCTGAAAAGCCAATAAACATATGAAAAGATGCTCAACCTAGCTAATAAGCAGGCATATGCAAATTAAACAGCCATGCAAATGCAAACTGAAACAATATTCCCATTGGATTAGGAAAATTATACAAGCCTGACAATACTGAGTGTTAGAGATGGCAGGGAGAAATGAAATCCTCCCTGTAGAGCTGGTGGAAATTGGTGCAGTCAACTTGGACAGCAATCGGGCAGCATCTAACAGTACTGTAAAGAGCCAAACAATTATGGGTTTTGGTGTCCATCCTAGAAAAATCCCACACATGACCCGCAGGAAGGACAGACAAAGCTGCTTATTGCAGCAATGTTTGTAATAAGAAAACACCAGGAAAAAGGCGAAATGGCCATCAATAGGAAATGGATAAATGTATTATAGCTTACTTTTACAATGTCATATCATATAATCCTTAAAATGAATGAAGTAGAGCCCAGTGAAGCCACATGGATCCATCACAAAAACACAAGTTATAAAATGATACATCTGGTGGCAATAGGATTTAGATGAAGTCATTAACTCATAAAACAACTCTGCATTGGACGTAGATATTTATATGCAGTAAAAGTTGAAAAAATACAGAAGGATAAATTGACTGTACTACTTGTATCTGGGAGGAGGGGAATTTAATGGAACTAAATAAGAGAATGAAAGGTACTTCAAAGGTACTGTATCAGCAACACCCTCTTATTAAAAAAAAAAAAAAGTCAAAAAGAAAGACATGGAAGAGAAAACTTGGATGCACATAACCATCAATGAAGGAGAATATAAAAAATTCCTAGACAGTAAGCAGATGAAGTGTTCTGAGAAGGCAGATGATAGAGTCCTCCACCTTAAGATGAAGGTTTCCTGAAGGAGGTGGTATGGAGCCTTGAAAGATGGATGGCTGAGATTTGGAGACGGGTCTGAGAATGCTTTCCATACCACCTTAGGCCTGCTCTCTTGGGCACACCATGTCAGTCTATTTGCTATGTTTCCTGAATAATGTCTTAAACTCTCAAATTTAATTAAAAAAGCGACAGACTCAGACACTTTCTGTTTATCTTTTAAGGCAAAGCTACCAAAGTGGTGGCTATAATGATCTGATCCACATCCAGGGTCTGGAGAGCTGGCACTCTTCCCCGACTCCCTTGCAGCTAGGCCTGTGTGTGATCTGGGCTCTGCCAATTAAGCTCTTGTGTGAATCTGCAGGAAGAGAGCCATGGCAGGGGGCATCCTTCCATGGGGTGGGCAGTGCAGGGGAGTTGTGGTTCTGGGGCTGCAGTAATGCTTCCACTGCCTGGTTCTGCAACTTCCTGATTGTGGCAGAGACAGCAGCTCCCAGGTGGCTTGTTCTGGGAGACATTTGGGGTCTTTGTTTCTGAAAGTCCACTTAAGAGTCTTTTCTTCAGCCCTCTCAACAATTCTGAGAGGTATCTACTCTTTAATGAATCCCTTTGTGCTTGAGTAGCAGATTCTATTATTTGCAACTAAGAATCCTGACCAATGTAAATTCACCAAATGTTTCCCTGATTCAAACTTAAAGTCTTAGTTTGCAAACCAACCACACCATAGGCTAAAAATACACTAAACCCATCAGCCCAACCTGTAGAGAAGTTGGGAGAAGTCAGTCATACCCCAGGCATTGATGTCCAGCTGAACACGTAAATCTAATCCAATGTCTCCACGTTCATACAAAGCTCCCATCACTCCCCAGACCCCGAACTTTCTCTTTCTCTTAAAATGTATAATCTGGAAACTGTCATAACTAGGAATATAGTATCCTCATGTCCTTCACACTTTTTTGGCAACAGCATAAATCACATTTTATTTGAGCATTTAGGATTCTTTTCTCTTAATTGGCTGAGATACATAGAATTTCCATTTTGGTATATAATTAAAATATAATTAAAACGCATTTGGAAACTTAAACCGACACAGACATTCTTGTTTATATTATAAAATCCCTTGATACACTTTAACATATGGTAATAATAACTAAACAAATTTGGCACTTACAGGATAACTTCTGTCCCAGAATCATAGAGTTTGGAGTATGTCACAAACACAAAACATACTACAGTTTTACCTAACCACCCAAGTTTTGTAAATAAGTGTAATGCTGGAGTCACATGGGCCCCAGTGCAAATTCCATCTCTTCTATTATCCACAATGAGTGGCCATGAGCACCTTATGTACTTATTTTTCTGAGCCTCAGTTCCCTCAGTTTTAAATGAGATTAGTATGTGATTGGTGTGAGATGAGATGACCTGCATATTAAGCACAAGTCATGGATCCCAGTAAGTGCTCGCTTGATAAAGGGTCAATGCTGTGATGATGGCGGCAGTGGTGGCGGTGACGGTGGTGAGGATAATGGTGATGAGGATGATGAGGATGAGGGGAGTGATGATGGTGGTGATGATGATGATGGTGATGTTACTGTAATGGAGATGATGATGGTGGCGGTGGTGATGTTGACAGCAGTGGTGATGACGATGATGCTGGGAATGATGGTGATGGGGCTGGTGGTGAAGATTATGACGGTGGTGATGATGATGGTGACGGTAGTAATGATGATGGTGTTAATGTAATGGTGATGATGATGGGATGGTACTGATGGTGAGAACAATGATAGTAGTGATAATGATGACGGTGGTGATGAGGAGAGTGATGGTGATGCTGGTAGTGGTAGTGGTAATGATGATGATAACAGAATAAAGTATGTTTTGAAATATCAGTGACCAGATGGCAAGTCAAGGGTCAAAACCAAGTTCACAGCACTGAGGGTTTCCAGCCTTGTGTGTTAACTCAGAGGCAGGTCTGCAACTTCAAATCTTTTGTTCCCAAGATACACAATGCAAATGGATTCATCCAAGCAGAAAATCCTTACCATCAAACACGAGATAACTACTGTCCCATCTAATCTACACAGCAGGGGCAAAGTCCCACCTCTACAATTGACTACCTGCAGGATCAAAGACAAGCCACTTTACAGCTCTGGGACAGAAAATGTGAGCCAGTTAGTGCTCCCTGCAGACTTCAAGGCTCAGATGAATCACCTGGAGAATTCTGTTAAAATAAAGTAGCTCTGAGGAGGGCCCAGTACTTTGCATCACTAGCAAATGTCCAGGTGCTGTTTCTGCAGCCTGAGACCACGCTTTGGGAAACAATGGCCTAGAAGATTTCTCAGTTCCTCCACCCCCAGACTAACAAGCTTTGATCAAAACACAAGGGCCCATCTGCTCACCATTCATTCTTTCCTTTTTCCTTCTCTTCAACCCACTCCCCTCTATCTTTGGGCTACCCCCTTTTCTACCCCATCCATGGGTTTGGGGGTAAGGGGAGGAGTCCCAGAGTTCCTAAATAATCAGAGATCTGTTCTCTATCAATAGCATGAATAGAAAGAGAGAGAGAGTCCGAGAGATCCCAAGAAACCTCCTCCAAAATTTTTAAGGTGCAAATCCTGTTTCTCCTTAGCATGGAGCCTTCATCTAACCCCAGTCTCCACAAGAAGCCAGGGATAATATCACGAATACTGAGGGCCTCCCACATCCCCACAGATTTGCAACAAAACCATCTCAGCAGGAAAAAGTAATCTGGATTAATGTAGATGCCTTCTACATCCACCTGCCAGTCAAGAGCATTCTTTTCTAGTCCAGAAATGTTCATAAACCTTTCCAGGCCACCAATCCCACACCCTTGGCTCCAGAGACCCCCAGACAAGGCCCTGAAGAGGCAGCTGTCCTGGGACCAGCAGGGTGGCCTGAGTTGACCAGCTGGGTTGCCCCAGAAATCCAGGTGTCAGGACACAGCTCTTCTGGGAACCCTGTCTCTGCTGGAAACAGAGTTATTGCCATGCCTTCCCATTACAGAGCGGACACTCAGAACAAAACACCTGCCCACAGCTCCCCAGGGTTCTGGCCCAGATGGGAAGTTCTGCCCTCAGTGAGCCTCCAGCTCAGGATGTTTCCCCAGGCCCCCTGAAGCTGGGTCTCTTGCTGCCCACATGGTCAGCGGGGCCTCTGTCCCACAGTGAGTCCCGATGACAGGTCACCCCAGCCCTGCTCCACTTGGAGATGCTGTGACTGGAGCCTGGGCCTGGCACGTTCTAGCCCTTGAGTGGAAGAACTTGACTCTGAAATGTCCTGTGGGCAGCGGGCCCTGGCTGTCAGGTCAGGATTATAGTTCCAACCTCTCACTCCACTGAATAAAGCCCACGTGGGAAATCCTGCCCTGCCATGGGCCAGATTGCCTCCCCTGAGGGCTCCTGGCCTCCAGGACCTGCTGGGAACACTGCACAGAGGTCAGAACTCGGCCAGACCCGGGCACTACAGGGCCAACGCTGGCCAGGAGTGCCAGCCAGCGAGAAGTTTCACTTGGGCTGGCACAAGCACCCTTAAGCGAGCCAGTTTCGACATACTGGCCTGTGTACCCAGCCACTCTGACCCTACCGCCACCTCCAAGGTCATGTCAGGCCTTCCCTACTCCGGGAGAGGTTTCTCAAGCCCATCTGTGCTCAGAGCTCCCTTTCTGGACTTCTCATGGTCCCCCAGCTGAGCCGGCTATGTCCTGTCAGTTGTTATTTGCAATCATATATTCTACTGTAAAATACACACTGGGCTTCCCAGGTGGAGTTAGTGGTAAAGAATCCACCTGCAAAAGCAGAAGACACAAGAGATGTGGATTCAATCCCTAGGTCAGGAAGATCCCCTGGTAGGAAATGGCAACCCACTCCAGTATTCTTGCCTGGGCAGAGGAGCCTGGTGGGCTACAGTGCATGGGCCACAGAGTTGGGCATGGTTGAGCACAAAATAACCAGTAACCAAAATACACACCACATAAAACTTACCATCTTAACCATCTTTGAGCATGCAGTTCAGTGGCAATAAATACATTCATAATATTGTGCAACCATTACCAACGATCCGTCTCTGGAATGTTTTCACCTTCCCAAACTGAAACTCAATATCCATCAAACAGTAACCCCCCAAACCCCCCTTTTCCCTCCCAGCTCCTGGCAACCACCATTCTACCTTCAGATTTTATGAATCTGATTATTCTAGGTACCTCAAATAAGTACAACTATACAGTATTTGTCCTCTTGGGTCTGGCTCATTTTACTGAGGATAATGTCTTCATCCTTCCTCCAAGCTGTAGCATGTGTTACAACTGTCGTGTTGAATGGGCTTCCCCAGCGGTTCAGTGGTAAAGAATCCACCTGCAATGCAGGAGACTTGGGTTTGATCCCTGGGTCTGGAAGATCCCCTGGAGAAGGAAATGGCAACCCTCTCCAGTATTCTTGCCTGGAAAATCCCATGGACAGAGGAGCTTGGCGGGCTGCAGACCATAGGGTTGCAAACAGTCAGACACTACTGAGCATACAGGCACTGCTAAGTCACTTCAGTCGTGTCTGACTCTGTGCGACCCCACAGACGGCAGCCCACCACGCTCCCCCGTCCCTGGGATTCTCCAGGCAAGAACACTGGAGTGGGTTGCCATTTCCTTCTCCAATGCATGAAAGTGAAAAGTGAAAGTGAAGTCGCTCAGTCGTGTCTGACCCTCAGCGACCCCATGGACTGCAGCCCTCCAGGCTCCTCCATCCATGGGACTCTCCAGGCAACAGTACTGGAGTGGGGTGCCATTGCCTTCTCCGATACAGGCACTAAGACTGAATAATATCCCATTCTACATATACAGAAACATTTTGTCTATCCATCCATCCACTGATGGACACTGCAGTTGCTCTTCCTTTTGGCTGTTGTAATGCCACTATGAACATGAGTGCACAGTCCCTGCTTTCAATTCTTTGGGGTACATACCCTCTTCAATTACTTTTTTTTTTGGCAGTGCCAGGTCTTCACTGTAGTACACAGGATCTTTACTGCGGCATGCAAACTCTTAGCTGCAGCATGTAGGACCTAGTTCTGTTACCTGGGATCAAAACCAGGTCCCATGCACTGGAAGCACAGAGTCTTAGCCACTGGACCACCTGGGAAGACCCTCTTGTCAACTACTTTTTAACTTGATATACAGTATCTGTCAAAAGATTACTCAGATAAGTGTACTACACATGGAATTTTCACAAACTGAAGACTCCATGTAATCAGTACCCAGATAAAGAACTAGAATACACCACCCGCCTCCTTAGAACTGCCCCCCCAAGTGCTCCCCCTCCCACAGGCACTACCCTCCACCCAACCAGGGTAATCAATATCCTGACAGCATAATTAGCCTTCCCTGTCTTTTCACTTGGCACAAGAGGAATCACACAGCATGTGTGTGACTTACACAACACTGTGTTCATAATAGTCTTGCACGTATTTGTGAGTTAGTCACACTCACTCTTGTATGGCATTCTACTGTATGATATATCACAACTGATTTTTCTGTTTCATTGTTGATGGGTGTTTATGGCTAGTGTCCAGATTGGGACTATCAGAGATAGTGTTGCTGTGAACATTCTAACACATGTCTCTGGTGAACATATATACACATGTCTGATCAGTATATACCTAGCAGCGGAACTGCCAGGTCAGAGGATTTATATATATCAGCTTTAGCAGACAAAACCAAATAGTTTTCCAAAGTGATTGGTCCAGGTTACACTCCTGCCATGAAAGTGCTTCACCAACACTTGGTAGTCTCTTTTTCATGTTAGCCATTCTGGTGAATATGCAGGGGGAGTGTTTTGTGGCTTTAATTTGCTTTTCCCTGATAACTAATGATGCCAAGCACCTTGTCGTATATATTATTCCCTCTTACATTTTAGCGACAGGTCACAACCCTCAACAAGAAGACATAGCAGGGCTCTCAACGTCTTACATGGCTGGGTCTCCAAGTCTCCCATCTAGCCAGGACTCATGATGAAATCCAGGTTTAACCTTTGTTACACAAGATAAGGCTGAGTTCTCTACTCACCTGGCCAGGTCGCTATCATGGGCCCTGGGCTGGATTAGACACGGCCAGCCTGGTCCTCAATCACTGTTTGTTCATAACTGTGTCCCAGGGCCCAGGCCTCTTGCCAAAAGTGCCAGATGTCACTGGGTTGGCACTGGCCGATGCCAAAAGCCAACGAACATAAATGTGCAATTCTTAGGAACAATGCGTTCCTCTCTGGAACATACACCACAAATATGGAGAATTCTGCAATCAGACCTAAGAGTAACCCATGTCTGGTCTTGCTTAAGAGTCATGCCAACCAACTCCCTGAGCTAGACCTGCTCCACTGGTCCACTCAAATCCAACTTGATTCACTCTAGCAAGTATTACTGAGGCACTACTATGAACCAAGCACTGAGGTGAAGACAATCCCACCCCTCAGACAGTCTACAGGAACATACCTATATCACAAGGCAGAATGTGATCAATGTCCTAAATAAGGTATGCACATAATACAGGTAGAACATCATGAATTTAATGGAGAGAAAATGTCTGGTTACAGAGAATCAAAAAGACTTCATGGAGAACGAGGAGCTTGAGATAAACTCTGAACAACAGGTAGGGTGCCTCAACAGCTGGAAACTGATAGGGAAGGCCCTCTGGATGTGAGAACAGCATGAACTACAACAAAGAGGTTGGTGTGGTAGAGGTAGGCTAGAGGAAGTATTACTTTGGTAGCAGAATGATGAAGGGGAAAACTCATGAAAGAAAAAATACTGATATGACAAAAAATAACCTTTTTATTTAAAAAACCCACAAATATAATTAAAAGGCAAATATCAAACTAGAAAAAGTTATCTGCATCATAAGGTAGACCAACGGGGTTGTTTACATGAATTCTAGCAATCCATGCAGTAAGTCATTAAAATGATGATGTAGAGCTACTTTCTGACCAGTTCAGATATTGACACATTGCTGAGTAGAAAAAGCAGGCTACTAAGGACTTCCCAGGTGAAGAAAGTGGTTAAGAATCCACCTTCCAATGCAGGGGACTGGGGTTCAATCCTGGTTAGGGAACTAAAATCCCACATGCCTTGGGGGAACTAAGTCCACACACTGCAAACTATAGAGCCCACGTGTCCTGGAGCCAGGGCACTGCAACTAAAACCTGACACAGCCAAAAATAAATAAATACATAGGTCACTAAATGACATGGAGTAAAATGTATGCAAAATTACACACAGCTAGATCTCTTGAAGAACTTTTATCATAATGTTAGTGCTGATTAGTTCCAGGTGGAAAAGGATTACTCAGTAACTTTTTCATATTCATATTTTTCTACATTGTTTAATGTTAAAAAAATACAGATTACTTTAAATTCAGAAAAAAGCTATTCAACTCTTAAAACTATAATACACAGTAATTATTTTGCCTAATACATAGGCAAAGATATTTTAAAATAATAACTCAAATGACAATGAAAACATGACAACTCGAAACCTATGGGATGCAGTGACAGCAGCTCTAAGAGGGGAGTTTATAGCAATACAATCCTACCTCAAGAAACAAGAAACACGTCAAATAGACAACCTCACTTGACATCTAAAACAACTGGAAAAAGAAGAAGAACAACAACAAAAAAACCCAAAATTAGTAGAAGGAAAGAAATCATAAAGATCCGAGAAGAAATAAAGGGAAAAAGAAATGAAAGAAACAATAGTAAAGATTAATAGATTAATAAAACTAAAAGCTGTTTCTTTGAGAAGATAAACAAAATTGACAAGCCTTCAGCCAGACTCATCAAGAAAAAAAGAGAGAAGACTCAAATCAACAGAATTAGAAGTGAAAAAGGAGAGGTTACAACAGACAATGAAGAAATGCAAAGGATTATAAGAGACTATTATGAACAACTATATAACAATAAAATGGATAACTTGGAAGAAATGGACAGCTACTTAGAAAAGTTCAATCTTCCAAGACTGAACCAGGAAGAAATAGAAATTATGAACAACCCAATTACAAGCACTGAAATTGAAGCTGTGATCAAAAATCTCCCAAAAAACAAAAGCCCAGGACCAGACGGCTTCACAGGAGAATTCTATCAAACATTTAAAGAAGAGCTAATGCCTATCCCTCTAAAACTCTTTCAAAAAATTGCAGAGGAAGGAACACTTCCAAACTCATTCTATGAGGCCACCATCACCCTGATACCAAAACCAGACAAAGACAACACAAAAAAGAAAACTATAGGCCAATACCACTGATGAACATAGATGCAAAAATCCTCAACAAAATTTTAGCAAACAGAATTCAGCAACACATCAAAAAGCTCATACACCATGATCAAGTTGGGTTTATCCCAGGAATGCAAGGATTCTTCAATATATGCAAATCAATCAATGTGAAACACTGTATTAACAAATTGAAAGATAAAAACCATATGATAATCTCAACAGATGCAGAAAAAGCCTTTGAAAAAATTCAGCACCCATTTATGATTAAAACTCTTCAAAAAAATGGGCATAGAAGGAACCTACCTCAACATAGCAAAGGCCATATATGATAAGCCTACAGCAAACATTATTCTCAATGGTGAAAAAGTGAAAGCATTCCCCCTAAGATTAGGAACAAGACAAGGCTGTCCACTTTCATCACTATTATTCAACATAGTTCTGGAAGCCCTAGCTACAGCAATCAGAGAGGAAAAAGAAATAAAAGGAATCCAGATCAGAAAAGAAGAAGTAAAGCTCTCATTGTTTGCAGATGACATGATACTGTACATAGAAAACCCTAAAGATAGTATCAGAAAATTACTAGAGTTAATCAGTGAATTTAGCGAAGTTACAGGATACAAAATCAATACACAGAAATCACTTGCATTTCTATATACTAATAATGAAAAATCAGTGGCTACCCACTCCAGAAATTAAGGAATCAATCCCATTCACCACTGCAACAAAAAGAATTAAATATCTAGGAATAAACTTACCTAAGGAGACAAAAGAACTGTACGTAGAAAATTAAAAGACACAAATGAAAGCAATCAAAGATGACATAAACAGATGGAGAGATAGTCCATGTTCCTGGATAGGAAGAATCAATACTGTGAAAATTACTATACTACCAAATGCAATCTACAGATTCAATGCAATCCCTATCAAACTACCAATGGCATTTTTCACAGAACCAGAACAAAAATTTCACAATTCATATGGAAACACAAAAGACCCCGAATAGCCAAAGCAGTCTTAAGAAAGAAGAATGGAACTGGAGGAATCAACCTTCCTGACCTCAGATTATACTACAAAGCTACAGTCATCAAGAGAGTATGGTACTGGCACAAAAACGGAAATATAGACCAATGGAACAAGATAGAAAGCCCAGAAATAAACCCATGCACCTATGGGTACCTTATTTTAGACAAAGGAGGCAAGAATATACAATGGGGCAAAGACAGCCTCTTCAATAAATTGTGCTGGGAAAACTGGACAGTTACATGTAAAAGAATGAAATTAGGACACTTCCTAACACCATACACAAAGATAAACTCAAAATGGATTAATGACCTAAATGTAAGACCAGAAACTATAGAACTCTTAGAGGGAAAACAGAGGCAGAACACTCGATGACAGAAATCAAAGAAAGATCCTCTGTGACCCACCTCCTAGAGTAATGGAAATAAAAGTAAACAAGTGGGACCTAATTAAACTTAAAAGCTTTTGCACAGCAAAGGAAACTATAAGCAAGGTGAAAAGACAACCCTCAGAATGGGAGAAAATAATAGCAAATGAAACAACCAACAAAGAATTAATTTCCAAATATGTAAGTAGCTCATACAACTCAGGAGGTTCCCTGATAGCTCAGTTGTAAAGAATCTGCTTGCAATGCAGGAGACCCTGGTTCAATCCCTAGGTCGGGGAGATCCACTGGAGAAAGGATAGGCTAGCCACTCCAGTATTCTTGGGCTTCCCTTGTGGCATAGCTGGTAAAGAATCTGCCTGCAATGCGGGAGACCTGGGTTCGATCCCTGGGCTGGGAAGATCCTTTGGAGAAGGGAAAGGCTACCCACTCCAGTATTCTGGCCTGGAGAATTCCACAGACTGTATAGTCCATGCGGTCACAAAGAGTCAGACACAACTGAGCAACTTTCACTTTTTCATACAACTCAAGGCCAGAAAAACAAACAACCCAATCAAAAAGTGGGGAAAAGAAACAGACATTTCTCCAAAGAAGACATACACATAGCTAACAAACACATGAAAAGATGCTCAACATCATTTATTATTAGAGAAATGCAAATCAAAACTACAATGAGATATCACCTCACACAGGTCAGAGGCCACCATCATCAAAAAGTCTACAAACAATAAATGCTGGAGAAGGTATGGAGAAAAGGGAACCCTCTTGCACAGTTAGTGGGAATGTAAATTGATACAGCCACTATGGAAGACGGTATGGAGATTCCTTGAAAAACTAGGAATAAAACCACCATATGGCCCAGCAATCCCACTCCTAGGCATATACCTTGAGGAAAATAAAACTGAAAAAGACACATGTATCCCGTTGTTCATTGCAACACTATTTACAATAGCTAGAACATGGAAGCAACCTCGATGTCCATCCACAGATGAATGGATAAAGAAGTTGTGGTACACATACACAATGGAATATTACTCAGCCATTAAAAGGAACGTATTTGAGTCAGTTCTGATGAGGTGGATCAACCTAGAACCTATTACACAGAGTGAAGTGAGTCAGAGAAAGATAAATATCATATTCTAACACATATATACGGAATCTAGAAAAATGGTACTGAAGAATTCATTTACAGGGCAGCAATGGAGAAACAGACATAGAGAATAGACTTATGGACATGGGGAGAGGGGAGGAGAGGGTTAGATGTATGGAAAGAGTAACAGGGAAACTTACATTACCATATGTAAAATAGATAGCCAGTGGGAATTTGCTGTATGGCTCAGGAAACTCAAACAGGGATTCTGTATCAATCTATAGGGGTAGGATGGGGCCAGAGATGGGAGGGAGGTTCAAAAGGGAGGGAATCTATGTATACCTATGACTGATTCATGTTGAGGTTTGACAGAAAACAACAAAATTCTGTAAAGCGATTATCCTTCAATAAAAAAAAAATTTAAAAAAAAAACTTCAAAAATAATAATAACTGCTATGGGTAAGAGATTAAGGCATTCTTGGATATATATATGCAAGAAGATGTGAGATATATATATATATATGTGATATATATATATTTCAATATTACATAATGAAATATTACTCAGCCATTAATAAAATGAAGTAATGCCCTTTGCAGCAACATGGATGGACCTAGAGATTATTATACAAAGTGAAGTAAGCCAGACAGAGAAAGACAAATATCATATGATGTCACTTATATGTGAAATCTAAAAAAATATATATATACACAAATGAACTTATTTACAAAACAAAAAGAGACTCACAGATATAGAAAACAACTTGATGGTTACCAAAGGGAAAGAGGTGGGAAAGGGACAAATTAGGAGATTGAGATTAACCTATACACACTACTATCTAGAAAATATTAATAGATAACCAACAAGGACCTAATACACATACAGCACAAAGAAATATACTCCCTATTTTGTAATAACCTATAAGGGAAAAGAATCTGAAAAAAATCATATATATGTGTGTGTATATATGTACACATATATGTATAACTGAATCATTGTGTTACACACCTGAAACTAATGTGCTACTGTAAATAAACTATACGTCAGGAAAAAAATTTTAAGATTTTAAGACATCCTCATATGTTTCTGGTAGAACTATGATTGGTTTGATCATTTTAGAGAGCAAATTTAAATTTAAAATATTCTTATCCTTTGGCCCAGAAATTTCACCTCTAGGAATTTATTATAAGGAAATTAGGAATTTACACAAGTATACAACTAAGATATCCACTGTAGAATCTTTTCAAAGAAAGGAAGAAAGGGAAAACCTGGTTGTCACAAAGCAAGATTATATGAGACTACTGACATAAGGCTATGGTTTTTCCAGTGGTCATGTATGGATGTGAGAGTTGGACTGTGAAGAAAGCTGAGCGCCAAAGAATTGATGCTTTTGAACTGTGGTGTTGGAGAAGACTCTTGAGAGTCCCTTGGACGGCAAGGAGGTCCAACCAGTCCATCCTAAAGGAGATCAGTCCTGGGTGTTCATTGGAAGGACTGATGCTAAAGCTGAAACTCCAATACTCTGGCCACCTCATGTGAAGAGTTGACTCATTGGAAAAGACTCTGACGCTGGGGGGGATTGGGGGCAGGAGGAGAAGGGGATGACGGAGGATGAGATGGCTGGATGGCATCAATGACTCGATGGACGTGAGTTTGAGTGAACTCCAGGAGTTGATGATGAACAGGGAGGCCTGACGTGCTGCCATTCATGGGGTCACAAAGAGTCGGACACGACTGAGCGACTGAACTGAACTGAACTGAAATAATCTTACAAAATATCTATTAACATGGAAAATATTTCCAATTAAGCAATTAAAAAGCCCCAACTACAAAACAGTATGTATAATTGCATTCCACTTCAAGATTAATGTATAAAGGAATAGGAAGAAATACCAGAAAAATATATGCCAAAATGTTGTTTTTTCTCTAGATAATAGGATTTCAGATTCTTTTTTCTGTATTTTCTTAAATTTCTCCAATTAGTACTCATTGCTTTTAGAATAAGAAAGAAATGAGCATTAGTGGTCAACAAAAGCTATCCCGCCAGATGGAAAAGTGAGAGAAGAACTGCTCATCAATCTGAAAACCTTCATCTCCCCCACGACCTTGATCTCCAGCAGCATCTCAGTAACCTCCCTGGTCCACATCCCAGGGATGGATGCTGCTTATTTTCTCCATGTGCAGGTGTGGCTGGAAACACACAGCATCATCTCCCGACTTGCTCCAGCCCAGGTCCTGTGAAGACATCTTCCTGCCCCAGGGTCCTCATAGATGCGATTCCTGCCTGATGCTCCGGCTCCACCCCAGTCTGTTTGCACCTGCTGCATCAAGTAGGATGCTCTGCAATGATTCTTCTCACATCCTTTAGGACCTACTCCACAGCTTCCCCTGCATCCCTCACTCCTCCAAGCTCAGCTCACTGTGATAACAACTCTTCAGCTGCATAGGTGCCTCCCAGGGTACCCAGCTGCATCGCTGGGGATACTGCATGGCCACATAAGGCTCGCCTTGCCCATGCACGATGTTGATGAAACTGAATGAACATAAGGGACAGCTATAGTGGATGCAGGTCACATCCTCATCGGGCCAGGTGGCATCAACTTGACCTTTGGGGATGGGAGTGGGAGGAATCATTTAACTGGCAAACTCAGAAGTGAACAATGGCAAGTGACAATAAAAAAATGAGTAAAACATCCATCTCATAGCCAAATAAACAAAACAAAATATGTAAGATCTATTTACTTTGCTCGACAGACTTGTTAGACTCTCATTCAGAACCTATTTATTCTCAGTTTAAATTCAATGTTGAATAGTTCATCTATATCCTTTCTTGATGAGGTCAGAGTAAGTTGATTAGGAGCAGAAAATCAATAAAGGAGAGAAGAGGCTTATATTATTACAGATGTTCACTAGCTGTTTTTGGTATAGCAAAAGACTGGGAAAATCTAGGTACATCGGGGACCATATAAATAAATTATATCACCTGCATTCAATGGCATAGTAAAGAATCCATATGTGCTGATTTGGAATTACTGTCACAACATATTAAGTAAAACATGCACTTAACTGTATGAATACCATGCTTCTATTTATGTTTAAAATACAAAGATATGTATCCATATATCTCCTGGTACACACATCAAACCAATCTGCAAGGATACAAAACATTGCCTTTTTTGGAGTGAATAAGCATTTGGTATGAGAGGGAGACACTTTTTACTGCAGTGTTTAAAATTTTTGCTTTTGAATTTTTACTTATGCAGTGCTTGGAATGTTTTCCACGCTCATGGATTATGACTTCAATTAAAACAATGGTTTAAAAAAAGAAAGAAGGGGCGAGGGATAACTTTTGGAAGTATACCCAGTGACAACAGAAATAATTGATAACAGACAGCTTGGGAACAAGGGAAGAGATCCAAGGAAAGTTTCAGTAAGTCAATAAAGCAAAAGAAAGAGAAAGAAGATCAAAGAAAAACAGAAGTTTGGGACTCACAAGTCAGGTAGATACGTAAGATCCATGGATCCCAGGGGAGATTACTATTACAGGATGATTTTTAATTATTACTAACAATGCCTCTCAAACACCAAAAGAAGATTAGGTTGCACTTAACACAAAGGGGGCAGAGAAATTTGAAACACAGGAGACATTCCCACTTATTTCAGAATTAAGACGAGGACATCTGCTGTCATCCTGACTATTTAACGTTGTTTTGGCTAGTGCAGCCAATGCAACAAGACAAGAAAAGAGACTGAACAGCACAAATGCTGTAAAGAAAGAGACAAAAGACGCCAGAGACAAAAGACAAAAGATGCTCAGTAGTAAAGAAGCCGCCTACAATGCAGGAGATGTTGGCTCGATCCCTGGGTTGGGAAGATCCCCTAGAGGAGGAAATGACAACCCACTCTGGTATTCTTGCCTGGGAAACCCCATGGACAGAGGAGCCTGGCAGGCTACAGCCCATAGGTGCCATGATGATTCACCCATAAAACCCAGAAGAGAGACCCTCTGTTCAGTGAACAGACTAATTACTATATAAACATATGAAAATCAATCTTTTTATATATTCCAACAGCCAACAGCTAGAAAACAACTGAAAATTGATACCATTCACCTTTCCTGCAAACAATTCACCATACCCAAGGATACATTTAAGAAATGCACAGGGACCTATGTGAGGAAACTATGTGAACAGCTGACAGACAGACTGAAGTTCCAGAGGAGACCCAATATTACAAAGATGCCAATTCCCTCAGCATCCGTCTATAAACTTAATGCAATTTCAATCAGAATCACAGAGGAATTTTTTTTCCCAAGTTGACCAAATCATTCTAAAGTTCATTTGGAAATAAAATGCAAGAGCACAGCCAAGAAATTTTGTAATCACGGGAACCATGCCCTAAAATAATTAAAATATTAAAACAGTGTGGAACTGGCAAAAGAACATAGATTCCTATCATTGGACAGAAAAGTCCAGAAACAGAACCAAGAGTATGCGAGAATTAACACACGACAAAGGCAGCACACTGAAGCAACGGGAAAAGGACAACGTCGGGCTAATGGAAGGCTGGATTCTTTACCTCACATTAGACATCTGATCATTTAGGAATGGATTCAACATTTAATCCATTAAACTTTTTTTTTTAAATCCATGTGAAAAATTAAGCTATAGAAGTGCTATAATAAACTAAAATGTAGATGAGTATCTATAACATAGTAGGTTGCTAAGAATGACACCAAAGACAGCAGTTAAAAAGAAAACACTTAGACATATCTCTACAAGGAAATAAAAAGCTTTTTTTTAGTATCCACAAGTACCAAAAACCAAACTTAGAGCCAAAGGGCAAACTGGAGTAAAACTGTTTGCAATCGATATAACAAACAATTTACATTTTTGATATACAAAGTTTCTTACAAATGAATAAGACAATATTAATCCCCCACGGAAAAAATACACAAAGGCCATGAGTAAGCAATTCCCCAAAGAAGAAACACAAATGGCTAACAGACATAGAAATAAAAAATGTTCAAAGAAAGGCATACTTTTTAAACCAAGATGCTGCTTTTCACCGTTCAGATTGACAAAGATATTTTTAAACAACGATACTCAGCGTCAGTGAGGGTATGGGGAAAACCTCTTCGGTGCTGTTGATGAAAATATGAACAACTAAGCAAAACAAATCTGACAAGCAATTTGCCAATACAAGTAAAAGACTCCAAAAGATTAAACAATGTGCACACCCTCTAACCCACCAACTGTGGTTGTAAGAATCTATACCAAAGAAAGAATAAACTAATGTACAAAGGTATGGCTCCAAGGATGCACTTTCCAGGTGGCTCAGTGGTAAAGAATCCGCCTGTCAATGCAAGAGACTTGGGTTTGATCCCTGGATCAGGAAGATCCCCTGGAGGAGGAAATGGCAACCCATTCCAGTATTTCTGCCTGGGAAACTCCAAGGACAGAGGAGCCGGGAGGGCTACAGTCCACGGGGTTGCAAAAGAGTCAGACATGACTTAGTGACTAAACAACCACCACTGTGCATTACATGTACTGTTGGTAACGGTAAAACGGGAAAGGTAGCAGGTAGCTGGCTGGATTCTATGGCATATTCATGTGCTAAAATGCTAAAATCATGAAAATCTGCAGTCAGAGTCAAGATAGCAGTAGGTTTGAAAAAAGCAAGTTATGAAATAGTTTGTGTTTGAATATAAAATCCTGTCTTTGGAAACTGAATGTGTTAATAAATGAAACAGAAGTACAGGTACTACAATGTACACAGATATGCTGGTGATTTACTTAGAGAGTGGTCTAATTCACAGAGACAGAAAGGAGAGTGGTGGATGCCAGGGGCTGGGGAGGGGAATGGGGAGTGTTAACGAGGACAGAGTTCCTGCTTGGGGGAATGACAAAACTTCTGGAGCGAGACAGAGGTGATTGCTACAGAGCGATGTGAATGTCCTCAACACTACTGAAAAGCATACTTTAAAACAGGGAAGATGGTAAATTTTATGTGATGTGTATTTTACAATTCTTTAAAAAAAATTAAAAAGTTTGATGTACAGCCTATGGAAAAATCCGAATGAACTTTGTGGCCAACCCAATAGTTAAACTTTTAAAGTCTGGGGGAGGCGCTTCCGTGCTTTAGAAAAACCGCTTAGGAAGAACAGCTCACGCTCTGATAATGCCAAATAAAGGAGGTGTTATTATAGAAAGTGAGACATAACCAACACTCCAGAGACCTTTCATTTGGCACCGCTGACTCCTCTGCCTGGCATCCAGTGCCCTGCTGGGGCTGGAGTTTTTTTCTCAACCCCCCTCCCTGAAGTCAGCCCTGCCCCGCTGGACTGGGGCTGAGAGGTCCCACTAGAGAGTGGGAACCCCTGCCCCCTTTCCTGCAGCAGCCTCAGGATGGGCAACCCTCCCCCAAAGATGGGCAAGCGCCCCCCATCTCCACCCCCGTTGTGGCCCCAAGCCTCCTCCAGGCCCCGCCAGCCTCCCTGCCCCCTTCTCTTGGCTCCCAGTCCATAGTAGCATTTGACTTTCTAATTCTTCCCTCCTCACAACAAAAAGCTAAATGTTCCCCAGGCACTTGGCCTGGTTTCTGTCCCCGGGCAGAGATGGCCGGAGAAGGCAGGCAGCAAGAAGCCAGTCCCAGCAAGTTCCCGAGAGCAGCTGCCTCGAACACCATCCGGCTTCATAAACCAGCACCAGATTGGCCCATCTTCCTGCTCAACAGCTGGAGACGTGTAGCGACTTCCTTGCTCAGGGACCCACAGTGAGTCCTGCCCTGCTTGGGGAATTGAGAGAAATCAAGTCAGCCCAGGGGAGCAGCCCCAAGGTTCCCATGAGGAGACGAAGCAGCGCCTGAAGTTGGGAAGAGGCAGGTGTCACCCCCATCCTCTGCTCATGACCCTACCGGGTCCTGGTGCCCCGGCCTGTCCCCGCCGTGTCCTCAAGTGCCCATCTCCTCTCCAGGCCCCAAAAGGATGGGCGAGCACATGGGCTGTAGGACTTCTCGGCGCAGAAGGGAGCAGTATTCGTTTTGCTTAGTAACTAGTGGCTGTGTCCAGATACTTTGTTAGAGTTTAAAAAAAAAAAATCTTTTTGGCCACTCTAACAAGTGCTCACCAGAAACAGCAAGAGGCTGGTGGTAGGAGCCAGATCCTAAAAGGGAGATGAAACCCCTCGACTGGAAAAAGACGATCACAGGAGAGTGGCTTGCAGCTGTGCACACAGGCCCCGTCTCCAGTCCCTGTGGCGTTGGAGATGAGTAGAGGGAAAGGATCCCAGTGTGGCTGAGGCAGGGGGCTGACACAGCAGGGCTTCTCAAAGGGGGGCGATTAACACTTAGGGTCAATCAGCAGCATGCAACCCACCTGGGAACCGGAAGGAGAAGCATTTGAGAAAGATTTAGACGAAACTTTTATTACAGTGACAAGGAGTTAACCCTCATCAGGACTGGCTGCAGCAATGTGTTCATCAAGGCATAAAACGTAGAAACCAGAGAGGAACCAAAATACATGTGTTCATTCAATGATAGAGAATGGGGAGTGCAAACCGGGCTCCTCAAGCCTGGTTCTCAGTCCTCTGCGATGGAGAACAGCCTGTCTCCTGGCCTCGGGCGCCCTGACTCCATGTCCGTCACCACCATTTGGGGGTGGGGGGGTCACCCAGGAGCCAGTCATGGGGCTTGTGGAGAAATTAAGTGGTAAACCCAACCGTTTAAAATAATTCAGATGCACCACACGCTGCAGGGTGAACAGGTGTGAGAGAGGGTTTTTGTGACGGCTGGGCACACAGAACCTGGAGAGAGGTTGTTTCTCTGGATTTGAGATCGTTTAAACTCTTGGAAGGACCAGAACAGATTTGCAACCCCAAGGTCCTCCACTCTGCTCCCAGCCAGCTCGGAAACAGTCACCAGGACTCAGCCAAGCTGCCAGCCAGGTCTGAAAACCTAAAACCCACAAAGAGGGTTAACCAAAGCAGAAAAAGCCTCCATCTGTGACATTGAATGTGGTCCAGGCTTCCAGGCCCACCCTGAGGTCTCCATCCTTAAATGTGGCACCCCTCCCCAGAAGTTAGAGAGGGGTCCAACCAGGAGTCTGTCCACCCATCTGTCTGGGGGCACCTACCTACATGGTAAATGGGGGTGCTGGGATCTCCAGAGAGCCTCCGAGGACTTCTACAGACAACCCCTTTTTCTCAAAAGGGAGGCTGAGGCCCAGAGAGTGGAAGGGTTGACCCAGTATTTCCCAGTAAGCCAGGAATATAGCCAGTCTGGACCCAGAACTCATGAACCCGACTCACTAGGGATCCCTCCAAATCTTCAAGGGCAGGATGATGGGGAGTTTCAAGTGGTAGAACATGTGGCTTTTGAGGCTGGCCTGCAGATGGATACCCACCTGGGCGCCTTCGGGGCCCCCTCGGCTCAGCCTTTGGCTGTCCCCTCTCCCCCTGCCTCCCACTGTTCAGCATGAACGATGCCAGGCTGATGGAGCTGGGTTCCTGCTCACTCACCTAGTGTGCTGTGCCACACTGGGCTCCGGACATGGCAGCCCCAACACCCCCTCCCGGGTTCATACAAAGTGAGGCAAAGCCATGCTGCAACCTCAGAGGAGGAGGGGACAATGGCAGAGAACAAGGGAAAAGGGGCTTTGTGTAGCCTCCTGGTGCATCTGGGGCTGCTACTCCTGCTCCTGGGCAGAAGGTGCGTTCCCTGGGGCAGGATGCCCAAGGAGTGTCCTTATTACCTGGGACGTCGGGGACTCCTCTGGCTGCTTCTGGGCCAGACTCTTCAGCCTTGAGAGGAGTGGATCTGATGGACTGCCCTGTCCCTGGACCAGGTTCGAGGGTCAAGAGACCATGGCATAGGAGAAGCTTGGGAGATCTCGGCTCTAAACCCTACTATTCCCCTTCCTCAAAACTGTCAGCGCTATAGGAAGCATAAGTCTGGCTCAATGTGGACCCTTTCCTCAGCCTTCACGAAGAAGTGACATAAAAGGCCAGTGCTATGGTTTCCTGCATCAGATGAATCCATTGGAAAGTTTATTGGGCCAACGGGCACTGGCCCAGAGCCCCACACAGAGGGAGGGGGTCACTGCCCCAAGGAAGGAAAGTGGTGACTGGGCCTCCCCAGCAAGGGGAAGGATGCCCAGAGGGACTCTGAGAATGACCACCTGCTCAGAGGGTGATCCCCTTTTTCCAGCCCCAGGACTCTCATGTGTGGGAGGTAGGTGACTTCAGACAGCCCCTGCCCCAGTCTCCCCATCCTCCACTTTGTGACCAGGGTGGTCCTTCCACAGCTTTACAAAACAGCTGTGGCTCCCTCTTGTTTAAAATGCTTCAGTATCTTCCTCCTGATGGCATTAGACAAAGTCCAAACACAAGACATGGCCAAGAAGGGCTTGGGGACTGGACCCTGCCATTCGTCCAGCCCCATCTCTCAGCCAGCCACATAAGAGTTTCTGTGGGCCCTCACTGACCCCAGCTCTCTGTCACCTCTGCACCATGCCACGGACCCCCTCTCCCTGGAATGCTCCCCACCTGGCCAACGCCCACTCGTCCTCCGAGCACGGATGGTAAGATGAAGCCCCAAGGCAGACAGCCTGAGCCTGAAACTGACAAACTTACTGTGATCAAACTGCCTAACTTGCATGGGCCTCGTTTTCTTCACCTCTTAAGTGAGAATAATAACTTTCAAGCATGATGTTAGGCACAAAATGGGACAACGCATGCAAAGAGCACAGTGCCAGGCACACAGCGGGTAACCAATGAATGCCAGCTACCATGGTGATGGTGATGGACAATGATGGTGATGCTGGTGATGCTGACGACAGCGACGGCAATGTTCTGTTTCAAGATGCTTTCACTTCGTCCAGGAAGTCTCCCCTGATCCTGCCCCACACATCTGGGCCAGGTGCCTCTTCTTCCTACTTCCTCAGCGCTTGTTCTAACCCTCCTGTAACACTGACCACCCCCTCCTGGAACCGCTGGTGTGCATGCCCCGCTAGAGTGTCACTCCCTCGAGGGCAGGACCCATATGGTGGTCTCCACTGTATCCCCAAATAGTAACCGAATGATTTTAAAGCTTATTTATGGAGGTACCATGATGACTTATCTCCCTACACCTACTTTCTCTTGCTACATTAAAAAAATACAAATAGCCCTCATAAAAAGAATAAGAAAAAGAGTGATCTTTTAAATGAACACAAATGGGATGCTACCTGGTTTTTATGAAGTGGTTTTAATAAACAGCAGAAATCCATCTTATGTAGGCTCTAGTGAAAATGTTAATCGCTCAGTCGTGTCTGGCTTTTTGCGACCCCGTGGACTGTAGCCCACCAGGTCCCTCTGTCCACGGAATTCTCCAGGCAAGAACACTGGAGTGGGTTGCTATTGCCTTCTCCAGGGGAGCTTCCCGACGCAGGGATTGAACCCGGGTCTCCTGCACTACAGGCAGATTCTTTACCATCTGGGCCACCAGGGAAGCCCAGGCTCTATCACTAAATGCAAAAAGCCATCTGGAAGATTCTTACAAGGAGCCCTGACTTGGATACCCCATACTCGGTATCAGTGAGACCCAGGAAAGAGAGTGGTTAGAAGAGCTGACAGTTCTTCCCGAGTGGGTACCACTGTCTCCCCACTGGAATGTGAGTTCCCAAGGACTGAGCTTGTCTGGTTTTTCACTGCTGACTCCTCAGTACCTGGAACAGAGAGTAGGCACTCCACACCTATTTGTTGACTGATTGAACACAGCCCAAATGGCAGCTCTTTTTTAAAAAATTACTTATTTATTTATCTATTTGGCTGCCTCAGCGCTCATTTGTGGCATGTGGGCTTTGTTGCATCATGTGGGATCTTTAGTTACAGCACACGGACTTAGTTGCTCCGTGGTATGTGGGATCTTCATTCCCCAACCAGGGATCAAACACACATTCCCTGCATTGCCAGGCAGATTCTTAATCACTGGACCATCAGGGAAGTACCCAGCAGCTCCCTTTTGAGCACCCAACTATGTGTGAGGGTCACACAGCTCTTCCCTCTCACATGTTTCCACAGCACCCTGGTACAAGCAGCCACGCTGCTCTAAGTATTAGAAGGAAGCATTAATGTGCAAAGAATAAGACCAAAGCCACAGACGCCCACAGGAATCCTGGGGAATGAGCTGCAGGACATTTAGAAGTCTCCTTCCACCAGAACATCCCTGGTGGTCCAGTGACTGAGACTGCAAGTTCCCAATGGAGGGGGCCCGAGTTCGATCCCTGGTCAGAGAACTGGATTCCACGTGCTGCAGCTTAGAGTTCCCAGGCCTGCCACGAAAGACCCCGAATGCCACAATGAAGATCAAAGATCCCACATGCCGCAACTAAAGACCAGGCACAGCCAAATAAATACATATTTTTAAAAAAGAAGAAAGTCTCTTCCTACCGACAGTCTGTATCATGGCAGGAAGAGGATTCAGTGGTCCAGGGATGCTGCTCCCCAGATGGAAATCTCCGGAACTCCCCGCTCCCTCAAGGGCCAGCCTGTGATAGCATCTTGTGAAAGCAACACTCCAGTGGCTGTTTCCACACTAGAATGATGACAGTTTGGGGTTTGGGCTTCCCCTCCCACAAAATGACGAGACAAAACAGTTTCTTCTCATTCGAATCATCCTGTGCCTTTGTGGAAATGTTCTCTTGCTATTCCCGGCACGATCACGGAAGCCACAAGTACATCTCATCTCGTGCAACACAGATGCTCCCAAAACGGTAACAATTTCATGTTGCTATAAAACCTTACCCTTTCAAAAAATGTATGCAGTGAGCTTTCCATTTAAAGAAGTGCTGTTAGGAATCTACACATAAAAGTGGACTGTCACCACTCTTGTATGTGCTCTTTAAACCTGGATTCCACACCCCTTCCCCAGCCTAGAGCTCTGTATCAGCCACTCTGCAGTTCCTCAACGCGCCTCAAAAAGACAACGGCCCAGAAGCCAATGAAGTATTCCACACATACATGTCACCCCCATAGGAAGCAAGGGCTCTCATCTCCATGGCAGCTGAGATTCTCCATGTGCCAAGTAACAGAAAACTGAACTCAAAAGGCTTAAGAGAATGCTATGGGTCCATGTAACCGAAAGGCTGTGGGGTAGAGCTGGTCTCATTCAGGGATGTCATCAAGGACTGTTTTCCTCCATCTGTTCCTTTGACCTTTGTGACATCAGTATCATCCCTGGGTGGGTTTCTCTCTGGTGGTAAAAAGGGTGCAGCCATTCTAGGCTTCGCATCCACACACCACACCTTCCAAGGTAAGAGGGCTGGAATCTCTCTCCAGAAAAGGATAGGAGATTCCAGAATCTCCTCCAGAAGAGGATAGGAGAATCAGCAGTACTTTATTTTACAAATGTCTCCAGTCAATGTGTTCTCATGCCTCATTAAGCCAAACTAGGCCACCTGTATGCCCCTGAACCAATTCCTGTAGTCAGAGAAATTCTGTATATTGATGGATCACATCCATAGAAAGAAAGATGGAGTCGCCCAGATTGGATTTGACAACTCATGGACAATATCCCCGTGGCCACATGGCTGTACAGGGAGGAGGAGGGATGGACAGGAACTGGGGAGACGGTCAGTGACTGAAGATGACATTAGCTTCCATGGGCAGCCACATTCCATGGGTGACTCAACATAAACCTTTCATTCTACTGAAATCCTGTCTCCCAGATAACAGAAGTATTTATCACAAGGTAAGGGTGCCATTCATTTTTTTGGATCTATGGCAAAGACTTTAGATTTCTATCCCAGATTTGTCATCTGATTAGGTTGTCTCAGTTGATAGTCATCCAAACTTGAAACAGAAAACCCCTCCTGACCCATCTTGATGCAGTGCACTAGCCAGCGTAGCTTACGCTTTGCAGCCCTTTGTAGCTTACCCTCTGTGCAGCCCTTCAACCACTGTCCAAGGTGAGCACTGCTCATGGTGGTTGAGCTCTCAACAGCCAAATGTGCAGGCTTTCGTCCCACTGAGAACAGCCAGAGAAGGGCCCTTGTTTCTATGAAACCTCCACTGGAAAGCCTCAAAAAAAGTAAGCCGCGAAATTTTCAAAAGAAGGGCTGTCAACGGAGCTGTGGAGGAGCTATATGGAAAGGACCCGGGAGAGGTTATAAAAAACAGGAGATGCTGAACCCAGATAACTTCCCAAGCTTCTCTAAGGAATCACTTCACTTTAATGAAACTGAAGATGATGTACCGCGGGCAAGGTTCATGCAAGAAAGAACACAGAACCAGCAGACGCACACTCAAAGAAAATGCCTTGGCCCCGCATCAAAAGCTTGGCAGACAGATGCACATCTACATGTCTGAAGTTAAAATCAAATATTTAAATGTTTATCTGACTTATTTGATTATCCAGCCAACTCTGGCCTTCCCACCCCCACCCCGGCTTCCTGCCATTCATAACTTAACTGGCCTGTCATTCATCTTCTCCCCAAAGGAGTAAAAACATTGAGAAAGGCAAGCTGAGCCTAGAACTCGGTGCCAGCACGTCTGCTTCCTCGCTGACGTGATGGAAGGAGATGCTTTATAACCAAGAGTGTGGGTGTGGAGCCGGTAGGATTTGACGGGATCAGGGCAGGCAGGGAAAGAGACTAGTGGGGGGAAGGGCAGTCACATCTCCAGGTGAGCAGAGCTTGGGTGTTGGCAGTGTGAGAGGAGAGGAATAGGTGCAGAAGGACGTTACAAAAAGATAATCAACAAGATAGGGAGATTGCTTGAGAGGTCATAGACCAAGATGGCGTTCCTGGGTGACTCTCAACAGCATAAACAGAGAAGACCATAGAGGAAGTACATTTTGGTTTATGGATGAGATCTCAAATGTTCCAAGTTTGAGATAGCAATATTGTATGTTTCAAGGAAAACCTTGATTCATGGACCTAACATTCCAGGTTCCTATGTAATATTGTTCTTTACAACATTGGACTTTACCTCCAACGAAAAAAGCTAGCAGAGGTGATGGAATTTCACTTGAGCTATTTCAAATCCTAAAAGATGATGCTATTAAAGTGCTGCACTCAATTTGACAACAAATTTGGAAAACTCAGCAGTGGCCACAGGATTGGAAAAGATCAGTTTTCATTCCAAACCCAAAGAAAGGCAAGGCCAAAGAATGTTCAAACTACCACACAGCTGCACTCATCTCACATGCTAGCAAAGCTCAAAATTCTCCAAGCCAGGATTCAACAGTATGTGAACCATGAACTTCCAGATGTTCAAGCTGGATTTAGAAAAGGCAGAGGAACCAGAGATCAGATTACCAACATCCGTTGGATCATCAAAAAAGCAGGAGAGTTCCAGAAAAACATCTACTTCTGCTTTATTGACTATGCCAAAGCCTTTGATTGTGTGGATCACAACAAACTGTGGAAAATTCTTAAAGAGATGGAAATACCAGACCATCTTGCCTACCTCCTGAGAAATCTGAATGCAGGTCAAGAAGCAACAGTTAGAACTGGACATGGAACAACTGACTGGGGAAAGGCTGTATATTTTCACCCTGCTTATTTAACTTCTATGCAGAGTACATCACGCAAAATGCCAGGCTGGATAAAACAGAAGGTGGAATCAAGATTGCTGGGAGAAATATCAATAACCTCAGATATGCAGATGACACCACCCTTATGGCAGAAAGTGAAGAAGAACTAAAGAGCCTCTTGATGAAAGTGAAATAGGAGAGTGAAAAAGTTGGCTTAAAACTAAACATTCAGAAAACTAAAATCATGGCATCTGGTCCCATCACTTCATGGCAAATAGATGAGGAAACAATGGAAACAGCGACAGACTTTATTTTTTTTGGCTCCAACATCACTGCAGATGGTGATTGCAGCCATGAAATTAAAAGACACCTGCTCCTTGGAAGGAAAGCTATGACCAAACTAGGCAGCATATTAAAAAGCAGAGATATTACTTTGCCAACAAAGGCCCATCTAGTCAAGGCTATGATTTTTCCAGTAGTCATGTATGGCTGTGAGAGTTGGACTATAACGAAAGCTGAGTGCCGAAGATTTGATGCTTTTGAACTGTGGTATTGGAGAAGACTCTTGAGAGTCCCTTGGACTGCAAGGAGATTCAACCAGTCCATCCTAAAGGAAATCATTTCTGAATATTCATTGGAAGGACTGATGCTAAAGCTGAAACTCCAATACTTTGGCCACCTGACACAAAGAACTGACTCCTTGGAAAAGACTCTGATGCTGGGAAAGATTGAAGGCGGGAGGAGAAGGGGATGACAGAGGATGAGATGGTTGGATGGCATCACTGACTCAATGGACATGAGTTTGAGTGGACTCAGACAGTTGGTGATGAACAGGGAGGCCTGGCTTCCTGCAGTCTATGGGGTCGCAAAGAGTCTGAGAGACTGAAATGAACTGAAGAGAAACTAGAAGATGGATGAATAATCTGGAACCATTTCTGTCTCAACCTTAGAGATGGAGTCTTTGAGACAAGACAATTAAGTGGGAGGCAGGGTTTACCTCAGGCTTCCCTGGTGGCTCAGATGGTAAAGAATCTGCTTGCAATGCAAAAGATCTGGATTGAATTCTTGCGTTGGGAAGATCCCCTGGAGAAGGGAATGGCAACCTACTCCAGTATTCTTGTCTGGAGAATCCCCATGCACAGAGGAGCCTGGTGGGCTACAGTCCATGGAGTTGCAGAGTCAGACATGACTGAGCTACTAACACAACACAACAACAGGGCTCACCTCAGGACACACCCATGCTTGGGGGGTGGGGGGTGGGTAGAGAAAGACAGCCCTGAGCAGGTACGGCAGGAGAGACCTGGGTTGTCAGGCCAAGTGTGGGGAGTCTCAAAGGGGTGGAAGAGGTCACACAGGGCCACTTGGTTTGGATCCAGGAGTCATGGCTGCCTGGGGGAACCACTCTTTCACTGCCCAGAAACAGCCAGAAGGTGTGAGGGAAGGGGATGGCGTTCACAGAAAAAGATACACTGCTTACCCGTGCCACCACCAGCACAGTGGAGAGAAGCCATGCTCCCCAGCCAACCTCACCGTGCAGGACGCTCTTCAGAGGCCTTGGAACAAGCCCAGAGATCAGGAAGAAGCATCACAGACACTGTAGAGGCAGCCGGAGTAGCGGCAGGGTGTAGGTGGAGCCCAGTCCCCCTCCCCCAGGATGATGACCCTGCAGTTCTCCAGCAGGACTACACCCCTCCAGTGAAGCGGTGAGGGTCTACAGGGGAGGCCCTTCCATTAGGACCTAGCTTCCAGCAGCACAAAGGACTCTGGGAGCTGCCTTGCCATTCCAGGCTCTGCTTTGTGGGGGTGTGTCTCCTCTTCCAGGGCCAGGGGCTGGCACAGGGGGCGGGGGATGCTGGAGAGTCAAGACGACCACAGAAGCCACAGGGAGCTTCCCTACATGTATGATTTCTTTCCAGCCATATGTACTGTGCGTGTGTGTGTGTGTGTGTGTGTGTGTGTGTGTAGTCGGTCAGTCATGTCCCACTCTTTGCCACCCCATGGACTGTAGCTCTCCAGGCTCCTCTGTCCATGGGGACTCTCAAGGCAAGAATACCGGAGTGGGTTGCCATTCCCTTCTCCAGGGGATCTTCCCAACCCAGGGATTGAACCCTGGTCTCCTGCTTTGCAGGCAGATTCTTTGCCATCTGAGCCGCAGGGAAGCCCTGAATGTAGCCCAGACCTCCTATGTTGGTTGCTATGTACCCCCAAGGAAGGGTTCATGGGAAAACAGGAAGGGAGGCAAGGGCAAGAGAACAAACAGAATACTGAGTGTTGACAAGGAGAGCCTGACCACTGTCTGGGAATGGGCACACAGAGCTGAGTAATGATAATAAAACCTGTTACTGAAAACATCTTCCCTGGGATGACTTTCACACTCCCCATATGGAGCCCAGGAACCCGAAAGCCTCCACAAATACTGACCGCCAGGCAGCCCGTGGCCAGGTGGCTGCAGACTTGTCACACCCTCTCTCCTGTATGGGGGAGGTTTGGATGCCAAGATCAGAGAAACATGTGGTTTATATATGATTCCTTCTGCCTTAAATTTCCACCAATGATCCCTCCGCCATCTTTCCAATCTTCCTGGATATTTCACTAGCCATTAAGCTCATCTTCCCAAACATTCCCTCCTTTGTTTCTAACAGATTACGTCATGCATCGTGAATGTGTGCTCAGTCTTGTCTGACTCTTCTGACCCAATGGACTTCAGCCCGCCAGGCTCCTCATGGGATTTTCCAGGCAAGAATACTGGAGTAGGTTGCCATTTCCTCCTCCAGGGGATCTTCTCTGACCCAGGAATCAAACCCATGTCTCCTGCATTGACAGGCGGGTTCTTTACCACTGAGCCACCTGGGAAGCCTACCAGATACATCATCTTTACTATTATCATTATTGCTATTATTATTCACATGACACCTTAAAAATGAAGCGTGTCATCTCTGGCTGAGCTCATCTGGTCTTCTCCTGCCTGAGAGGGAGCTGGGAATTATCATCTCCATCTTACAGGTGAGACCACTGATGCTCAGAAGGCTGAGGTGACCTGCTCACAATGCTACAACGAGCTGATGGTATGGCCTGAATCAGAAGCCGAGTCTTCTGTCTCTCCCAGCCCAGGGCTCCACCTCCAACATCCTGTTGCCTCTGGATGCCCGCCCTGTCACCCCAAATGCATCTGAACTTAGGTTCTCCTGGGCCTGCTCCTTAAACAACATGTAGCCCAAACCTTGTCCCCCTTCCCAGCCAAAACCTACATCATCTCTTCCACTTCTGTTCTTTTCTTTTTTAAATTTTTCCATCATTTCCAACGGGAGAGCTGGGGCTGGTTGCCCACATTTTGGAGACAATTTATCTCCAGCTGTTATCAGGTCTTTCCTCTCATCTCTCCCTTTGTTCATTCCAAGATGCCCCAAACAGGAAAGAAAATGATAACACGGCTGATCCTCTGTTCACCCAACTGTCTGGCCATTACCTGCAGCAGAAGAGAGCAGGGCACATTTGCAGGGAAGAGGGGGAGAAGCAGCAGTGTGACCAGGGTTTCAGCTTCAAAAATGCCACCACTCTCCCTAAATCTGACTCCCATGCAGAGAGCGAAACACTTGAGATCCACACCAGGACTTGGTACTCGAGTGCTCAAAATCACCATCATTCAAGAAAATATAACAGGTCCACACTGGAGCTCCCAGAACAAGTGCAGGGGAGCTCCCCCACCTCCTTAGCAGGAAAGCACCTCTGACAATGTGAAGCCAGGACACCTGAGCCCTAGCTCAGGGAAGCCCAGCCCTGGATGGCAGCAGGTGGTGGAAAAAGTCACACAGGAGGTGAAAATAACTGATTGTCAAAATAAACTGAAAAAATCACTTGAATCACCAATAATAGCACAAAACACACACTGCTGTGTATTCATTTTCACTCTTACTTATTAGACGTGTCGAAAGATGAGAAACTGTGAACTAGTACAAATGTCTCAGCATTCCCATCACTATACCTCCCATCACTATACCTGGAAGGAATCCCCAGTGCGTGTGCATGGGGGGCGATCAGGGGACTCTGCAAACTTCTCGCCAGGGCTGAGCCCACCCCATTTTGACATGAGGGCCCCTTTCATTCATAGAGGAGGTGGCTCTTGAGAGGATCAAAGCACGCAGTGGGGTTAGGCATCATCCATGGGTCAGGCTCTCCTGTCAACTCCCATAAGCAAGGCCAGCTGAGTGACCCTGGGGATTGTTTCATCTCTTTGACCAGCAGTTTCTAAAATACCTCCAGGGGCCCCAGGATTTGCTGGCAACACCTTGAGGGGTACTCTGGGGTTGAGGGGTGGCCTAGCCCTTGGGGCCTCTCTAACTTCAACCCAAGGAAATCACCTACCAAGGGCAACTAACCCTAATACCAACCAGGTAAGACTCTTCTTGTTCAGTTGCTCAGTCGTGTCCGACTCTTTGCAACCTCATGAACTGCATCATGCCAGGCTTCCCTGTCCTTCACCATCTCCCGGAGTTTGCTCAAACTTATGTCCATTAAGTCAGTGATGCCATCCAACCATCTCATCCTCTGTCGCCCCCTTCTCCTCCTGCCCTCGATGTTTTCCAGCATCAAGGTCTCTCCCAATGAGTCGGCTCGTCCCATCAGGTGGCCAAAGTATTGGAGTTCAGCTTCAGCATCAGTCTTTCCAATGAATATTCAGTGTTGATTTCCTTTAGGATGGACTGGTTGGATCTTCATGCTGTCCAAGGGACTCTCAAGAGTCTTCTCCAACACCACAGTTCAAAAGCATCTCTTACAGGGCCTCATTTTTACATGATGGGAAAACTAAGGCACAGAGAGAGTAGGTAACTTGCCCAAGGTCATGACCATCATTAAGGGATGGGCCTGGGATTTGAATTCAGGCTGTCCGGCTCTGGAGCCCATGTCCTTAATCACTGTGCAACACTGCCCCTCAGGGAGAGCCTTGGTGCACAAACCCACTAGGCCTGACCACAATACAGTGAGGCCTTTTTAACAACCCAGAACATTCTGCAACCACACACTCCTTTGAGTCAGACGCTTGGGTGTTGGGGGTGGCAGGGTGAGGACTGTTCATTTACTCCAATACTTGTCTTGGGGCACTGTCCTTAGGGTTTCTGAATATCCAGGTGGCTTCAACCCATGGGTCTGGACAACACTTTCACATCCAGCCCTGAGCTCTGGGTGCCAAATCTGGTGAGCGGGCTCAGGGATAAAGCTCAGGTGATGTTGTTCTTGGATGAAAACTATCTGTGCCCATACAGGCACGAATCTGGCCATGCCCCGTGGAGCCGGTAAACGGGGCTCCAGGCCAGTGGAAGAAGTGTATCTCCTCCCAAGGGGACCACTCCAGTGGACCGGACACGTCTCTGGACCTGTCAGCTCGGGTCTGTTCGGTGAAAAACAAAAAAGTCGGCTCCTTCCTTAACAGTCACACCTCTGAGGCCAACGAGTCATGAAGTTGGAGTTGTTTTTCCAACTCTGGACATGAATTTCCACTGATGCGCACAGCCGCTCGCCCGCTCCGCGGCTCACCCTCGTAAGGAATGACACACATTTTCGAGAAGGCCGGCCAGGTGAGGGGTTCAGCCCAAGGCCGCGCGGAGAGACGCTCGCTGACCCCTATGGGAATGAGTCACAGCCCCGAGCTCCAACCCCAGCAAGCTGGCTGAGGCCCATCCCTAGTCCTCCTGAAAAATGCAACTGCTGAACTCACACGCCACCCTCACCAGCCTCCTTCCTTCCTGTGCTGGTTCAATGTCAATGCCGCGAGTGGCCAGCAATGCTGCCTTCTCTCCGATGCTCCCTTTGGGGCCTAAGTGGCTGCGCTCTGGCTCTCAGCGCCAGCAGACCAATCTCCCCAAGTCTTCACTCAACCTTTCCACCAATTCCTAGGCCTCTCGTGCTGGTCACTGTCCCCGAACCGAGAGCCCAGGGTGCTGGGCCCCTGGCAACAAGATCAGGCATCTTCTAGGTACTACTTCCAAATGAGTTCCCTCTTCTCCTTGCAAGACAGTTGAAAAATTGGCAGGGCAGGGAGGGGAGCAGCTTAGGAAAATAGCCAGGGTGGGGAGCGGGGGAGCTGAACCCAGTGCACCAGGGAAAACAGAACCCCGGCAGGCTGCCACGAGGAGAGCAAGCCACGGCCGCGGTCACAGCAAGGCTTTCCAAGCATCTACTTAGTGCCCATCCCTGACCATGCTGGACCACTGCTGCCCGTGTTCCCAGAAGGCACTTCCAAACCAACAGGTGTAATTCCCAGAATCTCTCTCCAAGAACCAGCCCTGCGAGAAGGCAGACACCAGCCCCTGGAGGGGATGAATGTTCCCTGTCTGGGTTAACACGAAGGGGATTCCTGCACTGAGTGCCAGGTCAGGTGCTGGATCATCAAGAGCACCCTTCCACCCTTGAAATGTCACAAGTCTGTGACAATCTAACCCAGGGAGAGACACACATGTGCCCCAGGCCTATCACGGACATCGATGCCTTCCTGGAGAAGACTGAGAATTTTCCCTCCCAGGCTATTCCGGTGGGAGAGCCGCCCTCGGGTCTGTGCCCTGATCTAATGAACTCCCGGGGCAGGAGGTGACGGAGCAGCCTCACGGGGCTGGGTGCTGGCTGTAAGAGTTCAGCGTCTTCCTAGATGACTCACCCTTGGCTTCAGCCCTCCAAGCCACCCCACACACTCCTTCAGCCTCCCCTGTCCCCAACCCCTGTGCTCAGGAGGCAGGTGCTGGGGACCCAGGTGGAGACCCGGCTCCACCAGGCCACTGTGTGCGGAGTTGTACCCCCCCCCATTGCCCACCCTGCCCCATCACCACCACCTCCTCCTCCTCCTCGCCCGGCCTCCCGAGTGAAGCGCCGCTGCCAGCCTGCTTTCAATATCCGCTCGTCCCTCGCTGGCCTACCAGCCAGACGGTCGCCTCCCCACCCCTTTCTCTTTGAAGAAAAGTGATTTAATTTCATGAGACTTTGGGGTAATCATGTTATGATCTTCAACATTAACCAGAACCAACTCCCTGCTACAGGAGGGTGGGGAAGGAAAGGGGAAGAAAAAAGTAAACAGTCCCACTCGGGATTGCCAGAAATGAGAGGAAAAAGAAAATCACAACAGCTGCCCCGCTGGTCCCCCTGATGAGGACGGGCTTCTGCCAGAAACGGGCCTCTGTGCCAAGGTTTCTGGAAACAAGGAAGTTGGGCTTGGCAGGGCCTCTATTTCTACAGGTTAATCAGCTCAATTCTGGGGGCGGATTGAGGGAGGGTGGAGAGATTGGTTTTCACTCCTTAACCTTCCTCTCATTCCCACCCCACCCCCTAACCCCCACTCATTCCACGGCATTCCACACTGCCCCTCCCCTGAAGCTACCTGGCCTCCTACTTTGCCCATGCTCAGGCCTCCCTGCCTCCTCGGAGGCCGGTGGGCTTTGGGGACCAGGTCAAGCAGCCACTTGAGGTTTTGCTGCAGGGCTTCACCTCCACACTTCTGCTGGCCTCTCAAAGCTTTCTGAAGAACGAAAGATGAGATGACTGGGTTGGGAGAAGGCAAGAATAAGTCAGAAAGAGCAGAGCTTAGGAAAAGACAAGGATTAATTCAGGGCCCAACCCCAGAACAGTGCATCTAAGGGTTAGCTGGAACTCGCAAGGAATTCTCATGAACAATGGTCCTTCTTGGCAGTCAGTCCCAGGGTGTGGTGCTAGCTTGAAAAAACAGCAAATAACCCAGGCTCCAGGGCCACTGGGAGGGGGCTGGTGTGAGGTGGGAGAACTGGAAAGCTGGAGTGAGGTGCAGACACCCAGGAAGTGACAGCCACACTGGAAGGTGCAACCCTTGGGGCCAAGAGACACAGACTTTGGCCAGGTAAAGAACAGACAGCTCCAGGTCTGCCCTGGCCTCCCTCTCATCGCTCAGGGTCGCCTGTCTGCTCAGACCACCACCATACCCCATCACCAAAGCCTCTCTGGGACCCTCAAGGCTCTGGACCCTCCTTGAGGATGCTGAAACAGTAACATCTTCCAGGGGCCGTGACACAGGGACCACATAAGGCATCACTCGGTCAGACCCCAGCATCCATTCAGATTCCAAGCCAGGGCTGAGAGTGTCTTAGGAATTCTGGAGGGAAACAAGGTCTGGACATGGCTTTGGAGACATATGTTTGCAGTTTAAGTCCTTTTCTAGGGAAAACAATACAAGTGAAATTGGCCCCCATGTGACTGCCACACCACCCCCAAACCTCCCTACCAGGTTGCTGGCTGAAAGGCATGCGTGGGGGTCTCCCTCCACCCGGGCAAGCAGGTGGGCACATCCTTAGACCCAGGGTGGGGGTCTAAGCGAAGTCCTTTGCTCCCCCCACCCTGTGAGGCATGTCGATCATTCATTTTAATAGGTTTTTGTCTTTGCAAGCATGTTTGAGGGGCTTTGTTTTTCCACCTCATAGAAAAATTTTAATTTAAGATAAGGGTCAAACAGAGTAGAACAGAGGGATTATGAAGTCTAATTAGTGGGAATGTGAAGAGATATCGTTATATTAGAAAAGTGATCAAAACAGGCTTAGAACAAGCCTTGGAGCGCGTCTGGAGCTTAAAGCGCTGATTCCAGAGACTGCCCTTCTCACGCTGGAGAAATGCTCAGGGAAGTCACTCCGTCCGAGGGTGTCAGTGTTGTCGATCCACGTTACGTTAGACTTGGGTCTGTGTCCCCAGAGAGGGCAGACACCTTCGGGCAGCTGACGGAGGTGGAAAAGCACTGGGTTCACGAGCCCTGCAGCCTTCGTGGTTTGTGGCAACTCTCTCCATACGGAAAGTTCCGAGAGGCTGGAGGAGCTGAGGTCTGTGGGGTGTGGGGCAGGCTGGGGACCACAGAAGGGCTCCCGGGGGAAGCCGTGTAGCCGTCACATACGGCAGGAACATTCTGCAACAGGGCACCCCAGAAGTCTGGGGAAGCCCCGACTGTGGGTAGAGCCCCCACCGAGTGATACACAAAGCACATCGTTCTTCAAAGTGAGCTCCTAATCCCCGGCAGCTTAGATTACTGCTAAACGTGCTGGACGAGGAGGTAAGAGATTTAGGTTCTAATTCCATCTTTTCATCACATTGCACTTTTCCAAAGTTTCAGAGGGTCAGGCTAAAGGGGCCGGGACTGCTCTGTGTTCATTCTCCCGTCTGTAGGACCTCTCTAAATAGTGAAGTGAGTTTAGACAAAACCTCCTTTCTGGAAAAGGGAAGAAACAACCGCAGATGAAATGTTCTGAATCGTTCTAACCAGCAGCTTAAGTAAAGTCCACCCAGAAGTCTCACCACCACCATTTTTTTTTTTGGGGGGAGCTTTTTTCCCTTAATTTTATTTATTTCTTGTTGGCTGCACTGGGTCTTCGTTGCTACGTGGGCTTTCTCTAGTTGCCCACGGGAGCGGGGGCCACTCTCTAGTTGTGGTGCACAGGCTCAGTTGCTCCTTGACATGTGGGATCTTCCTGGACCAGGGCTGGAACCCATGTCCCCTCTATTGGCAGGAAAATGGCTGACCCCTGGGCCACCCAGGGAAGTCCATCCACCAACATTTATTAAGCACTTGCTGGGAACCAAATACTGTCCCAAGCACTAGCTCACGTAACTCACAGCAGTCAATGGCAGGAGGCATTACTACCAGCCCTGAGACAGAAGGAGGACCTGAGACACAGCAAAGCTGTGACACCTGCTCAGCATCACAGGGCTAGTACGTGAGAAATGTGGGGCTCAAGCCTAGACATTCCACCACAGAAGCCCCAGTTCTAAGCCCAAGAGACCACACCACCTACAAGAACAACATTCCCAATGTGCTCTGGCCAAAAAAGCTCTCAACCACGTGTTTGGGAACACAGTCAGACTAGCTCACTCTTTTCTCCCAATACCCACCAATCTCTTCCCAGAAGGATGGTCCATAGGTAGTTCCTTTAGCCCATGACTCAGGATCTTGTTGCACTCAGCCAGGAAGGCAAAGGTGGAACGTATTAAGGTCACAAACAGGGGTGAAGAAAGTGAAAGTTCTTCAGTTGTGTCTGACTCTTTGCAACCCCACGGACTATACACCATGAAATTCTCCAGGCCAGAATACTAGAGTGGGTAGCCTTTCTCTTCTCCAGGAGATCTTCCCAACCCAGGGATCTAACCCAGGTCTCCTGCATTGCAGGTGGATTCTTTACCACCTGAGCCACAAAGGAAGCCCAAGAATACTGGAGTGGGTAGCCTATCCCTTCTCCAGTGGATCTTCCCGACCCAGGAATCAAACCAGGATCTCCTGCATTGCAGGCTGATTCTTTACCTGCTGAGGGTAGCCCAACAAACGTAAAACAGGGGAGCAAATTTCAAACATTTTAATATGGGAGTCAACCCCACCAGATTTTCTTTCTCAGGAGTAACTGGGAGCCGCAGGCAATAGGTCTGCTCTGATTCTTAAGACATTATTTTTTTTTCTACATTAAGTCATTTATTTAAGACCATCTGTAATGAAAATCAAAATATTCAACCTCCAGTACCTATCTTAGACTTATTCTTTTCCTAAAGATATTGACATTTTTACAAACCAGTTCCAGCTTAAGAGTTAATACCTTAATTATTTTGGCTTTTCAATAGTTCATATATTTGTTTCTTTTTTCTGTTAATATGTTGATTAATATTCCACAAAAGTAAAAAGAATCAATGTTTATCTGCTATGAGCAACACATTAAGCCTCATTAAGTCATTTATGTCACTATCCTTAACATGGGTGGGTTGCATTCATGTTAGTAGTTAAGAGCAGTATTTTTAATAGTTTTTTTCACTTCATACTGTTAAAAAAATTTATTTTTTATTGAAGTATAGTTAATTTACAATGTGTTAGTTTCAAGCATACAGCAAACAGATTCAGTTACATCTGTGCGTATGTACACATATACACATATATACATTTTTTCAGACCCTTTTCCATTATAGATCTTCTTTTTTTTCGCTGCACTGAGTCTTCCTCACTGTGTGTAGGCTTTCTGTAGTTGCAGCAAGCAGGGGCTACTCTCTAGTGGTGGTGTGCGGGCTTCTCATTTTGGTGGCTTCTCTTGTTGCAGAGCACGGGGTCAACAGTCGTGGTAGAGTAAGCACTCAGTAGAGTAAGCGGGCTCAGTAGTCACAGCTTACGGGCTCAGCTGCCCCACAGCACATGGAATCTGCCCGGACCAGGGATTGAACCCATGTCCCCTGCACTGGCAGGTGAATTCTTAACCACTGGACCACCAGGGAAGCCCCACATTGTAGACATTCTTACTTCAAGATGCCTTCTGGAGACTTCCCTAGCGGTCCAGTGGTTAAGATTCCACGCTTCCATTGCAGAGGGCACACGGGTTTGACCCCTGATCAGGGAAGTTCCACACACTACACGGTGAAGCCAAAAGACTTCTTAAAAGATGCCTTTAGGTTCTCCTGTCCCCAAATCCCTGTTGGTGATGAGAAGCTAGGTCCCCGAGATGCAGGCAAGGCAAGACCTCCAACGTGGAAAAAACGCGAGAACTTTCAGGAAGAATGCCATGTAGAAGATTCAAACTCTTCTCAAAAAGGAAATGACCTCCTTGGCTCCATTATTTTGTTTGTCACAAAGTGAAAGTGATTAATCCATCCTCAAACCAAAACAGTTTATACACAGAGTCTGCTGAGGGCTTTTTAATTATGAAATATGAAAGAAAAAGAATGTTCTTCTGCTCTGGAATAACGAGTCAGTAAAGTGGAAATTCAACTGATCTTTCAGGAAGACCAGAAAGAAATGTCCCTAAAACTTAATTTCCACTTTTTTTTTTTTTAATTCCCATGACTATAAAGTAGTTGAATACTCCTTTCAAATGGTTTAATAGGAAAATTCCTGGGAGACAAAGTGAGATCTTGGTGTCGAAAAGGTTCAAATTCAACAGTTGAGAAAAGTGTCTCAGCAGCCTGCAATCCCCACAGGATTGTGAAATCCATCAACGTGGAGCTCTCAGTACTGGGTCTTCAGAAACAGTGGCAGAGGCCAGGCTGGGAAGCCTGAGCCTGTTTGTTCGTTTGTTTTAATCTGTTTTATTGAAGTACAGGCTTCTCAGGTGGTGCTAGTGGTAAAAGAACCCACCTGCCAATGCAGGAGACATAAGAGATGCGGGTTCAATCTCTGGGTCGGAAAGATCCCCTGGAAGAGGACATGGCAACCCACTCCAGTATTCTTGCCTGGAGAATCCCAGGAACTAGGAGCCTGGCAGGCTATGGTCCATAGGGTCGCAGAGTCAGACACAACTGAAGCAACTGAGCACACACTCACGCATGCACACATATATATACATATATATATATATATCCATTCTTTTTCATATTCTTTTCCATTATTGGTTATCACGGGATATTGACTATAGTTCCCTGTGCTCTACAGTAGAACCTTGTTGTCAGGGGCTGTTTCAGAAGATAGGAAAAGTCAGCCAGCGTCGGGCTCTGAAAGGCAGACAAGCTTATTCCTAGAGTCACGGAGGGGTGGGTGTGGGTGCACGTGCAGGGCAGCCATCAGGGGAGCTGGGAGTCTGTATGCATTGCTGCCATGTGATGTGGGAGCCAACCACTCTCCCTTCCAGCATCTCGGGTCACCCGCCAATGAACCTGAGGTTGACACGCTGCTCTTTACCAAGGGTTTAGAGTGAGAAAGGCCTCAACTTGGGGATATAATCTGACTCTATTCACACCAAGAGGTACTTCCATAAGTTGAACCAATATGCCTTTATGACATGTCTCTGGTAAGACACTAAGATTTTGCACTGAGAGACACGATCTGAGCCCCATGGAGGCAGAAGCAAGCATGTTGGTCTGCCCTAGAGGATTCGGCACCTGAGCAGGAGCGTCCAGGGCTGCAGGGAGATAGACTCCACGTTTATCCCCCTCCCCATCTCATCTTATGGAGGGACTGGCCAGACAGAGCCACCTGGAAGAACTCCAGACCGAGGACTGAGGGGCTTTGTACAGCACAAGCTCAGCGGGACACAGGAGGTAACCGAACAAGTTAGAAAGATGGGCATTCCAATTCCATGCAAAGGACTTTGGACTAGATTCTGTAAGAGACAAGGATGAAGAATCAGAATCACAGAAGAAGGCAACTCAGGTGGCAGTGTACCAGGACACAGCATGAGTGTGAATGAAGGCACACAGCATGTGGTTCAATGGAATGTGCCCTATGCCACTGACAAACGTCTTTATTATAATGAAAACCTTAAGAGTCACTGCCATTCCATCTGCAACCCTACCAACACTCCATTTACCAGACTGCTAACTTACACGATCCATGGATTTGATTCGACCATTCTGAATATGTGCTATTGCATTTCCTCTGTTTGAGCCACAAAGAATGCAACCAACATCAGTGTCAGCTTAGGATGTCTTTAATATAACGAGTGATCTTTTTAACCAGACAATAAACTATATCATGGCATCTTACTCATTTTTAAGGCCTAATGAATACATCCACACAAAGGTGTCCATTCTACGGCATTCCTCTCCAGGTGTGTATTTTTTGTCTTTCTCCAGACACAGACAAATGTACATAATCTCAGGCTAAAGGCAGATATTCAAGCAGAGATGCTGGGATTAGCAAAATGATAAATGAGGAGTTTGTGCATTTAAAGTGAACACTGAATCTTGTAATGATTTGTTTAAATCAAGCTTTCCTGCCTTTCAAGTGAAAGTGTTAGTCACTCAGTTATATCTGACTCTTTGTCACCCTATGGACTGTAGCCCACCAGACTCCTCTATCCATGGGATTTCCCAGGCAAGAATACTGGAGTGGGTAGCCATTCCCTTTTCAGGGGATCTTCCCCACCCAAGGATCAAACCTGGGTCTCCTGCATTGCAGGCAGATTCTATGCCAACTGAGCCACCAGGGAAGCCCCAGGATACTCTGTGAAAGTGAAAGTGTCAGTCACCCAGCCACCTCCAACTCTTTGCGACCCCATGGACTGTAGCCCACCATGCTCCTCTGTCCATGGAACTCTCCAGGCGAGAATACTAGAGTGGGTTGCCATTTCCCTCTCCAGGGGATCTTCCCGACCCAGGGATTGAACCTGGGTCTCCCACATTGCTGACAGACTCTACCGACTGAGTCAACAGGGAGGAACTAGGATACTCTGTATAACATGCAATTAATGATGGAAAAAAAAATACAGAAATCATACTGGAAAGCCCTGGGCAAAGTGATCAAATGGATTTCTCTCAGTCCCATAAGCACTGGGCTATGAGAATTGCTCCTTCAGTCTTGGCTAAAAGAGAATCTTTACTAAACACGCATGCTAACTTCCTTCACAGCAAGGTACGGAACCTTTGGATTACGGACTAAATCCCGCCTTGGAGCTCAGACCACGGAGAAACACCATTTTCTGCTTATTATGGCAAAAATATCACAAAGCTTTAAAAGTCACTAATGATATCTATAAAAGGCTACAGGATGCATGGAGATTAGAGTCTTTCCTTTAAAAAAAAAAAGCATTGATAGTCTCGTCTCTGAAACAGGATTTCTCTGTGGAAATGGAAAAGTACAAGTTCAAAAAGATGTGCTTTCAGATTTTAGACAGGCACGGAATAAATGCTGGAAATGTTTGTAACAACCCCAAATCTTTTTTCTAACATAAAGGCGACACTGGCAAACCTATTAGATTTTACTATGAGTTGACATTGTCACACCTACGGATACACTAAGTGTCAGATATCCTCATCACGTGATCCATAAAATGTAATGCCTGCACATAATTTCATGTGCTATTTTCCTGAGCTTTCTCATGAAAAGCAGGGTGACTTCTTGGGTAGCAGCAATTTACCTTTCATACTTCTGTAAGGAATCAAGGTGCCTGATTGCCTTGAATAACATTCCAGGCTGTCAGAATACTTCAGGGCTATGAATTAGCATTTCAAAACCTTTTGAAACCAAGGGTAGGAGGGCTTTTCCCCTAACTACAGGCTCAGGCTGGCTGGCTGCAAGAAGCCAGAGTTAGGTGCACACCTGGAGAAGCTATATTTCTGTAGGAGGATATTGGATGAGGGTCTTAAAAATGTGTCCAAAAGCTCAAGAAACATTCTGGCTCAATAACCATTGAAATTTCCAGGAATGATCTGAGTTCAAATGTCTCAACACTTTAGGCACAGAAACAACACTGTCTAGACTGTATCTCCAGCCCCAGAAGGAGCATTAAAATCGCTTGTGAGGCTGCAGCTCTTAATGTGGAGTTGGGGAGACTTCGTATCAAGAAAGTCATCAAAATGTAACAGTGGACTCAAAGATGTTTTTGTTAGTAGGCTGGACATCTGGGAGCAAAGATATACTGAGATTTTCCTCAATCTGAACCTAACTCATTCTCCCAGGATTATCTGTAGGCAGGAACAACACCTCAGACACCTTCATATTCTACCCAGTGGGGCCTGGGCCTGCCACAAAGTAGGCAGGCAATACAATGAATGATGATACAGAGGCCTTATCAGGTGCAAAGTGCATTGCTAACTGCTTAACGTACATTACCTAAGTTAATGCTCACAATAGCCCTGTGAGGTAGGCACTGTTGTTACCCTCATTTTTCAGATGGGTAAACTGAGAAGCAGGGAAATTAAGACATCTGCTCAAAGCCATACAACTAGAAAGTGGAAGAGCCAGGATTAGAACTCAGGCAGTGTAGGCTCTTAAGCCACTACACCATCAGCCTCTCTCATGATCACCTCCCCTGAACTCCTTAAAAAGAAACACTTTGGGGTTGGGGTGGGGTTCCTGAAACCTAGGGTTCCAAAAGCAAAATCAGGTCAAACACGGTAAAATGGAAAACCAGTAAATTAGCTTACAACCGAAAACATCTAGCCTCCTTAGCATCTAGTACCATTTTTTATCCTTTTAAGCTACCTTTTTTTTTTTTTTTGAGTGGCTACCATTGGTCAAAGCTATGACAAACCTAGACAGCATATTAAAAAGAAACATCACTTTGCCAACTGCCCATGTTTTTGTTGTTCAGTCGCTAAGTCACATCTGACTGTTTGCAACCCCATGAACTACAGCACACCAGCCTTCCTTGTCCTTCACTATCTCCCAGAGTTTGCTGAAGCTCATGTTCATTGAGTCCGTGATGCCATCCAACCATCTCATCCTCTGCCACCTCTTTCTCCTCCTACCCTCAATCTTTCCCAGCATCAGGCTCTTTTCCAGTGAGTCGGCTCTTCGCATCAGGTGGTCAAAGTATTGGAGCTTGAGCGTCAGCATCAGTCCTTCCAGTGAATATTCAGGGTTGATTTACTTTAGATTTGACAGGTTTGATTTTGCTGTCCAAGGGACTCTCAAGAGTCTTCTTCAACACCACAGTTCAAAAGCATCAGTTCTTGGCTGCTCAGTCTTCTTTATGGTCCAACTATGCATCTATTGCCATTTTTTATTCTTTTCTTTAAGCTACCTTTTTTTTTTTTTTTGAGTTCTTATCATTAGTCAAAGCTATGAAAAACTAGATAGTGTATTAAAAAGCAGAAACATCACTTTGCCAACAAAGCAGAGACATTACTTTGCCAACAAAGGTCCGCCTAGTCAAAGCTATGGTTTTTCCAGAAGTCATGTATAGATGTGATAGTTGGACCATAAAGAAGACTGAGCAGCAAAGAACTGATGCTTTTGAACTGTGGTGTTGAAGAAGACTCTTGAGAGTCCCTTGGACAGCAAAATCAAACCTGTCAAATCTAAAGTAAATCAACCCTGAATATTCACTGGAAGGACTGATGCTGACGCTCGAGCTCCAGTACTTTGACCACCTGATGCGAAGAGCCGACTCACTGGAAAAGAGCCTGATGCTGGGAAAGATTGAGGGTAGGAGGAGAAGGAGGTGGCAGAGGATGAGATGGTTGGATGGCATCACGGACTCAATGAGCATGAGCTTCAGCAAACTCTGGGAGATAGTAAAGGATAAGGAAGGCTGGTGTGCTGTAGTTCATGGGGTTGCAAACAGTCAGATATGACTTAACGACTGACAACAACAACATGGGTGAAAAATGCTATGGGACCCCTAATTATCATAAAAATCCTTAAGACAGGCATTACTATACCCATTCTATGGATCAGAAAAGTGAGGCTTTTAACACACAACCCTAACTCTTAAGACTTGGCCATCTGGGTTCTTTTAAGGCCAGGACACAGAGCCCAACATGGTTCCATACGCTGCATTTAACCTAAAGCAACAAATGACATTCGTGCAGATGATCTGAGCTATTAAGAAAAAGATAGGTTATGTCTGAAGCACTCTGTTCAAGAAGAAAGATGAGTATAAAATGCATTTCAGAAAGACTGTTATTCAAAATGATGAAAATGAAATTAGAAGTGTTGCACTTAAAGCGGCTGTTCATAATTTTCTGGGAAAATTTTTCTACATGGATCTTCTCAAACCTGATCTTGGAAGGTTGGTCTTGAGCCTGTCCACCCACCTGATGGCTTCATGGAAATGTTTTGTAAACTGCGATCAGCAGGTGAACTATAAAAACAAGGAAGGGAACAGCAAGCCAAATATTATGGAATGGAAAATACCCGTGAAATCAACGAAGGCAGGGAGATGAAGGAAGATGTGCTGAGCAGAGTGAAAACAGGTCATACACAGAAGCAGATCCTACCCTACGCAGCAAAGCAAAAAGCAAGCAAGACAATGACAACCCTGGGAAATCACTAGGAAACAGACTGGAAGGTCAGCAGGGATCTGTGTACAATCAACACATCAAATTGAGGATCAAGTGATAAAATTATTTCAGTCAACATAGCCCAGGGCCTGTTATTTACACAGTATATTCAGTGCGTCAAAAAACAAACTGTTGTCCAAGTTGGTCCCAGGTCTCTCTTTACAAACTGCATACCCCAGGGCCCTGTGGGTCCTCTGGTCCTTTGGGAGGGGGAATGGCAGGAAGAGGGAGCAGGAGAGATGAGAATGGTACACTCCAGCCCCCTCCCTTCACCAACACCTCCTTCAACCAAAGCAGGTCAACCCTTTCAAGTTTTCCACAGTTTCCACATAAAATTTTGTACAAAGAAAGAATCCTGGGGAATTCCCTGGCTGTCTAGTGGTTAGGACTCTGCTTTCACTGCCGAGGGCCCAGGTTCAAACCCTGATTGGAGAACTAAGATCCCTCAAGCCGTGTGGTGCGGCCAAAAACAGGTGGGAAAGGTGGAATCTATCACATCTCAGAGGGTCTTTGCTTGACCAGTGGCTGTGGCCATAGTAGCACCCTGTGTGGTTCAAGTTCTCTGGACATTCTGTCTCGCCATCTTCTCTATCCTTGGTACTGGTGGTGGTGGTGGTATAGTCATCAAGTTGTATCCGACTCTTTGCGACTCCATAACTGTAGCCCGCCAGGCTCCTCCGTCCATGGAATTTTCCAGGCAAGAATATTGGAGTCAATTGCCAGTTCCTTCTCCCGACTCAGGGATCGAACCCAGGTGTCCTAGATTCCAAGTCGATTCTTTACCGACTGAGACACCAGGGAAGTCCATCACTGCTACTAGACTGGCCCCCAATCCTAGCAGTTCTTCTTCAAAACACTGACATCTCTTCCATCCCTTTGGCCGCTGACCCAGGTCAGTCTGCTCCATCCCCTCGATCCCAACCTTCCTGCTGCCAGCTCTGCCAGCCGCCCGTCTACCCTCCACCCTTCTCACCTGCCTGAAGCAAGCTTTCCTGATATCACCACTGATCCAAAGGGTCAAAGCACCCTCACTGACCTCAGAGAGGGTCCCAGGGCACTCGGACCAGGCTGATTCCTCACAACCAAGAGGACCATTCAGAGTACTCCCACATCTCAGAGCTAAGCATTTTCTTTCTCTCCAGTGCCCCACACCAAAACTGATAAAAGGCCAGCGAAGAATGTGTCCAAGTTGCACCCCGAGGCTCCGTAAGGTGCCCTGAGCCCCTCCCCACTGGCCTGTGTGGGTGCCCCGTGGGGCACAGGGTATGTAACAGAACCGGGAGCTGAGATGTGAAGAGGCTACAGCCTACATCTGCAGGTGGGATCACCCTGACCTTCACTTTCAGCAAAAGGGTTCCCTCCATCACTGCCGCATAACGGCTCCTACGAAGTTGGGCCTGCAGGCTCTGGCCCTGGAGGCTGCTTCTCACAGGGTTGTTGTTGTTGCTGTTGTTCAGTCGCCAAGTTGTGTCTGACTCTTGCAACCCCATGGACTGCAGCGCGCCAGGTTTCCCTGTCCTTCACTACTTCCCGGAGTTTGTTCAAACTCATGTCCTTTGAGTTGATGATGCCATCCAACTATCTCATCCTCTGTCACCCCCTTCTCCTCCCGCCCTCAATCCTTCCCAGCATCAGGCTCTTTTCCAGTGAGTCAGCTCTTCGCATCAGGTAGTCAAAGTATTGAAGCTTCAGCTTTAGCACCAGTCCTTCCAATGAGTACTCAGGGTTGATTTCCTTTAAGACTGATTAGTTTGATCTCCTTGCTGTCCAAGAGAACCCTCAAGAGTCTTCTCCAGCACCACAGTTCGAAAGCATCGATTCTTCAGCGCTCTGCCTTCTTATGGTCCAGCTCTCACATCCATACATGACTACTGGAAAAACCACAGCCTCTCACAGGGTGTAAATCCTATTTCTGGACCCTGAGCAGAGTGGAGGAAAGCTGAGTTAAGTGCTCTCCTGTTGCAGACTCCATGACCATGTTCACAATGAGTGGGCTCATGGCCTCATTCATCCTCTGGACTGTGCCTTGAGCCACAAGAATACCCTTCCTTGGCCCCAGGCTGGCCCCAGGATCACATGGCACCCCACATCCCCCCCACCCAAGGCTGAGCAGCTCCCAGTTCAGAGCCATCAGGTCATCTGACCCAGGTCCCTTCCCTGCTTCTCCTTTGCCCTCATCCTCGCCCAGCAGCCAGACAGGTCACCAGCCTACCTGAAACCCCGAGAGTCTCCTGCGGTCCTCAGAATAAAATCCAAGCTTCCAACCCTAAAGCCCATATGATGGCGGCCCTCCTGCCTTCCTCTCTACCCACCAGCCTTTGCTCTATTCCTCAAGCATGGCAAGCTCCCTCCCTCCTATTCTCTTTTTATTTATCTTTGGTTGCCCTGGGTCTCCGTTGCTGTGCAGGGTTTCTCTAATTACAGCAAGTGGGGACTACTCGCTAGTTGCAGTGTGTGGGCTTCTCATTGCAGTGGCTTCTCTCGTCGCGGAGCACGGGCTCTAGGGCGTGCAGGCTCGGTAGTTGTGGTGCTTGGGCTTAGCTGCCCTTCGATCTTCCCAGAGCAGGGGTTGAACTTGTGTCCCCTGCACTGGCAGGTGGATTTTTAACCATTGGACCACCAAGGAAGCCTGCATCTTGTTCTCTTGACCCGAAATGCTCCTACATCCAATCTCTGCAAAACTACCTCCTCTCACTCAGGTCTCAGCTCAAATGCACCAGCTCAGGAGGCCTCCCCTGGCTCCTGCTCTAATGCTGCCCTCCCCACACACACTCCCTGCCATGTGCTTAGTCGCTCAGTCATGTCCGACTCTCTGTGACCCCATGGACTGTAGCCCGCCAGGCTCCTCTGCCCATGGGAATTCTCCAGGCAAGAATACTGGATCAGCTGCTTCCCCTACAGAACATCCGCTCCACAAGAGCAGAAACCCTGCTTGTCCACTGTGGTGTCTGCAGCCTTCAGAACTCTCTGAACATCGTCTGAACTCAGTGACTAAGGCTGAATAAGTGAATGAGTGGATGAGTGAATGAATGAATGAGAAAATGAATAAGTGAATGCATGGTCCGAATGAACGCGTGCCAAGAATGAGCGCATGCACAGGTGGCGGGTGGCATGAATGCAGGGAGGCAGACATCCAACCAGGGGTCCTCAGCTCCATCCCCTGCCTTTTGCCCGGGGTGGGGGAGGGGGCCCCGAAACCCGGCAAACTTGGGCCCAGCCTTGGCTGATCTGCTTGGATACTCACTTAGCCCAACCGAGATGCTGCCAAGAAGACATGTGCGCTTGATTCTTCTTTCTCATAACACAGATCAAAATTGCACACTGTCCATTTAAACCCCCATTGTTTGGCCCTCCCCTAAGGAAACTTCAAACCTAAAAATGTCTTTCTCCCCTCATTTTGCCCCTTTGTGGAGAACGAAATGCTCCATTTAGCATTCCTAAAGGGCCATTAGCATCCCAAAGCTCTTGTGTGCGGCCCGGCTGGAGGTGGTTCCCGGCGGAGCGGCTGTGAGCTGCTGCCTGGGGCTCAGCCTGCCACTCCAGGCAGCCTCCTGAATCCCCAGCCTCTTGGCAGAATCTCCCTCCTCCCTCGCCAAACTCTGCTGGTCCTCTCATTTCAGATATTCAGTGCATACCTCCCTTCTCCTTCTCCGACTCTAGTTCCGAAGTATTTTTCCCTCTCCTCCTTTCTTTTGATAAATGCTGCACAGGGGAACTTTTTAATTCCAATAAAAGAATCACCCTCCCGCCCCAACAAGGCAAGATGAATATCCTCATTATAAAACAAACAGGGGAGGGGGTTAATCCTCCTTTTGCCGCCCCCACTTCCTGCGCCCTCCATCCTTGTTCAAAGAGAAAGCCTAAGCCATGTCCCCACGAGGCAGGTGGGGCAGACCTGGGCGTGAGGCACACACAGCGGTGTCTCCAGACTCCAGAGAGGCCTGAAGAAGTGATTCCTCCCCAAGTTCGCATGTCAGCTTGCCAGGGACATTGCTCGGTGTGGTACATTGTTCTAGATAATCACCTACTGTTGAAATTAGCCTGGGAATCAGACAAAAATCCTTCTCGAAAGAGTAACCCAGTTGGCCAGGTTCTCAGGGAGAGAAACTCATGGTTGGCCCTTTAGCTTCCATCAGAGAGGATTCTCCTTTCTCACAGCAGCCTTGCATTTTCTATATCCAGTCTAAAACTTCAGGATGCCCACCTCCAATAGGGATCCCTGCCAAAGTAACAGGATGACCACTGGTCCCTGGAGACAGCGCGGCAGCCTTGAACACCATGATGGCCTGTGTGTCCTGGACCTGGTGGGGACCTTGCTGACCTTCACCTTCATCAGCCCCTGGGGAGGGGAGGCAAGACACTTCTTTTTCATCTGGCAAGTACTAGCCCTGTGAGCCATTTGCACAGCTAGTATTTCATTTAGGTGAACAGATTTCCTTAATTTTTGCTGAATGAGGTCAGCATAGGCTGCCCGAGGGGCAAGAGATTGGAGATGATTCTTTTTAAAAAAATACTTTTCGTTGATGTATTTATCCACTGTATGTATGTGTGTGTGTGTGTGTGTGTGTGTGTGTGTATACATATATATATATGTGTGTGTGTATGTATATATATGTGTGTATATATATATATACACACACAGACATATACAGTAGATAAATACATCAGTGAAAAGTATGTTTTAAATATATATATGTATTTTATATACATATACACACACATATATATACATACAGCCAAATTTAAAATATAAAAATATATATTAAATATATATATTTTTTAATTGGGCTGCACCAGCTCTGAGCTGTGGCTCACAGAATTTTTCTCTGTGGTGGCATGCAAACTCTTAGTTGCAGCATATGGAATCTAGTTCCATGATCGGGGATCAAACCTGGGCCCCCTACACTGAAAGTGTGGAGTCCTAGCCACTGGACCCCCTGGGAAGTCCCTTCACAGTATACTTAATAAGCACCTACTATGTGCCAGCATCCTGCTGGACCCTGAGGACACAAAGATAACGGCCAAAGGACTGTCTTTGGGGGGATCAAGTCTGCTTCCAGGGGCTACTTCGGAAATTGTGTGATTCGAAGTGCTGGGGTTAACACCCATGGAGGACCTACACTGGAAAGGGCATTGCTCCAGGGCTGCATGTGCTGGAGAGGGAGGGGATGCAGTGACTTTCACAATGACTAATTCATAATGAAGTATCCATCCATCGGGGGTTTTACAAACAGCTCTTCCAAACTCCACTGAAGTATACAGCATGAAATTCTCCAGGCCAGAATACTGCAGTGGGTAGCCTTCTGCCGTATAAAGATTCCCTTCTCCAACCCAGGGGATCTTTCCAACCCAGGAATTGAACCTAGGTCTTCCACATTACAGGTGGATTCTTTACCAGCTGACCCATAAGGGAAGCCCAAGAATACTGGAGTGGGTAGCCTATCCCTTCTCCAGGGGATCTTCCCGACCCAGGTATGGAACCAGGGTCTCCTGCATTGCAGGTGGATTCTTTACTGAGCTACTAGGGAAGCCCCGCAGCAGCAACCGGAACGGTCAATTCCTTTCAACATCCCCCGGACAGTGGACGACATGGGGTGGTCTGGGAGAAGGGTCTAAGATATGTTTTCTCTGTGAAACAGCCAGATAATAATTATTTGAGGCTTGGCGGGTTGCAAGGTCTCTGGTGCAACTACTCAAACCCTGCTGTTGTACCAAAAGCAGTCACACACAACCTCTCAACAACAGACATGGCTGTGTTCCAATAAGTATTTACAAAACAGGCAACAGGCAGAACTTGGCCCACAAGCTGTAGTTTGCAAAGACATTGTCTAGTTCAGCACCAAGAAAGAACCCACTCCAGGCCTAGTTCTTCATCAGTGTAATAAATCAGTGATCCACCTAATAACAACAAGCTCACTCGAGTTACAAATTTCCTGAAACCAAGGCTATTCCCAAAGCACCAGAGCTAAGACTGGCTAGGGAGAGGTGGAGGAGTAGGAAGAACACCCTGCTCAGGGGAGCACTTCAGTGACAGATGAGACAGGATCTTGTTTTGACATGTGAGTGGTATTATACCATATATTATGGAGTTCTGTTCCTGGGTGCACACATATATTTATGATTTGAACTGCAGCATTATATTTTAGGATGTGAACAGACCAGTTTATTTAGCCATTTCCTTACTGATAAGACATGGAGGCTGTGTTCTCTGCCTCTCTTATCTCTCTCTTTGTGTGTATGTAGAAATACACATGGCATAATGGTAAAGAATCTGCCTGCCAATGCAGGAGACACAGAAGGCTCAGGTTCAATCCCTGGGTCCGGAAGATCCCCTGGAGGAGGAAATGTCTACCCACTCCAGCATTCTTGCCTGGAAAATTCCATCAATAGAGGCTGGCAGGCTACAGTCCTTGGGGTCACAAAGAGTCAGACACGACAGAGCATGCACGTACCCATGCTATCCCCCCATACAATAGATATTTTGAAATAAAATTATAGAGATAGATATTAAGATAGACAGACAGATAAATAGATGTATACAGTAGATATTTGTTGTTGTTCAGTCAGTCGCTAAGTTGTATCTCTTTGTGATGAAGACAGTAGAAGCAGTAGATAGACAGATGGATATAGATCTAGATAAATCTGGGACAAACACTTGTTGATACCTCTCTGTGTGCCCTGTGTATTTCTCCAGGGTGGGCATGAAGGGGCAGAATTGCTGGGTCACAGGGAAAACCCACTTATGTGCACACTTAAATGCACTCAGTCCTTCCAACGTTCTCTAATGGTGCCTTTAACTGTGGCTCACCTTCTTGTGTCCCTCTGGCCTCGTGGGGGAGGCAAGTGACAGACCACAGAGGGGTCCCTATAAAAACAGGGACTGAAGGACTTCCCTGGGGGTCCAGTGGTTAAGACTCCACGCTTCCACCACAGGGGGCACGGGTCTGATCCCAGGTTGGGCAACTAAGATAACACACGCCACGTAGTGTGGCCAGAAAAAAGGGGGGTGTACTGAAAAACTACCTAAAGTACATGACCCAGTGGGAAGTCAACACGGACTGCTCTGTTTTATTATTTAAAATCATCCAAAAGAAAACCAGGCCAGCACAGCCACCCACATGCTGCAAAGCAGGGAGAGTCGGACACGGTGGCAGGTGGAAGGGCACCACCTTCGCGCCCGTGGCCGAGTCTCAGCTGTCAGCAGAATAAATGCCAGCAGGGAACCGGCACTGACTTTACTCTAATTAATTTGGACCCGGGGTCAAGGATGGGAGCAGGCCTGGGAGGGGAGCTCTCCCGAAGGTTCTTGGCATTCTCGGAGTGGGGGCAGAGCTACCGGGATGGTCTGGCCTGTCTGTGAGCTCCGAGGACTTGGATTTCTGAATTCAAATGCCAAGCCAGGCCTGGCACCGGCCAGGTTGAGCCCTCCTTTGTGTCTGAAAACCCTTTTTGTTTGAAGTTGGTGTAACTTTAAGCAGCCTGCCAAGGAGAGCCTGTGAGAAAGCTCTCCAGGCCAGACTCCTTTCCCATCTCAACCTCGTCGAACCCCCGCCTTCTCCCGTGATGCAACTTTTCTCAGCTGCCCAGCCCGGGTGCTTAGACGGCTCCCTGCCAGGCCAAATACCCCAGCCCAGAGGAACCATCAGCTGATCCTCTCGCTCCAAGGCCCAAGAGGGACCTGAGGCTGATTGAGTGGGAGAATAACTCTGAACTGCAGGGGAGGGCTGGCATTTCCTGAGCAGCTGATACAAGCAAGGGGCTGTACTTAGCATCTTGCTTACATCCTTTCACTGAACTTTCCAACAATTCCAGGGCACGGAGGTGGATGAATCCCATTTCTCAGATGACAGGTTGAGGCTGAGAGGCTCAGGATCTAGATGGCGAGGGTGTTCAGTTCAGGCCTGTCTGATTCCCAAAGCCAGAAATCTTCCTGCTACCCCACTGGCTTTCAAACTAGGAATCGTGACACTCTAGGATGGTGGTTTCTTGTTAATTTCATCGTTCAGACAGTAAAGGATCTGTCTAAAATGCAGGAGACTGGAGTTCAATCCCTGGGTTGAGAAGATCCCCTGGAGAAGGGAATGGCTACCCATTCCAGTATTCTTGCCTGGAGAATCCCATGGACAGAGAAGCCTGGTGGGCTACAATTTGAAATAATTTCAGACTTAACAAAAAAGTTGCGAAACAGTGCAAAGAAGTCCTGTGTCCCCTTCACCCAGCTTGCCCAAATGTTAATGTCTTCTACCCATCCCATAATGATCAAAACCAGGAAACTGAAATCTCATCTAAAAACATTACTCAAACTTTACCAACTGTCCCACTAATGTCCCTTTCTTATCCGGGATGGATCTGATCCAGCATCTGATATTGCACGTAAGCCTCTTGTCTTCTTTTTCTCCTCCAGGCTGCGACAGTCCCCCAGTCTTTCTTTGTCCTTAAGGACTCTGATACTCTTTTTTTTGCAGGGGGGAGGGGGTGGCTGCATCAAGTCTTAGTTGGTTCGCAGCATGTAACATCTTAGTTTCTAGACCTTACCCCCAAGAGATGTAACTTCATTAGTCCAGAAAAATGCTCAGAAACACACATTTTAATAAACATTTCCTTCCCCACACAATTTTTTAAATTAAAATATCATTCCCATACCACAGAGTTTATCCTTTATACGTATACAATTCCATGATTTTTAGTACATTCACAAGCTTATACATCATCACTAATTCTAGAACATTTTCATCACCCCAACAAGAACCCCATACTCACTTAACAGTCCCTCCCTACTCACCCCTCCCTTCAATCTCTGGTAACCATAAATCTGCTTCCTAGATGGATCTGCTTATTCTGGACATTTCATGTAAACAGAATCATACAGTATGCGGCCTTCTGTGACTGGCTTTCAATTATCATGAAGCTTTTTTAAAAAATTTATTTATGAAGTTTTTAAGGTCTACTCATATATGAGCATATACAGTACTCTATTCCTTTATATGGCTGAATAATATTCTATTTTTAGGATGAGATGGTTGGATAGCATCACTGACTCAATCGACATGAGTTTAAGCAAGCTCAGGGAGATGGTGAAGAACAGGGAAGCCTGGTGTGCTGCAGTCCACGAGGTTGCAATGAGTCAGACATGACTGAGCGACTGAACAACAATACTCTATTCTGTGGATATACCAAACTTTATCTGTTCATCTGTTGAGGGATATTTGGGTTGTTTCCACCTTCTGGCTATTATGAATAATGCCATTATGAACATTTGTGTTCAGGGTTTTGTGTGGATATGTATTTTCATTTCTACTGAGTATATACCTAAGAGTGGAATTGCTGGGTCATATGGTAACTCTACAGGCTTCCCAGGTGGCTCAGTAGTCAAGAATCCACCTGCAATGCAGGAAACCAGGGTTCAACCCCTGGATTGGGACAATCCTCTGGAGAAGGGAATGGCTATCCATTCCAGTATTCTCGCCTGGAGGATTCCATGGACAGAGGATCCTTGCAGGCTACAGTCTATGGGGTCGCAAGGAGTCGGACACGACTGAGCCACTAACTATACTTACTATGCATGGCAACTCTATGTTTAGCGTTTTCAGGAACTATTTTCTAAAGCAGTTACATCACTTTACGTTCCCACGAGCAGAGTACCCATGAAAGTTCCAATTTCTCCACATTCTTTTGAACACCTGTTATTATTTTATTGATTGTAGCCCATCCGCCTGCAATGCAGAAGACCCCAGTTCAATTCCTGGATCTGTAAGATCCGCTAGAGAAGGGATAGGCTATCCATTCCAGTATTCTTGGGCTTCCCTTGTGGCTCAGCTGGTAAAGAATCCGCCTGCAATGTGGGAGACCTGGGTTTGATCCCTGGGTTGGGAAGATCCCCTGGAAAAGGGAAAGGCTACCCACTCCAGTATTCTGGCCTGGAGAATTCCCTGGACTCTATAGTCCATGGGGTCGTAAAGAGTCGGACACGACTGAGTGACTTTCACTTTCACTAACGATCCTAGTAGATGTGAACTGGCATGATTTATATTTCTCCAATGGCTAATGATGTTGACATCTTTTCATGTGTTTATTGGCCATGTGTATATCTTCTTTGGAGAAATATCTATTTAAATTCTTGGCCTGTTTTTAAATTTATTTTGTCTTTTTGTTGTTGAGTTGTAAGATTTCTTTATATATTCTGAAACCTTTTCAGGTAGTTGATTTGTAAATATTTTCTCCTATTCTGTGGGTTGTCCTTTCTTTTGCTTGAAAATGTCCTCCAAACCACAAGTTTTCAGTTTGATGAAATCCATTGTATCTGTTCGTTTCTTTGGTTCCACAGAAGACTGTGAAGTAGGTCATCTATTTACAATCTTATGAGACACTCCAAGGGGTTGATCAAGATGCTAGAGGTCATACAGAGTCACCATATGACCCAGTAATTTCACTCCTGGCAATTCCACTTTTTAAATTGATTAGCATAAAGTTGTTCACAGTATTACCTTATTTTTGTCTCTGTCAGATCTCTAGTTATATCTCTTTTTCACTCCTAATGTTATTTATTTGTGCCTTCTCTTTTTCCCCCCTCCCTCTACCAGTCTTCCATATATTTGTTTATTTTACTAATCTTCCCAAACAACCAACTTTTGGCTTTGGTCGTCTCTGTTGAGTATTTGTTTTCTAGTTCATTGACTTCTGCTCTTATTTTTTATCTCCTCAGCCCCCACTTTGTTCTGGCTTATTCTGTTCATTTTTTACCCCTAACTTCTTAAATTAGATACTTAGGTCATTAACATTCAGCCTTTCTCATGGTTCTGGTATCCTGTGAAACACATGCCTCTCTTCAGCATCCCCTCTTTCTTCAATGAATTAATCACCTCTTGGCAAGAGAATGAGGGGGCACAGAGGCCGCATGGAGCTGAGTAACCTGCCTGTTCCTGTAAGTAGCCGCCTATGGGAGTGGTGGGGGGAGTCGTATTCCAGAGCCAAACTCAGCCGCCAGGGTCATATTTCATTACAGGAGATGGCACCCCACGTCAGGGAGTTCTTTTGGCCTCACCAGCTTGTCCTTGCAGACTGACTTCTATTTCAGCACATCTCCTTCGCCAAGCCAAGAGGCAGTGAGGCAGATGCTCCTGTAAAGACAGGAATGAGCCAAAGCAATAAACCCAGCCCCAGCTGTCGGCTCAAACTGCTCCAAAGTAGGAATCATCCTGTCCTATTCTTTGCTTTTAATCCTTACTCCCAGTTAATTCCCTTCCTGGAACCACTTAGGAGGGAACCCCAAAACCATCCTCATGGAATGGGAGCACTGGAAGGGACCAGGAAGCATCTGCCAACTCCCTCTTTTCACCACGGAGACCAAGGCCCTGGTGACTTCCATTCACATTCATGATAAGGTGCAGCTCTTCTGAAATCAGCTGCTGCTGCTGCTAAATCACTTCAGTCATGTCCGACTCTTTGCAACCCTATGGACTGTAGTCTGTCAGGCTCCTCTGTCCATGGGATTATCCAGGCAAGATTCCTGGAGTGGGTTGCCACACACTTTGCCAGGGGATCTTCCTGACCCAGGAATCAAATCCTCGTCTCCTGTGGCTCCTGCACGCAGGCAGATTCTTTACTGCTGAGCCACCAGTGAAGCCCTTTCTGATACCAGTGTAATATAAAATAGCCATCTTTGCCCTATTTAATGCAGTCTGCTCTGAACTCTACATTTCAGATACTATTTTGTGACCCCTGCTTTTACTTTGGGTTCAAGCACCATATGGCTTTGCACATCTCTTAATTTTTAAAAGGTTGGAAGACTTTGTCACTTTGTAAACACAAATTAAGAGAGTGATATGTTAGAGTCTACTGTTAATATGATCTTTTTGTTCTTTTTGTAGGCAAAAATAAAACAAAGATACAGAGTATCTGAAAAACATATTTAGTAAAATTGATTTTGATAAATATATTGAACTCTGTAGCCTGAAAACAAGAGCTCTCTTTCAGTTCCCATGGACTAGCAACAGAAGTGACCTTACATACACACATGAGATTATTTAAAAACAAAACAAAAATGTATTTGTTGCAGTGAAATGGAATTGTACACTAATAACAAAATATATAATTTGAGGAGTTAATACCCTAGAAATGAAAACCCAATTCATAAATAACTCCAGAAACGAAAAGAATATCAAAACGACAACGACACAGTCATTGGAAAAACAGTGACAATGAGAGGAGCTGCTGCTGCTGCTGCTTTCGCTTCAGTCGCGTCCGACTCTGTGCGACCCCATAGACAGCAGCCCACTAGGCTCTGCCGTCCCTGGGATTCTCCACGCAAGACCACTGGAGTGGGTTGCCATTTCCTTCTCCATTGCGTGAAAGTGAAAAGTGAAAGTGAAGTCACTCAGTCGCGACCGACTCATGGGGACCCCATGGACTGTAGCCCACCAGGCTCCTCCATCCATGGGATTTTCTAGGCAAGAGTACTGGAGTGGCTTGCCATTGCCTTCTCCAGACAATGAGAGCAGTACAAATCAAAACTAAGGCTAAGTGGTCAAAGCTACTCTAGAAAGGAAAAATCTTTGCCTTAAATAGCTGTACTGCTAAATATGAACAAGGAAAAAAAATGATATTAGTTGAACTGAGCATTCAACTAGAAATGTTAGTAGGACCACAAAAGCCTAAATAAGAAATTAATAAAGATAAAACAGAAATTATAAAATTAGAAAGAATTTAAAAATATCAAAAAAAAAAAAATAAGTGGCAGGACTTCCCTGGTGATCCACTGGTAAAGAATTCGCCTACTAATGCAGGGGACAGGGATTCGATTCCCGGTCCAGGAAGACCCCATATGCCACAGAGCAACGAAGACCCAGCACAGCCAAAAAATATATTAAATAAATAAATTAAAAGAAAAATAAGTGGCAGACTAAAATAGTATGCAAGAGCTCTGTCTCTGAGAAGAGAGAGATCCTGTTTGAGTTACAACTCTGGGCCTTGTAGCTGTGTCTCAGGCAAGTTAAATGCCTGAACTTCTCAACCACCTGTAAATGTGAATAATAGTACTCAACTCGCAGAGTTGTTCAGATTCTGAAAAGCAGACAGTACATACAAAATACTTAGCACAGGGCCTGGCACACACTGAGTGTTCAACAGGTATTATCAGATGTTATTATCATCACTTTCAAAAATGTCAAACAAACAAACTCAGGCAAAAAGAGAGTGAGAATATTCACTATTAGAAATTAGAACAGTGATACATCCATATTTGAAAGTTAAAACATAATTTTTTTTAGTGATTGGGAATGGGAAGTGATTACTATACACAACTATGCTTAAAAAATGAAAATCTGGGTAAATCATTATTTTCTTGGAAAATAAATTACCAAATTTGACTCAGAAAGCAGTTGAAAAATTCCTGAATAAACATATAAGCATGGAAGAAATTGAAATGGTTATCAAATAACTCTTCACAAAATGGCACAGGGCCCAGATGGGCTAATTCTAGCAAATCTTCAAGGAAAAGTTCTTTCTCATGCTACTTAAAGTATTCCAGAGCATAGAAAAGAACAGAAACTTCTCACTTCATTTTAAAAGGTTAGAACAGCCCTGATACAAAAGACAATAAAAAGAGAAAAAAGTTCAGATAAATTACACGTTTGAACAGATACAAAAAAAAAAAAAATCAAATATGAAACATCACTAAAGAATAATATAAGCAAATAAACTTTATTCCAAGAACACTAGAATGGCTCCCATTTAGAAAATCACAAAACCACAATGAGATACTACTTCACCATCACCAGAACGATTATTATCAAAAAGAAAGAACAGAAATATTGATGAGGATGTGGAGACACTGGAATCTTCATACATTACAGGTAAGACTTTAAAATGGAACAGTCTGGTAAACATCTCTGGTAAACAGTCTGGCAGCTCCTCAAAAAGTTAAATATGAAGTTACCATATGACCCAGCATTTCCACTCTGAGGTTCATACCCAAGAGAAATGAAAACACATATCCATGCAAAAACCTGTATATCAGTGTTCATAGGAGCATTACTCCTAGCTGCCAAAAGGTAGAAACAATCCAAGTGTCCGCTAGCTGAAGGATGAATTTTAAAAATGTGACATATCTAGACAATGAAATATTATTCAGCCATATAAAGGAATGAAGTACTGACACATGCTGTAACATGGATGAACCATGAAAACATTATGCTAATTATGCTAATTATTTAGCACTAAACATTATGCTAAACATTGAAGTCAGTCAGTAACAAAAGGCCCCAGGTTATACAATCCTATTTATATAAAATGTACAGAACAAACAAATCCATAGAGATCAAAAGTAGATTAATGTTTTCCTGGGGCTGGGACAGAAACACAGGAGAAAAGGACTGGGAAGTGACTGTGATGGGTATAACGTTTCTTCTGGTGATGATGACAATGTTCTTTAACGATGGTTGCACCACTCTAGGTCTTTCCTGGTGGCTCAGCAGTAAAAAATCTGCCTGCAATGCAGGGGCCACAAGATAGATCCCAGGGTCAGAAAGATTACCGGAAGGAGGACAGGGCAACTCACTCCAGTATCCTTGCCTGGAGAAGCCCATGGGCAGAGAAGCCTTGCAGGCTACAGTCCACGCAGTCACAAAGAGACAGACACCCCTGAAGTGACTTAGCATGCATGCACGCACCACTCTATAAACATACGAAAATCCATTGAGTTGTATGCTTTAAATGGGTGAAGCATATAGGATGAGAATTATATCTCAGTGAAGGTATTAAAATTTTATCAAACCAATTAATATAATTCATTACTTAATATGCTTAAGCAGAAATATTATATGATCACTTTGATTGATATCTAAAGGATTAACATTCTAAAGGAACTACATATCCTTGATTTAAAACAACAGCAAAAAGGAACAAACCTCCAGTAAACCAGGAACCAAGGTCATTCCTTTGAGCACAATACAAAAGATCTATCTGAAACTAGGAACAAATGACATACTTAATAATAAAACTCTAGAAACATTCTCACTCAAATCGAGATCAACATAAAGGTGTCTTACCGTTATTCTATATCATTGCTTTCAAGTTCTATTCAATGCAGTAAGGCAAGAAAAATAAAAGTCCAAATGCTGGAAAAGAAGAGCTAAAATATTCGTGATTTGTGGGTTCTAATTGAATAGAGAAGAGAATTAACTGAAACACTATGAGAATTAATTTTAAAAGAGTTCAGTAAAAATGCAGGTTGCAAAGTACTAATATAAAAATCAACAACTTTCCTATATGTCAGCAGTGTCCAGCTAGAAAGTACAATAAGGGTTTCCCTGCTGGTCCAGCAGTTAAGAACCCACCTTGCAATGCAGGGGACACTGGTTCCATTCCTAGCTTGGGACGATCTCACATGGGACAAAGATCTCACAAGAGAAACTGAGCCTGCTCTCTGGAGCCCAGGAGCTGCAACTACTGAACCCTAGCACCCTAGAGCCATATTCTATTCCAAAGAGGAAATGCCAATGGCCAACAGGTACATGAAAAGATGCTCAACAACCTTAATCATCAGGGAAACACAAATCAAAACCACAATGGGATACCCCTCACACCTGTCAGGATAGTTATTATCAAAAGGAACACAAATAACAAATGTCGGTGAGGATGTGGTGAAGAGGGAATGCCAGGGCACTGTGGGTGGGAACATGCATTGGGTCAGTCACTTACGGAAATGTCTCAAACAACAAAGACAGAGTTACCCTATGACCCCAACAATTCTACTCCCAGGTATATATCCCCCCAAAATGAAAACACTAATTCAGAAAGCTACAGGTACCCCAATGTGCACAACAGCATTATTTACAAATGCCCAGATATGGAAGCAAACTAAGTGTTCCTAAGCAGAAGAATGAATAAAGAAGATACACACACACACTAATATACACACACACAATGAAATATTACTCAGTCAAAGAAAAGAGTGAAACTTTGCCACCAGCAGCAACATGGATGGACACGGAAGGCATTATGCTAAAGTGAAATAAGCCAGATAGAAAAAGACAAATACTGTATGAAATATCACTTATATGTGGAACCTAAAAAGATACAACCAACTGGTGAACACAACAACAACAAAAGCAGACTCAGAGACACAGAGAACAAGCTAGTGGTTACCAGTGGGGGCAGAAGGAGGGACAATATAGGGGTGAGGAATTAACGATTAGGGAGAGGTACAAACGATTAGGTATAAAATAAGCTGTAAGGATAGATTACACAACATGGGGAATCTAGCCAATATTTTAATAATAACTATAAATGGAGTATAACCTTTAAAAATTGTGAATCACTATACTATACACCTGTAACTTATATAATATTGTACAGCAACTATGCTTCAATTAAAAACTTTTTTACAAAAGAAAGTTCAAGTCTAGAAGCAGCACTCCACCTCAGGGTCTCTTTTCTATGAGCCTCCTCTAAGCCCCCTCCTTGAGGGTGTGCCCCCTCACTTCCTACCCTACTCCATATACCAGTGAGGTCTGGAGCAGAGTCCCCAGGACTTGCAGGCATTGAAAGCCCAGAGAACTTCAATAACATTCCCAAGGTCACGCTGCGAGCCTGGACCCAGGACTTCAACCCAGGCAGTCTGAAGCTGGAGACGGGTTCTCTCAACCATAACCCCTAACACACATCTTGGTATTTCAGACACTATTACACAGAACTCTGTGCTCTCTGATCTTGATTTTAAAACTGAAGTGTTTCTATACAGCTGGAATATCAGAACTTGCTTTTCACTGAGGACTGAATTCTTCTGCAGACACCTTTGGTTCAAAACAACGAACAGGGACTTCTGTGACAGGGAGTAGAGTGGTTAACTCTGCACTTCCAATGCAGGGGCTGTGGGTTCCATCCCTAGTCTGGAAACTATGATCCTACATGCCGCGGAGCATGGCCAAAAAAATATAATGAGAAAAATAAAATAACAGGTCTCTCATCTTGGTTCCAACAACAAATTGGGGTGAAGAACACAGAGGACATCCAGTCCTGGTCTTCTCTGGCGAGTCTGAGTAGCACTGATAGGTGATCCACCCCTAAACATGGCTTAAGTCTCTGTGGATTGGAGTGAGAAGCAGTTTCCTTTCTTGTGGCAGCTCGGCGGGCCGAGTACTTTCTCACCATGAGTTCTCCCCGGGGCTGAGCCGAGGACTGAGACAGGGCTGGGTCTGGGAAGAAAGACTTGGCTGCGATGGACCTGCCCACCTCTGAGGTCTGGCTGTGGGAAGAGGAAACGCATTGGCCGCAGGACTCGGAGCAGGGGAACCGCTGTCCAACAGCCCTGCCCTGGGGCGCCCGACCCAAAGGTACTTTCATGTTTTGGAGGCCAAGCTCTATATCTGTAAACACAATGTGTTTCCTTTTTCATGCTGGGGTTGAAACTGTTATTGTTCGGCACTTTTTCTGCTTCGGCCCAAATGCAAGCAGAGCGCTTGCCCTGGGCAGAGTCCTGTCTCCCCGGGTCACGCAGACCTAGTTTGGGGTTCTGGGCCTGACTTCTCAGGTGGGAAGAGCCCCAAGCCCCCGACCCAGGTTGGAGGATAATTTCCTTTGCATTTCGGGGTAGTTCTAGAGTTTTCTCAGCCAGGGGACCTTGCATGGGAACTTCAGGGCTGACTGTCCTGGGGAGGCCACTCTTCTAAGGGCCCCGTGATCTCTCAAACTGCTGGGGTAGGAGGAAACTAAAATACAGAGCAGATGCAGGAGGAAAATGTGAAGTGGACCACAGTGCCATCCCTCCCTAGTACAGGAGCCAAATCCAAAGCTCACTTCCTCTCAAGACCTACAGCATCTTCCATGTGTCCCAGGCATTGAGCAAAGCTCCTCACTTGGGAGCCCACCCATGTGTATGGTTCAGTACAAGTGTTCACCACTCACACGCACACCCTCCTTAAAGAGACCACTTCCCACCTGCATGGAGGGCACCATTTCCCCCTTCTTCACATCCCCAGACCCAACAGAGCCACCTGACCACTGACTGCTCCAGAAATGTCCACTTAAGGCTACTTCTTTTTTTAAAAAAAAATACTTATTTGGCTGTGCCAGGTCTTAGTTGCAGCACAGGGGATCTTTTTTTTTAGCTGCAGCACACAGGATCTAGTTCCCTGACCAGGTTTTGAACCCTGGTCCCCTGCACTGGGAGCGCAGATTCCTAGCCACTGGACCATTAAGGACGTCCCCTACCGGCTAGTTCTTTGTCTCCAGGCTGGGGGACAGGGGAAGCTCTTCTGGGACCAAAACTGTCTTGCAGTTTTCATCTCCTAGGCTAATTCTAACTAAACAGCAATGGCTGCCTAGGATATTATACTGAAGTGTGTATTAGTTGCTCAGTCAGGTCCAACTCTTTGCAACCCCATGGACAGTAGCCCACCAGGCTCCTCTGTCCATGGAATTCTCCATGCGGGAATACTGGAATGGATAGCCATTCTCTTCTCCAGGGAATCTTCCTGACCAAGGGATCAAACTTGGGTCTCCAACACTGTAGGCATAATTCTTTACCATCTGAGCCACCAGGGAAGCCAAGAGTCTAATACCCTAAGACCATTTCTGGACTTAGAAAATGAATACTGTGACTGATTAATGATGTCTGCCCTGGTTTCAGAATTTGGAAGAGATGCATTGCTAAGTACTCACCACAGCCACTCCAAACAGGAAGAGATGAAATCAGAAGTCCCAACAAACGTAATGAGGCAGCAGAAAGTGTCCATCCCTTTGGGACAGTCCATCCATGGAATATAATGCAACATATAGGCACTCAGGAAACTAAAAGAGGTCTACCTCATTTTCTTGTTACCTAAGACTCATTTATTCAAACCCAGCTCCTTCAAAGGTGACTATCGGAGAAGGCAATGGCACCCCACTCCAGTACTCTTGCCTGGAAAATCCCATGGGCGGAGGAGCCTGGTGGGCTGCAGTCCATGGGGTCGCAAAGAGTTGGACACGACTGATCGACTTGACTTTCACTTTTCACTTTTACGCATTGAAGCAGGAAATGGCAACCCACTCCAGTGTTCTTGCCTGGAGAATCCCAGGGACGGGGGAGCCTGGTTGGCTGCCGTCTATGGGGTCGCACAGAGTCGGACACGACTGAAGCGACTTAGCAGCAGCAGCAGCATGGTCCTACAGAGTGTCTAACGTAGGTGTGGAGCCTCTGGAATGTGTGAAAAATTGTACATGATAACTAATACTCTCTCTTATCTGGAGGCAGTAAAGGAGTGGAAAAAATCTAGAAAATCTAGCAATAGCACAGCCAGGAAGGAGCATGAATAGCTCTCAACTAAAGCTGGACCCTGCAGAGAGGCTGGTACCTCGCACACCTTATACAGGCTAGTCCCAAACCATCCACAGAGACTGAGTTCTAGAGCCTCCTTCCAGGCTGAGTTGGGAGGACTCATTGATTATCAGGTGATATCGTGAACTTTCTGTCCCTCCTAGTATTACTTTATGCCTTTCAGGTTCTCACTGAACAAATGTACTTTGACCTCTAAAAAACCACTCATCCTTCCCCTGTTTTTGGCAGCACCATACTGCATGCATGATCTTAAGTTCCCCAACCAGGGATCAAACCTGCAGCCCCTGCATTGGAAGTATGTGTGCGTGTGTGCGTGCTCAGTCGCTTCAGCTGTGTCTAACTCTGCGACCCTATGGACTGTAGCCCGCCAGGCTCCTCTGTCCATGGGATTCTCCAGGCAAGAATACGGGAGTGGGTTGCCATTTCTTCTTCCAGGGGATCTTCCCAACCCAGGGATTGAACTCGTGTCTCTTGCATCTCCTGCACTGGCAGGTAGATTCTTTACCACTAGCATTGCAGTGGAAGTGCAGGGTCTTAACCACTGGGCAGCCAGGGAAGTCCCCACTCACCCCTTTAAATAACCCAGAGGCCTGGCATACCTACTGAGAAATCTTTCTTCTGGATCGTCTTTATATGCATAAGTGCACTGCAAGGGGATTACAGCCTTAGCACTAGCTAATACACTGACCCTAATGGCAAAAGGCTCAGGATCTCTAGGAATGACCCTAACAGAAGCAGAGGCAGTGTATATTTCTCCACTCCTTGGCAGCACTCCTGAACCACTGATACACCTGTCTCCTTGCTGACATATTCCCTTGTTCCCTGAAGGCCAGTGGATGCATTGGCTAGAAACGTCCAACAGAAAAGAGGCTTGGAGCAGGCGCTTCAATGCTGGATGAGAAAGGCTCAGACGGAAAGCATCTCACATCTCATCCATCCCATGACCACAGTCCCTTCTCTCTGTCAGAGGGCAGAACTGGCACAAAAATAACAAAGTCAGGGCTGAACACAAACCGAGTCAACGACTCCCAGGAGCTGGGGATGGAAAGGAAGTATTATCTCTAGAAGCAAAGAACTGACCAGCTGATGGGTCTCTGCCTTCTAACCCGGGGGAAGCTCACATTATATAATCATAAAACATTATGTCATTAAATCATTAAATGTTATGTAAATCATATAACGTTCCAACACAAAGGAAAATCTAATTCCAAGTTTATAATAGGGCTACATTTTCTGGAATACGAATACAGAAATGCACTCTTGAACTCCCCACGTGGTGCTATACACATCAAACCGAACTGAGACAAGAGACAGACTGGCGGTGAACAGCCCTATGTCCAAGGACTCTCGCGGGCCGTTTCCTTATTCCAGGTGCTGTTCAGAACCATCCCTGGGAGCTGGTTACAACAGAACGTGGCTTTTATGTGATCAGCCTTTGAGACAAGTGCCATGGTACCTGCCTGCTCTCTGCGTCTGCAGTGGCATCACTGAACAGCCAAGATGTGCCCTGTCCACGCTCAGTTTTGTTTGTGCAAAACCTCCCTGCTGGTGGCCAGGACATCTGGTTTGGAAAGGCTTCCGTTTCTCGTGGCAATCTGATTCACTGACATAGAGCACATATAGAGCACCGAGTATGATACCTGGCACTTAGTAGGGGTTTTCAGTCTGTCTTCAGCATGCAACCTGACATGTCCCTGGGACAGACACTTTAAACTCCCTGGCCACCTAAACCAAAGCTGCATCTTCCGAGGCTGCGGAGACCACAACGGCTGAGGAGTGTCTCTTCAGACCAACAGGCAAAATGCTGTTGGCCACTCTGTAAGTATTAACCTCAAATCTCAAGCATTTCAAAAGCCCCCCGAGACCTCCGGTCTCCCTCTAATGAAAGGCACTGCAGAAACTCAAGGTATGATTATCACTTCTGAAAGGAAGAAAAAAAAAAAAAAAGTACTGGCTCACAAAATACCCGCACCACAGCATCAACAGATAAGACCGTTTTATAATCCAGTTCCCTAGAGAGCCATTTATTTTGGTGAAGCCAGTGTGCATAGCAGACGCCGTAGAAGCCATCAAGATAACACGAATAACAACCCAGTGGACTTTTGAAGTGTAAACATAAAAGTCTATTAAGAATACAATGTTGGTTTAATCCCAAGACAAAAAATTTACTTAATGAAAAGCACAACTCATCTCCAGAAGGAAATTATCGATACCAGCTGTGAGCAGACAATGAGGGGGTTCCTTCCAGGGAACATCTGAATTGCAACCCACTGCCTTTCCAGTATTTACTCTGGACCTGAAGTCTCAAATACTTTTCCGAGGATCTCATTTTTCTACGGGAGGAGGAGGTCAGGGAGAAGTCTGGGCAGGGCAAAAGGACAGCTTGGCAAAGCCTTGGAAAGAAACAGACGCTCCCCAGAAGGTGTGTCTTGATTCGGCTCTGTCTCACTTCTCTGGGTCAAGCAGCGAGCAACCTCTAGGCCCACCTCAGTGGAGACCCTCACTCCAGCTGCCATGGGGCCCAAAGTGATAAACGACAGCCCCATGCCACTGACACATGTGCCCTGCATGTACCAGCACCCCGCCAGCGACCAGGGTACACCATTAAACTCTCGTCTTTATTTTTAAGACTTTTCTTTTTGATGTGGACCACTTTTAAAGTCTTTATTGAATTTGTTACTGTCTATGTTTACTGTTTATATTGCTTCTGTTTTATGATTTTTTTGGTCTTTTGGCTGCAAGGCATGTAGGATCTTAGCTTCCTGAGCAGGGATCAAACCTGCACCCCCGGCATTGGAAGGTGAAGTCTAAACCACTGGACCACTAGGGAAGTCCCTAAACTCCCTTCTTTAACAATACTTCTTAGCCACATCCTATACTTTTTCCAATATGTCCCAGAGAAGCAACCAGCTACTGAGCACTAGGGAGAAAGGAGAAGACCTGGTTAAAAAGGAATTTCTGAAATGAGTTGCCAGTCCAGGTTCGATGCACGATACTGGATGCTTGGGGCTGGTGCACTGGGACGACCCAGAGGGATGGAATGGGGAGGGAGGAGGGAGGAGGGTTCAGGATGGGGAACACATGTATACCTGTGGCGGATTCATTTTGATATTTGGCAAATCTAATACAGTTATGTAAAGTTTAAAAATAAAATAAAATTAAAAAAAAAAAAAAAAAAAAAAGGAATTTCTGATTACGAGCTCTGTTCCACCACCTCTGAGAGAGATCACGGGCCCTGAAATCAAAACTCGGCCATGAGCAACACCTGTGCACGCTGAACACCCACACAAAGGTGTTTAAACACTCTGCAGTTACATTCCTAAAAGCTCCCAGCTCCCACGAGGCCTAAAGGCTAACATCAATTTATATACAATTTCATATGCAAGCATTCAAGCATGTATGAACATAGTAAATACGATCTATGGCATCATATGACATATTACACATAATACAACACAACTAGGGAACCACCTTTAATTCCAGCAAGAGGCAACAGGTTGTTCCAACTATTGTCCTCTGCATGCAGATCTCCCTTGATTGTACTGTGCTTTTTTGAACTTTGTAGACATCGTGTTTCTTACAGGTTGAAGGGTTGTGGCAACCCAGCCTCGAGCAAGTCTACGGACACTGTAGCATAGACTCACTTCATGCCTCTGGGTCACATTTTGGTAATTCTTAGCAATAGTTCAAACTTTTTATTATTGTCTGTGTTATGGTAATCCATCATCGGTGATCTTTGATGTTACTACTATTAATATGACTCATGAAAAGGCTCAGAGGATGGTTAGCATTTTTTAGCAATGAAGTGTTTTTTTAGTTTTATTGAAATATAGTTGATTTATGATGTATTAATTTCTGCTGTGCAGCAATGTTTCAGTTATACATATATACATAATTTTGCACATTCTTTTCCATTATGGTTCATCATAAGATATTGAATATAGTTTCCTGAAATGAAGTATTTTTATGAATAATTGAGATATGTACATTGCTATTTTTTAAGACATAATGCTATTGCACACTTGATAAACTACAGTATAGTGTAAACAACTTTTACAGACACTGGGAAACTGAGAAATTCATGAGACTTGCTTTATCGCGACATCTGCTTTATCGCTGTGGTCTGTAAATGAACCTGCACTCTCTCTCTGAGTTCTGCCTGTACATGAACTGTTCATTCATCCAGCCATCCAGCCATTCATTCATTCTATGGGGAGGCAGCACAGAAGATGCAGTAAAACAAAGCCTAAACTTCAGACTGGAGACCCAGCTCCACCACCTACTAGCTATATGACTTTGGGTAAACCCTTTACCCAAAGGTTATAGTTTCTTCCTCTGTAAAATAAGAACAATAACGGGGTCTAGTATTAGCTTAGCTACAATGATCAAATAACTAAATGTCAGGCAAAAAAAAAAGCCTTCCAGGGTTAGTCATATAAAGATAATAATTATAATAAATGGTGGTGGTGGTGGTTAGTCGCTAAGTCATGCCCAACTCTTTGCAGCCCCATGGCCTAACCTGCCAGGTTCCTGTGTCCATGAGACTTTACAAGTAAGAATACTGGAGTGGGTTGCCAGTTCCTTCTTCAGGGGATCTTCCCAACCCAGGGACTGAACCCGTGTCTCCTGCATTGGCAGGTGGAGTCTTTACCACTGACCCACCAGGGAATTACCCACCATGATAATTACTAGGACTATAAGAATATTCACTTATCTACAGCTATATACCAGACTGAGCAGCAGATCATTTTAGCCTTTTGATTTTGCAAGAGTTTTTATCGGGGCATTAGATTTCTCACAGCAACACCTCCCATATAACCTCCCTCTCCTGCCAGGAATGAGGGCAGGCCCAGAGCCATTTACAGCCTGAGGACCCCCTCCCAAAGTCATGTTTAAACAATTACAAGCTTTATGGTACAGGTACCCATGACCATAGGAGGCCAGCCCAGCACAGTGCTCATCTTGCAGAGACGTCTTTTGTGTGGGTTTTGGGTTTCAGCAGGGCAACGCCAAGCCAAAGTGTGAGTCGCAAAACGAGTTTTCATAAGTTCACCCTGTCACAAACCAGGCAGGGGTTCATGCTGACATCCCCACAGTAAGATTAAACAGCATGCTTCATCAGGCACTAAATACTAACACAGCTCCGACGTCAGGGGGACACTGATTAAAACTGATGTCAATAATTTATGGAAACACAATATGGTCTTCAGATGCTTTTTGAAACAAAAAAAAGGAAGGGGGGGAGGGCCTAGCAACCCAGGTGGTTTAAAACTGTTCATGCATTTCCTCTTGAATGTATACTCCCCCCCATGCATGGATGCTTCTTTACACGATAAATATAGATGCATATGTGTGTAAAAGCATGTGAACACCGCTGATACATATGGGCGGAAGAAAGTATTTAGTTATTCCACGGAGAGCTGTCGAGGCCGTAACATTATACAGTTTTGTCTTTCATATTGTTTCGGGTTTTCTTTTCCGGAAGAAATCCAAAATTGCGTTTAAAACAAAATTGGACCTTATAAAAATTCACGTTTACTTCATAGAGAACTCAACCTTGAAACAACCCTGAAAAGAAAGCTGGACCAAAGAAAAACCTATAGGATATAATATTTTCTTGGCCCTATAGAGAACTATTTAGAAAAATAATAATATCGATGTTTTCTTAAAGTTTTAGGATGGGGGGGCGGTGAGACAGTTAACTTAGAGAACGATGTCACTTTATTATGTCCTGTCTCATTATTTTAGAAAGGCAAAGACAGACAGTGATAGTGTTTCATTTTTTTAATCAAAACATTTTGAGTACAAAATATACTTCTTTGCCTTAGCTGTAAATAATCTGGGTAGCCTGACTTTCTATGTCAACAGTGTGAAATTCACAAGATAGGATTATGTTGGGGGGGGAATCTGAGCCGCTGATAGTACAAAAGTTAGTGTTTGAAGGATTTATTAATGCCTTTTCCTAGCACAGTGCCCTGTAGTGTCTCAGAACACCTGTCAAATACTAATTCATTCACGTATCTCCACTTCAGGGCCTTTTCATAAAAAGCTCGACCTTTAATTGTAAATCACTTCTAAATTGTCTTTGCTGGCTTTCTCTTTTGCGAAATGATGGAAAAATCACTAAGACTTCAATTAAGACTTTATGGGAACTTCAACCTGACATTCCCGAGGCTATATCTACAAGGTATCAGAACATCTATTCAAAAAGGAAACTATAAATAACTTTAACATCATTGAATTGGCTTGGCTTTTATGAGATGACTGAATAATTGGCAAGATTTAAAGATACTTAAACTACTGAGAATTAAAATAACTTCGGTGAAACCCAGAAAATATTGTCAGCCGATTATTTGTCATGTAGATTATGTACTTATTAGGCCTAATTAAACTTTTTGAACAAAAAGGCTTACTAATTACGTTAGTTAATATGTTGATTGCTCAATTTGGCTTAAAAAAAAAAAAACCCAGTCAATCCAATTTGTGCAGAGTTAGTGCTTTGGTCAAAAGACAAAATCCTCAACTATGGAGATTATTTCAAGCGCATGGCCATTGTTGTAACAATTGCGGGTTACTTCTCCACATACAAAGTGACGGAGAGCTGGAAGTGGGTGGTATCAGAACAATACCACCGCGGCTAAGAGGAATCTTCAAGCCAGGAAAACGTTACCATCATAGCCAGCTTATTTGCCTCCATGTATTCACTTGCGTGTTTTCCAATCAGACCCTGCTGGTGACGATGAGAAGATATCTTTCATATGCACATACAAGCTAACACAGATAGCCAAACCCTGGGAGGCCTTTTAAATGTCAATAAAGGGTTTTCACTCACAAAAGGAAGAAAAGAAAAGAGGAAAGGCGAGAAGAAAGAGAAGAGATGGGAAAAACCAACATTTCTGAAGGAATGGAGCAGATCAAAGGCGTTCTATTCTGAAAGACGACTAAGTCGGGGAGTAACCACTGTCTCACCGCCCGAATCCTGAAAAGTCTCTTCCGACCAGCCAGCAGTGGCGTCCCTTACAGGAGGGGGAAGGACAATGAGGTCTGCAGAAGTGGACCCTTGGATGGAGTGCAAAAATGGAGATAGGGCCATGCAACAGGAGAACTGCCCTCTGCAGACCAGGACGCCCGCCTGGGCCTCAGAGCCGACCAAAACATGTTTTCCATTCCGAGAAAGTCTGCATCCACAAGTCATGAGGCACAAACTATTCGACAACAACATGACACAATTAATCAGAACCAGACCTCAAGACGTGTGTTTGTGGGGGCCAGCAAACTTTGTAATGTGCCTCAGAGGCTGAGGCAACTGAAGAAACTCACACTGGCTGTGTGGGAGGGGGAGGGAATAACTCTATTCCACAAAAGATGAACACCCAAGGGTGGATGGCCGAACTGAATGATTTTCCTTAAAATAAAGCATGGGATTTGTGCCTTTACATCTCATACTGGAAAAGCTGATTATGGTCTAACTACCTACCTTTCCTCTACATTTTTTCTTTTTCTTCTCCTAAAGAGAAACTGAGGGCTCAGAGTTTCTACAGCAGCAAAGCTGTATGATCCAGAAACGGAATGGATTTCTTCTTTTTATCTTTTCTTTTTTTTTTTTTTAAGCCTCATTTCAGACCCAAGAGTATCCACCAGTACAGGGTTTTGTGAGATTTCTCTTTCAGGACCTGAAACCCCATAAAATCAAGAATCTGGGCCCTTAGTTAATTCGCTGGAATTGTTTAATTTCACTTCAACACACACACACACACACACACACACACACACACCATGCTAACAACAACAATGAAAATCTGGTATACTTCTTTTTTGGACCGGGACTGAATTAGTTTAAAATAATTAGTTAACTCTCTTTTGTAATCTGCAGACAGTAATTAATTTAAATCACACCATTCTTTTGCTAGCCCAAACACGCTATCCAAAAGAAAACTATATCTATTTTCAAACCGTAAAAGACAAATGGAGGACGCAGGAGTGATGTTTGTCGTGCACCGAATTAGCCCCAAATTGCAAATCCCTTTGCCACCTCCCAAGGGATTTGTGGCCGTGGAGCTGGAACTTCCTGGGAACCGGGCCGGGGTCCCCAACAGCGAGACCAGCTGCTGCCCTGGGGCGGGGTGAGGGGGGTGGATCCCAGAGTCCCGCCAAACTGAGGAGAAGGCAATCAGTGTCTGCCCTTGGATCTGGGATTCGGGGGACTGACCGGTAAATTTTCTGCAAAGCCCACTCCCAGCATCTTGTCTTAGCGCAGCGCACAGGAGGCCAACCCAATCGGCCAGCGTCAGGCGCGCGAGTGGACCGACTCTCCCGGCCCCACCGCCTAGGATTTCCCGGAACGTGCCTCCCACCATCCCCACCACATTCATGCAGACGGAGATGCTCAAGAACCCTCGATCGCTAGGCCCGGGAGCAGCCGCCCCGGTCCCCGCCCCGCCCGGGTCCCGCCCGCGTCCCCGTGGCGCCCCACTCACCCACGCACTCGTTGGCCTCGCGGGCGGTGGCGCGCTGCCAGGGCCGGTCGTAGTGGAAGGGCTTGCAGCGGTCACACTCCGGGCCGGCCGTGTTGTGCCTGCAGTCGCACACCAGGCTGTCGTCGCGGTCGCGCACGCAGCGGGCCGCGTGGCCGTTGCACTTGCAGCGGCCGCCCACCTGCAGGTCGGACACGGCGTAGAAGTACGAGTCGCGCGCCAGCTCCGAGTCGTCCTCGTTCTCGTCGCCGAACGTGTGCAGGCGGCTGAAAGCCACGCGGATGTCGGTGGCCGTAACCCAGTCCTGCAGCACCGGCGAGTTGTCGAAGTCGTGCGCCGAGGGTCGCCCGTCCAGCGTGCTGAAGGCGATGAGGCCGCCCGAGAGTGGGCGCATGTCGGTGTGCGAGTCGGTGCACACGGCCTCCTGCTCGTTCTGTTTGGTGATGGGCGCGCGGTGCGGCCGGTTGTACATCTTGCGGCACTGCGTGGAGTAGAACTGAAAGGGCACCCACGTGCGTCCGTAGTCCATGGACTTATAGATGGCCATGGACTCGGGCCGGGGCGAGCAGAACTGCAGGCTCACGTAGGTCACCTCGAACTTCTTGCCGAGCGACAGCGTGAGCGTGACGTTGTGCGGGAACTGCAGGTAGTTCTCCGACTGCCAGCACGTCAGGTTGTGCGGGTTGTTGAGATCCGTGAGGAAGGCGGGCGGGTGCGCCTTCTTGGGGTCCGACGCGTTGCAGAGGTGGCAGGAGCGCAGCCGCTCCTCGCCGCGCTCGCTCACCACGCAGTAGCGCGCCGGGGGCCGGCCGCAGGTGCTGGACACGCGCACGTCCTTGCCGAAGGCCGCGTTGACAAAGTCCGGGATGCAGCGGCGCGGGTGGCCGTTCTCGTCCGAGCAGGGGTCGGGCTGCGCCGCCTGGCCGGCGAACATGCTGAGCCCGGGCCCGCCGCGCACCGCGCCCACCAGGCATGCCACGGCCGCCAGCGCCGCCAGCGCCTCCCACACTGCGCGCATCGTGCTGCGTCCAGCCTGCCCCGGCCCCGCCGCACCGAGGAGTCGGTCCGCCCGCCGCAGAAGGCGCCTGCGGAGAGAGGGGAGCCGCGCTCAGCCAGCCCGCCCCGCGCCCTCCAACCCCGCGGAGGGGCGGCGATCGGGGACGCGGGCGAACGCCCGGCTTCCCCCGCACCGAACGCCCGCCTCGGTCCCCCGCGTCCCGGAGGCAGGCGAATCCGGAGACCCCCCAGGCCCCGCACTGCCCGCGCCTCCTCTTCCCCGCCGGCGGCGAGCCGGGGCCGCGGGCAATCGCTCGGTTTCCCCGCCGCCGCCGCCGCCTCCACGCCGCCCGAGGGTCCTGCCCGCGCCCGTCTGCTCGTCCGCCGCCGCCCCGCCCGCACCCCTCAACTCGGGCGCGGGACAACTCGTAGAGCCCCTGAGCTCGCACGGCCCGCGCCCCCTCCTCCCGCAGCCCGGGCTTCCCGCTCAGCTGCCCCAGATCGCACTCCCGGCCGGCGAATCCGCGTTCGGGACTTTACCTCAGAAGAGGGCAAAAGAGAAAGAAAAGTTTGCCCGGCCCCGGCCGGGGAGCCCGCGCGCCGGACGGCGGAGAGCTTCTCGCTGGTTGCTAGCAGGCGCGTCCTGCCTCAGCGCGGGCTTGCCAGCTCCATGCCCGGCGCGGCCGCCGCTGCCCCAGCCCCGGCCCGGCCCGGCCGCCGCCGCCTCTCCCTCCCGAATGACTACGCGGCCGCCCGGCTCCCGCCGCTGCCGCCGCGGTGCGAGTGCCGCCCAGCCCGCGCCCGGGGCGCACACACTCCCGCTGGCTGGCGCGCACTCACACACGCACGCACGCCCCCGAAGGCTCCGCCGCCGCCGCCGCCGCCGCCGCCACTCGCGCAGGGAGTGGGGGGCGGAGGGGAACGCGGGGGCGGGGGGCGGGGCCGCCGGGCGGGGCGCCGGCCAATAACGTCGGCGGGCAGCCGCCGGCTCCCGAGCCAAGTTTTCACCCCGGGAAAGAAGAAAGTTAAAGGGAAGCGGCCGGGGACCCGGAGAGAGCGAGGGTACGAGCGGGTGGGAACCGGGGCGCCCGAGAAGGAGAAGCGGAGACAAAGGGAAGCGAGGAGAGCGCCCGGGGAAACCCCGGAGAGGGGGCTGGGCCCGGCGCGCACCCCGCGGAGGGAGGAGGGGCCGGCCGGGGACCGTCCGCGTCGCCAGGCCCCGCGCTGCCCCGGGAGCCCAGCAGGTTTCCGCCGGCCCCACGCCCCTGGGGAGAGGGCAGTCGAGGGAGAGGGGGCGATTTTTCTCCCTCCTGGTCCTGGGCAAACACATCTGTGTTTGTTTTCTTTGCTGAGCTGGGGTCGGGCCTTCCTGTAACCCAGTGTGATGGCCCTGGTGGCACCGCGTCCAGGGCCGTGCCCCGTGGGCAGACAGCCCGGAATCGTGAGGAAGAGGGAGCCCCTGCTGGCTCGCCTCTCCTACCCGCAGCCCCTGGCATCTGGAGGGAAAGAGCGGCTCTCCCGTCACCTCACAGTTGTCACCGCTCGGTGGGCCTGTCTGTAGAGAAAGCAGCCCCTTTTCTACCAGGGGAGTTGTGGTGGGCTGGAGGCTGAAGTGGGACGAAACCAGACAGCACCTGGGCACTGGCCAGCACCCCCCCAGGCCTCGGGCTGGAGGTGGCCGAGCCCTCCCCGGATCCACAAGCAGCCTGATTAGGTGCTTACTGACTCAGTGTGCAAAGGTGCTGTAGCCCATACTATCTGCTGGGAACCCATAACTGCTTTGCAGAGTAGGTGTGAAAGTCCATTTTGCAGATGAGGGAGGAAACAGTTCTCAGGAAGTGAAGAAACTTGCGTAAGATCTCCCAGCCATAGAAAGCTGGCTCCTTCCTCTCCTCACGTTTGTCAAACGGATCATCCCACCCAGTTCTAGTCTAGTGGGACACCCTTGGGGCCACCCAGCTTCTTGCCTCCTTCTCTGCTACCCTCACCGAAGGGCCGAAGGCAGTGACAGTATCCTTTGACAGTCTTCCAGCAGCAGCCAAAGCACTTCAGGGGAAAGAAGACACTAGGCTGAGTTTTGAACTGAACTGCCAGTTGTTAACTTTTAGATGAGTGAGCTGGTAACAGGCCTGGCTTGAAAACTTGGGATACTGGTTCTGGCCCAACAGCTGGCTTGCTGCATTAGCCCCATTGAGTGTCTTGTTTTGTCTTATTGGTATTTTCATAAACTCTAGGAGTCTAAGAAGGGGCCTCAGGGCTAGTCTGGCCCAGCTCAGTCTGTTTGGAAGACTGCCTATCCCAGCCTCCCTGAGAGATGGCCACCCAAGCCAGCTCTTCTAGGGATGGAAGTTCACTGCAGCCCAAGGAAATAAATCCACTTCATTGCAGGACTGGCTGGATTCATCCTCTGCCCTGGGGTAGAATTTTAACTGTCTTCTTGTGCCGGTACCACTCTCTGCACTGTTTGTTTATGCCGTGGCAGAGGGGGATTTCAGGTGACTTACAAGGCTACTTAAAACAAGGCAAAATAACATAAATTAGTAAGTGAGGTGGATGAAGATAAACGTTTCCTTTTTTCTGTTTAACTCCGTGGACTGTGAAATCTCAATGGCGTCCTGAAAGGCAACGTGGCCGTTTGGAGTTCAACACCCTTTGGAATCGGAGTGTGACCTTGGCAACTTTTGCGTCTTTCTGTGCCTTGGTTTCTTCATTTATAAAAGGGGGACAATAAGCTCTAACTCATAGGGTTGTGAGCATGAGATGAGTTGATACATATGAATGTTATAGCTTCTAATATGTGTAGACAAATATTGTCCTTAGATCATCTCTGTGGGTGTACTTGCATATACATGTATATGTGACTCTACATAAAGCCAGGCACACAAGTGGATGTAGACATGTTAGTTCGTAGTATGTCATTACTAGATCTTCATAGAAATTTTAAGTTATTTAAAGACATTTAATTACATGGAAAGATATTGGTGACATATTATAAAATGAAAAAAGCAAATTACAAAACACTGTGCCCCCCCCAAAAGGTAGGCATGGTATCCTCTCATTTTTATTTTTTAAAAATATGCATAAAAGGACAACATTGATAATTGTGGGTATCTCTGGATAGTGAGATTACAGGCGATTTTTGTTTTTGCTTGCCTGTTCTTGATTGTGTATGCTAAAATAAAGAGAGCTAAGAGAAGAAAGAAAAACCACAAGGGAAGACAAAGCAGAGATGGGAATAAAGGTAAAGTGGTTCTGGGGCTGCGCTATTCACTTCCTGGGGGTGGGCCACAAATTTGTCCTGAAGCTTTTCGAAAGCCCAAGTGAAAAGGAGACCATGTCAGTCACACAATTCCCAGTGCCTGTGAGATAAAAACAGACCTATTACTCAAAAGAATTACAACTATTCTTAGTACTAAAATCAGTCAGGAATTTGTCCTGAAGGGCCTTCAAAAGAGACCACAGTGTGAGGTAACAAGCAGACACCCTCAGTATCCCCAAACTTCACGGAGGGTTTCTGTGATGGGCCATCATGTAAACTGATAGCATCACACCAGAACGGGAGTCAAGAAGACAGCCTCACAAGGAGGGTCTGAAAAAGGCACGCTGGGCTACTCCACTCCCTTCCGACCCAACATGGTCTAGTTTGGAATATCTTTAAGACCAGATTGGCTAGCGCTCTGAAGCCTTCCTTCTGCTATGTTGTTTCTGTCCCAGAGCTTTTTTTTAAAATATCTATTTATTTGTTTGGCTGTGCTAGGTCTTAGTTGTGGCATGCAGACTCTAGTTTCCTGACCAGGGATCGAACCTGGGCCCTCTGCAGGGGAAGCGTGGAGTCTTAACCATAGGACTGCCGGGGAAGTCCCCCAGTTCTTTCAATGAGTTCTCACAGGACACTTTGCTGACCACCCACCCTGTAGTCTCTCCTGACGTCCTCTAATTTGTCAGTGTCCCTACAGCATACTGCCCTTTGAGGAGGCAAATGAAAAAAACAGATGTCCAAATGTTGTGAGAGCTTCTCGAAGTGACAGTTATAAATACACACCCAAAAAGGCATGTCAGGCTCTGAGCAATGGGATTCACAATACAAACTGATGTTCAAAACAGCACAGTGAGTTTCTTGGGTGAGAGAACACATTCCCAGGTGTTTGGGCCAGGAATGCAGTCGGGGGGTGGGGTGGGGGGGTGGAGGACACCATTCTTGACACCTAAGCCTTACCTGGGAAGCCTGAGAATCATGCTAGGAAGATGAGAATGTGGAAGTTTTAGGAAACTTAGAAGTAGCCAGAGTAGTGGTGGTGGTGGTGTTTAGTCACTAAGTCATGTCTGACTCTTTTGTGACCCCACGGACTGTAGCCCACCAGGCTCCTCTGTCCATGGGATTTCCCAGGCAAAAATACTGGAGTGGGTTGCCATCCCCCAGGGGATCTTCCTGACTCAGGGATCAAACCCATGTCTCCTTCATTGTCAGATGGATTCTTTAATGCTGAGCCACCAAGGAACACCATACCCAGAATAAGAGGAAGAAAAGCAGGAGACTCAGGTGTCCTAGAAACCAGTGGGCAAGTTTCAAGCAAGGAGTGGTGAGCAGTGTCACATGCCTTCAAGGTCAAGATAAGATCTGAAAGAGTCCTTTGGATTGAATGACAAGGAAGTCCTTGGTGACCTTGACTGGTAGTGGCAGAAGAGTGATGGGGACACAAGCCAGACCGCCCCAGGTTATGGAGTGAATGGGAGGTGAGAAAGTGCAGATAGCCAGTGAAGACAAGTTTCCAGAAGTGTGAAAACAAGTGGCAGGAAAGAGATAGAGTGATTGGAAGGTGACATGGGAGTGAAGGAAGCTTGGGATTTTTTATTGTTGTTTATAAGATAAGGCTATTTGAACGTGCCTAAATGTTGATAGGAAGGAGAAGAAGGAAGTTGAAGACAGATAAAACTAGCCTCCTAAAAGGAGCAGTCAGGTGGTCTGAAAGCGTCTCTTGTTTCAAAGACATAAGAAGTAATGCCACCTGCTGAGAGCAAGGGAGCAGATTTGGAAAGGCAGGAAGTCTTGATTGGGTCATTAATGAGAAGGGGACAATGCAGGCCGGTCAGAATTCAAAGACCTATTGAGGTTGGTGACCATCCAGGAGAAAGAATGCCACCCAGGAAAGTCATGCCCCAGCAATGCTCAGTGGCCACTGTAGACCTGGAGAAAGCAGAATAACTGGATTAATCCATAGTTGAAGGTTTGTTTGTTTTTTTCCCAGAAGGTGGGGCACAGAGACAAAGGGAAGAAGTTGGCTGATGTGATGGACAACAGAGGCAAAACTGAAGAGAGAAGGCAGTGAAGACAGGCCACCAACGGCAGAGGAAATAGAAAGGCCGGGATCTATAGCCATGCTGATGGCTCAGACAGTAAAAAAAAAATCTGTCTGCCATGCAGACCTGGGTTTAATCCCTGGGTTGGGAAGATCCCCTGGAGAAGGAATTGGCAACTCACTCCAGTATTCTTGCCTGGAGAATTCCATGGACAGAGGAGCCTTGTGGGCTACAGTCCATGGGGTTACAGAGTCAGACAAAACTGAGCAACTAACATGTTTACTTTTCAAGACAATAGCCAGGGGGCTTTCCTGATGGTCCAGTGGCTGAGACTCCATGCTCCCAAGGCAGGGGGTACAGCTGATCTCTGGTCAGGGAACTAGATCCAACAGGTCATAACCAAGAATTTGAATGCTGACACTAAAAGATCCTGCATGCTACAGCTAAGACTCGATATGGACAAATAAATAAATATTAAAAAAAAAAAAAAGCAAACAGTAATCACACATGGCTCATTTCATTTCAATTTGAATGAGCTAAAATGAATTAAAATTTAAAGCTCGGTTCCTCTGTTGCCCTGACTTGGAGAGAGAGTATAGACAAAGAACATTTCTATCATCACAGAAAGTTCTATTGGACAGAGCTGGTCTGGAGGCTCAGGAAGATAGATGACACGAGTTGGGAATAACTGAGGAGACCATGGTCTAAAACTGGATGTCTACAGCAAGAATTCCAGAGGTGGAATAGCTCTAGGTGATGACAAGGCCCACAGAGGATGAGGTAGTTTTCTGCTGGGAAGCAGAGAAGGTGAATGGTGATGATGAAGTCGACCAGACAGGCTGTCCACCTAGGGATGGAAGATCCTCAGGACTGGCACCAGGGCTCGCTGACCCAAATGCTTCTGTGGAAACTGAGCAGGACCCTGTAAGGCTCCTGGGCATGGGACCCTTTCTGTTCAGCCTCCTGACCTTCTCTGGGTTCCAAAGGGCGGGTTCACCTAGTTGCTAACCAGGGAAGGGAGGGAATGCAGAGACAAGGGGGGAGCAGTCAAGAAACAGCAGAAGCCTTGGGAAAGGATCCTGGTTCCACCTCAAGGGACGCACAGAATAATAGCTTTGTGCTTTTCTGCAGAACCAGAACCCCCAACAAATGGAAGATGAGGAAGCATTCACTTGAGGAAGTATTCTTCAGAGAAGATTAGGAGATCAGCTGAGGCCAGATGAAAGGAATCCGGGTCTGTACACAGCCTGATCGTATTAGCAACCCCACCCTTGAACCATTGTTATAAAACTCACCAAATTCCACTAGGTCAGGACACACAGTTTTTGAAGGGCACGAACCCAGTGTCCCACTTTGCCTAGCAAAGCAATAAAGCTATCCCTTTTTGAAAAGAAAAATGAAAGTGTTAGTCACTCAGTCGAGTCCGACTCTGTGACTCCATGGACTGCAGCCCACCAGGCTCCTCTGTCCATGGAATGCTCCAGGCAAGAATACTGGAGAATTTCCTCCTCCGGGGGATCTTCCCAACCCAGGGATTGAACCGAGGTCTCCCGCATTGCAGGCAGACTCTACTGACTGAGCCACCAGGGGATCCCTTTTTACTTCACCCAAAACTCTTGTCTCCAAGATTCGATGTGGCCCCAGTGCACAGAGGCTGAGCTTCTGTCATCAATGTTTTCAAAGAAAGAGAAGAGTGACCTGGGTAGGGAGGCGTCAGCATGGACGAGATGTGGACGGGGGAACAGCTGTGTGGTTCTGGCTTTAGAGGAGCAGGGGGTTGCTGTCAGTTCCATGAAGATCACAAGAACAATGGAGACTGAGGAGAACAAGAGCTCCCCCTGCCTGGGTGCTGGGTGCCTCTGGTGTGGACAAGAACAGCCCCTCTGAACAGTGTGAGTGGGGCCTGGGGGAGGGCCAGGCTGGAGGGTCAGCATGAAGGTGGGGTGGGAGGAGCAACCAGAGAACAAGGTGAGGATGCAGGGAGGGAACATCCCATAATGGGAGGGGGAGGTTCTCAGGCCAGTGGTTCACAAGGAAGGAGGACAGGAAAAGAGGGCTTCAGAGAACGAGATGACCCGAGGGACCTTCACCTTGGATATGACTGAGGGTTTTACTTTTGAAGTCAAACATTTATATAACGTCTGCCGTGTGCCAAGTCCTCTTCTAAGCACTCTGTCAGGCATGCACTCATAATCCATGTAAGAATCTTATGAGATAGGGATAGTCCTAGCTCCATCTTACAGAGACTCGGGAAAGTTGCTGAAGCTTATATCACTGATGAGTAGAAGAGCAGGAATTTGAACTGAAATGGTCTGGATGCAGGGTTCAGAGCTTTTAGTCAGCACCTGTGGGCAAGACAGGCTTGGTTGATGTTATCTGACACAAATGGGTCTCAGCTGTGTCTAGACAAGAGACGGGGTCCAGGTGGACCAGAAGTTTGAGCTGTGACCAGGCTTGACTGTGCTTCTGAGCACGTCTGGTCCAGTTAAGAGAACACACGTTCAATGAAGTGGTTTCCAGGACTCCTGACATAGTCTGGAAATTACAGCAGTGGAGGATTTTGATGCGGGTACCTGGCTTCCCCAGAAGAGTCAGTGGGGTCTGAATTGATCGTGTTACTTTTGGAAACAAAGAACTTGACTCAAACAAAACTTGACTCCAACTCACAACTTCATTGTGTGACCTTGAGCAAGTTGCTTCACCCATCAAGTTGGAAACCCATTGGTTTTCTCCCAGCGAAATGGGGACCATCCCACTTACCTTATCGAGTGATTAAAAAAGCACCTGTAAAAGGAAAGAAGCTGGCAGACTGAGTATATGACAGTTGAGGGTGTTTGAGGTTGGTTTGTTTGTTTTTAACTATACATAATCCTCAGATCACTCACCCTGGAAGAAGTTAGGGGCCTCCTCTCATTTTGAGGCTTTGAGAGCCCAGCTCACCTGGTCAGCCTCTTAGAGACGCTCAAGGGATCCCAGGCCCCTGGACTTGACGCCAAGAGATCTGACTGTTCTGGAGAGTGCAGGAGAACAGGTGGGTCTAGAGCGTAGGTTTCCCTGAGCTTTGTCCGGGCCTCAGTGCTGTTGATCAGCTTCTTCAGCTGCCCTCCCTTAGTGCCAGCTTCTTGGCTGAGGATTCCGGAGCTGGGCAAAGAAGCCCATACAAACCCCAAACCCACCAAATCCCTTAATCTACCGGAGCTCTTTGAAGGGGTGAAAACCGCCTGTGGATAAGGGGAACCAGCAGATGTAATTTATTTTCATTTGCAAAAAAAGCTTTTGAAAGGTCCCACCCTGAACGCTATTACAATAAAGAAAATGGGTCACCGTCCAGGGAAGCTTTGTCAAGGGTGGAAGTCTGGCCGTGAAGGAAGGAAACAAAGGGTGGACATAAAAGGATGGTTCTCTGGGGAGGGGGGAAACTATGGGAAACCTCTGGACCCAGAGCTGGGCTCAGCTCACTGAACACCCACACACAGTCTGAAGGAGGGGATCCCCTCACACGTAGAGGTGACAGTCGAGCGACATCAGGCAGAAGAAGGTGAACTGGAGGATCTTTAGAAGTTGAATGGTTCATGGGACACAGGTTCGGCAGAAGGTGATGTATTGGGGACAAAATCATCTGAAGGACTCTTAAAGGGTGAAAGATTATCAAATACACTTGAAAAATACTATTTTAGGACCATAGTACAAATTCCTTCCTTAAGATAAGTACTCCATGCAGGTGCTATTGGCATTTGGGGCCAGACAGTTCTTCACTGGGCAGAGCAGTCCTGTGTCCACTACAGGATGTTCAGTGTCCCTGATTCCTATCCACTAAAAGCTTCTAAGTCCCACCCCCCCCACATACACACATCACTGTGACAACTGACAAATGGGTCCTCTCATTTATAAGTCCCCCTAAAAGAGCCCTCATTCCAGTCCCATCCTGATCCACTTGAAATTTAGCTCAGGGTCTTCCTAAGGCCAAAAAGGTAAGAGAACCAGAAATAAAAGCAGAATGCATTTGGGTTTAGGATCTTCTTCTGGGAAGTTCTAGTCATCACATCTCAAAATGATTGTGATAAGTGCTAGAAACACAGAGCAGAGGATGGGGGCACAGTGCCAGGAGAGGAGGTGGGTTTTAGACAAGGTACTTGGGGTGGGAGAGGCTCTGAGAGGGATCCAGTAGAGCTAAGTGAAGAAGGGAGCTGGGGGGATATGCTGGTGGCAGGGGGACAGCGGGAGTGTGCATTCCAGTGGAAGGAAACGGCAAGTGCAAAGGTCCTGAGGCAGAGCTGGACTTGCGTAAGGAACACGAACAAGGGGCTTGGTGAGCAAGATGGGAGTGCTGGGAGGTAAGCTCAAAGAAGTCGCCATGCAGGCTGGAGAACACAGGGCTTTGCGGATTTTGAGACGGAATTTGAGCACTCATTGATGAATTCTGGGTACCTCCAAGGCTTTAGAGGCTCTTCCCATGGCTCTTCATATCATAATGCTTCCCTGACTAATCCATCAACTTCTCGAGAGAGGAATTGGGTCTTTACTCTTTGAATCCCCAGAGTTTAACAGACTGCCTGGCACAGGATAGGAATGTACTACAAACTCATTAAAATCAATCAAAGCACGACATTATGGACAACTGATGTCACCAACTGAGGTAGGTTGAAAAATGTCCTCCACCTCCACCCTCAGAGATATCTGTGTGTTAATTCCTGGAACCTGTGAATGCTACTTTACGTGGCAAAAAATGAGTCTCAGCAGATGTGATGAAAGTAAAGGATACTGAGATGGGAAGATCATCCTGGATTATCTGGGTGGGCCCTAAATGCCATCACATGTCCTTATAAGAGGAAGGGAGGGGGAGATCCAACAAATTAGAAAAGGGCAGGCAAAGACAGAGGCAGAAATCAGAGTAATGTGGCCACAAGCCAAGGAATATTGGCAGCTACCAGAAGCTGAAAGAGACAAGGAACTGATTCTCCTCCAGAGCCTCTGTAGAAAGCACAGCCCTTGGTTTTAGTCCAGTGACACTGATTTCAAATTTCTGGCCTCCAGAATTGCGAGAAAATAAATTGCTGTTGTTTTAAGCCTCCAAATTTGTGGGAATTTGGTACAGTGGCCATGAGAACTAATACACCACCAAATAGTAGAAATGCCAGAGTTCAGCAGGTTCCTTGCAAATCTTACGAGGCAAGCTTGGGGTAAATGAAAGGAACAAAAAGAGGGAGCATTAACACTCTGGCTTTGGAATGTTTCCCAAGTCTTCCTTTGGGTCTTCTTCCCATGGGCTGTGTGGCCACGTCCCCCTATTCCTTACTTCATGCAATGCTGAGTTCAGGGCCTCCCACGTTAGCTTGCCAGGTGCTTGCCAGGTGCTCCCTCTTTCTGGAGGCCAGGGTCTCAGCATCCTTTATGATTCGGAACACAGTTCAGAAACAAGTTAATAGTCTCCTGGGCCTTTGAGAGAAGAGTCACCATGATAGGAGTATAGGAGCAGCCCTTAGTGAGCACCCATTGAGTCAGGGCTCCCCTTTAACAATGAGGAGACTGAGGCAGGGAGGCTGAGTGAATTGCCCAGAAGCTGATGTTCTGAGAGATATCTTCAGAATGACTCCTTGGAATGGCTGTGGGTCACCCATTCCACCACACCTAGGGAATACCTGCTATATTCAATTCTGCTAAATTAGGTGGAGAAAAAAATCATGATTCTGGAGGGGCAAATGATTACACAAAAAGTTTCTATGCTTCAAGAAGTAAGCTTCAGTTAACTGCAAAAATCAATTATGTGGAACACCTTATGTTTCCCAAATGTCAGTAAGATGAGGTATTACGGGTCTACACGTCACACAGGGGGAAGACTTAGGGGACCAATTCCAAGAGGTGGTGCGAGATGAAAACAGCCATGGACCATTGACTCCAAATAGATTGAGTAAGTGCATGGATAATAAGGTATTAAGGGAAAGCAGGAGTGGGAGGGAGGGGGACCTCTCCCTCACTGATGCTACCATCAGGCAGGGGGTACCACTGTGCTAGGCCCCAGAATGATGCCAGAAACTAGTCACAAGGCTGGATGGACGTGACCTAACCTAGGGAGCTACCTCCTTGTCTCTGGCTGAGCACCCTGCTTATGGGGCCTCCCAGGGATCCCAGGTCCCTGGGACTGGAGGGACCTGGGATGCCTGGGTTTGTCAGGAGCTGCCTGGGTGGGCAGCAGGGTAGTACAGGCCTGGATCATGCTCCAGGCATACACACTTCTTGATCTTCACACCTCTGCGACCGTGGCTACCAAGGACTGAATGACTGTGTCCCTCCCCCAGGTTCATTTGAAGAGCCAATCCCCAACACAGTAGCATTTGGAGCTGGGACTTTTGTGAAAGACTAACACGACACTAGATCTTGAAGGTGGAGCCCTCGTGATAGGATTAGTGCCCTTATAAAGGAGACATGAAACTAATAGAATGTGACATATCCATTACATCTAAATTTTTAAAATTAAATTGTTTTTTAAAAGACACATGAAAAACAAGACCTTTCTCTCTACCATATGAGGACACAGCCGTCTGCAAACCAGGAAGAGAGCCCTCACCAGTTACCGAATCAGCCAGCACCTTCATCTTGGACTTCCCAGCCTCCAGAACCATGAGAAATGAACATCTGTTGCCCCAGTCGCCCGGTCTATGGTGTTCTGTTAGAGCGGCCTGGACTGACAGTGGGCAAGTCATTTCACCTCTCTGAGCATCAACTTCCTCTTCTGAAAAACGTGGATGGTATTATCATTTGTCCCTTTCCTTTCTTCCTTCCTCCCTCCCTCCCTTCCATAGATATCAGGAGTATAGAGTTTCAAAAGGCATGTACAAAAGACCCTGAGATGTCTGAAGTCTGAAGCCCTAAAGAAATATAATTTTAATAACATCATGTGAAACCAGCTAACCCAGTGCCTCTACCATCACCATGGTTACCACAAGGATGCTACCCTCTTGAGAGGATAACAAACTGCCCTCAGGCAACAGAAACTCATATACAGGACAGTGCCCCTAGCACTGCAGAAAGACTGGACTTTGGTGTTAATAATGTCAATAATCCTTTCCTAATTACCAATTAATAGTCATAATAAGTCAACAAGCATGAATAATAAGTGTCAATCAAAAGTATCTGATTCAGCTTGGGGTCAAGGTGGATCTGTCGAGAGCGGAGCCTCAGAGCAGCAACCACAGTCGTAAACACAACCATAATCACAGCCACAGCCGAATCACAAGCACACCCATCGTCACAACCTCAGTCATAATCACGATCGTCAGGGCAGCTCACACTTACAGAATGCTTCACTCACTGCCAGGCCTGGTCTGGGAATGGGTCTGCTGGATTTCAGCCAGGAAGCTTGTTGAAGCAAGGGCAGTGGTGGAGAGGCTGGAAGGGAATCTGCGAGAAGTTTCTCTTCTTGGAGAAGAGAGGCAGGGGGAGGGTAAGGCAGACCATAAGCCCCATGACTGGGGCAGCATCATTCTTGCTCACTAGTGTCTGCCCAACACCCAGCACAGAGCTTGGCACATACTGGGCATTCAAAAAAATGTTTACTAGGGACTTCTCTGGAGGTCCAATGGGTAAGACACCATGCTTCCACTGCAGGGGGCACAGGTTTGATCCCTGGTCGGGGAGCTAAGATCCCACATGCCATGTGGGATGGCATGGCCAAAAAATAGAAAAAACAACAACAAAAGCAAACAAACAAAATTTTTAAAAAATGTTTGCTAAATGAACAGCAAGAGGCCTGCCCAGGATGTCCCAAGGGAAGAAGCAGAGGTTTCTTGTTGTCCAGGAGCACATCTGGGCTTGAGGTTAGTGAATCAAATTCTGCTTCCCTGGGTCTTTGATTCCCAGTAACTCTTCAGGTACTTGACAACCATTCACACTGCAGGTCACATTGGCCTTGCTTGGAGAACTGGGTAATCCTGGCATCATCAACATCTCCTAACCTATGACATAGGCACGCATGTACACACACACGTCTCCAGGCTGCAGAGTGGGAGCCAGCCCTTTTCAGCAGGAGCCAAGGACCCTCCCTGGGCTGGGTGCCCTCACCCCAGATCCAAAGGGCTTAGGAGACGGCTGCCTTCTGCCTGGGCCCCCTCCACTAGGATCTGATTTTCTCATCATCTGGATAGTCTCAGCAACTCACAGCAAAGGGATGAACCAGCCTGACCTTTCTGGAGGTTTGTTTAAAGCAGAACAATGTTTGTCTTGTCCAAACACTATGAATTACTCCAGAGAATCCTGCCCAGTTTTACAATCCGCAGCTACAAACGGCTTACATAAATAGGGACTCGTCCCCTCCCCGTCCCCCCTCTGTTCCTAACAGCTTCTCCCCACATCCCAACTTCCCTCCACTCTTCCAGGCCTCCCCCTGTGCCCCCTCACCCTTCCTCTCTTCTGAGCCCCAGCCTGGTGAAGGGCAGGTGTCCGTGGTTCCAGGCGACAGCTCGCACCTGGGTTATTGCTGGCACGGATCCCGCCGGTGGGCTGCTCTTCCCGGCGTGGGCCAGGTTTGCCTGGCTCGCAGGGAGGGGAGGTGGGGGCGCCTTCCGGGCACATTTGTACTGTCTGTGTGGGGCCTGCAGTGCACAGAGTTAGGTCCAGCTGGGAAAGTGTGTTGGGAAGAGGAGGCCCCTAGGTTTGGGGGCAAAACATCCAGTCACCCTGCAACCCACTTGGACAATTCCTTGTCTGACAGGATGCTCAGCACCCCCACAGCTGCTGCTTCATAGGCTGCGCATTCAGGGGATCTGAGGTTTCTTCTTAGAAGTGCACCCCACTCACTGCGGGCCTCCAATGGTGGTGGGTGACAGTAAATGTCCTTCTGCCCATCGAATACAGGCCACAGAAAGCAAGCAGGGCCCATGATCCCATTAGGGAAGGGACTGCCGGGGAAAGAGCTGTTTGGGCTGGGCTTCCCTAAGTATAGTTTCAGTCCCACATGCATTGAAAGGCTTTGGGGATCTCGTTTAAAATGTAGATTTCTGAGGACTTCCCTGGTGGTACAGTGGCTAAAACGCTGCCTTCCCAATGCAGGAGACCAGGGTTTGATTCCTGGGCAGGAAACTAGACCCCACATGCCACAACTAAGAGTTTGCATGATGCAACTAAAGATCCTACGAGCCACAACTGGGGAAAAAAAAAAAAAAAGTAGATTTCTGGGCCCCTCCCCCGGCCTAAAAAAGCCTGGAGGGTTGAGGGGAGGAGATGATGTTCAGGTCTGAGATTCACCTCCCTGCATGAAATCCTCTCCAGGCAAGTCCCCAGATTAATTAGCTGGATGACACCCGCCAGCCAACCACTTTGAATCTCAGCTTCCCCATCTGTACAAAGCCTGGAGAAATTTTGAAAGGCCCCTTCCAGCTCTTAGAATGTGGTTTCAAGGAAAGCTGGCTACCAGAACCCAGAAGCAGCAAGGCTGGATGGAAGCAGCCGGAGAAAAAAAATCAAGGGAGTCCTTAAACTCCGAGGAGAGGTGTTGGTGAAGACGGGGAGGTGCCGGGGAGGGTGCTGCTGGTTGGGGCGTGAGTGGTGTGTGGACTCCTTCCACCGAGGGCCCAACACTTGGAGCCAAGTGTGACCTCATTTAATCCTTGTTTTGCAGGCAAGGAAACTGAGACTCAGAAGGGAGGACGACTTCTGCTCGGAAGTTGGTGAGTGGCGGGGATTCCATCACCGACACACCCTGGAACACCCATCTGGCCATTCCAGAAACGCCCCTTCCAGCCAGCTACTTCCCTTGTTCCAGCCTCTCCGCGGAGCACGGGTGTGTGTGTGTGTGTGTTTTAAGCTCTCAGTCTTGTCAGACTCTGTGACCCCATTGACTGTAGCCCACCAGGCTCCTCTGTCCAGGGAATTCTCCAGGCAAGAATAGGGGAGTGAGCTGCCATTTCCCTCTCCAGGGGATCTTCCGCACCCAGAGATCCAGCCCGGGTCTCCTGCATTATAGGCAGATTCTTTACCGTCTGAGCCACCAGAGAAGCCTATTGCACCTTAGGGACAGAGCTCCTTCTCTTCCCCCAATGCGAGGGTGCCACTGGGCGGGAGGGCCCTGGGCCAAATCCGTCCCACGAAGTGGATGCGCGGTGAGCCTCCACGGCAGGAAAATCAACTGCCCGGAGCTTCACCCTGGAGAGAGCCAAGCCGGTCTGGTCTTACCCACCCCCAGGCTCCACAGCCGGGCTGGGGGCGCCCTCGGGGCGAGGTCGTCCCGCTTAGGGCTGCGGCTGCAGCGCTCGATCCTCCTTCGCCCGAGAACAGGGAGCGCTGCCAAGGAAAGGCCCCAGCTCTCAGAGCCCGCAGACCGTTCGTGCCCAACACTCGGGGGGACCCGAGGTCAGAAGATAAAGCCGCCGCCACTCTCTCCGCTGATGCTCCGGGGTACACCCTGAGCTGGCAGGAGTGGCGAGCCGGGGGCCGCGAAGGGCACGCTGTCACCTCCCCAGCCCCGCTGCTGGCAAAGACCTGGTGTCACGGGAACTCGGGATCGAACGTCTGGTGCGGGTCGGGACAGTATCAGCGCGCCCTGCCTCTACGATCTCTGAGTGTGCACTGGGATCGCATTTCCACTTCGGAGATCCAGAAGCTTACCGTGCGACCCCGGGCAGCAGCGCGCGGCTCTGGGCAGCGCGCGATGCACTCCCCAGCCCAGCTCCCAAGTCCGCGCCTCGGATTAGCTGCGCCTCCCTTCCAGTTCAGCATTTGATTTTCTAATCAAGCTCTTTGTCCCCTGCGGCCTGAACCCGAGCCCCCTGCTTCCCCGTTTCCCCTAGGGCCCCGCCTGGGTCTCGCTGTCGCCCGACTTTCCCGTCGAAGGCAGTCGAGTGAGTGATTCGGGAGCCGAGGCCGAGGCCGGCGGGTCCGCGGCGCGGGCCGGGCTGTATGGAAATGGCCCGAGGAGCCGGCGGGCGCGGCGGCGATTTATTCTGGGAGTGACAGCCCCTTTGAGCGCTCAGCGAATGGCATTTTCTGTCTGTGAAAGCCTTTCTTCCCACCTCTGTTCAGATTAGCCCGGGGGATGAATGCGCCCATTATCCAGCCCGCTGACCATTCTGAAACGCCAAATTAATTACTAAGCACTGAATCAGGCGCCGGGGCCGGGGCACCGGGAGGTGTGAAAATAGCGAGCGACTGGAGCTGGGGAAGACGAGGGGCGCAGCGCCGAGAGGCCGGGCGGGGTGGCCCGGGGCGCGGGCGCGGGCGCGGCGGGTCTGGGGGCGGGCTTGGCCGGCCGCCGAGCGCGACCTGCCGGCGTGACCGGACGCGACCGCAGGGCGAGAGAGCTGCCGGGGCCCCGGGCGGGCGGCAAGGCGCGGAGCCGTGTGGCGGCTCCCGCGGGTTGGGCTAGCAGGGGGCGCGGCCGGAGCGCGCCAAGTGCGCGGGGCGCGGGGCCGAGGCTGGAGCGTGCGCCGGGCGCCGGTGCCTCCCGGGCATCATCGCCCGGGACAGCTGCCCCCAGACGGCCCCGGTCCACGGGCGCCCCGCCGTCCCCTCCCAGGCGCTCGCCGCTCCAGCTGCCCTCCGAGGCCTTCAAACTTGTGCGCCGCCCGGCCACCACGGCCCCCGACTCGAGCTCCCCGAGAGCGAGGCCGCCTCCCCGGGCCCGGATTCCGGCGCGGCGGACCGCACTTACCTCCCGAGGCGCCGGGCGGGAGAGGGAGGCGAGCTCTCGGCGGCTCCCGCTGGAGTGCGCTGGGCGCGGGGAGCGCGCGCCTTTAAGACTCTTCCCCGAGATTCCGCCAGGTGGTGTCAGGCCGGCCGGGCACTCTCGGCTCGGCACCCCCGCGGCCACCCTGCTCCCCAGCCCGCCCCGGGCGGAACCCGGCCGCTCGCTACCCACTCCGCGCCCCGCCGAGCCCGCGCCAACGGAGAGGAGCCCGAAGCTCGGGGGGACAGGATGGGCGGTGATTTGGGGACACACGGATGCTCAGGAGGAAGGCATCCATCCTACCCACTCTAGCTTTGGCGGATGGAGGAATTTCTCTTTGGCCGGATGTTGGGAGTGGGGGAAGAAGAGGCAAGGATCGAGAAGTCTAGTCCCAGGACGTGGGGGTACGGTCCTCACTGTCATCACCCCGGGACGCGCCTGAAGTCCGCGCGAAACTGGTCCTCTCGTCCTTGATCCAAGATGGCGAGTGACACGCCTCCCCCAGTCACCGCTGACACGACCGAAGCGTTAGAGAACTGTCGCCACTTAAAACTGGGGCTATAGGAGATTCACACTTGGGAAACAAAAGTTTTAGAGGACCCATGGGAAGGTTGAAGGAACTCCACCTTGGGCAGGCGAGAAGCCGGGGTCGGCCTGGGATGCGCAAAGAGCACCCCTCTCTCCCGATGCCCTCTAGGAGCCCAGGGGGGTGAGCTCATGAGCCGCCGGCACCTGGGGACCCTCCCCGCCGGCTGCAGGGCACACGTTTACAGGCATAAACTGTGATTCTAGCTGCAGGCCATTATTAAAATTTTATGTGTGTCTTCTCTTTCAAAAATAATTTTTTGACACTTGTTGAGATTTCAAACTGCACTAATAGTCAACTCAGTTTTTCTGTCTTCATCGTTCACTGCTATTTCTTTTATATAAACGTCTTCCTCATCCCTGAGTTCCTTATTTTGAGTAATCTCTCACACAACTGAAACTTACTTTTGAGTAACCCTGGGAGGGGGGGAAGGGCATGTGGGTGGTGGGCTTTTGGAGTCTGTGTATGTCAACAGATGTCTCTCTGTTAACTTCTACAGACATTAGTCGGATATAGGATCCTATAGGATATAGGCTCCATACTTTATTTACATTTATGACACTGCAAGATAGGGATGTCTTAGCATAAAGCAGGGAGGCAGGTGGAAAGTACTTACTCTGATCTGTGACCCATGATCTGGGGGAATCCATGAAGTGACTCTTTGTGACTATTATTGTTCCATCCATCTTCTGATTTTTATAGTCACAGAAATTTCTCCCAGGTTCTAGAGAATAACATCATTCAAAGTCTTTCATCTTATGGGGACCATCTGGCTTCAGTGTACTTTGTTAAAAGAAAAAAATATATGGGTTCTGTTACTGCCTCTTTTACTAATTGTCCCCCAGGGCTAGTCCCATCTCTCTTCACATTCAGCGCTTCTCCCATAAAAATGAACAAATTGGGCTGCATGACTGCTGTGGTCCTATCTAGCGTCAATGGTCTAGGAGCCTAAAATGCAATGACCCAGCCCACGGAGAGACCACTTCACACCAACTAGGATGCTATAATAGAAAAGACAGATAATTACAAGTGTGGGTGAGGGTGTGGAGAAATTGGAACCCTCCTGCATTCCTGGTGCGAATGGAAAAAAAAAAAAAAATGGTACAGCCACTAGAAAAGACTGGCAGTTCCTCAAAAGGTTAAATATACAGTTTTCACAGGATCCAGCAATTCCATTCCTAAGTATATACTCAAGAGAAAGGAAAACATATGTCCACACAAAAGCACCTGTACACAAATATTCATAGTAGCACTAATCACAGTAGCCTCAAAGTGGAAACATCCCACATGGCCATCAATCAATGAATTAACGAATAAAATCTGGCATATCCAAATAATACAATAGTATTCAGCTATAAAAAGAATGAAGTACTAATACATGCTACAACGTGGATGAATCTTGAAGACAGTATGTTAAGTGAAAGAAATGAGTCACGAAAGGTCATATATTATATGGTTCCATTTACTATGAAATGTCTTTAGAATAGGCAAATCCATAAGATGCAGAAAATAGATTTGTGGTTGCCTATTAACTTTGCCAACAAAGGTCCGTCTAGTCAAGGCTATGGTTTTTTTCCAGTGGTCATGTATGGATGTGAGAGTTGGACTGTGAAGAAAGCTGAGCACCAAAGAATTGATGCTTTTGAACCGTGGTGTTGGAGAAGACTCTTGAGAGTCCCTTGGACTGCAAGGAGATCCAACCAGTCCATTCTGAAGGAGATCAGTCCTGGGTGTACTTTGGAAGGAATGATGCTAAAGCTGAAACTCCAGTACTTTGGCCACCTGATGCAAAGACTTGACTCATTGGAAAAGACTCTGATGCTGGGAGGGATTGGGGGCAGGAGGAGAAGGGGACGACAGAGGATGAGATGGCTGGATGGCATCACTGACTCGATGGACATGAGTTTGAGTAAACTCCGGGAGTTGGTGATAGACAGGGAGGCCTGGCATGCTGTGATTCATGGGGTCGCAAAGAGTCAGACATGACTGAGTGACTGAACTGAACTGAATTGAGGGCTGGGGCTGGAGGTTGAGTGGGGAATGAGTGCTAACAGGAGTGGGTTTTCTTTTAGGGGTCATCAAAACTGATTGTGGTATGTGCATGCTCAGTCGCTCGGTCACGTCCGACTCTGTTTTTGCGACCCCATGGACTGTAGCCTGCCAGGCTCCTATGTTCATGGGATCCATCTCCTGCATTGTCAGGCAGATTTTTTTTTACCACTGAGCCACCTGGGAAGCCAAAATATAGAGAGAAATACTACATTCTGTGTGCGTGCTCATGCTCAGTCGACTCCATGAACTGTAGCCCTCTGGGCTTCTCTGTCTATGGAATTTTCCAGGCAAGAATACTGGAGTGAGTTGCCATTTCCCACTCCAAGTGATCTTTCCAGCCCAGGGATCGAACCTGCATCTCTTTCGTATCCTGCATTGGCAGGCAGATTCTTTTACCACTGAGCCACCTGGGAATCCCTATTGGGTTACACAACTCTGTGAGTATACGAAAAGTATCATATTGTACACTTTAAGTGGATGAATTGTATGGTATGTTAATTGTGTCTCAATACAGACATTATATTAAAAAATATTTACCATGTCTGTGTTCTCACGAAGCCACAGGATAACTGGGGGATTAGCCAGTTCAGGACCCTATGGAATCAAGGGTCCTGCCCAAGGAATCAAGCGCCCTCCTCACAGTTACACACAAAGGTTTCCATGGCCCATACAAAGGCAAGACTTTTCCGGATCTTGTTGTTCAGTTGCTAAGTCACATCCGATTCTTTTCTGCATCTTACCATATCCTAATACTTAGGTGTTAACTTTTTATTCTTCTTCCTCTCTGTTGGAAATCCTCCAACTGGCTGCAGGTAGCCCTGCAGACTCAGTAAGCTGATTCTCAGAACAGGGTCTCCCAAGAGAGCAGCCACTTTCAAGACTATATAGCACAGTTATTAAGAGTAGCAACCACGGAGCCAGACCTCCAGAGTTCAAATCACAGACCTGTCTCTCACTAGCTACCTGACACGGTCCAGTCACTTACTTTCTCTTTTCCTCAATTTCCCCATGTGCAAAATGAGGATAACAGTGCCTGTTTCATAGAGATTATGTCAGGATTAAATGAGTTAATATACCTAAGATAGCATCTGGTGGACTATCCTAAGTGTTGCTGTGCTGTGCTGGGCAAGTCGCTCAGTCGTGTCGGACTCTGCCACCCCGTGGACTGCAGCCCACCAGACTCTTCTGCAATGGGATTCTCCAGGCAAGAGTACTGGAGGGGGTTGCCATGCTCTCCTCGAGGATCTTCATAAGTGTTAGCTTTCTGTATTCCTCAAAGATGCAGGTTAAAGCACAGACCTGCTACTTTCCCATGTCCCACTAGGTGGCGCAATGGCACCACTTTGGGTAATGAAAATGGCCCCCTTTCACAGGGGTCCCTTGCACAGTTAACTCTGGACTCTGATAAAACATGCAAATAGTATTAACTTTGCATAAAGAGTGTCACAGTGGTTCCACCTGTGAACTATATGCAGTAATATCACCTATGGTGCGGCAAATTTCTCTCACTGGTGCCACTCACTGGGAAAAAAGTTCTCTCCGATCCAGAGAAACTAGTGTATATGTACAAATACCGTGCATGGTCTGAGTAAAATGTTAGCTCCATTACCAGCTCAGATGCAGCCACCCAACCAAAGTTGTGAGGCCTTTGTGTATGTAACACACATAATTTCTCCCTATATCAATACAATGCCCTGATGGTAATATTAGGAAGAAATCAAGAGTTCCACAAAGTAAAATAATTGCATTTCAATATGTAAATACTGTGAACAGAATGACCAAGATGACCCTGAGAACAATGATCATTGGTAGGTGTCTGTACCTCTGGGGGTTCAAACACCTTGAGTGATGTTGCCCCGCGCAACATGATTTTCCAAAGTGTTACCAGTTTTGGTCAAGTTGCCTTCCTGGAAAACACTAGCATGTGTTAAGATTGTGAATCAAAACAAAACAAATGCTTTGTGTTCACAGACAAAATAAAATCAGGCTCCAGGCATAAAATCAGGCTCCAGGCATAGAGGGTTTCTTGTCATTATGAACATCCAGCGGGACATTCAGAAGCTGTAGAGGAAGTTGCGTTGTACTGTCCCGTGTGCAGTGCAGACGTCCGGCACCTCTGGTTTCTGATACTAAATAGTAGTGTCCCCCAACAGCATGGCAGCCAAGACTACTTCACCACAGATTTTCAGTTGAACAATAGCATCTCCGCTGAGAGCCCCTGGTCCAGGGTCAAAATGGCTTTGGGCATTTCCAGCAAAGCTGGCACTCAATCCGCTTTGGACTCAACTTGTAAAAAGGCATTGGCTTTTCTCTAGTCTACACAAATACGCTTGTCTGGGACCAGAGCCGGGACTCGAAGGGGGTTCCAGAGAGAGGGAGGCTGGGGTTTCCTCTAAGTGTCTCCTTTCTTTGTCCAGGAGGAGGCGGCCTGAGGAGGCAGGCTGCTCTCGCCTGCCAATCTTGGGCACAACCCAGTGGTCTGTTTGAGACTTTTCCTAAAACCCAGCTGGGAAGTAAATCAGCACAGACATAATCCTGATTTTAGCCACAGGGGCCAGGGCCTCTGAGCAAACCCCTGGCTTATGAGAATTTCCTGCTGTACATTTGCTTGGCATGTCAATCTGAAAGCTATTCTTGCTCTGCTTTCTCAGGGATGGGGCCAGCAGGTCCAGGGCTCCTGGGGACAAGGTTTTGACATACTGGCATGTACAGACTTGCTCGCTGGCTCCATTAATTATGTCCACCTCCACCTGCTATGGGGCGTTTTCCGGTCCTTGCATCTGGTCCCTGCTTTCTCTAGACAGTTATGGGACCAGTTCCCTGCTCCCCGCCCCAACTTTCAGCTTGCTTGTCTTGAGAAGCAGGTATGACATGACCCGCCCCACACCCCCACACACACATACCCCCACTGGTATTCCTGGAATTCAGCTGGTTTAGCAAAGCGAGACTGGATCTCTCCTGAGCAGGGCAGCTGTGTCTTTCTATACACATTCCATCACTGCTGCCAATTGATGTCTTGGGGCCAGCTGGTCATCTACGACCCAGGTTTTGACGCCTCAAGAATTCCCTCCCAGACTCTCTGGTCTAAAAAGGGCGGCTGAAGGGCCCAGGAGCCTTCCTGTCATCAGACAAAAGGGTCAGAAGCCTGCGACTCTGTGCATTTCTGTTCTGCCGACAACAGTCCAGATGGTTCCTCAGCGAGGCATCCATGCACCTGCAGTTGTGGGCCTACGCAGTATATCCAGTGACCAGACATTCAGGGACGGCCTCTGGTACGCCAGGTGCTCTGGGTGCACTGGGGACCTGGCAGACACAGTTCCTGTTCTCCTAGGATGGACAGCCTATGGGAACAAGATAGTCACTCAGTAAACAATAATACAAACAGACATGTGATTGCAGCTAAGATGAGCAGTACAAGGAATACAGAAGCAAAGAAGTATCTACAAAGGCTATGGTGGAACAGGGGGCTAGAGCATCACAGAGAAGGCAACATTATGTTGAAACCTGAGAAGACTGGTCTAGTGGTTAACAATCCACCTGCCAGTGCAGAGGGCTGGGGTTCGATCCCTGGTCCGGGATGATCCCACGGGCCGCAGGGCAACTAAGCCAGTGCACCACCACTACTGAGTCTGCGCACCCTAGAGGCCTTGCTCCTCAATGAGAGAAGCCACCGCCATGAGAAGCTGCTGCTCCCGCAACTAGAGAAAGCCTGTGGGCAGCAACGAAGACCCAGCGTGGCCAAAAGTAAATGAAAAAAATAAGAAAGAAACCTGAGGGATGAGAAGGTGAAGACAGTGGGGAGGAGCCTTTCCAGTGGTGGGAACAGCTTGGAGTGGTCAGAAAATCATAACAATAGCCAACATTCATGGATCATTCGCCTTGTGCCCAGCCTGCTCTACTGTCAGCCCCAATTCACAAAGGAGGACACAGAGGCACAGAGAGGTTAAGTAATTATCCTAAAGTTCCCCAGCTACAAAGTGGCAGAGCCAGCTTTTGGACCCAGGTCAACCTACACAGGAGACGGTATCCTTTTTTTTCTTTAAAATGTTCGTTCATTTGGCTGAGTTAGGTCATAGTTTCAGCATGCAGAATCTTAGATCTTCCTCTCTTTAGTTGCAGCACGTGGGATCTATTTCCCTGACCAGGGATCAAACCTCGGCCCCCTGCATTGGGAGCACAGAGTCTTAGCCACTGGACCACCATAGAAGTCCTCCTATGGGTTCTTTTAGGTCCTGCTGACCCGGAGTCAGGACTATCATTACAGCCAAGGACCTAGACCTGGGTAACCTTGAATAGCCCCCACTGTGTTGGCAAAGCCCTCCAAGTGCTGGTTGGCAGGTGGTTCATGGCCAGGAAGCCTCCGTGTCTTGTCACAGACAATTACACCAAGAATTATACCTCCACCGTCAACAGAGCGTGCCTGTGAGGGTTTGGAGGTGGGTGGGAAGCGAGCAGAAGATGGTCTGGAGCTGAGAGGTCTGAGGCTGGCCCGTGAAAAGGCCAGGAGACAGTTGGGGGTAGTTTACTCTGCTTGAGCTAGAGGCATAAACGCCTCTTTCTAAAATACCAGCACCCCCTAGTGGGAGTAAGTCTTCATTCACATGAGCCTTTTTAACCAGGAGTTGCTGCATTTAGAAGGGAAGAACCACATCTCACTCACACCACCAACTGAAACGGAGCATTTCCTTCAATAATGGATGTACGTAATACACCACAGGGGTGCCAATGAACAGGAACTGTGATTTTATCACCAATACATTAACAGGCCTTTTTATATCACATTACAGTTGTTGCAGATAACCTGAAATATCATTTCCATTTATCACTACTTTGAAATTATGCCCGTTTTCTCTCTTCCCCTGGAGCACTGTTATTTAGCACATTAATAAAGAAGCATGTATGTTAGCAGATTTCCAATTTGTTTTTATTTGTATTAAACCTGTAATACAATGTAATTATTTTCTTTTGAGTCTTATGTTTTTTACTTTATGCATTGAAAGCACTATCCTGAAATGGGGTCCATAGGCTTCACTGGGCTGCAAAAGGGGTCCATTTTTTTTTGCAGATTATATTCCATTATAGGTTATTACAAGATATTGGTTACCTTGTAATTCCCTGTGCTGCACATTATATCCTGTAGCTTATCTATACCTGATCCATTTTGTGAATCCAGATGTTTTTATTCCAAATTTATTGCTCTTAGCAACATCCCACAACTCATTAACTACTCTTTCAAAAGCAGCATTATTGAGCTGAAGTTCACATGCTAGACAACTCACTATGTAAAGTATACAGTTAAATGGTTTTCTGTATATTCAGAGTGGGGCAACCATGACTAAAATAGACATTTTCATCACTCCCATCAGCAATCACTCCCCATTTTCCCTTCCCCTTTTCCTTCTCAGCATCCAGTCAAATAATTACACATCTCACCCTTAAGTAACCCACCAATTTACTATTTTCTGTCTCTGTGTATTTGCCTGTTCTGACTCTTTTGCATATAAATAGGATTACACAACACAGGATCCTCTGTAAATGGTTTCTTTCACTTAGAATACAGTTTTCAAGGTTCATCTATGTTGTCGCTTGTGCCTGATTTCAAAGACAATGCTGGGGATTTCCCTGTTGGTCCAGTGGCTAAGACGCGGCACTCTCAATGCAAGGGGTCTAGGTTCGATCCCTGGTCAGGAAATGTGCTGCAACCAAGACCTGGCACAGCCAAATAAATAAATAAAATAATAAAGAGGATGCCTTCAATAATTTCTTATTAAAACTATTTGTGTACTATAGGTATTTGATAGAGATCCTATTTCAGGTTAAGGAAGTTCTACTCCTAGTTTTCTGAGAGGTTTTTTTATTTGTTCATAAACTTGAGAATTTTACCAAATGCCTTCTCAGCATCCAATCAGAAAATTGTACAATGTTTCTCCTTTTACACTGCTTATATGACGAAGGACACCACAGAATTTCTAGTGTCAAATTACCCTTGCATTCCTAGGATAAACCCAAGTGGTTGTAATACTTATTTTCACCCTCTTAATACTTCTGCATCTAGAGTCACAAACAAGATTGGCCTGTAGTTTTCCTTTTTTCTACTATCTTTATCGAGTTTGGATATCAGGGTCATGGTGGCCTCATAAAATGACTTGGGGACTCTTTTTTCTCCTTTTTCAGTCATCTGAAACAGTTAGTACATGATTGGAATGAACTGTTCCTTGGAAGTTTGCTAGAATTCATCTGTAAAATGGCCTGCTTTTGGGATTGCCTTTGTGAAAAGATTTAAAATTACTGCTTCAATGTTTTAGTAAGTTTTGGAATCATAGGCATTGTATTTCTTCTTGAGTTAGTTTTATTGTTATTTTTTCTGGGAAAAAAAAATTCCTATTTCATTTAAGTTTTAAAATGTATTCACATGAAGTTACTGAACAATTGTATTATAATTTTCATAACCTTTACTGTATCTATAGCTACATCTCTTTTTACATTCCGATTATTATTTACTTGTGCTTTCTATTTCTCATCTATCTTGCCGGATATGTTTGCCTTTCCAAAGAACCGTCTTTCCGTTTATTTGGTTCTCTCTGATTTGTATTTGAATTTGGCTTTTATTTATAAAAGCCCTTTTGCGGGGCAGGGTGGGAACTTATTCTGTTATCCTTTGTCTAACTTCTTAGAAACTCAGCTAATTAATTTCAGCCTTTCTTGTTTTCAGATTAGCGTTTAAGAGGCCATACATTTCCTTCTATTTGCCACTTTTATTGTATCTCACAAATATCATCATTCAGTTCTAAATATTAAAAAAAACTTTCCATTGTGATTTTTTTTTTCTGACCAAGAGTCATTCAGAAACATCAAGGTTTATGGTAATTTTAAACTGTCTATTTGTTGACATCTAATTTAATGGCAGTGCGGTCTGGGAAAGTGGTCTGCATGACATCAGTTCTTTGAAATTTGTGAAGACTTGCTTTGCGGTCTTGCAAGTGATGACTTTGGTCATGGCTGCATGTGTGCTTGAGAAGAATGTGATTTTTAAATTATTGAGTGCAAGGTTCCGTGTTCATCAAATCCAGCTTGGTTTTGATCAAATCTTCTACAGTTATTACATTTTATCTTTTGAAGTAGTAATAACTCAGGGAGGCTTGTTGAAATCTCTCACGATGATGGTGCCTTTCTCAATTTCTCCATGTCCTCCACTTCATTACTGCTTTACACATATTTTAGATTTTTAAGATTAGTTTTGTACAGGTTTATATATTTTTTATCTGTTGGTAAATGAAACCACCAGAATGTATCACTCTAATAATGCCTATTTCAATCTGAATTTAAGACAACTAACCACCTTTATTTTAGTTACGATTTGCTTTTTTTTTTTTAAGCCTTTTACTTTCAACTTTGGTGCCTTAATACCTCAGATATTATTATTGGCTACAAGTAACTGGATTTCATTTTCTCTAATCCAACAATCTCTATTAATAATCACATTATTTCACTTACCTTCATTATGATTATTGGTATCTTTTGGCTTGTTTCTACCACTTTATCTTGGTTTCTATTTGTCTCACTTTTTCTGTTTTTGTCCCCCTTTCTTGCTGTTTCTTGTTTGCTTTTTGTAGTGTGTGTCAGTTTTATTTTTTATATGCTTGTTCATCTGGGAGATTTCACTTCATTGGTTTTTAGTCTGGCTTTGTATTTAAATTGTTTGCTGTTAGATTTTATCCAGTATTTCTGCATTATTAAAAAACGGAGGAACAATTTCCTTTATCAGTACTGTCTGCCGTTTGTATGTATGTACACACACACACACACACCTTCTCTCTCTCTCTCATATACAAAAATTTTTGTAAGCCTGGTTCCCAGAAATGTAATCTCTAGCTCAAAAGGTTATGCACTATTTTGAAACTATTCAACTTTTAATAGCATTATATAAAAATATTTCGTGAAAGTGTCTTTGAAATATTAATTGCTCACAATATTTTACTATTGTAAAATTAACCATTTTTGAAAATGAATTCTCTATTTTTAAACACTAGTTTTGCTTATAATTTATCACTGCTATACTTATAAGCAAACTGATGACTAATATTCTTGGGCATATTTAATTACTCTATTAATTCAGAATTACTGCATACTCTTTAGAGTACAAGTACTTTTGCAACCTCATGAACTGTAGCCCACCAGGCTCCTCTGTTTACGGAATTTTCCAGGCAAGAATACTGGAGTAGGTAGCCATTCCCTTCTCCAGGGGATCTTCCCGACCAGGGGAATGAACCTGGATCTGCATTGCAGGCAGATACTTTTACCGTCTGAAGCACCAGGGAGGCCCATATGTTTCCATACACAATACCAAACATATACTTACAGTCAGACTTTATGAGAATTTGGGGTCTCCAAATGTTTGAAAATTCTGGGTAATATAATTTCTCTTATCTTTGCCTGGCTGTCAGATGGACGTTTATATCTCACTGTTTAAATTTACATTTTTTCCTTATAAACATTTCTCACATGCTTATGGCTACTTGTATATCTTTGGTGAACGGTCTAATCTGCTAAGACCACTTTTATTTGGGATATGTATTTTTTTATGTAAAAAATATATTTTACATTAAGGATGGCATGCTTAATACTCATTGCAAACATTTTGCCTTCGCATACCATTTCCCTTCTCATTTAATGTTTATGTGATTTTTCATGGACAGAAGTTATTTTACTTTTCTATACACAAATCAGTCTTTTCCTTCATAATTTCTGATTTTGGCCTCACACTTTAAAAGGCCAGCTACAATTCCAATTTTATATACACATTTCCTTCTTTGCTTCTGCACTTCCCTTATTTTCACTTGGACGTATGGATCTAAAATTAGTCAGAATTAGGGGTGGGATATAAGATTTGAGGTAGAAACTACACTTGTCTTTTTTCTCCTAATGGCTATTCTAGCCTATTTGTTGGATGATCGAGCCTATCTTCTTTATCATATATTAAATTCCTTCAGACACTTGTGTTTGTTTCTGACTGATCAACTTAGCCCCATTGATCTTTTTATAAGCTGCAAGCAATTGGATTTCATTTTCTCCAATCCAACAGTCTCTATTAATAGTCACATTGTATTCACTTACATTCATTATGATTGTTGGTATCTTTTGGCTTGTTTCTACCATTTTAGCTTGGTTTCTGTTTGTCTCATTTTTTCTGTTTCTTTTTTCCTCTTTCTTGCTGTTTTTGTTTTTTGTAGTGTGTGTTTATTTATTTTTTTGCCTGTTTATCAGTCTGGGAGATTTCATTTTATTGGTTTTTAGTCTGGCTTTGTATTTAAATTGTTTGCTGTTATATTTTATCCAATATTTCTGCATTATTAAAAAGAAAGGGACTATTTCCTTTATCAGTACCATCTGCCCCATTTTTATCTGGAAGGCTATGTATGTATGTATACTCTCTCTCTCATATACTGGACAAGAATTTTTGTGAAGACCCTAATCAATATTTTGTGGCAACCTATATGAGAAAAGAATCTGACAAAGAATGAATATATGAATAACTGAATCACTTTGCTGTACACCTGAAACTAACATTATAAATCAACTATAGCCAATAAAATTCAAATTAAAAAAATAATTTTTATGAGACAAAGTCCCAGAAATGTAATGCTTTCAATCTGTGGTACATGGAACATTTTCATATGTCAGATGGAAACTTCTACCTCATGACTAAACTTTTTAATGGCTAAACTTTTGAGGGAGTTTCTTGGCTATCCTCGCACAATTATTTTTCACGATGAAATGTGAAGTCATTTTGTCAATCTCCTTCTCCTCTTCCCACCAGAAGCTTTCTTTGGCTTTTGATTGAAACTATATCACATTTACATACTCCACTGGTAAGAATTTTTTATAATATCATTTTTCAATCCCAGAACATAAATGTTTTTCTATTAATCAAGGCTTCCTTTGTATCCCATAATAAAGTTTATCATTTAAAAAAATAACAGCTTTTGTTCACTTGAAACTATCACAAGATTGTTAATTGGCTATACCTCAATACAAAATAAAAAGTTTAAAAAAACAGAGATGATCAAAAAATAAAAAATAACTACTTTATTGAGACATGGTTCGCATTCACCATTTTAAAGTGAATGGCTTTTAGTACAATCACCATTGCAGTCAATTTTTTTAGAATTTAAAAAATACTTATTTATTTGTTTAGGCTGTGCCAGGTCTTAGTTGGAGCCTGTGGGATCTAGTTCCCTGACCAGGGATTGAACCTCGGGCCTCCTGCATTCAGACTGTGGAGTCTTAGCCACTGGACCACCAGGGAACTCCCTGCAGTCAATTTTTTTTTTTTTAATTGATCAATGTATTTATTTAGAAAAGTACTTAAAATTTTCTAACTTTGTTAGAGTACAGTATGATGAGGGGATTGGTTATGTTTTTTCTTTTTTTTTTTTAATTTTCCTGCAGTCAATTTTTAAACATTTTTTTTTCCCACCACAACAAAGAAATCCCATGCCCATTAGCATTCACTCCCCATTTTCCAGTGCTAGGCAATCACCAATTTGCTTTGTCTGTATGGATTTGCTTATTCTGAACATTTCACATAAAAGGAATTATACAGTATGAAGACTTTGTAACTGGTTTCTTCCACCTAGCATGATGTTTTCAAGGTTCATTCATCCTATAACATGTCAGTCCCTCATTTCTCTTTATGGTCAAATAATATTACATGGTATGAATATACAATATGTTATTTATCCATTCATCAGTTTTTGTGTTGTTTCTACCTCTTGGCTAATAAATAATGCTGCTATAGATATTTGTATGTAAGTTTTTGTGTGTACATATTTTAACTCCTCTTTGGTATACACCCAAGAGTAGAATTGTTGGATCATATGGTAACTTGGACAAAGAAGCCTGGCAGGCTACAGTCCATAGAGTTGCAAAAGGTTGGACACAAGTGAAGCAACCTAGCACACAGGGCACACATGGTAACTCTATGTTTACCTTTTGAGGAATTGACAAACTGTTTTCCAAAGCATCAGCACCATTCTACATTCCCATCAGCAGTGTATGTATGCATGTTGTTTTCAGTCCCTCAGTCATGTCCAACTCTTTGCGACCCCAGAGACTGCAGCACACCAGGCTTCCCTGTCCTTCACCATCTCCCAGAGTTTGATCAAACTCCTGTCCATTGAGTTGGTGATGCCATCCAACCATCTCATCCTGGGTTGTCCCTTTCTCCTCTTCCTTTCAATCTTTCCCAGCATCAGGGTCTTTTCCAGTGAGTCAGCTCTTCACATCAGGTGGCCAGAGTATTGGAGCTTCAGCTTCACCATCAGTCCTTCTAATACATATTCAGGACTAATTTCCTTTAGGATTGACTGGTTTGATCTCCTTGCTGTCCAAGGGAATCTCAAATGTCTTCTCTAACACCACAGTTTGAAAGCATCAATTCTTTGCCACTCTGCCTTCTTTATGGTCCAACTCTCAGATGCATTCATGTATGTACGAGGTCTCCAAATTCTCCACATTCCTGTTGACACTTGTTATAATCTTTTTATTCAATGGGTGTGGTGTTTCCACTGTGGTTTTGATTTGCCTTTCTCTGATAACTAATGATGTTGAGTATTTTTTTCGTATGCTTGTCGGTCATTTATAGATGTTTGAAGAAATACCTGATCATATCCTTAGCCCATTTTTCAATTGGCTTTTTTTAATTATTCATTTATAGTAATTCTTTGTATATTCTAAAGTCTCTATCATATTTATATGATTTGCAAAAATTTTCTCCCATTCTGTGGGTTGTCTTTTATTTCTTGATGGGGTCCTTGAAGCAGAAAAGTTTTAAATTTTGATGACATTCGCCTTATCTGTTTTTCCCTTTGGTTGTTTGCCCTTTTTATGTTATATCTTAAAAACCATTGCCAGGTCCAAGGTCATGAAGATTTACACCTATATTTTCTCCTAAGAGTTGTATAGCTTTAACTCTTATATTTAGGTTTTCTATTCCTTTTTGAGTTAATCTCCATGTGTAATGGGAAGTAGGGGTTCAGTTTCTTTTTTTTTTTTGGATATGGTTATCCAATTGTCTTAGCATCATTTTTGAAAATAATTCTTTCCCTCTTTGAATTGTTTTGGCACCCTCATCAAAAAGAGCGCATGCACGTGTGCTCAGTCGCTAAGTCACATCTGCGACCCCATGGACTGTAGCCAGCCAGGTTCCTCTACCCGGGGGATTTCCCAGGCAAGAATATTGGATTAGGTTGCCATTTCCTTCTCCGGGGCATCTTCCTGACAGAAGGATCGAAACCATGTCTCCAGCATTGGTAGGTGGGTTCTTTGCCACTGAGGCCCCAAGGAGGGTGTTGCCTCCCCATTGGGGAATTGAATCCTAGTCTCCCGTGTAACAGGCAGGGATACTCACCACTATATTAACAAGAATCAACTGATTGTAAATGTGAGAGTTTATTTCTGGATTCTCAACTTTATTCCATCGACCTATAAATCTATCTATAGCTCTGTGGTAAGTTTTGAAATCAGGGAGCTTGAATCCTCCAATTTTGTTCTTCTTTTTCACCGTAGTTTTAGCTATTCTGGGTCCCTTGAATTTCCTTTTCTTAGGCTTTTTTCATTGCTAGGATGAATGAACTCCCTTTTCTATTTCGTCACTGCTCTGTATAGAAAACTATTGAAAGTCATATATTTATTTTTGTGTCCAGCTACTTTACTATGCTTGCACATAAATTCTAAATATTCCCCAATCCATTAGATATGGGTTCTTAGCTAGACAATCATATCTTTTGCAAATAATAATCTTGTCTCTTTCTTCCCAAATTCACATCTCATTTATTTTTCTTCTCATTGTTCTTCCTTGAATTTCACACTTTTCACAGTGTGACATCCTTGTTTTGCTCCTTGTTTTCATAGGGTTGTCTTTGTTATCAAGGATTATATTATCCATTCCAGGTCATCACTGAGGTATCACATTGTCTGTTGCATTGAAATAAATACATTTATCATCTTGACAAAGTCTTTTTATTCCCAGTCACTAAGAGTTTTCATCAGGGTTCATCTTATTAGGATAATTATGTGGTTTTTCTCCTGTGTCCTATTCATATGATGAACAATATTAATAAACTCTTAACATTCACACCCCCTCCCCCAGCCCCTTGCATAAACTATATCTCTTGAGTCAGTGGGAACAAATTAGCTCACATTAACAGGAATAACTGAGGTCTCACGGTGCAGCTCCCACCTGTATAATACAGAACAGATGTCACAAACTGAAAGTTGGCAGGTCACGTCTGGTTTGGCTTGCAAGGGGGGGTGGTGTGTAAAATACTGTGTTAAATTAGTTTCCAGCATTTAAAAATCAGGAGATTTCAGACTAAGAGCTCCAATTTTTGGTTTCTCTTTACAAATGATAAAATCTGACCATGTGAGTCCTGCATTCTCATAGGGTGACCGTGAGCTAAAGTTGCCCCCTGGGTGAGGGGGCTACTGTAGAGGACTCCTCATTTACATCTTTTTCACATCCTATTGTCTCCATACCATATTGTTCCCAGACATCAAGGTCAAGGGTCAGTTGCCAGACTTTATATTTGTGTAGTTATTTTTCTTATAATGGAATTAGGTGAAAGTGTGTAATCATGTCCCTAGCAAATGCGGAAAAACAAGAGACCAAGAGGGAAATGAGCTTCAGGAGAAACGGAAGCACACATAATTCTCAGGGGAAGTGAAGAATATTCCTATAATGCTCAATACACAAACTGTGCCTGTTGAAAAGATACAACATGAGATGCCACCAGCTAAAAAACTAGTAAGAAGAATATGAAAAAGATGTGTAGGGGAAAGAAAAAGGAGGGGGGGGTCTGACATGTCCATTGGGCTTGTTTCAGGAGGCAGAGAGCACCCACAATGCTATCATGAAATACCATACTCTATCTAGCAAACCAACACCATCTCGCTAGTTTTGTCCTTGAATCTGGGCTGTTTAGCTCTTGACCCTGCTCCAGTCCTGGGTGGCTGTAGTTCGAAGTCCTGGCCAATAGCTGTCAAGTGCTGATCAGATCTCCTGGTTGTTCTGCCCTCTTGGGGTAGGGAGACACAGACAGAGCTGAGGGGGAGAGTGGGGATGGTTAACAGGCAAGCTGGATCCACTTCTTTTTTCAATTTATTTGATTGCACCCGGTCTTAGCTGTGACATGGGAATTCTTAGCTGTGGAATGCAGGATATAGTTCCTTAACCAGGGATCCAACCCAGGCACCCTGTATTGGGAGTGAGGAGTCTTAACCACTGGACCACTACAGAAGTCCCCCTGATGTGGGATGGGACCAAGTGGGCTTCATGAGATGCCCAGCTCCCTGATAGTGAACCCTAATGGGCAATTCTGTTTCAGCTTTCCTCCACCTCCAGTTTCAGGGACATCAAGGATATGGAAAAAGTCACGGATGCCATAACTTCTCCTGTAGCTTTCAAAGCACTCTCAGGATCCAACATGTCAATCCCGCTCATGCTGTGTCTTTCTTGCTACTAAATTTCTGCTTCCAGAGCCCTTCCACCCCTTCCTCCCAACTTGGCCACCTCTGGGCTGCCTCCCTCTTCCCCCCCCTTTTTTTTTTTTTTTTTTTTGTGGTGGAAAAAGTAAGGACTGGGGAGACCAGAGTCCTTGTTTACCCTTCTCAAGATGAAAGACCTCCAGGATGTCTTCTCACAGACTTTGTGGCTCTGGTTCCTTGTTTGTAAAACGGTGGGGGGTGGGTGCTCTGGGTGGTCCATGCAAGAGTAGAAGTGCTCGATGGTTCTGAGCGCCTTCCCGTCTCTAACAGAGGCTGGGACCAGTTCTCTGTGCTCATTCACGAGTACTTTCTGTTTCTGTGTTTTTGGGGAAGTTGCCTTTTCTTGGTATTGAGTGAGTCAGGAGAAGAAAAATCATTGGCAGTCCCATCTCTCAAAGCCTCAGGTAGGGCTGTGGCTTCTGACAACACTAACGGCTGATCTTGAGGCCGATTTCGAATGCCTCTAACAGATATTGTGACACAAGTCCCATTCAAGAGTGAAAATGGAAATTCCAGCCTCGCCCTTTGTGACCTCTGAAATAAACTGCTATTCTTTCGTCGCCAGAGCTGCTCGCACAACACAGCAGCCAACCTTCTCATTCCTAATTTGTAACGAGGAAACGGAGGCATGGGGAAGAGCAGTGATTTCCGGGATCCCTAAGAGTTCTTCCAGCTCCGGGTAAAAAAACACATCTGCCCGCGTGGCCTGTGGGGAGAACGGGCGGGGGAGGGCGCCAGAAGAGGGCCTGGATCCTGGAGACGACCCCTCCCCGCCTTCAGGAGAAATGGCTGCAGTCACAGCCACTGGTGATGGACGGTGAGGAAGTCAGACCAGAGGCTGGGGCAGCCGAGCCGAAAGTCTGGATGGGCTGGTATATCTGGAAAGATTTCTGCCCAAGGACGAAGGGCGAGGGTCGCGGGCCCGTGTGCACAGCAGGGGTGCAGGCATTTTAAAGGTTAAGAGCACCCATAGAAAATAGAAGTAGGAGGAGGAAGTGGGGCGCTGGGGCGCAGTGCGAGAAGGAAGCAACTCGTCGGAGCTTCCCCTTTTTCCTCCTTCCCCGAAGCCCCCACCCCAGGCCCCTCGCCCGCTCCGCCCACCCATCCAGCCCTGCCAAGCCGCGCTTCCGCTCCCCCTGGTCAAGCCTCACCTTACTCCTGGGGGCGGCGTGGGGGTAGCACCGGCGTCCCTCCGGCCTTGGCCAGCCCTCAGCCAGGACCTGTTCCTTCCGAGGGCAGAGGAGCTCAGAGCTGGGCGTCCTCATTCGCGCGGTGGGCTCGGGCCGGACTCTAAGGATGCTTGGGGTCAGGCTGGCGCCAGGCCGACGCCGCCCGGCCACCAGGTGGCGCGAGAGTCCGGCTGGGCGGCCTGCCCCGCCCCGCCCTGGCATGGCCCCGCCCCGCCCCGGCATGGCCCCGCCCCCAGTCCGCCGTCTGAGCGGAGCCCCGATCGATGCTGGGACTCGCCGCGCGGGTCCCCAGCTCCGGCGCGGTGGTCGCGACGGTACCCGGAGTCGCAGGGAGTCGCCTCTGGAGAGGGACTCGGCGCCCAGCGGGGACTGCAGGTGTGTGGCCGGGGCGCGGGGACGCGGAGTGCACGCGTAGGGGCTTGAGGCAGAGCCAGAGCTGCCCGCGGACACTTGGAGACAGGTGCGCCCTGAGAGCACAGGCTGCAGCCAGTGCGCTGGACAGATCCTGCCGTCTTCTGCCTCTGAGAACAGGGCCCATTGCCGGGGACACGACCCGCACACACGCGTGCCCAGTAATCTCAGACAGAAGGGTATGCCGGCTGTCCATCCTTACCTAAGTAGCCACTGCTGGAGGCGTCTGTGCGGTCCGACTGTGACCGCAGCCTCCTGCTGCCTCTTTCGAGGCTGCCCTGTGTCTTCGGGTCAAGGAGTCTGCTCTCCCATCTGGGAGCGCTCTCTCTCTGGGAGCCTTGGCATCAGGGGTCCTTAGCCACCAGGACCTCCAGCGAGCGTGGGCCCCCAGACAGTGGCTGCTTTTCTCCAGAAGCGCACTCTTGGCGCTGTCAGCTTATCCGTGTCTACACCCCCTCGGTATCCCTGCGTGACTCTGTGTGCGCGTGTGCATGGGTGTGCGCGTGCGCGTGCGCGCTGGCCCATCCCAGGCCTCGGGTAAATAAAGTTCTTTAGGTCAGTAGGAGGAAGGAGATTATTCAGAGGGAAAAGGAAGGCGAGATGAAAGCAGCAGGATGTGGTATCAAGTAAGTTACAAGCCTCTTGCAGAGAGGAGGAGTGGGTTTGGGCGAAATGAGGGCCGGAACTGGGCCAGGTCTATGTGCGTCCAGGGTTCTGTCTGGGTCCCCGTCTTTCCCTCCCTGCAGTGGTCACTCTGCCTTCTCCTCCACACCTTCCCTCCTCCTGGCCCGGGACTACCCAGAAGGCACTGGTTCCCAGAACTTGTTAAAACACACCTTCTCCAGGCACCCCCTACAGTGCAGCTTTCCAAGGGTGGGGTCTGGAATCTGTATTTTTCTAAAATTTGAATAAGATCCGTTAAGTGATGAGGCTGGTGCCATTGCTTGGGAACCCTGGATGCTTTGGAAAGGAGGCCTGGGTTCCAGCTGTGCCCAGCTGTGTGACCCTGAGCCTCATGAGCATCACACTACCCTCTCCCAGCCTGCTTCCCTATCTGCAAAATGGGCCCTAACCTGCAACCTCAGGGAGCAAATCAAATGAGAAAGTGTGAGCAGGGCGAATGCACAGGGAGCTGCCCTGGGTGTTTGCAGAACAAGGGAGTGGGTGTCTCGGGCTTACCTGCTTCCTCAGTGGGGACACTGCGGTGTGGCTCCAGGAAGACAGTTTTGAATGGTCTACTCTCTCTTCCTGCTCAGAAGACCCTCCCCTGCTTCTTGGAGAATAACTAGTCAGGATGGTTATTCTGGGGACAGCGCAGAGTCTTTGTGTGCCAGGCCTCACTTTTTTGTTTGCTGTTTTTAAATTTTGGTTTTGAGAGCTCTTTGTTGCTGTGTGGACTCCTGTTCTCTAGTTGTGGGGCAGCTCCGTTGCCTGGGGACCTGTGGGATCTTAGTTCCCTAACTGGGGATTGAATGCGCATCCCTTGCATTGAGAAGGGGATTCTTAACCTCTGGACCCCAGGGAAGGCCCCTCATCAGGGTTTTAAGACCCTTGCCAATCTCTTCGGTGAGGGATAAAGAACTGTTTTCTCTTTACAAGCTGTAGTGGACAGAGAAAGACCTCTGTCTCTTTGCCTGTCTCTCGCCAGCATGCGCCCTGCTTTTTTTTCTTTCGAGAAGAATCAAGCGGAAGCTAACCGGGTGACCAGTGTGTTTGGGTTTACTACAGGGGTCGTAATGTGGAGGAGGAGGCTGGCTGTTGGAGGTTGCTCCATGGCCCCAGGTTAGTCATTGATCATCGGCCTTCCGGCAGAGATGCGGAAAAAGGAGAGGCAGTCACCTTTGCCTGGGCAGCCCAGTGTTAGAGGCTCCAGCTTGGGTTCAGAGGAACACTCAAAGAGCGCTGACTTGGTCTTTGTTCAGAGAGCCTCACCCACAAAGGACTGAGCTGGCCAGACTTCTGTGGGACCTCTGTGAACTAGAAGACTTGTTTGGCTCAGCTATGGGTGGACAGAAAGCCTGGATCAGCTTTTTAAGCAAGGAAGTATCTAGAGGGGCAAGATGGAGTGATTGTCATCAGTTCAAGGAAGAGGTTTGAGATTCTGGCATAGATGGGGTGGGGAGTGGACAAAGGAAAGACCAGAGGCAAGCTGAGACAGCACAGCAAACATATATTACTTATTAGAGTATTCCGTTGATGTGAAGATGTACACATTTTCACATTTTAACAACTCTGAAATCATCTTACCATCTATGGCATCTTACCATTATAATAGGCGGCAATATTTCTTTCTTTCTGGCACACAAAATAATGGTGGTGTAGTCGCAAAGTCATTTTCCACCTCTTGTAGCCCGCCAGGCTCCTCTGTCCATAGGACTTTCCCAGGCAAGAATATTGGAGTGGGTTGTCATTTCCTTGTCCAGGGGATCTTCCTGACCCAGGGATCAAACCCGTATCTCCTGCATTGCAGGAGGGTGCTTTACCACTGAGTGACTAAGGAAGCCTAAAATAATGGTGCATCTTACAATTGATGGCATCTTTTTCGATTCTGTTAAATATGATGTGTATTTTGCAAATATGGGGGACGCTTTCGATGTACAGGGGTACACACAGAACCACATCATTCTTGTAAGTGAAATGGCATGTATCACTTTTTCCACCAGCTCTACCTTTTAAACACCAAAACTTTTCATGGTATCCAGTTTTTAAAAGAAATCCTTGTAAAATGTGTTGCTTGCCTTTATAAATCTAGCACATGGTGTGTGATTTAATAATGCCTTGAAAACATTAAATGGTTCTACCTGCCATTTTTGCATACCTTGGGTCTGCTCAGGACAAAATTTTTGTCATCTTTCTTATTGTCCTTTTCTCCTTTAGCTATCATTCCATGGTCCTTGGCAGTGGGCTAAGTATTTCTCCATTTCCTTTTCATCTTCACTGCCATACTCAGGTTGCTACAACTATTATCCACACTTCATGAAGGAAGACACTAAGGACCAGGATGATACTGCTAGGAAGCGCCAGGGCTGGGTGGATGACCAGAGATGACCCAGCCCAAGGGGTATTCTGCCTGTGCCTGTGGGTGTGGAGGGCATGGCTTGTGGGGCTGACTGGGAGCCTGAATGTGGCCATCTACAGGTCTTCTCTGTTTGCTTTCAGGCTAGTGGCTGGAAGGTTCTGGATAGTTGGGTTATCAGCCAAGTGCCTTCCGGATAAGTGAGGTATAGCTGTGGCAAAGTGCACAAGATTGGAGGGTAGGGCCGATGAATGGGAAGAAGTGGGTGACCAGTGGCACCAAGCAGACATTGGGTCCTTCTTGAGTTTACCACATCTAGCACTTGGGGTGCATGGCTTTGAGCTTTAGGGTTTGTCCTTAGTGGGAGACGCCTGCCTCCAGCTTTCCCCAACTCCCAGTCCAGCTTCTCTCATGGGGATATAAGACGACAAAACTGAACAGGTCACATTCCAGCTGTAAATCCTCCCGAGCTGCCCTGGCCCTCTGGGGAAGGTCCATACCCCTTAACATGCCTAGCAAGACCTCCGCCACCCAGCTCAGGTCACCCTGCCTTCTTCATCTCTTTAAGCTTGGGCAGACCTCAGTACCTTTGCACGTGCTGCTCCTTCCCGCCACATTGCCCTTCCTGTCCACTGCCTGCCTGGCAGACCATGAATTCATCCTTGGATGCCCAGCTCCAACCTCATCATCTTTGAAGGCTTCCCTAAGCCCCTCTTCACTCCACAGCACTGGCCACGCCATCCTTCCGTCCTCCCCATGCCTTCCTTGTCATCCCGGAGCACTGGCCCCTCTGGCCTGCAGGGTCTGACCAGTGACATGGTGGCTGGCTCACCAGGGCCTTCTGATGCTCAGCACAGCTGTTCAGCTGTCACCATCAGACTCCCCAGGATTTCTTAGAAATCCACGAACAGCAATAGTGGGGGCTGCCAAGGGGGCTGTGGAGCACACGGTGTTGTGGGGGGCAGAAGGGTGGGGTCCGGAAGGAGTGGTGTGCTTTTCATTTTCATGTCCTCAAGAGTCTTGCTGCTGTTGTTGTTGACCTAGGCAAATGAGTCTGTGTGGTTTCCTTGTCGGGGGCAGGGCTGGGGTGTGACGGCTGAAGACAGCTTCTGCCTCCTGTGGAGTCAGGGGGGCTGTGTTTCTGCCTGATTCTCCTATTCCCAGCCCTGTGACCCTGGGTTGAGTCCTCGTACATCAAAAGTGTCAGTTTCCCCATCTCCCTGGAAGCATGCACGGATGCTTTCTACGGCCCCTTCCTCATTTCCAATAGTCCATTGCTTGGCTCAGCACCTCTGCATGGAGCACCTTCCATGTGCCAGGTATGTGCTGGGGCTCTGAGGACCGTGAGGGAGACAGATAACATTCCTGGAAATTTTTCATTTTGGCTGCATTGGGTCTTCATTGCGGGCTTTTCTCTGGTTGCGTCACTTGGGCTTAGTTACCCTGTGGAATATGGTATCTTAGCTCCCCGACCAGGGATAAAACCTACATCCCCTACATGGGAAGGCAGATTCTTAACCACTGGACTACCAGGGAAGTACCCCTCCCCTGGTGGAAATTAGTCTAGTGGGCAGGACACTAGATACCTATCGTGTAATTTCCATCATGAGAATGATGAGGTCCCGGGCAAGTATGGAAAGGGAACCCCATATAGTTTGAGGATTAAGGAGAGGCTTCCCTGAAGAAGTCACATTCGAGTTGAGAATTGAGAGATACAATATAGAAGAAAATACCAATGGTAATAAAAATGATCCCCAACACTGAGCAGACATGTGCTAAGCCCTCTCTGGGTGCACCCTCTCAGGAATTCCTTTATTTCTGTGAGGTGTGGGGGCCTCCTCTCCTACAAAAACCAAGTGAGGTTAACTCTGGCATAAACCAGAGACCCATCCCCTGCACCCCATCTCCCCTCTCCTTACCTCTCCCCCTCCTCCGAGGTCTCATGAAGGTCATAAACACTATTAGGGGGCGCCTCCCTTTTCCTTTGCACTGATCATCACCAGAGAGTAAGTTCCTTTGCTGCTGAGGGGCTCCTTGCAGGAGTCCCTTGCATTTGCTCTCACATTGGCTATCCATAGCGAAAGGAGCCTCTATCCACAGAAAACCACCGTTGGCCTTTCGTTCCGTCCCTCTCAGAGTTGCTGTCCTTACAACCCAGATTTTGTGTATTTCCTACGAAGTCATCCTCTCAGCACCCACATCCTTCTTCCTTCCAGGTTTTCTTCCCAGGACCCCAAGGTCTCTGTGGACGTACCTCTGGCTTTTGGGTCTGAGCGTTTGTTCCTGAGTGACTTGGTGGTTTTGACTCTCATCAGGTAAATCTCCCCACAGTCACTTCCATGCAGCCTGGCTGAGGCCACCCTCCTCCTCAGTGCATTTTCTGGGTGAGATTACATCTACACCTGCTGCTCTTATGGGAGACTTTCGAACTCAGTCTCGATAATGGGCCTCTTTCAGAAGCTGATAAAGCCATAGATCATCCCCTCCATCTCCCCACAAAAGGCACACGTGTGCACGCACACGCATGCTCTTTCAAAATTTTGCAGAAAACCTCTGGGTCTTCTCAGACCTCTGCTGTCCACCAGGGAACCCAGGTAAGTAACCTCTGATCTGGAAAACAGGACTTTCTATACACTGATTTCTTTGGCTCCATGCAGGAGTCAGCTGTTGTCAGAATGATGGATCTCTCCTTGGGGAGATCTCAGGGCTCGGTGTGGGGACCACTCACAAGCCGTGTGCACGCTTCCTGGGTTTATTATTGAATCTTGAATTCAATCCATTTCCAAGATGATTGAAGAACATTACTTTAGCTAGTAGTTGTTGTTGTTTAGTCATTAAGTCGTGTCCAACTCTACGACCCCATGTACTGTAGCCCGTCAGCCTCCTCTGTCCATGGGATTTCCTAGGCAAGAATAACTAGACTAGATCTTCCCAACCCAGGGATCGAACCCATGTCTCCTGCATTGGCAGGTAGGTTCTTTACTGCTGAGCCACCAGGGAAACCCTTACTTTGGCTAGTGGTGTCCTTAAAAGAAGCCCTCTGTTCTGGTTCCCCTACCCCCAGCCAGGGAGCTAGACTTAAGGCTAGAAATGAGACCAGAGAAGGTGCATGTTGGTGGCTATTCTCAGGAATAGAGACGATCCAGGAAGCAGAGAGGCAGCCACTGCTGGTGTTTTTGCTGCAAATATTCTCACGGCCTCCCTTGTTCTCAGGGACTGGCGTGAGTGTGGGCCTTTATTTCTCTGATGTGGTTGTAGTTCTTTAGAGCTGATGCCTTGAAGTCAAGTGCCACGTGTAAAGGAAGTTTTCTTCAATTCCTCATTTCTAAGGATTTGTTAAAGCACAGATGGAAGTTAGGTTTGCCAGTTACAACTGGAAGCATCCACTAGGAAAGCCTTGTGTTCTTTCACCTTGAGGTAGGTTTGCGTGATGTGTTACATCATTAACTTCCTTCTCTTCAGCCCTGCTTGCCCTTTTGGAGTGAACTCTGCTTAGTCAAGGAGTTTTGTTCTTTCAGAACAGTGCTGGGTTTGATTTGCTGCGATGCCTTTGAGAATTCTTGCATCCGTGCTCACAGATAAGGTCGGCCCATATTCTCCTCTTTTGTACTGCTGTTGTTATGTTTTGATGTGCTGGTTATGCAAAGTGATTTTGGAGGCATTTCATCTCCTCCTGGGGCTTCCCTGGTGGCTCGGTGGTAAAGAACCCGCTTGCCAAGGCAGATGAGGGTTCAATCCCTGGGTTGGGAAGATCCTCTGGAAGAGGAATGGCAACCCACTCCAGTATTCTTGCCTGGATAATCCCATGGACAGAGGAACCTGGCGGGCTACAGTCCACAGGGTCTCAGAGTTGGACACAACCGAGTGAGTGATCATGAGAATCTTCTCCTGCGCTCTGGGGACAGCTGGCAGAGCAGGGCATGGTCTGTGTCTCGGAAGTTGGAAGAACAGCTTGGTCTTAGGTCTCCACTACTGGATTCTTGGTTTCCCATTTCCCAAGCCTTCCTCTCCTCTCTCTCTTCCTTAGTCCTCCCAGGTACACACCTAGCACCTCCGTGCTCCCAAGCTGGAACCTCAGAGTCATCTTTGATTCTTGAGCCTTCAACAATTCTCCACTGATTCCCATGAATCTCTCCTTTTCCTGCCCTGCAGCTGAGGGAAGGCTCATTTCCACTCTTAGATGCTTCCATCCAACTGGAGAGTGGTCCAAGGCCAGGTGCTGTGTTTAGTGGGGATGCTGATAAACCATCTCATACCCAGAGAAAGGTAAGCAAGGTAGTGATGGTACAATACCGCATGTTTACAGAAGGAGAGATGTTTTTCTATATGAAGAGGACATAAAGGAGAAGTCATATCCATGCAGGAGACATGGGATCAATCCCTGAGTCAGGAAGAACTGCTGGAGAAGGAAATGGCAACCCAGTATTCTTGCCTGAAAAATCCCATGGACAGAAGAGCCTGGCAGGCTGCAGTCCGTGGCGTCACAAAGAGTCGGACACGACTGAGCGACTAACACTCTACTTCGGGACTAAGCATAATTCTTTGGAAAAGGTGAAGACCTGCCCTATAGAGGTCGTTCTCCTAGGAGGAAAGGGACCCATGAAGGGAATTGTGATGAAATAGATCTCAGCTTACCACAGGGAAGATCTTAGAGAAGTTCAGAGCAGAATAACAATGGAATGGGCAGACTTGTGGTAGTGAGTTCCCCATTGGGAGAAGCATTCAAGGAAAACACATGTCAGACGTAGAAACGAAAGCTGTGAGAATAGAGACACATCACTTCATTTCTAAGCACCTCTAACTCTCCAAATCTTGGTGACTGTGTCTTATGGCTGTAGGAAAGTTGGTTGTTTTGATAACATAATTTGAATTTAAGAAATTCAGTGGCCTTGAATAAACAAATCCCAAAGCTGGGCAGTTCCCCCACAAATCCTGCAGCCCGTCTTCAGAGCCTGTCCTCCCAGAGCAGGAGCTCGATGTTGGTTAGAAAACCAGAGCCATGCATGGTAAGACCCTGGAGCCACAGCTGGACATAGGGATGCTTGCCCATCTCCTGTGCTTGATAATGGACTTTTTTTGGGTGGGGGGCAAGGGGGAGTCTCTTGTTCTTGGTTCCTTCTGAACCAATCTGATAAAATGGACTACTTCAGAGACACCTTCCTCTGTGGCTGTCCCAGAGAAACTCTCAGTGCCAATCTGATCCACCTCCAGGTCACGCGGGGAATTAATGGCCTCTTGTTCTTGGGGTTTTTGAGCCAACGTTTAATGGGCCTTTGCATTTCGCATTCACTTCTGTACTGACATCTTGAGAGTTTCATTTTGAGAAAACCCAAAACTCAGAGCTCTCCTTCGCCTGTTATTGTGCTTAAGTGAACACAGTGGGGTTGTGGTGTGGTGTTCAGACTACTGAATGGGAGTAGGAGCTGAGATCTCTAGTCCTAGCTGTCCCCCACTCAGCTGCTCATCTCCCTAAGCCTGTTCCCTCTTGGCTCAAGGGGCTGTATCTATATTCTGACATCCTATGAGTTTTACAAAGTCTTCTCTCCAAGTGTAGACTGATAGGAGCTGCTCTGATGGGCTAAGCAGAGAGGGGACCCGCTCCTTCCCTCATGTTACCCATGTCACGGCAGGACTCCCAGAGGCTAAAGTCCTTCTGACCACAGTGGTGGCCTGCCTCCCTCCACCCAGGCTTCTCCACTGGAAGTCTTCCTCTGAAGTCATTGGTGGCCTTGTAATGGCAGATTCCAATGGCTTTCTGCTAGTTTGCATCTCTTTGCAGTTTCTGTAGCATTTGATGCCCAGCACCACTTGCTAGAGAGCTTCCCAGGTGGCTCAGTGGTAAAGAATCCATCTGCCAGCCCAGGAGATGCAGTTTCGATCCCTGGATCAGGAAGATCCCCTGGAGAAGGAAACGGCAACCCACTCCAATGTTCCTGCCTGGGAAATCCCATGGACAGAGGAGACTGGAGGGCTACAGTCCATGGGGTCGCAGAATCAGACACAACTGAGTGACTGAGCACACACACACATCCTGACCTAGAGCCTCTTCCTCACCATATGCACCTCCTGGCATTCCTGTGCACGCTCCTCTTCTTGCTGTCCCAGGTCATGCTTAGCTCCCTCACCCAGACCCTCATCTCCAAGTCCATGCTGGTCAATTTTACCGTTTCGACGTCAACACAACTCCAGAGCCCAGCTCTTCGTCCATGACGCAGGCTTCCTCTCCAGACTTCCCCATTTGGGGATCTCTAGTGAAACCAGACTCCTGGTCTGGAGTGGAGACGTTGCAGTCACCTCTGAGTGCTCCCTCCCTCTTCCTGTCCCCCACTCTCCAGCCAGCTTTGATGGCGCTTCCTTTGGTTCTCGCTTCTTTTCACTTCCCCATAGTTCTCCCTGTCACCCAACTCAGCTTTCGTCACCAGCATCCTAGGCCTGCTTATGGGCCTTCTTGTACCCTGCTGTCTTCCTTGCTTCCTCCAGGAGATTCTTCTAATGAAACTCTTTTTGTCACCACGCTCAGAAGCCTTTGGTGCCACCTGCCTCCTAGGGAAAGTCCAAAGTCCAAGGTCTTGTGTTTGGAGTTTCAAAGCCGAGTCTTGCTCTTCGAATCTTCTCCGTGAATCCACACTCTCTCCTCCAGCCAGATGGCCTGACTCAGTTTCCTCCCCAAGACCTGATGGGTATTCTTATTTCTCCCTTCTCCTCCCGGTGAGGAAAACTTCCCAACCATCTTGTACAGCGCCAACTCCCTGCTGAGGGGCCAGCATCTAGCGATGCTCAGTTCATGTGCAGTGAACGAATGTTTGCCTGGTAGAGCACCCAGCACACAGGAAGTCTGGGTCAGCCCCGGTGGCTGATGATCAGGCATCTGAGTGCTTTGTGGGATTCAGTCAACCTCTGAGAATGCATTCTCAGGCATCTCCCTGGATTCTGTGGGTCCCACCTGAGGTAAGGGTATCTTTTTGGTTTTCCCTGGTGGCTCACACGATAAAGAATCTGCCTGCAATGCAGGAGACCTGGGTTGGAAAAATCCCCTGGAGAAGAGAATGGCAACCCACTCTGGTATTCTTGCCTGGAGAATTCCATGGACAGAGGAGCCTGGCGGCTTGCAGTATATGGACTCACAAAGAGTCAGACATGACTGAGTAACTAACACTTTTCGCTTTCAAAGGGGCAAAGTCCTGGGTCTTTGCACCCAGTATGGGTAAGACAGGCTGGTGGAGGGGACAGGTGGGGAGGTGGGGTTCAGATGCGTTAAGCCCCTGGTAAACTCCAACTGCTAAGCCCCTGATCCTTGGAAAACTGTTCCACCCTTTAAGTTATTTCAGATTCAAGACAGCAGCTGGGCACCCCTGGTAAGCCCAAACAAGCCACTCCCAGCTGGTGACCCCGCCTTAGAGGAGCCTGGGGAAGTGTCTGTTTGCAACATGGGTGTTTACAAGGCAGAGGGGCTTCCTGTCCCGCCTACCAGGCTGACTGTGGGGCAATCAGGAGCTGTGTCTTCAGGGGCACTGGGGCAAAGAAATGCTTGGAGGATTTCTTGGGATTCTTCAGACATCCCAAGGTGGGGTGTCTGGCCATGCTGACCCTCGAGGAAGCCAAGGGCAACATGGAACGACCGCAAGTTTTTGAACCGGGAGAAAATGAAATGTGACTGATAATTAATTTGCACATCGCCCTTTACAACTTCTAAAGCATTGTTCATAAATGCAGCCCAGCTAGTTTAACGTGGAACCCTTTAGAGGGAAAAGAAATTCCCTTGGTCACGCCCAAGCAGGGTAAACAAGGAGAAGTTTCCCTTTTTCTTTACTGCTTTGGAGAGGAAAGAAGGCTTTCTGGGATTTCTCTGGTGATCCAGTGGTTAAGAATCTGCCTGTCAATGCAGGGGACACAGGTTGGATCCCTGGTCCAGGAAGATTCCACATGCCCTGGAGCAACTAAACCTGTGTGCCACAATTACTGAGCCTGTGCGCCTAGAGCCTGTGCTCTGCAAGAAGAGAAGCCACTGCGACGAAGAGTAGCCCCTGTTCTCCGCAACTAGAGAAAGACCCTGCCCAGAAACGAAGACCCAGCACAGCCAAAAAAATTAATATTTAAAAAAGAAGAAGAAGAAGAAGGCTTTCTTGGGGAAGGAGAGAGTAGTGGAAAGATCTCCCCAGGAGAGAGAAGCTCCCAGTTGTGCTTCCGAATTCATTCGACACGGCAAGTACACTCCTCTCCTCACCCACCAGAGAAATGGGCCGAGGGGGCAGTCCCCCCACCAGGCTGGAACCACCACCATGGCACCCCCAAGAACAGGGGCTTGTGTCCAGGGCCCCCGCCTCTGGGTTCCGACATAAGCGCCTGGAAAGGTCTGGGAACGTACCTCGTGCTCTCTCGGGCCTGGGGACAGGGGGGACCCCGTGACCTTTCTCTAGTGAGCAGGCAATCCAAGGATGGTGTTCACCCCATCATGTGACTTCTGATGCCCTGAGGCTGTTTTCTCTGGTGACTGCTTTCTCTGAACCCAGTAGAAAGAAGATGCAAAACAGAAGCTGCACCCCCAGCAGGGAAGAGGTGCTAGGGACGCCCGCGCCGTCAACACCTCGGCCTGCGCATCACGGTGCAATAATACTGGTCTGTGCAGGGAGGTTTATGGTAAAGCGTGAAGGAAGAAAAAGAAGCGCACACAGCCCTCTAAGAATCTGATACTCAAACCTCCTACTTGAAAGTGGCAGAGGTTGGCCTGAGGGGTGGGGCTGAGAAGGGAGGCGAGAGGTTGTGTTGAGCGAGGACGAGCTTTGTATGGCATGAAGAAAAAAAAAGAAAAAACATTTCTGAACGAGTGAGGCTGCAGAGCTCAGGTCCAAGGCATGGGAGGTAAAGTTTGGCGGTCGGGAGAGGAGGTCGTTCTAGGAGGCACCCGAGTGGGCTAGAAAAACAAGATGGCGGGGCCCTGCGGGAACTGACAAGAAAGAAGCCCTCAATACTGGGCCGAGTACTGGGTGCAATGGAGACAGAAGGAGATGCCACCAATTTCCATTCCCTTTAGGTGCTGTCATGGTCTTGCGTCCTCCCTGAGATGGATGCAGCGGCTGAGAATGCCCCTTCTTGCACCAAGCCTCAACTCTACTGGTTTCCCTTCAAGGCTCCTGTGGAGGGAATGTTGAAGGATTGGGCTAGCACCATGGTTGAGTCCAGGGCACAGTCCTCTCAGAGAGTCCGGTTTTCCTCCTCCCCCTACCCCCACCCCCCCAGCATTTTCCAAGATGAGATTACTTCTCATTGACTGCTTGCTCCTAAGACCTATTCAGTAGTTGGAGGTGGGAACGTTATTATTGTTAATTAAATGTTTTAGAACAAGTTTAAGGTTACAACAAAACTGAGAGGAAGGTACAGATTTGTCATATTACCCCCTGCCCCACACATCACCAACATCACTCACCAGACGGGCACATATATTTTTACACCAAGGACGAATGTACATTTAAAAAATTTTATTGGGTTGGCCAAAAGATTCATTTGGGTTTTTTCATAACACATTATGGAATATTGGAACACTATGGAATATACTCAAGACATTATGGAATATACTCAATATTCTATATTGGAATATAGTTTTTTTCTTTTTTTTTTTTTCATCCTATCATTTTGGAGTATAGTTAACAATGATGTGTTAGTTACAGGTATACAGCAAGGTGATTTAGTAATACCCATAAAGTATCCATTCTTTTTCAAACTGTTTTCCCATTCAGGTTATTACAGAATATAGAGCCAAGCTCCCATGCTATACAGTAGATCTTGGTTGGCTCTCTGTTTTAAATATAGTAGTGTGTACATATCAATCTCAAGCTCCATCCCCACTCCCAGCCTTTCCCCCATCCCAGCCATAATAGATACACCTACATCAACACATCACAATCACCCAAAGTCCATAGTTTACCTTTGGTTTCACTCTTGATATTTTTACATTCTATGAATTTTATGAATGTAATGACATATATCTATTATTATAATATTATACAGAGTTTTACATGCGTGCATGTGTGCTCAGTCATGTGTGGCTGTGACCCCAAGGACTGTAGCCCGCCAGGCTCCTCTGTCCATGGGATTTCCCAGGCAAGAATACTGGAACAGTTTGCCATTTTCTTCTCCAGGGGATCTTCCCAACCCTGGGATCGAACCCACATCTCTTGCATCTCCTGCATGCTAGCAGGTAGGTTCTTTACCAGCTGAGCAACCAGGGACACTCCATACAGAGTATTGTCAATGCCCTAGAATTTCTCTGTGCTTTGTCTAGTCTTCTCCTTCCCCACTCCCTGGAAATCATTGATCTTTGTATTATCTCCATGGTTTTGTTTGGAGGACATAATTTTTCACTGAACTGTTTGATCTTGTCTAGGGAGGAAGAGTTTTGTAACACCTATACTTTATTTTCACGATACCTTCTTATCACCAGTAAGAGATTATCTCTAAACATTTACCAAAACTACCCTCTCAACTTGAGTTGCTTCAGTACTAGCTAGTTAAGCCAATTTGCTCTGAAGAATGTCTGACCTTTAAATAACTCAATTACTGCCGCTCCCCTTGGAGTGGGATACACAGAAGTGGGCACACTATATGGGAAATAGGGGCTGTTTCTCAGGAGGATGACTTCAGCTTTTATGATGTGTCTCTTTATAAGGGAATTTTGGGTACATCGTGTGGTCTCTATTTAAGGTCAGACATTACAACATGGCCTACAAATTTGGGGAAAATCCCACCAGCTGTATCTAAATGACACAGTAATGGACAAACAAATACAATTGTGCTTCTTAGAGAACTTGGTGGTGACTGAACCACCAAGTATATTGGTTGTATATTGTATACTAATTGGTAGTATATTGTATACTAATATACAAGTATATTAGTATATTGGTTTCTTTGTTATTTCAGAGATATGTAAAATGATGGTGGCTTAAACATGATAGAGCTTTATTTCTCCTTCATGTAAAAGTCTGAGCATAAGTGGTCCAGTCTTTACACAAGGACTTCATAGATCACCTACATTCCTTCTATCTTGTTGCTTTGTCTTCCCCAACATGTAGCTTTCATCTCATGGTGTATGATGGCTGCTCTAGCAATTGCCATTGGGTTTGCATTCCAGCTAGCAAAAGGAAGAAAGAGAAAGAAGAAGGAGGCACACATATCCCTTTTAAAAGCATGATTTGGAAATTGTACTTACCAAAATCTACTTATATTCTATTGGCCAGAATGTAGTCAAATGGCCACAATTAGCTACAAGAGAATCTGGGAAATATAATCTAAATTTTCTAAAAATTACATTACTATAGAAGAAGGGAGCATGGATATGGAAAGACAGTTATGAGTCTTATCCACGTTTGAACTTTACTAGTCTGAGATCTTTCTGAATCTTCAATGTTATATAAAAGTTCTTTATCCCTTCAATTGTACAAAAGCCTACCTTCTAAGCCTTATTGAAAACCATTAATAAGAAAATGGCGTACCATTCTAAAAGATGGAATCCACACAAAGGTCTGTCTACAGGTGGAGTAAACAAAATGAGATCTGTACATACAATGGAGTAGTACTTAGCCTCAAAAAGGAATGAAATTCTGATGTATGTTATAAAATGGATGAACCTTGAGGACTTTATGCTAAGTGAAAGAAACCCATCAGAAAAAGACAATATTGTCTGATTCAACCTACGAACTGACTACAAGTTCGTAGTGTAGTCAAACTCATAGAGACAGAAAGTAGAATGGTGATTATCAGGGGCTGGGAAAGAGTGGAGTGGGGAGCTAGTGTTCAGTGGGAAAGAATTTCAGTTTGGGAGGATGAAAAAGTTCTGGAGGTGATGGTGCTGATGGTCTCACAGTAATGTGAATGTACTAAATGCCATTCAGCTGTATAGTTTAAAATGGTAACTTTTATGTTGTTTATATTTACCACAGTTTTTACCATGACATGCTGTAAGGGGTCCCCGAACTCCGGGATCTCATGCCTGATGATCTGAGGTGGAGCTGATGTAATAATAATACAAATAAGCACACAATAAATGTAACGCACTTGAATCATCCTGAAACCATCCCCCCACACACACACTCCTGGTCCATGGAAAAATTGTCCCTGGAGCCAAAAAGGCTGGGGACCACTGCTATAAAGGACCAAAAGCAGAGTTCTCTGGCATTTTAGGAGAGGTGACCCCACAGATGAAGACCCTTGGCTCTCCTGGGTGAGGTTCCGAAGCCAGAGGTGAGTCCATTTATCTTGTGATTATTGTGCTTACTTTTTTTTTTGCACCGTTATGAGCCTATAGCAGGACTTGCTAAAATTCAGATAAGCTATTTTTGTGCATTTTCTTGAGTCACCCCCTTAGTGAATCCATTCTTGCTCCTGGTAGTCCCTGGATCCTTCCCTGAATGTTGTTCACAAACTACCTCTTAATAACATAAAGAGAATGATGTCATGGGGGCTGGCAGACTCCGAGACTGTAGTTTCCAAGATTCTACTTTTGTTAAGTTCTCCAAAACTGGGACAGCCTTTTCTTGCGTCACTCCCGTCTTTCTCTGTCTATCTCATCCTATCCTCTCGTACATCTTTCCTTTTCTCTGATCCTTCAAAGAGTATCAGTAGCAGTTCCCTTTCACAACCTCAAGTTTCTTTATGACTCTGAGAGGTATTTATACTCATCTGCCATCCTCAACTCATTTTAAGCAGTGGCTTTTGACTTTAGAGCCCTCTGTGTCGGCGGACCCTTTCTCATCTCAGACTCCCCTTTATCCCCTTGCTGGTGCGATCATCTAAATTCCAAGGTCAGTGAGACATTCACCCACTGAAAATTTGGCCATAGTTCCACGTGGCACTGGACTAAACCCTTAAGCACTTGGCCTGACATTTAAAGCCATTCGCAGTCTGCCATCCAGCCTGGGCAACTTATCTCCCCATACCTGTGTCATCCTTTACTCTCCAGTAGTTCTGAATGCCTGGGCATTCCCTGCAGGAACCGAGCTGTCTATATTTCTTAATTCTGTCCATTTCCCGACCCCGTGCCTGAATCCCAAGGCAGCTTCTTCCTGTAGACTTACCTTGGAAGTTACCTTTTTAAAAAAAATTTTTTTTAATTTTTATTTTTTGGCCATGCTGTGCGGCACGCAGGATCTTAGTTCCCCAACCAGGGATTGAACCGGAGCCCCCCTGCAGTGGAAACTTGGAGTCTTAACCACTGGGAGTTACCTTCTTGGAGAAGCTTTGCTAATTGACCTTGTGCCTCCTCCACCGTACCTGTCTCTTGTAAACCTACACGGAGATGCCCTACCCTCCAAGGGTCTACTTGGAGGTTATTTTCGATGGTGCCTCTCTGAACTTTCTGGTGCATATCTTCTGAGCATGTACCTGGGGGTGGAATTGCAATGTTATGTGGCAGGTGCAGGTTGTGCTGTGGTGGGTAGTGTCTTCCATTTGGAAAGTGGCTGGACCAGTTCACACCCCACCTGCAGTCGTGAGGGGTCAGGTGCTTCACATCCTGAAGCGTGTGCCCATCTTGTTTGTTTCAGCCATTCAGGTGGGTCTGGTGGCATCACGTCATGGCCTGAATTTGCATTTCTCTGGTGCCTGATGAAATCGAGCACCTTGGCATGTTTACTAACCACTTGGAGATCCTCTTTGGGGAAAAGGTCTATTCAAGTCTTTTGCCCATTTTTCTATCAAGTTATCCTGACTTTTTAAATAGTTTATTTTTCTTGGTGGTGGTCCTACCATGTTGCCTGGTGACCTTTGGGCCTTATCTTCTCCTCTGATTGTGAACTCCTTGAGATTTCTGGAACCCCTCCCCCCTCTCAGTGCCTAGTAAGACCCCCAAATAATAGACACTTAATACATGCTTGCTGTTGATAGCCATGGAACAGTTCTGTTTTCTCTCCAGCATCTGTAACTATGCCCCAATATGTCCTGAATGGCCAGGCTTTTGGATTTAGGTTCAGAACATAACTCTCCGGGCCCTTCTTGATGTCGTCTGTGTTTTTCTCCAGCCTCCCTTTTGTGACATGCTCACTCTCGATCTTCAGTGTTCCATCTTACTTGGGGACCTCACTTCCCTGTTTTAAGCACGCTCCAAGAGGTCATGCTGGCCCCTGACATCCCCCTCTTCACTTTCGTGAGACTGTGTGACTTGCTTCCAATTTAATTTTCAGAATTTTCTTTCCCTGATAAGCCATTCTCTTGGGTTCCTGGCCTCTTAGGAGCCTGCTTCCTTAAAGTCTAAGATGTGGGTCTGACTGTCCAGCATTTTCTGCTAGGATTAGTCCACACTTTGAGATGATGTGGTCATTTCCCCTGTGTTTCCCCCTCGCTTCTATTTTATAAACCTTCCGTTATTCTTGATCAGAATTAAAGACACAAGACACACTAGTATTTTTCCTCATTGCTTCCTTGCCCTTCCAAGAGATAAGATGATCAGAAGAGCAAGGCTTTCTCAGATGGCCTGGTTTTAACCCAAGGAAGCTTCCAGCTTCTGTCCAGGTGATGCCCTTGGCCATCCTTGGCCTGTGGTGACCCAGTTCTGTGATTCATACGAGGAAAGCAGCATCCTTCTCTCAGTCAGGCTAGATGTATGTGATCCCACATGCTTCTCTCTTCTATTACCTTTCTTTAAACCTCTTGGTCATTCATTTATTCATTTGTTATTTGTTCATTGACTCAGCAAATATATGCCGAGCACTCTTCCTAGTCCTCATGGAGTGATATTCTAATGGGGCTGGAGGAGAGAAAAAGTCCGTTGTGGTTTATTATTTATATACTAAGTAACATAAATAGTGTGTCAGGTGGTAATAAGAGAGGTGAGAAAATGAAGCACCAGGTGCTAGAGGTGGGGTTTACCAGAAGTCCCAATTAAGACCATACCATAAAGACCAGGAGGAGTGAGAATTAGTGAGCATCTGGGAGCAGAGCACTCCAGGCCGAGGGAATAGCAGCTGTCAAGATCCTGAGGCTGATGTGTGCCTGGCAAGTTGCCCTGGTCATTCTGGTCCACAGAATGTGGCCACCTCCGTGCTGGTGTCAGCAAGGGTCCGTATCTGAAAGGGCAGTGTATCAGTGAAGTTTGTATCTACCATAGCATCCAGAAAAGCATTGGGTTGACAAAAAAGTTTGTTTGGGTTTTCTGTAAGATATGATGGAAAAACCCGAACAAACTTTTTGGTCAGCCCAATATCCTGTGGTCATCTGCACTCCATAGAGGAGTTTTTATTAGAGTAAGTGAATTTAGGTTGAACACCACTACGGGCCCTTGCACCTCTGATTTGCTGTGATTGTCTGAGCTGCCTGGCGGATGGCACCTGTGTCTGAGTAGCATTCTTTTAGTTGTTCCAGCTGGGCTCTTCTGAACACATAGTCCAATGCCTTCTTGTCATGTGGCCTGGTCTCTGCCTGGGTGTGGGGTCTATGCCAGATACATATGTTCCAGATACTATTGCTTGTAATGTGCAGACATGCTCAGTCACTAAGTCATGTCCAAGTCTTTTGTGACCCCATGCCCACATGCCCACCAGGCTGCTCTGTCCATGGGATTTCCCAGGCAAGAATACTGGAGTGGGTTGCCATTGCCTCCTCCAGGAGATCTTTCCAACCCAGGGATAGAACCCAAGTCCCCTGCATTGCAGGTGGATTCTTTACTGCTGAGCCACTGGGGAGGCCCTATTGCTTGTCACAAACTACCCCAAAATGTAGTATTAGAAGATGTTAACCATTTAAAAAAAATAATTATTTGTGTCTGCCCTGGGTCTTTGTTGCTACACATGGGCTTTCTCTAGTTGCCGTGTGTGGGCTTCTCATTGCAGTGGCTTTTTTTGTTGCAGAGCACAGGCTCTAGGGTGCATGGCTTCAGTAATTGTGGTATACAGGCTTAGCCTGTGGCATGTGGGATCTTACCAGACCAACAATCGAACTGGTGTCCCCTGCATTGCAAGGTGGGTTCTTAGCCACTGGACCACCAGGGAAGCCTGAGGCTAACCATTTTAATATGCTCATGGATTCTGTGGACCAGGAGTTTGGGCTGGGCATATTGGGGATGGCTTGTCTGTGTTCAGTGCTGTCTGAGGCTTCAGCTGGTAAGACCTGAACAGCTGGGGACTGGAACTGCAAGTCAGAAGTGCCTGAAGTGGCCTCCCCATGTGGCTTGGGCTTCCTCACAAAATGGCGACCTCCAAATGGGTAGTCAGATTTCTTCCTCCATGACTCAGAGCTCCAGGTGCAAGTCTTCTAGGAAATGAGGCAGTAGCTGCATCAGCATCATTGCTTCTCTTCATCTCCACTGTCATCTATCAGTTGAAGCAGCCACAAGCCCGTCCAGGTTTTGGTTTTTATTTTTTAATATGTATTTATTTGGCTGTGCTGGATCTTAGTTTCGGCACACTAAAGTTTCAGGATCTTTAGTTGCAGCATGTGAATTCTTAGTTGCGGCATGTGGGATCTAGTTCCCTGACCAGGGATCAAACCTAAGCCACCTGCATTGGGAGCACAGAGTATTAGCCACGGGACCACCAAGGAAGAGGGCTTCCCAGGTGGCGCTAGTGGTAAAGAACCTGCCTGCCAATGCAGGAGACATAAAAGACGTGGTTCTATCCCTGGGTCGGGAAGATCCCCTGTAGGAGGGCATGGCAACTGACTCCAGTATTCTTGCCTGGAGAATCCAATGGACAGAGGAACCTGGCAGGCTATGGTCCATGGGGTCACAGAGTCAGACACTACTCAAGTGACTGAGCATGCACGCATACAGCAGGGAAGTCCCCCACCCAGGTTTAAGGGGAAGGAATTAGATTCCATCTCTTGTTTGGGGAAGTGTCAGGGCTGCATTGTAGAAGAAGCCATGGGATGGGAGGTGCCATGACCGTCTTTGGGAAATAAGCCTTATGACTTGTCTTCTATTTCCCTGGGGAGGAATTCTCATTTTATGTTGTCACCGGGCTCTGGTGGATTTTGAGATGTCTGCTTTGTACCCCGTCCAGCATCAGGTCCCAGGGTAAGAAGGTTGCTAGAACCAGCAGCACCCCCTCCTCCCAATGCTTGGCCGCTGGATGGAGGTGGTTCCCCAAGATGCAGGGCTGGTGGGCAGTCAGGCACGGAGCAGGTGCTCTGCAAGTATGTACACGCCCCTGAGGCATAGCAGATGGCACTGTGTAGCATCATTCTTTTGCTCAGTGTGATAATGGTCTCAGGTCAGAGAATGTCCTTGTCCTTAAGGGAGGCATGGTAAAATATTAGATTGAACCATATACTTGTTTCAATGCTATTCTCTGAAATCATCCCACCTTCGCCTTCTCCCACAGAGTCCAAAAGTCTGTTCTTTGTATGTGTCTCTTTTGCTGTCTCATCTATAGGGTCATCATTACCATCTTTCTAAATTCCATATATATGCGTTAATATACCATGTTGGTGTTTTTCTTTCTGACTTACTTCACTCTGTATAATAGGTTCCAGTTTCATCCACCTCACTAGAACTGATTCAAATGTGTTCTTTTTGATAGCTGAGTAATATTCCATTGTGTATATGTACCACAACTTTCTTATCCATTTGTCTGCCGATGGACAATAGATTGAGCCATATGATCATGTTGATATCTGTTCCTATTTAATATGGTTCAATCTAATGTTGAGGAGTGACTTGTCATGATGTTACAACCTGCAACTTACTTTTTTTTTTTTAAGATTTATTTATTTTTGATCGTGCTGAGTCTTAGTTGCTGCACGTCGGTGTTCTCTAATTGCAGAGACCCGGGGCTACTCGTTGTGGTACATGGGTTTCTTGTTGCAGCAGCTTCTCTTTTTGCAGATGACAGGCTTTAGGGCGTGTGGGCTTCAGTAGTTGTGGCACATGGGCTTAGTTGCTCTACGGCCCAGGGATCGAACCAGTGTCCCTTGCATTGGCAAGTGAATTCTTAACACCACTGGACCACCAGGGAAGCCCTGAAACTTACTTTCAAATAGTTTATATGTGTGAATGTTGTTAACCTGAGGATCGGGTCTACCCACTGGGGTAGCAGCCAAGTAGGAATAAAGCCTGAGGGCAGATGCAGGCTGGCTCACTTCTGTCTCCATCCACAGCTCCTACCCAGCCCTGCCTGTGGGGGAGTGAGGGAGGGGAGGCTTGCTGGTGGGGCTCACTGGGGTCTTGCAGGGTGGGGGAGAGATGGTGGCCTGGGGTTCTTTGATTGTCTGCTCCCTGGAGCCCCCACATGCTCCTGACCGGACTCAGGAATTCAGATGAGCATGGCACAGCCCATCCACGTGCATCCTCCGAAAGGGTCCTCTCAGCCCCTCGGACCTTCTGCTTCCCTGTCTCCCAGGCAGCATCCTGCCTCTGAGCATCCTCGAGCTGCAGATCTCTGGGGCAGCTCTGCCACATCCTGTGCCCGGGACCGCTCTCGAAGCACAGGCCAGATGTGCAAATTCTGCGGCTGTGCCCAGGGCCGAGTGTAGCACAGCTCGCTTTTCTTGGAAGTCACTGGTGATTTGTTAGAAAAACAGGAAACATTGGGGCTGCCGGTGTACATTTTGACTTTTTTGTTTTTGTTTTCGAGCCGCCTTCATCCGTCCCAGTCTCAGGACGTTTTAAGGGTATTTCTGCTCCACCCAGCCTTTCAAGCCTCCCCCTTGACCTTCCTCCTCCCTGCCCCAGTCCAGTGCATCCTCTTTCTCCCTCCCTCTTGCCTTCTGCCACCTCCCCCCACCCCCAATCACTGTTGCAGGGAGGAGGCAGGTCTAGGGAACCACGGACACAGGTGCCACATCTTGGTGATGTTGTAACTTCAGGCACGTGCTTCTGGGCAGTCTGGTTTCCCTGCACCTGCCCTTCTGCTCCTAGCCCGTCCCCCAGCTTTATCGTGGTGGTTAGACAGAAAGCAGAGTGGGCTCTGCCCACGGGGACCTGCTGGGGCAGCTGTCCTGCTGACACTGGGGGGCGATGTGGCTGGGACAGGAAGTCCTTCATCCCCCATGGGTCAGACTGGGGCTGGAGGGGTCCTCAGAAGTCACTTTATCTATGGAGACACGGAGGCTGGGAGGGACCTTTCCAGGGCCCCCAAGTTGGATGCCTTGATTAAACAGGAAGAACGGGGAGGGGATGAGGAGGCCTGGATCCAGCTCTTCCCCAGGTCATCCCCTCCCTGAGGGGCAGGGGCTGCGGTCATTTTGTACATTGCGCTTGCATGCTAAGTTGCTTCAGTTGTGTCTGACTCTTTTTGACCCCATGGACTACAGCTGGCCAGGCTCCTCTGTCCATGGGATTCTCCAGGCAAGAATACTGGAGTAGGTTGCCATGATCTTCTCCAGAGGATCTCTCCAACCCAGGGATTGAACTGGTGTCTCTTATGTCTCCTGCATTGGCAGGCGGGTTCTTTACCACTAGTACCAGCTGGGAAGCCCAGTTTGTACATTGAGAGATGGTTAAAGCACCAGAAAGCGCTACTGCTTCCCAGTGTCCCTTGGTGAGTTTTTTTCCGGGCCTCATCTTGGCAGAGGTGGGCTCTGAGCATGCCTGGTTCTTGGGTTAGAGGTGTACTTGAGCCTTCTTGCTGTCCTTTCTTAACCCCATAAGGTAGGTACCTGTCTCCTATTTTATGGTTGAAGAAACTGAGGTCCAGAAAGGTTATGTAACTTGACCGCTGTCCTCCCTTCTGCAGGCAGCCCCTCGAGGCAAGACCTCTCAGTCCTGGGAGGGCCCCTCCCCACCATTGCTGGACTTTGCCCTGGGTTCTCACCTTTGCACCACGCCTGCAGTGGGGCCTCCCCTTCTCCGGGGGCTGCCCTTCTGAAGTCATATGAGAAGTGTGATATGAGAGATGAGAAACTCCCCAAACCTCTCAGGGGTGTTGTTTGAAAAGGCATTAAACTGCCCAGAGAGAGAAAAGAAGGGTAAAACAGAGACTAAGATGGGAACCAGTCTGAGAAACTGAAAGACTATTTAGGGAGCTTCCCAGAAGAGAAGCAGTTTTGAGGAATTCTGGAGCTCAGGAAGGACAGTGGACAGGAACGTGACCCCCTCCTCACACAGGGACTCCTGAACATCCAGGGGCTACAGCTGACTCCGTGGGGGAAGGAAGGGGTCCTTCCCTTCCCCTCCCTCCTCTCTTGCCCACATTCCCATTCCCCCTGGTCCCATAGCTGCTGGGGAGCAGAGAGTCTTAGCCAGGGGTCTGTGAATTGGGATGAGAAAGATGAGACATCCTTATTGTCACCCGCCTCTAACTGAAGTTAGGCGTTTCCTGCCGTGATGAATGTAGGCAGCAAAACTAGAGTCATATTAGTAGCTCTCGTGACTTGGTCACCAGTAGAAATCCAGATGTTTTCGTATCACTCTGCAATTCTTATAGGTGCCAAAAACATCGTTTATGCCTTCTTATAGGTACCAAAAACATCGTTTATGCCTTTTACTACTTCAAAGTGATACTAATGATTTGACCCACTGTGGGATCTTGTTATTTAATGTGCAATGAGAAGAACAAATATAACCCTGTCTGATTACTAAAAGTCTGATTACTGAAAACAATTGATAATTATATTTCCATGCAGTTCATTTCCTTTGCAGTCCCATGTATTTTATTTCGTGTGTTTAAAACATTATTGTGAAGGGGGATGTCTGTAGACCTCTGCAAATTGCCAAATGGCTCTAGGGTGTAGCATAGTTAAGGAGTCCCACTATCAGAGCATTTAGGTAAAAAATTCTAGGTGTTGGGGCTTCCCTGGCCATCCAGTGGTTAAGACCTCACCTTCCAATGCAGGAGCTGTGCATTTGATCCGCCTGATGGACTAAAAAAAAACAAAACCCACAAAAAAATATAAAACAGAAGCAATATTGTAATAAATTCAATAAAAGACTTTAAAAATGGTCTGCATCAAAAAAATCATAAAAATAAAAAATTCTAGGTGTTAACCTGACAGCTAAGGAGGGCTTTGGTGTTCTGCAGACGTGATTTGGCATCCTTGCTGTAGACCCTGAGAAAGTCACTTTATCTCTGAGTCATAGTTTCCTTATTGTAAATGGAGGTAGAAAAAGTCTACCTTGAAGGACTGTTTTACGTGCAAATGCCAGGCAGGCAGTGGGAAGCATGATGGGTAGTAGCTGGGGACAGTGGCAGTGGTTGATTCAAGCCCACAAGACTCAAGCAGGATTCTCTTTTATTACAGAGGAAATTCCAAGCTAAGTTCACTTCTTATTATCTCTCATACAGAAGGGGAAACTGTACACCTGGCTAATGCCTCTCATCTTTTTCTTTTGCTCTGGACTGGGAGCAGGTAGTCCCCAGGTATCCAATATGAATCTTGGTCCCTAAATTGAAGTATTTAAGAAATAACCATGGTACATCCCTGCAATGGAATATTTTTCAGTCATGAAAAGAAATAAGTACTCTTACCTGCTACAAGATAGATGCACCTGGAAAACATGCTAAGTAAGTGAAAAAAGTCAGATGCCGAAGAGCACATACTGGGGACTTCCCTGGTGGTCCAGTGGTTAAGATTCTGTGCTTCCAATGCAGAGGGCACAGGTTCGATCCTCGGTTGGGGAACTGGGATCCCACATGCTACATGGCACGGTCAAAAATAAAAAGGACCACATACTGTATGGTTACATTTCTATGAAATGTCTAGAATTCCAAAATAAGGAAGTTCACAGAAACAGAGAGTGGATGAGTGGTTGTCAGATGATGGGGGGAGCGGAGAATGGGGAGTGATTGCTAATAGATATGCGGTTTCTTTTTGCAATGTTGAAAATTTTCTAGATTTAGATTGTATGGATGGGTATATGACATGGTGAACATACTGAAAACCACTGACGTGTGCCCTTTAAAATGATGAATTTTATGTTATGTAAATTATATACTGTGACTCAGTGGAATTTATTCCTGGTATACAGGCTGGTTCAACGTGTGAAAATCAGTTAATGTAATCCATTACATCAATAGGCTAAAGAAGAAAAATCATTTGATTATCAATAGATACATCCATTCACGATCATTTCTCTTAGCAAACTAGGAATAGAGGGGAATCGTTCTCAACTAGGTAAAGAATATTTACAAAAACTCTACATCTAACATCATACTTAAATGTGAAAAGTTAGTTCTCGCCCTAATATTAGGAATGAGGTAGGGCTCTCCCTTCTTATTCTTTCTATTCATATTGTACTAAAAGTCATAGCTAATGCAGTAAGACAAAAAAGGAAATAAAAGCTACACAGAATGAGAAGAAAGAAATAAAATGGTCTTTGTTTACATGTGACATGATTGTCTATGCAGAAAATCCCAAAGAATTAACAAACTCTTGGAACTAATAAGCTACTGTGGGAAAGTTACAGGATACAAGATTTATCCAGAGAAATCTATTGTTTTCCTATGTGCCAGCAATGAGCTATTAGAATGAAACTAAAAATAGAATGCTGTTTACCTTTAGCACCAAAAAATTGGCACAAGATCTACATGAGGAAAACTACAAAAGTCTGATGAATGAAGTAAAGGAAGATCTAAATAAATGGAAAGATAATCCATGTCCATGGATAGGCAGACTCAATATGCCAGTTCTTCCCAACTTAATCTATAGATTTAGTGCCATCCCCATCAAAATTCGAAAAATTTACTGATTCTAAAGTTTATATGGAAAGGTAGTATAAAACAAACAAACAAATCAGCATATACAGGTGAAAGAACAGGCAGACAGGTCAATGAAACAGAACAGAGAGCCTAAAATATAACAACTGATTTGTGACAAAGGAACAAAGACAGTTCAATGGAGAAAGGATAGTTTTAATACAAATGGTGCTGGAACAATTGGACATCCACATACAAAAAAAAGAAAAATAATCTGTATATGTACCTTGTTGTTGTATAGTCGCTCAGTCATGTCTGATTCCTGCAACCCCATGGACTGCAGCCCACCAGGCTCCTCTGTCCATGGGATTTTCCAGGCAAGAATACTGGAGTGGGTTGCTAGTTCCTTCTCCAGGGGAATCTTCCTGACCCAGGGATTGAACTGCTATCTCCTGCTTTGGCAGGCCGATTCTTTACCACTGAGCCACTGGGGAAGCCCATATACATACCTTAAACCTTTCAAAAAAATTAACTCAAAATGGATCATAAATCTAAAGGCAAAATGCAAAACTATAAAACTCCTAGATGAAAACAAGGGAAAACCTAGATTACCTTGGCAATGAGTTTTTAAATATAATACCAAAAGCATGATACATGAAAGAAAAATTTGATGAGCTGGACTTCTTGAAAATTAAAAACTTCTGCTATGTGAAAGACACTGTTAAGAGAATGAAGAGACTAGCCACAGACCGGGAGAAAGTATTTGCAAAACATTTATCTGATAAAGGACTTATATCTAAAATATACAAAGAATTTTAAAAACTCAACAGTAAGAAAATAAACAGTCCAACTGAAAAGTAGGCAAAAGATCTCAACTGCTCACAAGAAGATAAACATGCCAAATAAGCATATAAAAAAAAATGCTCAGCATCGTATATCATTGGGGCTTCCCAGGTGACTCAGACAGTAAAGAAACTGCCTGCAATGCAGGACACCTGGGTTCCATCCCCTGGAGAAGGGAATGACTACTCACTCCAGTAGCCTTGCCTAGAGAATCCCATGGACAGAGGAGCCTGGTGGGCTACAGTCCATGGGATCGCAGAGTTGGAGAGGACTGAGCGACTAGCACTTTCACTTTTTCTTTTCGTATATCTTTAGGGGATTGGAAGTTAAAACAACAAGGAGATACAAGTACATACCTATTAGAATGGCTAAAAAAAACTGATACCACTAAATGCTGGTAAGGATGTGGAACAATAGGATCTCTGAATCATTTCTGGTAGGAATGCAGAATGGCACAGCTACTTTGAAAGACAGTTTGGCGGTTTCTTAGAAAGCAAACAGTCTTGCCATCGTGCTTCTAGATATGTACTCAAATGAGTTGAAAACTTACGTCCGCACACAAACTTGCACATGAATGTTTATAACAGCTTTATTCTGATTGCCAAAAATTGACAAGGTGTCCTTTGGCGGGTGAATAGATAGACAAACCAGGGAACATTCATAGAATGGAATATCTTTTTAGTAATAGAAAGAAATGAAAGAAAATGAAAAGAAATAGAAAGAAATGAGCTATGAGGCCATGAAGACATGGAGAAAACTCAGATGCATGTTGCTATGTAAAAGAAGCCAGTCTGAAAAGTCTACATAATATAAAAGGCCAACTGCATGACATTCTGGAGAAGGCAAAACTCTAGAGACAGTAAAAAGATCAGTGGTTGCCAGGAGGTGGAGGGCGAGAAGGATGAGAGCTGGGGATTTCTAGGGCAATGAAACTGTTCTGTGTGATACTGTAATGGTGGATACATGACCTTTTGTGTTTGGCAAAATCATAGAATGTACAACACCAAGAGTGAAACCTAATGTAACCTGTGGACTTTAGTTATTATAATACTGTTGGATTAATACAGGTTCATCAGTTGTAACAAATATACTGCACTAATGGGAGATATTAATAATAGGGGAAACCCTGGGGAGAGATGGGGCAGGGCGATGGGGATATATGTGAAGTCTCTACTTTCTGTTCAATTTTCCTGTAAACCTCAAACTCCTCTAAGAAAGTTAAAATTTATAGAAAGAAAAAAAATATTAAAAATTTTTATTGGAATATAGTTGCTTTACAATGTTGAGTTACTTTCTACTGTATAGCACAGTGAATCAGCTATAGGTGTACATATCAGTTCCGTTCACTCAGTCGTGTCCAACTCTTTTTGACCCCATGGACTGCAACACACCAGTCTTCCCTGTCCATCACCAACTCCTGGAGCTTGCTCAGACTCATGTCCATCAAGTCAGTGATGCCATCCAACCAGCTCATCCTCTGTTGTCCCCTTCTCCTGCCTTCAGTCTTTCCCAGCATCAGGGTCTTTTCCAATTAATCAGTTCTTCGCATCAGGTGGCCAAAGTATTGGAGCTTCATCCTCAGCATCAGTCCTTGCAATGAATATGACTGACTTCCAATGACTGATTTCCTTTAGGATGGACTGGTTGGATCTCCAGGTGTACATATATCCCCTCTATTTTTTGCCATTTCTTGATCTTCAACTGAAACCCAGCTCTGAGCCCCATTCCTCCTGCCAGGAACTGTCCAGTAGCTCGGAGTTTTACACTTTCCATCTGCAAACCTTCCCCAAGGGGGTTACCTTATTAGCATGAGGACAGAGCCTGGGGGAGGGAACCATGTCCAGAAAGAAAGATATCAATAATGGCGTAATATCAAACACAGCCCTGTGTTAGTAACCTGTGGCCTTAGGAACAGCTCCTGGAAAGCCTGGGTTCTGACCTGAATCTCTCCCTTTAGCCTCTGTTAGAGGAAATACTGGAGGAAGCAGGTTTCCTAGGCAACCTGCCCCGCATCGTGGGTGGCCAGTATGACTCAGTCCACACCACCCTCCCAGGACTGACTCATTGAGAAGTTACAAGAGGTGTGATTTCCCCCTCCAGGCCTGAGGAATATCCCGGGTGTCTCCAGTGTTTTGTAGGGTCACAGCCTCAGGGTTACATATTTGGGGTGGGGCCTTGGGTGTCTTGCACACTTACCCAACTGTCCCGGGAGACTCCACCCCAGTCTTGCACCAGGAGCTGGGGTTAGAACAGTGTGCATGAAGGACGGGCCACTGTCAGAGGAAGCACAGACCGTGGGGAAGCAGAGGGGGAGGGGATGGGCACCCAAACCAGCCTGAAGTCTATAGGCAAAGCGACCTTGTGAAAGGGAGACAGAAGAATGTCTATTAAGAGCCGCATTGTAATGGAAAAGAGTCTGAACAAGAATAGACGCACATGTGTGTATAACTGAGTCACTTTGCTGTGCACCTGCAGCTAACATAACATTGTAAATCGACTAGACTTCAGTTAAGAAAGGAATCTCAGGTTTGGGGGAAGGTACAGTAAAAAAAAGAGCCACATCAAAAGCAGGGAAGATGGTGGAAATGTTTTGAGTGAAGGGAACACAGGCAGGAAGAAGTCTCTAAGAGAGAAGGAAGGTGGGGGTGTAAGACTGGCCCGGGAGGAAGGGCCCAGACCCCTCAGGGGCTTGTAAGCAGGGTTGGGGGTTGAACTTTGTCCTAAGGCAACGGAAAAGCTTAAGCAGCAGGGAAGGAATGAGAGATATGCTTTGTCTGAGAAGACAATTCTGCATAGAACGTCTCTGCTCTGATTCTGTGAGTTTAAGAAAATGCATGGGGGAAGGATGTGTTATATAGGCATGTAAATGTATCAACCAGACTGGAAGGATAACAGGCCACCCCGAGCGGAGAGAGTGTATCTTTGAAAAGAAAAAGTGGGGTGCAGGTGTTGTAAAGCCACGCGTTCCAGGAAACAAACTCACTCAGAAGGACAATGCAGATAGTGGAGTGCTGTTTATTACTCCGGCGGGCCCAACACAGTCTCCTCTTAGCCAAGGACCCCGACCAGTTTGTGTGAAAACCTTATATACCATAAGTGTATAAGGTTCCCTGAAACTAGTCTGAACAAAGGAAAAAGAAAGATACAATCAAAGTTAACCCATGATCATATGCCTTAAGCCAAGTTGTTCAGTTCAGTTCAGTTCAGTCGCTCAGTCGTGTCCGACTCTGCGACCCCATTCATCGCAGCACACCAGGCCTCCCTGTCCGTCACCAACTCCCGGAGTTCACTCAGACTCACGTCCATCCAGTCAGTGATGCCATCCAGCCATCTCATCCTGTGTCGTCCCCTTCTCCTCCTGCCCCCAATCCCTCCCAGCATCAGAGTCTTTTCCAATGAGTCAACTCTTTGCATGAGGTGGCCAAAGTACTGGAGTTTCAGCTTTAGCATCATTCCTTCCAAAGAAATCCCAGGGCTGATCTCCTTCAGAATGGACTGGTTGGATCTCCTTGCAGTCCAAGGGACTCTCAAGAGTCTTCTCCAACACCACAATTCAAAAGCATCAATTCTTCGGTGCTCAGCCTTCTTCACAGTCCAACTCTCACATCCATACATGACCACAGGAAAAACCATAGCCTTGACTAGACGGACCTTTGTTGGCAAAGTAATGTCTCTGCTTTTGAATATGCTGTCTAGGTTCATCATAACTTTCCTTCCAAGGAGCAAGCATCTTTTAACTTCATGGCTGCAATCACCATCTGCAGTGATTTTGGAGCTGCAAAAAATAAAGTCTGACACTGTTTCCCCATCTATTTCCCATGAAATGATGGGACCGGATGCCATGGTCTTCGTTTTCTGAATGTTGAGCTTTAAGCCAACTTTTTCACTCTCCACTTTCACTTTCATCAAGAGGCTTTTTAGTTCCTCTTCACTTTCTGCCATAAGGGTGGTGTCATCTGCATATCTGAGGTTATTGATATTTCTCCCGGCAATCTTGATTCCAGCTTGTGTTTCTTCCAGTCCAGCGTTTCTCATGATGTACTCTGCATAGAAGTTAAATAAGCAGGGTGACAATATACAGCCTTGATGTACTCCTTTTCCTATTTGGAACCAGTCTTTTGTTCCATGTCCAGTTCTAACTGTTGCTTCCTGACCTGCGTACAGATTTCTCAAGAGGCAGGTCAGGTGATCTGGTATTCTTATCTCTTTCAGAATTTTCCACAGTTTATTGTGATCCACACAGTCAAAGGCTTTGGCATAGTCAATAAAGCAGAAATAGATGTATTTCTGGAACTCTCTTGCTTTTTCCATGATCCAGCCAAGTTGTTAACAGTGGACAATTATTAATAGGCCTGTGGTCATACCCCAGTAAGCATAATAGAATGTATGATTCTATTCAGTTACACAGATAATTGGGGTATTCTTTTAGCTACAGAGAGCCCTGGGGCTCTTCCTTCCGGGGGCCTGGTTTTCCAGTTGGTATGTCGTTTCCATAGATACTGGACATATAGCTCAAAGTCCATAGTCCAGCCCAAGATGGAGTCCTGCTTTCAAGATAGAGCCTGTTCTGTTTCCTCCTTCACAGGTAGCTGGTCAGGCTAAGAAAGCTTTCAAGATTTATTCCAGACACATATATATAGTGTGAGTCTTAAAATATTTTTATTGAGGTACTTTTTAAAAAATGTTATTTATTTATTTATTTGGTTGTGCCGGCACACGGGAGCTTTGATCTCTGTTTCGGCATGCGCGATCTTTAGTTGCGGCATGCGAACTCTTCTTTGCAGCATGTGGGATCTAGTTCCCTGATCAGGGCTGGAACCCAGGGCCCCTGCATTGGGAGCTCGGAGTCTTAAGCCACTGGACCACCAGAAAAGTCCCTGGGGTTTGGTTTACCATTTAGTGAAATGTACAAGTTTTATTGTACAGTTTGATGGGTTACAGAAGATACATACACCCATGTAACCTGTACTCCTATCAAGATACAGAATATTTCCATCATCCCAGAAAGTTTTCTCATGCCCATTCCTGGTCATCTCTCCTTATTAAGCCTTCCAGGGACAACTACTATTTTGATTTATTTCACTACAGATTAGTTTTGCCTGTTCTAAAACTTAAATGGAACCATAGAATATCTGTTTTGTGTGTGTCCAGATTATTTGCACAACACATTTTTTGTTATTCATCCATGTTACACACATTCGTAATTTGCTTTTTAATTCCTTCCATCACCAAGTAGTAATGGATTATAGAAATACATCAAATAATTGGTTTATCCATTCTCTTATTGGTGGATCTGGTTGTTTTCAGTTTGAGGCTATTGTGATTCATCTATATTTTTTAGATGAAGAGTTTTTGTTTAATTATTTAGTACTCATTCATTGATTTATTGGGCTGTGTTGAGTCTTAGTTGCGTCATGTGGAGCCTTTCGTTGCGAGGCACAGATCCTCTTACTTGTGGGGCCCAGGTTCAGTAGGTGTGGTGCACAGGCTGAGTTGCTCCATGGCATGTGGGCTTTTCCTGGACCGGGGATTGAACCCGTGTCTCCTGCATTGGCAGGCAGATTCTTTACCACTGAGCCACCAGGGAAGCCCAGAAATCCACTGTCTTTTGAACTATTTTTTCTTTTCAGAGAAGATGTTGTTTCTCTCTTGCTGTTTTTAAGATTTTTCTTTTCTCTTTAGTTTTTCGAAGTTTGATTGTGTTGGGTCTTGGTGCGTGTTTCTTGGCTCCGTTTTGTTTGGGATTCACACAATTTTTTGAATCTGTTGTTTTATGTATTTTGCCAAATTTGCCAAGTTTTCAGCCATTATTTCTTGGCGTACTTTTTTAGCTCTGTCCTCTACCACTGGGACTCAGATGATAATGTTAGAGCTGTTTCTATAGCCACATTTCCTTAAGGCTCTGTCCATTTTTCATTTGATTTTCTCTCTGTTGTTCAGATCAGATAATGTTATTGTTCTGTATTTAAGTTCATTGGTTCTTTTCTTTGTCCCCTCCATTCTGATGTTGAACTCATCCACTGAGCTTTTTTTATTTCAGTTATTATATATTTTCAGTTCCATTTGGTACTTAATTTACCTCATGTTTCTTTGCTGAGACTTTTCTAGTTTTCATGTGTTTATAATCATTCACGGAAGCATTTTAAATGATTATTGCTTTAAAATCTTTTTCAGATATTTTTAATGTCTGTCATTTTGGGGTTGGCATCTACTGATTGCCTTTTCTTATTCATTTAGGATCTTCCTTATTCTTGATGTGACTAGTTACTTTCTGTCGCAATCTGGACATTTGGGTATTTTTTTATAAGAGTTATAAGGTGCTGGATCTTTTTTAAACCTCTTATTTAAATCTGCTTTGTTGACTTTCTCTCCAACATGTTCCTGAAAGGGAAAGTGGGGCAGGGCTGGGGGCTGGGGTGAAGGAACCACCTTTTTACTGCCAGGTGAGGGTATAAATCTGGGAGAAGGAAATGGCAACCCACTCCAATGTTCTTGCCTGGAGAATCCCAGGGACAGGGGGAGTCTGGTGGGCTGCTGTCTATGGGGTCACACAGAGTCGGACACGACTGAAGTGACTTAGCAGAGGGTATAAATCTAGGTTCCATGCTTAGCTTCCATTGACATTGAGGAGGTGCATCCGTATTACCACTGGCTGCTGCTGCTGCTGCTAAGTCACTTCAGTCATGTCCAACCCTGTGCGACCCTATGAACAGCAGCCCACCAGGCTCCTCTGTCCATGGGATTGTCCAGGCAAGAATACTGGAGTGGGTTGCCATTTCCTTCTCCACCGGGTGGAGTGGGAATTCTGGCTTCACAAATAGGCCTCCACTGATACCTCCCTTGCTGGGAGGGGCAAGGGTACATCATAGCTCCGTGCTTGCTTAGTCACTTCAGTCATGTCCGACTCTCTGTGACCCCATTGTCCATGGGGTTCTCCAGGCAAGAATACTGGAGTGGGTTGCCATTTCCTTCTCCATCGTAGCTCCACTGATACCAAATGGATTTCCCAGGTGGCGCTAGTGGTAAAGACCTTACCCACCAGTGCAGGAGACCTAGGAGACACCGGTTCTATCCCTGGATTGGGAAGATCCCCTGGAGAAGGGCATGGCAAAGCCACTCCAGTATTCTTCCCTGGAGAATCAGGGGAGTCTGGCAGGCTACGTCCATGCGGTCGCAAAGAGTCAGACACAGTTGAAGTGACTGAGCACATTGATACCTGGGGTGGAGGAAATGACCTCATTCCCTCTGAGTAGTAGTGAATGCCCTGACTCCTTCTCTAGGCTTCCTCTAACACCACCACAGAGTGGGAGGAGGCACTCTTACTGTCTGGTGGGGCTGGAAATCCAGGCTTCCCAGTGGTTTCCACTGAGAAATGAAGGTGGAGGGGGCTTATTACTACCAGTGTGGATACAAGACCTGGCTCCCTACTTGGCTTTCTCAGACACCACCTGTGGTTGGGGAGGGGTTGGGGTACCTCATGACAGTCTGGCCAGAACTAACAAATCATATTCTGGTAGCTCAGTTGATAAAGAATCTGCCTGCTAATGCAGGAGACCCAGGTTCAATCCCTGGGTTTGGAAGATCCCCTGGAAAAGGAAATGGCAACCCACTCCAGTCTTCTTGCCTGGAAAGTCCTTTGTACAGAGAAGCCTGGCAGGCTCAGTCCACGGGGTCGCAAGAGTCGGACACAACTTAGCAACTAAACCACCACCACCATTCATGAATGGAATAGAGAGAAGGAGAGAGATTTTTCATATCTAATTGGGCAAAAATTGAAAGAGCATGAAAAGGAGGCTGAAGAAGATGGGCATGCTGGTGACTGAGATCAGTGTTCCATAAAATCTTCTCTGCCCAAAACTATGAAATATTCGTGTCTGTTTTACAAACTGGAAATGGTTTTGCAGAAAGTGAGCAGCTCTAATGAATGCAATTTGTCACAACCACAGTCTTTTTCCACATCCAAAAAAAATCAGAAATCTGCCAGTATATGTGTAATTGGCTTTTCTGGAGTTTCTATGTTTGCATTCATTTGCTGTTTTATTACTCTGTGAGCATTTGCTGGCAAACAAGACAGGCTCTGAATTTGAAAGGCGGCAGGATTAAACAGGGCCTTCCCACATGGTGCTAGTGGTAAAGAACCCACCTGCATTAGCAGGAGATGTAATGAGATGTGGGTTTGATCCCTGGTTTGGGAAGAGGGCATGGCAGGAGGGCATGGCAACCCACTTCACTGTTTTTCTGTGGAGAATCCCATGGACAGAAAGCCTGGTGGGCTACAGTCCATAGGGTCACAAAGAGTCGGACATAAACGGAAGCAACTTAGCACACACGCGGGATTAAACAGTCTCCAAGGCCAGATGCCCATGGTTTAGCCCAGGAATCCATAGAATTTGGTTGCTGCCTGGAGTTTATGCCTTGGTACATTCTTATAGTCTGTCTTTGGTTCCCCATCTTGGCAGTAATTTCTGTTTGCCCATCTCCAGCTCCTTTATGTATACAGAGAAGCTAAACTGCCTAGATCATGCCAAGAAAAGACATGCCTCACTTACCAGGGAGAGAAAACTGTGTCTCCTCCTTTGTAAAATGGGAAAATGGGGGAAAGAGTGTATCTACCTCATACGGATTCAGTGAATTAATTTATTGAAAACACCTAGACAGTGCCTGGCACATAGTAAGCCCTCAGTTAGCATTGCTGCTGCTGCTGCTAAGTCGCTTCAGTCGTGTCCGACTCTGTGCCACCCCAGAGACGACAGCCCACCAGGCTCCCCCGTTCCTGGGATTCTCCAGGCAAGAACACTGGAGTGGGTTGCCATTTCCTTCTCCACAGTTAGCATTAGCTGCTGTTATAATTATTACATACAAAGGCAATATAATGTATCTTACTGTCTTTTGGTATTCTTCCAGATGATTACTTGGGTAGAAGGGAGTCAGACAGACCTGGGTTCAAATTCTGCCTAAACTGCTTGCAGTTGTATGATCTTGGGAAGGTCATTTAGCTACCAGGGACTGCATTTGCCTCCTCCTTGTATGTTCAGCGTTTTATGAGGTTATTCAGAGTAAATGAGCTCAAGGCTTCAAGCCCTAAGCACAGGAGTCAGAGCTACAACCTGTTAGCATCTTTCTTCTTCTCTCCTCCATTCTTCATCCCATCTCTTCTTGGTCTGAACCACAACTTGGTCTTCCTGGGAATCCTTGTGCCCTTTCCTTGGTAAAGAAGAGTGTGAGCGAAGGTGGGAAGTAGGCAAAGGCTTATCTCTGCCCTCTTGGCCCCTTTTGGCACACTTCCCCTACATCCGCCCCCTGCCCTCCCATGCCACCACCACCTACCTTTTCACACATCCTCGCTCTCCCGGCCCTAGAGCCGTTCTGTGGCCCACTGTCCACCGTCACTGCCGTCACAGACCCATTTGTTGGCTAAATGTCCCTCCAGGAATCTTACGTTCTTGAAAAATAAGCGAGGACAGAGGAAGTGAGCCACCACCCTAACCCAGGGAGAATGAATCACTGACGAGGAGGATTTAGGCAGTTTTTGTGCAAGATGGCTTCCAGGGAAGCCTCAGATGATAACACCGAGGTGAAACCATGTACTCAGCCCTTTGGGTGTCTAGAACACAGTGGAGATAACTTCCTGCAAACACGGTGTAGGCGATGGCGTGGGCTCTGGAGTACAGCCAAGGTGGGCTGTGCTTACAGCTCAGGCTGTAAGAACGATGACCACGGGAATTTGTCCAAGTAAACGGCTCACCCTCCCTGAGCTGCAGGAATTGTACGTAACTGTGAGTATGCCGTGGGGTGACTGTGATCATTAAACTAGACTGTCACGGGGGAGTACCAAGCCTGGGACCTGACATGGAACAGCCGCTCAGTGGTAGGCAGTCTGTCCTCTCTCCTTCTCTCCTGTTCTCTAGGCTGAAACTGATAGACAATTGACAGTCCTATCTAATATCACAAAGATGTCGGTTAATTTATCTAATATCACAAAAATATCGATTAATTCTTCTTTTTTTCTCACTCTTTTTAAAAATTGCAGTAAAATACTTATGACATAAACGTTACCACTGTAACTATTTTTAAGCGTATGGTTTCGTAGTGTTTTTTCACATTGCTGTGCAACTGACCTACAGAACTCTTTTCATCTTGTAAAACTAAAACTCTATACCCATGAAATAACCCCCGCCCCTTTTCCTGAACACCTGGAAACCACCATTGAACTTTCTGTCTCTACAAATTTGACTACTCTAGAGACTCGTAGAAGTGGAACCATACAGCGTTTTTTTGTGACTGGCTTATTTCACTTGGCGTGATGTCCTCAAGATTCTTCCGCGATGGAGCACGTGACAGAGCTTCCTTCCTTTTTAAGGCTGAATACTATCCCATTGTATGTGCGGACCACGTCTGATATCCATTCGTCTGTCCTTGAACAAATGGATGCCTTCTACATTTGGCCATTGTGAATACTGCTTCAGTGGACATGGGTGTACAATAATATGTTCCGGTCTCTGCTTTTAGTTCTTTGGGGTATATGCCAAGAAGTGGAATTGCTGGATCATGTGGTAATTCTATTCTTGACTTTTTGAGGAATCAGCATGCCATTTTCTATAGTGGCTGTCCCATTTTGCTTTCCCACCAGCAGTGCACAAGGGTTCCAATTGCTCCACGTCCTCACTAACACTTATTTTGGTTTTTCATAATGACCATGCTAATGCGTGTGCAGTGGTACCTCATTGTGGTTTTGATGTGGATTTCCCTAACGATTAGTGATGTTGAGCATCTTTTCATGTGCTTATTGGCCAATTGTGTGTCTTTGGAGAAAAGTTTATTTAAGACCTCTGACCATTTTTAATTGGGTTTTTTGTTGTGTTGAGTTGCAAGACTTCCTTGTATATTTTGGATATCACCTCCTTGTTAGATATAAGCGATTTGCAAATATCCTCTCCCTCTCTGTAGGCTGCCTTTTTACTCTGTTGATTTTTTCCTCTGATGCAAGAGTTTTATATTTTAATGTAGTTAAGTTTATCTATTTTTCCCTTTTATTGCCGGTGCTTTGGTGTCTTTTCCAAGAACTCATTGACAAAGCTAATGTGATGTAGTGTTCCTCCTGTTTTCTTCTGAGTTTTGCAGTTTAAACTCTTTACGTTTCATTCTCTGATTCATTTTAAATTAATTCTTTATGATACTGAATTTTCCTGTCTACCGAAAGGTTATGCATTTCTGTTTATTTGCCTTCCTTTGTGTTCCTCAAAAGTTTTATTTCACTGAATTCCTGCAGATTTTAAAAGCTTATTTTCTCTTATTTTATTCTTTTTATTGCTGTGTAGGTGAGTCTCTTTCCAACACCATTTCTGTTTTTTGTGTGTCTGAATGATATTAACTTCTACTTTAATTTGTATCCAGCCACCTTATCTGATTCTCTTATTTGTGGTAGCCATTTTTCATTTCATTATTTTGGCTTTCTATAAACAATTTGAGGGTGAAGAAGTATAAATTATGCCAGTTCTATAATTGGCAAAGCTGTAATTCATAGTAAGTCTCCATGAATGACGCATGACACATACAGCCTCAGAAAGTTCCTCACCCACACACTCTTCCTGGAGTTACTCGAAATACCGTGGCTGAGCAACAAATGAATTAAAATTAAGAACTCGTAGATAAGTATAAGTGAAGTAAGTGAAGTAAGTGAAGTCGCTCAATTGTGTCCGACTCTTTGTGACCCCATGGACAGTAGCCTGCACCAGGCTCCTCCATCCATGGGATTTTCTAGACAAGAGTACTGGAGTGGGTTGCCATTTCCTTCTCCAGGGAGTCTTCCCGACCATGGTACAAAACAAAACAGCAAGCAATGAAATAAACTGAACTTAAAGCCGCTGTTCAGGAAAAAAAAAGCTATAATTATCATAGTTATTATGTTTACTATAAGTTTCAAAAATTATTATTTCAGGAATTGTGATGTGTGAAAATTTTTAACACAAATCTGGATCCTTATTTTAAGAGAAAACAATATTACAATAGTCAGATTAAGAGAGGAGCTAAAATTGCAAGATTCAAAAATAATTTTTAAAAATATATAGGAATTCTAGACCTAGATCCTTGCTAAGAAATTTAAAAATCTGACTAAGATGAATGGTACCTTCAGAAAATTTAAATTTTCAAAATTGACCCATCAGTAGTTGAATATCTACACAGCCCCAAAACTCTGGAATAAATTTGAAAAACAATTCTAAAATTAACCTTGAGGAGAGGGGCAGAGGTCACACACTGCCGCACAACAGTGTCTGATTCTCACTCAATCCGGAGGGTTGCATGACTGTCCTGAGGTTCTGGACTCAAATTCTAGTTATAGATTCACCACTTTCTTTAAAATTTTATTGATGAATAGTTGATTTACAATGTTGTATTACTTTTGCTGAACAGCAAAATGATTCAGTTATATATATACACATATATGTATATAAATTCCTTTTTGTATTCCTTTCCATTATGGCTTATCTCAGAATATTGAATATAGTTCCCTGTGCTCTACAGTAGGACCTTCTTGTTTATCTAGTCTATATATAATAGTTTGCATCTACTGATCCCAAACTCCCACTCCATCCCTCCCCTACTCCACTTTGCTATGGCAACCACAAATCTATTGTCTATATCTGTGAGTCTGTTTCTGTTTCATTGATAAGTTCATTTGTGTCATAGTTTAGAATCCACATATAAGTGAGATACCATATGGCATTGATTTGTCTTTCTCTTTCTGACTTTCTTCACTTAGTATGATAATCTACAGTTCCATCCAAGTTGCTGCAAATGGCATGATTTCATTCTTTTTTATGACTGAGCAGTATCCTGTTGTATATATGTACCACATTTTCTTTATCCATTCATCTGTAGATGGACATTTAGGTTGCTTCCATGTCTTGGCTATTGTGAACAGCTCTGCTATGAATGTAGGGGGTGCATGCATCCTTTCCAGTTATAGTTTTGTCTGGATATATGCCCACAAGAGGGATTGCTGGATCATATGAGATTTGCCACTCTCTAATCGGAGCAAGTCCTTCATTGCTCAGAGCCCCCATTTTCTTGTCTGTAGAATGGGAGAGTTGCACTAGATAGTCTGTAAGGGGCCTTTCTAGTCTCATGGTGTAGTGTATGATGCATGTGTGTGGTGGGGATGTGGGGATGAGTGTATTTGTAAAATAGAAAATGTTACTGTACATCAGAGTCATCCAGGGAGTGTTTTCTTAGCCTGATCTCAAAGCCACCTGGAGTTGAAATGTGTATACTGAGAAAGCACCCTGATAGCTAATTGAACACATTTATTGAATGTTTATTATGTACCAGGCACTGTTCTAAATATTTTTCACTTATTAACCCATTATGTACAACCTTGAGCTCTCCCAGACACTAACAACACTGTTCCTTTAGGGGACACCAAATTGATGATAGAAACAAATGCATCAACATTGTATGGTAACATTTGGTCATGGTGTTATCAAGATATTCCAGAATATATTAATGTTGTTGTTCAGTTGCTAAGTAGTGTCTGAGTATGACTCCACAGACTACAACACGCCAGGCTCCTTTGTTCTCCGCTATCAAATCATGCCCACTGAGTTGGTGGTGCTATCTAACTATCTCATCCTCTGTCGCCCCCCTTTCCTCCTGCCCTCAATCTTTCCCAACATCAGGGTCTTTCCCATGAATTAGCTCTTCACATCAGATGGCCAAAGTATTGGAGCTTCAGCTTCAGCATTGTATTAACTATTAAATACTAATTTTTCCTAATTGCCATCAAAATGAAAATACGGTTTAAGCATTCTTCCAGAAAGGCCTCAGAGACCCTCTAAAAACCCTGGAGATTCTCAACTCCAGTTTAGGAACATGAGGTTAGGGGATTTTGAGGCAGCCAGTTCTGCACTGGTCCACCCACAAGTAATTAGGACCTGTGACTGTTCATTAAATCTAATCAAGTTCATGAAGGGCAGTGAAGCTTTGGATACCCACTTGGAAAGATATATAAAGGGTATGTAAAGCCTATGTAACTATTAAATCATTGTATAGACCCAGGTATACCCTTCACCAGGGCTTCCCAGCTGGCTCAGTGGTAAAGAATCCTCCTGCCAAGGAGACGTGGGTTTGATCCCTGGGTCAAGAAGGTCCCCTGGAGAAGGAAATGGCAACCCACTCCAGTATTCTTGCCTGGGAAATCTCATGGACAGAGGAGCCTGGAGAGCTACAGTCCATGGGGTCATAAAGAGTTGGACACAATTTAGCAAATAAACAACAACAGCAACAACATACTCTTCACCAAGCTTCCCTTAATGTTAGCAGTTTATATGATGTGATGCAGTTATCCAAAGCAGGAAATGATAGTGATCCACATCCTTACTTGAATTCTAGCCAGTGTCCCCTAACATCCCGTTTCAGTTCCAGAATCTAGTCCAGGATCCCACATCACATTTAGTTTTTGTGTCTCCTTAGTTTCCTCCTGTCTGTGACAGTTACTAAGTCTTCCCTTATATTTTATGACCTTGACTCTTTGGTGAATTATATTATGGAATTTGTCTGCATTCAGTTCTTTTGTTTTGTTTGTTTGTTTTGGCCACACTGTGAGGCATGTGAGATCTTACTACCCCATCAGGGCTTGAACCTGTGCCCCCTGCCTTGGAAGTGCAGACCCTTAACCACTGAACCGCCAGGGAAGTCCCTACATTTGGTTTTGAATGGTTACTCATGATTTGGTTTGTGTGGTTGGGAATTTTTGGCAAGAATCCCACAGAAGTGATGTTGTGTCTCTCGTAGTGACTCGAATCAGGATATGGGAGGATACATGATGTTGACACATGTTATTATTGGTGATATTAAATTTAGTCATGAAGTTAAAGCAGGGCTAGATTTCTCTACTGTGACATTATTTTTTCTTGTAATCGATCAGTTTATTGGGAAAAATACTCAAAAACTATGTACATATCTTGTTTTCTCTCAGATTTTCACTCACAGATTTTAGCATCTGTTGGTGGATCTTGCCTGTAATAATTGGAACTGTGGTGTTGATGTAATGGTCATTTTGTATTTTTCTCATTCCTGTCACATTTATTAACTAGAATTCTTTTGTGAAGAAGACCTGTACTTTCTCTTCCATTTATTGATTTTTTTACTTTATACTTTATGACATTAGTTTAGACTTATGGGTATTTATTTCATCCTGTGAATTATTATCCAACACTTTCATTATTTAGTTGTTCAGACTATCCTGGCTTTGACCATTGGAAGCTCCTTTAAGTTGGCTTCTGTGCCTTTTAACATTCCCCATCAGTGGCTCAGTGGTTAAGAATCTGCCTGCCAATGCAGGAGCCACAGGAGATACAAGTTAGATCCCTGGGTCAGGAAGATACCCTGGAGGGAGAAATGGCAACCCACTCCAGTATTCTTGCCTAGAGAATCCCATGGAGAGAGGAGCCTGGTGGGCTGCGGTCCATGGGGTCACAAAGAGTCAGACACAACTGAGCATGCACACATCTTTTTCTAAATATTGGTTTATTTTCTGGTTCTATAAGATGTACCAAGCCTCCAGATTTATCTTCTGTATTTCCTGCCCCAATCCTAAAATCAGCTGTTTGTCTAGGAAGCCTTGGTTCCTTTGATTGGAAAATGATATTTAGAAACCAAGGTCTGGGTGCTGGGGGTGCTTATCATTACTGGGAAGTCATTGTTTCTAGGCTCTCTCAACAGTCAGAGCTAGAAAATATAGGTATGCATATTAATTCATAGTCTACACAAATGATTTTTTCACTTCTATATGTATCCATCTGTTGTTGTTGCTCTAATACTTTGGCCACCTGATGTGAAGAGCCAACTCATTGGAAAAGACCCACATGCTGGGAAAGATTGAAGGGAGGAGGAGAAGGGGATGACAGAGGACGAGATGGTTGGATGGCATCACTGACTGAATGGACATGAGTTTGAGCAAGCTCTGGGAGATGGTGAAGGACAGAGAAGCTTGGCATGCTGCAGTCCATGGGGTCGCAAAGAGTCAGACACGACTGAGCAACTGAACAGATACGTATCTTTCTGAGTAGACATTAAAACCCATGAGTTGATACTGATTTCTCCAATTCCAGTCCTACACCACAAGTTGGTTCATTCTAGACTTATCCCTTTCCTTATCTGTAACTTCTTTCTCTAACAGTAAGAAACTGGCTCTCAATATCTGTGATCTGTTTGCTAATTTGTTCGGTCCTAGCATACAGGTGCTAGTGGTAAAGAATCCGCCTGCAATGCAGGAATGCAAGAGACACAGGTTTGATCCTTGGGTAGGGCATATCCCCTGGAGAAGGAAACAGCAACCCACTCCAGCATTGTTGCTTGGGAAATTCCATGGACAAAGCAGTGGGCTACAGTCTGTGGGGTCGTACAGAGTCAAACATGACTGAGCATATACACACCCAACATACACATGAAGGAGTTTCAGGATTTATAAACCACATCTCTATAAGAAGCAAGTTTAGTAACTAGAACGCAGTATTCATATATGGTTCTTTTTGTCTTTAGCCTTACAGTATGCAGTGGAAGTACTGTTTTCCAGTTACTCAAGTTAGTTTCTGTATTCCCATTCCTTACAGTGTGGTTCTACTAATCATTTAATAGTACAGTTAAGGTAATTTGTTGTTTGGTTGTTTGGTTCCTACTTTTTCCCCCCGCTCCTCCCCAGATCCTGGTTGATTTATTTCATTTAAATTTCTTTTTAATTTATTTATGTATTTGGCTGCACAGAGTCTTAGTTGCAGCATGTGGGATCTAGTTCCCTGACCATGGGTCAGACCTAGGCCCCCTGCACTGGGAGCGCAGTCTTAGCCACTGGACCAGCAGGGAAGTCCTCTATTTATTTCAGTTGGGATATGTAAAATATTGCTATGGTTCCAAGAATTGAAGCCATATATGAAGGTCTCCTCAGAGAAGAGCTACTCCTCCCTACCCCCCATCTCATTCCGTTACCCCTTCCATCTCATCCCAGTCTCCTTGGTTTCTGGTATATCCTTCCTGTATTGGAAATGAAATTTTTACAAATTAGTTCAAAGGAGAGATTCTGCCTTATGAAGAGACATGAGGAGGAGACTGGTGACACAGAAGGGAGGTGAAGCCTCAGAGGACCGTAGGAAGGGGGAGAGGGAGGGGTGACCCAGGACCAAAGCAGTGGGGCCAGCCCAGTACCACAGGCCTTGGTGTTTCTCATATGTCCACCTATGGGACTAAGTCTTCAAAACGTGGGCCTGGAATATTCCAGAACACAAAGTTAGCAGTGTGGAGTGTTGCCAGAGCCTGGAGGCCCATACTTCCCTCTCTAGGAGATGTAGACTCCACAATTCTGCTGTTTTCCACTAAATCCCTCAAGAAAAGAACCTTTCTTCCTGGCCGCATGTGGGGCTGCATCAGGAAACCAGGCCGACCCTGCCCAGGACGGGAGGCGCCTCCTGTCTTGCATCGTGGGGTCATGTCATCAGGAGAATAGGTGGTTTTCCTCTGCCCTCCAGCACCTGCTCCCCACACCCTGAGCCATCAGACCTCACTGGCCTCACTGGCCTGCTCAGGTCCCCGGTGAGGACTCATCCTTACTGGCTCAGAAGAGGAACTTGGAGGTGGAGGCAGGCCCTGTTGTTGAGTGTTTCAACACTCCCCCACTGAGGGTGAAAGAGGGGGGCAATTCCCATTCCTGGCAGCAGCTGGAATTTCACAACTTGACCTCCTGGTAGTAAGGTGGCAGGGCTGGGGGCTGGGGGGTTGGTAGGAGGATGCCAAGGGAAGCCAGGCCTTGCCCACCAAGCCTTTGAGAAAAGTCATCATCCTAGTGAGGGAGAGGTACCCCCTCTTCCCCTTTCATCTCTGCCCCAAAGCCACTGGAGTTCTGCTGACAAGTCACCAAAGGCGGCTGATGACTGACTCATCAGACGGAAGTGAGCTTGCCAGAGGGCTGGGCTGTGAACCGCAGTGTGCTGGGCTAACCCGCCTTTGCAGCCAGGATCCCTGGCCAGGCTCCCATCCCTCAGCTCCCAGGACCCAGCACCTCAGGGAGGTCCTGCCTCTGTGAAGAGCCAGGTCAAGCTCAAGATGGCCTCAGGGTACCAGGGAGACTGCCTAGTTCCTCAAGGATAAGGTCTTGATTGTCTCTGAATGAGCAGCCGAAGACACGGAGGCCTGGAGATGGGAAAGTCGCTTGGGGCCCAGAGACAGGGAGAAGCCTGGCCCTGTGGCACTGGACGGGGTGCTGGGGAGCAGCCTTCAGCGTCCGTGCGTCCACTGTCAGCAGCCCAGGACACTGCTCTGAGGATGGGGCAGCGGCAGACATGATGTCGGCTGAGGATGTGTGTTTGCGTCCTGCCTCTGCGTCAGACATGCTGGGACATCGGAGGGCACTCATTCCTGCCTCCTGACACAGCCAGCTTGTCTGTTGCAGCAGGGATTGGATGGAGGGACCTTTAAACTTAGTTCACTGGTATGGCTCAGTGATAAAGAATCCACCTGCCAATGCAGGAGACACAGGTTTGATCCCAGATCAGGAAGATCCCCTGGAGGAGGGAATGGCAATCCACTCCAGTATTTTTGCCTAGAGAATCCCATAGACAGAGAAGCCTGGCAGGCTACAGTCCATGGGGTCACAAGGAGTCAGACATGACTGAGAGAAGGGAAAAGGAACACACCAGGTTCTGCCTTTTCTCTGAGTGAGAGAACACCTGGGCCCTTTGAGCCATCGTGGTCATCACTCAGTCTGACTGAGGTTGTTGCTTCTGGGGGCCCTGGTCCTCTTCCTGGAGGAGGCAGGGCTGTGGTGGGCAGCTAATATAGACACGTGTGGTGGGAATGGAGGTCTCCTAAAGCAAGATCATGTTAGTTAACTGAGTCTACACTCGCTGCGGTAGTAACAAAAAATGTTATTTTTCTCCCAGCAACTGTATCTGACTGGGCCAAGGAGCAGTCAGAGCCAAACTGTCTGGGTTGCCACCCCTAGCTCTGTGACCTTAGGCAAGTTGTTTAACCTCTCTGTGCTACAGAGTGCCCACGCTCCCTCTGGCTTCCCCCCAAAGTGTCCAGTCTTCAGCCTCTTACTGCTTTGTTTCCCTTACCAGGCTGGATGCCCTCCAGGTGAAGAATCAACAAAATAGCTCCAGTCCAGCTTTTCATCCTAGTATCCTAGATTGAACCTGTGTCTCTTGCGTCTCCCGCATTGGCAGGTGAATTCTTTACGCCTAGTGCGGGGCCACTCTTAATGCGTGGGGGTTAGTAAATCCCTGGAGGAAAGAATGCATGCACACTGCTTCCCAGGGGGCCTGCCCCCACGCCATCCCAGGGACATCGCTAAAGTGAGGTGATGCTGAGCCGCTCACAAAGGGCTTCTGTTTCCCTCGGTGTCTTGTTCCTCCCCGGCTGGGGAAGTGGGAGGATTTGCCTGCTGGGCTTCTGTGAGCTGACCACTGGGTCCAGGCCAGGATGTCCTGCATCTTTGCATGTCATTTGCATGGCTCAGCTCTGAGCTCTGTGCTTCTGCTTGTGGTTTCCGGGTCCATCCCCTGTTCCACAGAGCTGGACAACTGCTTCCTTTGCTTCCCTCTGTGACCTGGCCTGACTGGCCAACTGTGGGGTCAGCCTGGACAGGGTGAATGCAGGGAAATTCCCTAGGAAAAAGGGATCACGGAAAAGACTGTAGCAGGAACGCTTTCCTGTCTTGAAAGCTTTTTCAATGCATCCACCCTGGCATTGAATTTCCCCAACAGCCCTGGAGGCTTAGTACCCTTATCATACCCATTTTACAGCTAAGTAAACTGAAATACAGAGAAGTGAAAGACATTGCCTAGTGCGTGGCTAGCAAACACTAGAGTGGAGATTTGAGTCCAAGTCTGTTGATGCCAAACACCAGGCTTATTCCTTGACTAGGTGACCTGTCACAGCTTCCCTGGGGACCCAGGAGCCCATGCTTCAGTGTGAAGCTGGCCCTGCTGCAGGCTTTCAGAATGGGGCCCTTGGCACCGTTGCCCATCTGGTGCTAAAACCCCTTCTTAGATCTCCTCCTCAGCAGCCCTCCAGCCTGAGCTCAGTACCCCTGTCCCTCATCAGCAGGAAAGAGAAGGTGGTTCTCTGAAAGACTAAGCCAAGGAAGGTCTTTGAGTAACTGGTAACTTTGCTAAGCCTCAGAGAAAGCAAAGAAAAACAGCCAAAGTGGAGGTGAGGGCAGGAAAGGACCCAGTGCCTGGGGCCTGGGCACCTGAGCAGAGGGTATGGTGTGGTGGGGGTGGGGCGCCTGTGAAGGCGGGAGGCCCCTGACACACTGGGGGGATCTCTGCCATGTGGTCATCAGGAGCAGGCTCCCTGCCTGCCCGTCCCTGGAGGCTGGGGGACTCAAGCCTGGAAATTCAGAAGAAAGTCCCCCAAGTGATGCTGGTTTTTCCTTTGAGGTCCTCCTGCCCAGCAAAGGGGCTGGCCATGTCCCGGGCACTCCCCGGGCTCTTGGGGACACTCACCCCTGCCTGTGGGGCCCACACGTCTCCACTCCCCTCCTCCCCCGACCCCTCACTTCCCTAGCCTGTGCTATTGAGTGGCCCGAGTGCCCTGTCTTGCCTCTCTGAGCAGCACGGCCAGGGGCCAGTCCAGCCCTGGAGGCAGCCAACTGACAGCCCGGGGCTGTGAGTGCCCGCTGTCTCCACTGGCTGCCCTGCTCGGCCATGTGTTCCTTGAGCCTGAGGGTCTCCAGACTGACCAGCGTCTCTCCCCCACGCAGGCGATGACTCAGGATGCAGCAAGGGGCCACGACATGCACGGAGGACCGCATCCAGCATGCCCTGGAGCGCTGCTTGCATGGGCTCAGCCTCAGCCGCCGCTCCACCTCCTGGTCAGGTAGGTTCCCAGGGAGCCGGGGAGGAGGCGCATTGAGGGGCTGCAGGGAACACTGGGCCAGGCCCGGGCGGGCAGATTCTGGTTCCAACCCTGTCTGTGTGACTCGGACCTCACCTAGGCAGGTGCTCGGCAGCAGGGCACCTGACGGAGAGTTGCCCTGGGTCAGGGGGCGGCCGTTTCTCCTCTCCCCCATGCTGTCTTCTTCATCCTCCTCAGGTGCTGGAAGCCTATCTCCCTAAGGTCTGCTTAGAAACAGCTGCTGATTTCAAAAAAGCAGCTAAGACTCTATGAACAGCCCTCCCCATAATTCTCCCATTTTACCTGATTTCTAGTTCTCTCCAGAGCCTCGTCCTCCTCTTCCCCATAAAACAATGGAGAATCTCGGCAGACCTTCAGAAAGTAGGAGTTCTCCATGTCATGTGATTCCCCAGGACTGAGAAACGGGGGTATCTGTAGACTGGGGCAGTTGTGTCTCCAAGGCTGGTGCCTAACTATAATATCTCCTTATGCTCTTAAAGATTTTCCCTATCTCACTTGCCTCCCTAACTACCCTATGAGATAGACATCCATGTGCCTTGAATACACCTGGTTCCTTCCTACCTCAGGACCTTTGGCACTTGCTGCCTGGGATTTATCCTTCAGAACTCTGCAGATCTGGCTCCTTCTCACTCGAGTCTCAGCTCACACGTCATCTTCTCAGAGAGGCTTTCCTTGGCCTTTGGAATTAAGCAGATCTGACTTACAGCTGACTCTCATGGGCTGTAGGAACTTGTGCAAGTCCCTTAGCCTCTCAGGGCTCAACTTCCTTGCCTGTAAAACGGGAATAATAATAGCAGGAACCACCTTCCCAAGGAGAGGATGGGAGACTCAATGGAGGTGATGTATGAAAAGCCTGCCAACTTATAGGTACAGTTTTTGTTGTTCAGTTGCTCAGTTGTGTCCTACTCTTCGCAACCCCATGTACTGCAGCACACCAGGCTTTCCTGTCTTTCACTATCTCCTGGAGCTTGCTGAAACTCATGTCTGTTGAGTCAGTGATGCTATCTAACCATCTCATCCTCTGCTGACCCCCTTCTCCTCTTGCCTTCAGTCTTTCCCAGCATCAGGATCTTTTCCAGTGAGTTGGCTCGTTGCATCAGGTGGCCAAAGTATTGGAGTGTCAGCATCAGTCCTTCCAATGAATATCCAGGATGGATTTCCTTTAGGATTGACTGGTTTGATCTTGCAGTCTAAGGGACTCTCAAGAGTCTTCTCCAGCACCACAATTCAAAAGCATCAATTCTTTGGTGCTCAGCCTTCTTTATGGTCCAACTCTCCCATCCATACATGACTAAAGGTACACAGTAGGTGCTCAATAAATGGCAGTTTTCTTCCTTCTGGCCTCCCACCCAGGTTTTAAGGAGACTAAGTTTACAGAATTGAGGGGCCATTTTTAAGTTAAAGAATGCAAAGATATCCGACTTTGGCAAAAGTTACCAAAACCTGTGACCATAGGAATGCAGTGTTCAGGACCTTCAGGACTTTGGAAGGAGCTCAGACACATAGGGGGCCACTTGCGCCCACACTGCTCTCACTCCCCTATCTCACACACACACACAGGCCTCCATGACTGCCTTTTTAACTTGGGGATTTACCATTACTGGCTGCAGGGAAGCAGATTGACAAACTAAGAAAAATCTGGGGAAGTTACAGGGTGACAAAGTGGTAATTGTCACTTTTAAAGCAGACATGAATGGTGCTTCCCCTTCCCAGGCTCCACCACCCGGTAGTTCCGGGAGGTCCGGTGGCTGTCACAGACTCAGCCTCGTGTCCTGGGATGGAGCTTGTGGGGCACCTGTTCTTGTTCCTCCAACCGTCTCTGCTCCTGTCCCCCTTCCCTGCATCTCAGAGGTTGTGGGCAGGCTGATGCTCTCTGGAGAGACAAGGAGCAGAGTCGTGGCCTGTTCCTTGGCCTCTAAGGGAGATCCCAGCCCCTCTGTGTCACTTGACCCTCCTGTCTCAGTAGGAAGAAGCTTACTATTATCTAGATGGGGCCTGATAGGGTCCAGTGTGTTGGTCTAGAATTTTCTGAGACTCTTCCATCAGAAGATAATGCCCCAGTGCAGCCCCAGGGATGCCCAATTCTCTCCAACCCTGAGCTGACTGACCCCTGGCCTCTCCTCCATTTCCAGCTGGGTTGTGTCTGAACTGCTGGAGCCTGCAGGAGCTGGTGAGCAGGGACCCGGGCCACTTCCTTATCCTCCTGGAGCAGATCCTGCAGAAGACCCGAGAGGTGAGGGCTCGGCTTGGCTTTGAAGGGCGGCACTGGGTCAGCCTTGTAGAGTTGAGAAATAGGTCCCCACAGGGCTTCCCTGGTAGCTCAGTGGTAAAGAACCCTCCTGCCAAAGCTGGAGGCGTAAGAGACATGGGTTCAGTTGCTGGGTCAGGAAGATCCCCTGGAGGAGGGGATGGCAGCTCACTCCAGTATTCTGGCCTGGAGAATCCAATGGACAGAGGAGTCTGGCAGGCTACAGTCCATAGGGTCGCACAGAGTCGGACACAACTGAAGCGACTTAGAGCGCATGTTCTGAAGGTCAGTTCGAGGGTGCCTGGACTACCAGGGGGCTTGGAGGCACTGGAAGCCTGAGTTCTCTGCTTCAGCGGTGCTTGTGTATCTAAGTCCTCAGGAGAGGGACATGGTACTTCCACTAAGAATGCGTGCTGTATGAGCCAGGGGCCCAAGTTTACGCTGCTTCTTATGACAGTGTTTTTATGTCACAGGTGACGCCAGTGGTAAAGAATTGCCTGCCAGTGTAGGAGACGTAAGAGATGCCAGTTCAATCCCTGGGTCAGGAAGATCTCCTGGAGAAGGAAATGGCAACCCACTCCAGCACTCTTGCCTGGAGAATTCTATGGACAGAGGAGCCTGGCAGGCTACAGTCTGGGTCACAAAGAGTTGGACATGACTGAAGTGACTTAGCCCACCCACTCCTTATAAGTCAAAGGATTGACTACAGAGGAGAGAGGAATCTCTGCCAAATTCCTTTCCTTGAAAAGTCCCATGAGAACAAAAACACAAAAGTGAAAACTGATCTGATTGGAGAAGTAAGCTGAGACCTCCTCTAACTGTTCGATGTGCGTGCGTGCTCAGTTGCTCGCTCAGTTGTGTCCAACTCTTTGCAACCCCATAGACTGCAGCCCGCCAGACTCCTCTATCCATGGGATTCTCCAGGCAAGAACACTGGAGTCAGTTGCATTTCCTCCTCCAGGGGATGTTCCCAACCCAGGGATTGAACCCACGTCTCCTGCATTGCAGGCGGATTCTTTACCACTGAGCCACCAGGGAAGCCCAACAGTTCAATAAATAGGCTTTTATGATTTAAAGAAGAGTAGGTTTAAAGCTGGTTTGGGCTAGGCTTCCAGAGCAACCACAAGTCCCTACAGAGACTGACTTTATTATAAGAGTTCTTAAAGTTTTCCTTTCTTTCTTCTTTCTTTTTTAACACATGACTACATTAGAAAACACGTGTCTTTCTCAGCTGGTTTTTTACCTGTAAGAAGAAAGTTTTGGTTCATCAAGACACTCAAGGCCAGTTCTGACACCACCATTTACCTGATGCTTTCTCTGGTCACAAGCAGACCAGCTTAGAAGGGATAAACCACTTCAAGGCTGCTTATCTTATGAACCCAAATATAAAGGAACAACCACTGTGTAGCAATAGGGAACGGTTTTGTATTGGGTTGACCAGAAAGTTCATGTGGGTTTTTACAGAAAATCCCAAGTGAACTTTTTAACTAACCCAATAGAAGGGGCCAGCTGAGCAGCAGATGTGCTGGACACATAGCCTCTTCAGGGTAAAAGAGAAGGAGAATTCTAAATTTCATCCTGCTGACATCACCAGCCACAGCAGAGGTGGTGTGCCTTTCTCTGCCTCTTCAGCCCCCATGAATTCCAAATGAGTGGGGAGACCACTAGCATTTTAACCAAAGAATTCCAAATCATGTGTATATATGTGTGTTTATGATGGAGTGGGTGAGCTCTATCAAAGAGACGACTCATAAAAGAAGAAACAGAACTTGTAAACAATATGGAAAATGTTGCCTCAGTTATAATAAAATAAATGCAAATGAAAACCATAACGACACAGCTTTTGCCCAGCAAATTTGCAAAAACTTTGAAATGACCCTTGCAGGGAAAAGTGTGGTGAAACTGGTACTTTCATACATACAAAGTATTATAAATGGCAAAATTCTTTGGGAAAGCAGTTTGGCAATATATATCCAAGATCATAAATATGATTATAGTCTTTGAACCATTGATTCTACTTCTTGAACTCTGTCATAGATAGATAATCCAAATATAGGAGTGTGCACAAAAGTTTTCATTGCATGAGTACTTAGAATAGCAAGAAATAATTTCAAGTGTATAAAACAAAGCTAATAAATTATGGAGCTCTACCAGAAGGAGTATTATACAGCTAATAAAAATGATGAATAGTACCCAAGAGTAGAAACAAAATTTAATACATTATAAAATTTTAGAGCGTTCCCTGGTGGCCCAGTCATTAGAACTCAGTGCTTTCACTGGGTTGCCTGGGTTCAGTCCCTGGCTGGGGAACTAAGATTCTGCAAGTTGCAGGAGGTGGCCAGAGAACATGGGAAAAAAAGTTTTTTTTAACTTTTTTAATCCAGAAAGGAAAAAGTTAATATCTGTAATTTATGTACATTAAAAAAAAAATCCATTCAATTGGGACTTCCCTGGTAGTCCAGTGGTGAGGACTTTGCCTTCCAATTCAGGGGATGCGGGTTTGATCCCCCATCGGTGAGCTGAGATCACACATGCCTTGTGACCAAAAAAAACAAAACATAAAAAAGACACCAGAAGTAATAATATTATAACAAATTCAATAAAGACTTTTTAAAAACGCCACAAAATTAAAAGATCAACAACAAACTGGAAAACATATATACAACACAAATAATAGATAACTGTGTAACCAGGAGGGGGAAAAAGGTGGTCTTAGAGATGATGTAGCAAGACAGAAATCCATTTATCATACTGTATGTAAAAGACATGAAGTGTAAAAATACACACCCAGTGATTACAACTTTGCAAAGGAAAGTACATAGAGAAACATGGTGTAGGGAGCGGTAAGTTGAAATATTAGCCGTGGCTAAGTTTGGAAGGAGGATATTGAGGGATTTTTTAAACTTTTATTTTCTAAAAATTTGTCCTGGGGTTACTTTTCACTTAATGGGTTGCACACCCCATGAGTGAACCCCTCCCCATCCTGTCCTCCACACAGGTCCAAGAGAAGGGCACCTATGACCTCCTGGCCCCCCTGGCCCTGCTGTTCTACTCCACTGTCCTCTGTGTAAGTTCCCGGATGGGCCAGCCTTGGGGGCTGCGGGGGAGGGAAGGGAAGAACAGCCTCCTGGGGATGGGGGGGCAGAGCCCTCACAGCTCCAAGGATAAAGGCACAGCGAGAGAAACTGTCCACCAATGACACTGCAGATGGGTGTTACCCCTCTGATGGCTTCAGATGACCATTTGAGAGACCTCCAGTGACTCCCCGTGGACACCATTGTGCCGGGACTATCTGGGGACCCATGGAAGGGATGCAGTCACAGCCTGGTCCCAGTTACGGAGAGATTCTGCTAAGAGATGTGGTGTCCACCTCCTTTTGTACCCCCAGTGGTCAGTTCCCCCAGTGTGGTCACCCCCTGTTCACCAGACCAGTGGTACCAGATGACTCCATGTACATTGAGTCAGTCCACTTCAAAGAATAAACATTTGCCTCTCATGAGGATATTTAAATAAAGACGATTTAGCCCTGAAGACCATCCCATGGCAGCAGTGGCCCCATTTAGGATGACCTCCAAGGGGACAGCTTTTCAGAATGTGGTAAATTGTTTTGTTTGGTGAAAGCCAGGCCCCTGTCGTAGAGACATCCTTGGGCACCATCTCACCCGGCCGTCTGTAACTCACTTTTTGTGGGTAACTTTCAATTCTGCCCGCCTTCTCCCTGGGACACACTGCTGCCAGGAAAGGTGTGCCCTTTGAGGAACATTCCAGAAAGAAGCCAGGTCTGCCCTGGAACATCACTGAACTTTTTCTCACCTGACTTCTCTGCCTGCTGCTCCCTCTCCACCCCAGACGCCACACTTCCCGCCAGACTCAGACCTCCTTCTGAAAGCATCCAGAACCTACCACCGATTCCTGACCTGGCCCGTTCCTTACTGTAGCATCTGCCAGGAACTGCTCACCTTCATCGATGCTGAACTGAAGGCCCCAGGTGAGTGTGGAGGCGGCCAGCACATGGGGCAGGGACCCTACAGGTCAGGAGATTTCCCACCCTTCTGAAACTGGACTAGGACCCTCCTCACCTCGCATCCCTCAGCTTCTCTCTATCCATGGCCCGCCTCACAACCTTGGAGTCCCTCTTCATACGGCACTCACGCTCCATGTCTACATCAAAACCAGAAGACTGAAAGCCGTGAACACCAGCAGGAACTCCAGGAGGAATTCTCAGGGGGAGCTGAGCAGAGATTCAGGTTAAGGAGACCTCATCTCATGGCTTGTGCCTCTGCTCTGGTTTGCCAAGGGATTGGTCTCTGAGGTTGCCCAGGTCAGACAGAGAAGCCCCCATAGTGTTGACAAGAGGCCCTTGTTTGTTCTCTTTACCCCAGAGCAGATAGGGGGATGCGTGTGTGATGGACTAGGTTCTGGCCAGGGAAGGTGGCTGGTGCCAGGAATGAACAGGTAGACGGACACCATGACAGGTGTGGGCGAGTGGTACTCAGGGCTCTTGAGAAACTGCAGGTGCCATAACACAGGGGTCCCCAATCTCCAGGATCCAGTGCCTGATGATCTGAGGTGGAACTAATGTAATAATAATAGAAATAGAGCACACAGTAAGTGTAATATGCTTGAATCATCCTGAAACTACCCCCACCCCCAGTCTGTGGGAAAATTGTCTTCCATGAGACTGTCCCTGGTGCCAGAAAAGGCTGGAAAGGGAAAGTGTTAGTCACTCAGTCGTGTCCGACTCTATGCGACCCCATGGACTGTAGCCCGCCAGGCTCCTCTGTCCAGGGTATTCTCCAGGCAAGAATACTGGAATGGGTTGCCATTCCTTTCTCCAGGGGATCAACCCAGGCCTCTTGCATTTCAGGCAGATTCTTTACCATCTGAGCCACCAGGGAAGTTCAAAAAGAGTTGGGACCACTGCTTTCACCAACATGGAAACAAGGTCTAACAAAGCTATTGTAAGAGCAAGAAAAACATAATCAAGTACAATTTACTGACAGGTGGCCCCTCGTTTGAGTAATTCCTCATATCAGTGGCTCAAAGGAATAAAGTCACTTAAGCATCCTAGTAGATGCCTCTGAAACATTTGATAAAATTCAGTATCTATTCTGAATAAAAATATCTCGGTTAAAAAAAAAATTCAACAACCATTCCTGATATTCAAAGCCCCTCTAATATGTGGAAACTATTAATATATGGAAGGGTCCTTAATAAGGTAACAACCCATAGTGAAATACTAGAAGCATTTCCATTATTAACAACCTTCCTCTTTATGCTTATATGATTTTGCCTATGCAAAAAGACAAAAGGAAAGAATATTTCCTCTTCCAGAGAAGATAATTTAATTTCGCAGAGTTCAAACAATTGCTTATCTGTTAAGACTATGAGAATCACCGAAAGCAGTGTCAAACTAATAATCAGGGAGCTAAGAGCTTTTTCATATAATAGCATCAACTCATAAGAAAACATAATGGGGAAAAATAATTTAAAATAGCAACTAAAAATATAAAATAAAGAAAGAAATGTGAATAACCTACACAGAGACAGCAAACTTTACTGAAGGATGACGAATTTAAGAGACTTTGTTGGATTGAATCAATATTGTAATAACATCCAGTATTATGGAAATAAATGTAACTGTGATCAAAAATACCAATATCTTTTACATTTTGACAAAGTAAAGTCTATTGAACAGAATAAGTGCTCTACAGTGGCATTCATTATGTATTTATTTATGTATTCTTAGGGAAAAGTAAGAAAGGAATATTTCCCTACTAGGTCTTTAAGAGTACTGTAAGGCTGTTGTTATTAAAATAGTACAGTATTGGTATAAGAATAGATAAATTAATGGGATGAAATAGAATGTCTCAGAATGGATTAACTGTATAAAAATGTATTATATGACAAAGAAGCATCCACAAGTCAGTAATGAAAAAATTGGTCATTTAATGGTATTAGGATAATTGACAGACTGAGAATTGGACAGGTTAAACTTCTATCTCAAAAAGCATTGAGTGGTAATGCAAGCATAAAAATATCTTTCAGATGGATTAAATGTTTAAGTGTGGAAATCAAGACCATGAAGGTAATGGAAGAAAAATAGGTTATATGAGCCTGGAGTGGAGAACAGATGGCAAATGTGTCCCCCCACCCAAGGCACAAATAATAAAAGGCTGACAGATTTGAGAGCATGAAATTAAAGCTTCTCTATGGCAGAACCCACTGTAAGTGGAAAGTAAATAACCAACTAAGAAAAATATTTGCAACAAATGATATATCAAGCCCATGAAGAGTTCTTTTGTCAATTGAAAAAATAAGCAAACACACCAATGGAAGTATCAATACGAGGATATGATTCAAGCACATCCAGAAAGAACCATTAACAGCTGAGCAACACCCCTCCAAAATATTCACCCTCACTAGTAGGAAAGAAAATGCAGAACTAAATAGTGAAGACACCTTTTTCCCCTATCAAATTGGTAAACCTAAAAATAGAACAAAAATACCAGTGTTGCTCAGGAAGTGGGATGGGAGGGTGTTCTCTAAAGCATTAAAAATAATTTTCTTTTCACCCAGAAATTCCATTCCTGGAAGTTTATAACCTGATGAATAATTATGGATGTGCAAAGGTTTAGCTACAAAGATGTTCATTGCTGTATTCTTTTTAATAATCTGCCAATTCCAAAAAACTTAAATATTGTACATATTAATAGTTGAATATATTGTACCAGAGTCATTTGGTGGAATCCCACTCAGTCATTTAAAATGAAATCAGAGGGCTTCCCTGATGGCTCAGTGGTTAAGAATCCGCCTGCCAATGCAGGAAACGGGTTTGCCCCCTGATCTGGAACGCTCCCGTTCTGTGGAACAATTAAACCTGTGCGGCACAACCACTGAGCCTGTGCTCTAGAGCCAGGGAACTGCAACTCCTGAAGCCCATGCTCTGCAACTAGAGAAGCCACCACAATGAGAAGCCAACGCAGCGCAACTCAAGAGTAGCTCCTGCTTGGGGCAACTAGAGAAAGCTGGAGTAGCAACAAAGACCCAGCATAGCCAAAAATAAATAACTAAGTAAAATGGTATCATAGAAATAAGGTTACTGAGATGAAAAGGCGTTTAGTAACTTGTTGAGGAAAAAAGCAGGCCCCCCAATACTATGCGTGTTGTAATCCCATTTTGTTTTATTCTTTTAAATCTGTATATGCCCCAGGCTCTGTTTAGTACCCAGACTATCTAAATGTCTGATCATGGGCATTAAACACACACAGAACAGATGTGCTGAATCTTATTCCCTAGTAATTAATGGACCCTAGAAAGCTCCAGACTGAAGCTTTATATGAAAAATGCTTTGGAGAAATTTATGACTTCCATTCCCAGTTGATCATCTGATTTGTCTGCCCCCAACCAATGAGGTTGGGCTTGATTCCACCACAGAGCTTCCCTGGTGGCTCAGACAGTAAAGCGTCTGCCTGCAATGCAGACAGACCAGGATTCGATCCCTGGGTAGGGAAGATCCCCTGGAGAAGGAAATGGCAACCCACTCCAGTATTCTTGCCTGGAAAATCCCATGGACGGAGGAGCCTGGCAGGTTACAGCCCATGGGGTCGCAGAGTTGGACAGACTAAGCGACTTCACTCACAACCAATCAGGGGCTTCCTAGGTGGTGCCAGCGGTAAAGAACCCGCTTGCTAATGCAGGAGATGTAAGAGAAGCGGGGTTCCATCCCTCGTTTGGGATTACCCCCTGGAGGAGCGCATGGAAACCCACTCCAGTATTCATGTCTGAAGAATCCCGTGGACAGAAGAGCCTGGCAGGCTACAGTCCATAGGGTCACAAAGAGTCTGACACCACTGAAGCAGCTTAGCACAGAGCACAATCAGCTTATCTGTCTGCACAACCAATCAGCTGCCATTACAGTCTCTAAGGGCCTGGATAGGTACAGGCTAGGTGTCCTTCAGTCAAAAGCTCCGTACTACATGAGCCTCACTTCCTGGCAGAGGCTTGGGTGGAAGAATCAAGAAATCAGGGAGGCTCTCAGCAGAATGGTTGTACAAAGACAGGTGCTAAGGCACCTGATAAATAGACAAGTAGGCCAACCTCGCTTTCCACGGCGCCCTAAATGAACAAACCAGTTTAATCTCTTTCATTCCCTTCCTCCTCACTATCCCCCCAAACAAACAGATCTAGATTGCTTCTGGGCTTCTTGGTGGTGACCAGAATTCCTTTAACGAGAAGGCAAAGCTTTTCTTCTTTTCTGTAACAGGACAGAAAGGATTTAAAATGCAAATGTCTTGGCAGGACCTTCAGTCTCTGCCTAAGATCTAAATGACATTCTTTTTGAAATGGGTCCGGGGGAGGGCTGTCACCTGCGTGCAGGGAGACCGCTTCCCAATTTCAAGTGGAACCAGCTGGCTGCCCTCTGCCACCCTCGCGCTATGCCTTGAGATGTTTTTGTGGGCAACTGAGCAGGAACTCAGCTCCCAGCAGCCCCCAGCGAACAGATGTGGAGCTGAGAGGCGGGCTGTGGGGAGGCCCAGACACTGGGACTCGGGGTTCTACTGGGGAGAGGAGAGCCAAGCAGAGCAGCAGCTGGAGATGGAAATGGAGTGAGAGTCCTTGAACTCAGAGCAGTGAGGGCTTGTGGAACCCTAGCCACTCACTGCTGAGGGTCTTGCCCTGGATCTTGCCCCTGGGACCATGTGAGGGCTCAGGTACGCTGGGGACCAAGCGAGTGCTGGAGGGGGATGCTCAGGCCAGGCTGCCCATGCCAGCAACGCCTCCTCTTCCAGGGGAAGCAGAACCGAAATAGGAAACCATTTGCTCATGCCAGACAATCCTTCAAACAGTTAAAAAGCCTCAAACTCAAACAGATGTATAGTGAGCCTGTGTCAAAGATGCATTCCAACTCGTTACTGAGGGAACCAGCCAGGAAGGTGGGAGAGGCAGTTTAAAGAAGGGTATCAGAAACTGAAATAAATTTCTCATCTAAGTCAGGAAAAGATGGCAGAATTAGATACAAAATTAGTCAACGTCATATAGGGGAATGAAACATCATACAGTGGGGAGAAAACCCTTTGACATTATCTTTTTAAAAAAAATGTTTTATTGGAAGATAATTGCTTCACAATGTTATGCCAGTTTCTGCCATACATCATCATGAATCAGCCACAGGGATACATGTGTCCCCTCCCTCTTGAACCTCCCTCCCACCTCCCATTCCATCCCCCCCCTTTAGGTTGTCACAGAGAACTGGATTGAGTGCCCTGTGTCACACAGCAAATTCCCACTGGCTGTCTATTTTACATACAGTATATATTTCCATACTACTCTCTCCATTCGTCCTTCCCTTTTCTTCCCACACCGTTTCCACAAGTCTGTTCTCTGTGTCTGCATCTCCACTGATACCCTGCAAATAGGTTCATCAGTATCATCTTTCTAGGTTCCATTCCGTTCAGTTCATTTCAGTTCAGTCGCTCAGTCGTGTCCGACTCTTTGCAACCCCATGAACCGCAGCACGCCAGGCCTCCCTGTCCATCACCAACTCCTGGAGTCCACCCAAACCCATGTCTCTTGAGTCAGTGATGCCATCCAGCCATCTCATCCTCTGTCCCCTTCTCCTCCTGCCCTCAATCTTTCCCAGCATCAGGGTCTTTTCCAATGAGTCAGTTCTTCACATCAGGTGGAGTTTCAGTTTTGGAGTTTCAGCTTCAACATCAGTCCTTCCAATGAACACCCAGGACTGATCTCCTTTAGGATGGACTGGTTGGATCTCCTAGATTCCATACACACATGTTAATATACAATATTTGTCTTTCTTTTTCTGACTTCCTTCACTTTGTACACCAAGCTCTAGGTTCATCCACCTCATTGGGACTGACTCAAATGTGTTCTTTTATATAGCTCAGTAATATTCCATTGTATTTATGTACCACAATTCCTGTATCAATTCATCTGTTGATGGACATCTAGGTTGCTTCCATGACATTATCTTTTATAGTGAACAAAAAGCACTCATCTCACATCCACAAGTAAGCCTCTAATTTCGTAGAACCTGACCCCTCATTAATATTAATAGCAAGTAGTAAATTCAACCACATTAGCTTCTTCTCCTTAACCCCTAGGTGGGCTAGGTAGAAAGTGCTATGCTGTACTGTGCTAACTCACTTCCATCGTGTCTGACTCTGCCACCCTATGGACTGTCACCCACCAGGCACCTCTGTCCACAGGATTCTCCAGGCAAGAATACTGGAGTGAGTTGCCCTATCCTCCTCCAGGAGATCTTCCTGACCCAGAGAGTGAACCAATGTCTCCTACGGCTCTCCCATTGTAGGCGGATTCTTTACCGCTGAGCCACCGGGGAAGTCCAGTTAGGAAGTGCTTTGGTGTAATTTGGTAAAGGCAGGTGGGTAATAGTTTTGCCTCATTGCTGAGTGGCTCCACCCCCAGTAACCCAGCTGAGGGAGGCAGTAGAGGGAAGGGGAGATCAGGCACTGAGCTCTGTAGGGGAGGCTGAGGCTGCATCACTTGGTGGTTACCAGTACTTGGTACAAGACCATCTTGGGGTCCCTACAACCCTGGGGCTGTGGGGCCTTTGGCAAGACATTTCACGTCATAGGAGCCTCAATTTCCTCATCTGTAAAATGGGAGGATAGTCGTGTCTCACTCTCAGCAGTCTCCGAGGATAATGCTGGCCTACTTTGATTTCCCGTTGCTGGGGGCAGGAGGGTTCAGGGTGGTCTTATCTTAATAGGTGGATCCTGGCAAGGTCACAGGGAGAAGATGACAGGGGCTTGGTGAGCTGGGCCCTCCACCCATGCAGCCTTGTGGAGTCAGTTGCCATGGAGATGAGTGAAACAGTTTATCCCACTTTGATGTGGCTGGGTGGCAGAGGAAGTGGGCAGGTTATCAAGCCTGCGGACCTCCCCCTTCTTCCTGACTCCACCCCTGCCATAGGGTCGCCCACTGCCTCCATCTGGGTGCAAGAAGCCTCACGTCAGTGTTTCCGGGTCCCACCCACCACAGCCCCCTTGGGTTCAGCCCGCATGTCTGTTGAGTATTTACTCTGCCTGCCTGGCTGTGCAGAACACAGCACTTGCCTGCTGAGAGTTGGTCTGTCATCCTGATGGGCGACAGTGGGCATCATATGTGTGAGTTACGCCTCAGTTTTCAAAGCATCCAGACCTCCACGATTACATCACCCAGACCACAGCCCTGCCGAGTATGAGGGAAAAGCAGCATTGCTCCCATTTGTGCATGAGACAACATTGTGCATGAACTCAGAAAAGTTCGATGATTCTCGCTTTAGCTAAAAGTCAAATGTGAGAGCAGGAACATGGGCTTTTGGATAACAAAGAACTCTGCTCTGCCACTTATTAGCTGATGACGTTGGACAGGTTACAGAAGCTCTCTGAGCCTCCTGATCAAAAGTAGGACTGTGTTCATCGCAGCTGTGTTTACAGTAGCCAAGACACGGAAGGAACCTAAGTGCCCATCAACAGATGAATGGATAAAGGACATGTGTGTGTGTGTGAGAGAGAGAGTTCCGTGGCTGCTGTCCAGGGGACCCCAGAAGGAAGGAAAGCATAAGAGGAAGCCAGTAGCCAGGAGCGTTCGTGTCAGGGTACAATGTGGGTCAGGAGGAGGAAGCCAAGATCATCTCCTGGGACAGCCGTGCAGCTAAGGCTGAGCCTCCCCTGCCTCATGTCAGCCCTGGGGACTCTGCCTCATGATGACCAGGCACCACGTCGTGTCCTAAGCATGGATGTTTCATAAGAATGTCATTAACGTGGTGCCAGTTCCTGGTTGGTGACGCCAGCAGTGATTGTCACTCATCTTCTGTCTTCTTTGTCAGCTGTCCTGTGCAGAATGGCCATTTCCAGTTATCACTTTAGAAAAGGGAAAGGAGTGGTGGAGGGATAATTTAGGAGTTTGGGATTAACAGTTACACACCACTATATATAAACCAGATAAACAGCAAGGACCTACTGTGTAGCACAGGGGACCATATTCAATATCTTGTAATAACCTATAATGGAAAAAACCTGGAAAATATATATATATATAAAACTGAATCACTTTGTTGTACACTTAAAACTAACTTAGTGTGGTAAATCAACTGTACTTCAATCAAAAATACATGCATTTTAAAAAAATAAAAAGAAGGGAAGCTCAGTTGGGTAAACAAAGCTCAGTTATGAGGGCAGTCCTGTGCCTAGACCAGGCATTTGCACTTCACCGTGGCCGCCCACCATCAGCTCCCACTCACCAGGACACATCCCTTGCCCGTCATGTTAAGACCAGACACAGAACCACCTAGGTGGGTTTTTTTTGTTCAGCCCTTGAGCCAGTCTTGGTCTAAGTAAGCCCGTTTCAGAAAGTTGTTCGTGTCTGCTGAGGTGCCCAGGGGAAGACGGGTAAAGGTCAAAGAGGAGAAGCACCCATCACCACGAGGCTCCCCGATAAGTGGAGGTTCGTTATCAAGAGAAGCCAAGGAAGGGGGATTTGATGGGTGTCTTGGGGGAGGGGTAGAGAGTTTCAGCTGATGCTGTTGGAATCTGGGCTCTTCAGCACCTGCCAATCACTCTGGAAACAGCACCCACTAATAGAACATCATCAGCCAACAGCAGCTCCCAGCTAATGATGCCATAATTCCCAAATGTGATTGTTTGCTGTTTACTCACTAAGTCGTGTCCGACTTTTTGCAACCCCATAGACTGTAACCCGCCAGGCTTCTCTGTCCATGGGATTTGCCATGCAAAAATACTGGAGTGCGTTGCCATTTCCTTCTCCAGGGGATCTTCCTAACCCAGGGATTGAACCTATGTCTCCTTCTTTGGCAGGCATTGGTAGGTGGATTCTTTACCACTGAGCCACCAGGAAAGCCCCTAAGATGAGCAGGTGGAGAAACAGGATGTTAGAGAATGCTCCTTGTCTTGTAGACTAAAGAGAACAGCAGGCTTCAAGGAGAATGTGGCCCACAGTACCTCCTGGACTGTGGCCCCAGCCTGGCCTGAGTCTACAGGGGCAGAACAGGGCAGCGGGGGTGTGGCATGACAGATCAATGGGGTGTGGGTTACCTGTTAAGAACAATACATGGTATTTAAAAGAGAAGTGTGGAGAGATCAAGAGACGACTTTGATGTCTGTATGTTTTGGAGTCTGGGAGATTGGGGGGCAGGGAAACCTGGGATGGCCAGGGACATTGTTGGGGTTGAATGGGGCAAAGAGGGGACTTTTCTCTGTCATGTCTGTAGGCGGCCACTAGGTGGCGTCCTGAGTCCTGATCGTCATCACCTCTGTTTCAGGGACTTGCCTGTCGAAGTAGACATAACATTAACATCTAAACATGTGACAGTTACATAAAAGACACATCAAACAAAAGGCACCGAAATCAAAGATCAGGTCTCAAGTTGGAATAGCACAAATTGGAAATGTTTGACCACTTAAAAAACAAAAGTCACAGCCCTCTGCTTACAGCCATCTCTAACCCCAGTCGTGGCTTTGACTCCCCCAGGAGACTGCCTTCTGCTCCAAACTCTCACCCAGTCCACGCCCAGCAGGGTCCCTATGAGGATGTCCAAACCCTAATGAGGGGGACTGCCTGCCCCCACCCTGCGCCACCGAATCCCAGCCCCCTCGGTGAGAAGAACCAGGTGTCATGGAGTCTCCTCACTGTGGTTGACACGGCACCGAGTACCTGCTTTCCAGCTACAGAACTAAGTTTCAGGGAAAAAGGGAAACCTTGGCTTGTTTCTTCTCAGCATCTTTGAATCAGGGGAGATGGATGATGCCATAAAGGAAGGCTGGGATGGGATCCGTGGTGCAGAGACTCAGCCGTAGAGGAGGACAACGCCAGGCAGGACCGCGGAATACTGAGGGTCCCCTGAGGCAGGGCCGGGATGCTGAGGGGAAGGCTGGGGGGCTGGTAGGGGCTGAGGCTGGGCTGCAGGAGGACACCGGAACCTGGAGAGGTGACAGAATCAGTACCAGGTGGACAGCAGGAGGCCACTTCAGGGTCCCTAGTCTCCTCCCTGGGTGCCCTACCTCTCAGTCTCTAAAAAGTGAAGCTTTGTGGGTTGGGTGAGGCCACAGAGGGGGCTGGGAATCAGACTGTTAAAGGCCCTGGAGGCCAGGGTTCTAATCTTCCCGGTGTTCTGACCTTCATCTGGGAACTCCCAGTGCCAGCACCTCCAAGGAGCAGGGCCATGACTGCCGAAGGAACAGGTTAATTCATGAACTGCTCTTTTGGGTATTTTGGCCACAGGAATCTCCTACCAGCGACTGGTGAGGGCCGAGCAGGGCCTGTCCACTAGGAGTCACCGCAGCTCCACTGTGTAAGTGCTCTTGGGGAGGAAAGAATGGTGGGGAGGGGGCAGGTGGGTGTGATGTTTTGTGCACTGGCTCATTTTTCTGGGCTAAGGGTCTTTCATCAGATTCCTAAATGGGTCTGAGATATAAAACAAAAAAACAAAAATTACCTGCTTTGATTACGCTGAACAAGCACACATTACCTTTCTTTACCCCTACTTTACAGATGAGGAAGCCAAAGGTCAGAGAGGGCAAGCAACTTCCCCAAGGTCACACTGCTAGTAAAAGTCTGAGCCAGGATTTGAGCCTCAGTCTTACTCAGAAGCCCGGGCTCTTTGCATAATGTCTTTCTGCCTGTCAGTAAAATGGCATTTTCTAAACTTTCCTGACCAGGACCTATAATTTAAAAATGTGTTTTATATGAAAACGTGATACACACACACAGAGAGCTGAGACAAGTTTTAGGGAAGAAAAGTCACCTTCTCCCAAGCATGTTCTCGTTCAATTTGATTTCAAAGGCAGTTCTGGTTAGGACTCCCTGAGCCGATTTCATTACCCACGGCCTGCAGCTGGAAAAGCATTTGAGAGGAAGCCTCTATTCTGAGGGCCCTCCAGCAAGCCTCCAAACACATGGGTGCCTGGAGACCCCAGCTTCCACTGGCTCAGAAATTCCAGTCGCCCCAGCCCCTTCCCATCCTCAGTCCCAGGGGTTCACGGCACATTCACTGAGCAGATATTATTTGAGTTCCTTCTTGGTAAAAACAAACAGAAAAGCAAGTGGTAGATTTTGAGAGAGATAGAAAGGGCAGAAAAAATGTCTTGTAAAGAAAGGTTGGTTAATAAGCAGAATTCCGCCAGGGGGGCTGAGGCAGGTGGATGATGGATAATCACCAACAGCTTCAAGGAGCTTCCTGAACCCCAGGTAGTGCTGCAGGCATCCCTCCATCATCCAGTCCTCCTGTTAAGTAAGCCTGTGAGAGAGGTATGCTTTAGATCCAGGAACTGAGGCACAGAGAGAGGTTCGTAGAAAGAGCTCACAGCCGAGCCCGTCTCACTTTGGTTAACAAGCGTGCAGAGGAGGTGCAAGTGGTGAGGCCTTGGGGTGGCTGGCCCAGTCCTGTATACAGTGGTGCTTAATGCATGTCCCTGAGGGGATCATCCAGCAGTCAGTAAAGGAGGATGGCTCAGTAAGGGACTACTTACTTGAGCCTGATCCCTTTTTCTTACAAATAGAGAAATCAAAATGAGTTTCTCCCTAAACCCTGGGGAATCTGACACAGCCCCATCCCGTCCCTGAGTTCTGACCCCTGGGCCGGCTCTGGGACAGTCATCCACAGACACTGGCAGGAAGGCCACCTGCCTGGTGCTTCTTTGCGCTGTTTAAACGCTGCAGGACTTGTGAGGGAACAAGTGTGAGCAGTTCACACTAACAGCCTTCACAGGAATAACACTGCTATGGCTGGTGTGTGCTCAGTCCTTCAGTCGTGTCCAACTCTTTGTGATACTATGGACTGTAGCCTGCCAGGCTCCTCTACCTATGGGATTTTTCCATGCAAGAATACTGAAGTGGAGTACTTTAGAGAAAACGCAGTGATTGGGGGTTGTCGTGGGTGAAGTTCAAACAGTCATGTGTTAACTGAGTGATTGATCCTTGAGGCTCATGATTCTCTTAATATTTGGGTATGTTCGAAATGTCTATAATGCAGACATTTAAACACTGGCATCAGGAGGGAACCCAGGGGCCGATCTCACCTCCTGAGATGGACCACATTCTGCTGGTGGGATGTGTATCTTTCTCAATATACCTGCTTTCTGAGTGCTTTCACTCAAAAAAAAAAGAGTCCAGGGGAAGGGAGGTGGGGGTTAGTGACTGGATGCATGCTTCCTCCCCCAGCCCAGTGCTGGCCTTCATGATGGCTTTGGTGGTCCAGTGGCTGAGACTCTCAGCTCCCAGTGCAGGGGCCCAGGTTCAATCCCTAGTCAGGGAACTAGATCCTACATGGAGCCAAATAAATAAATATTTTTAAAAAGAAAGAAAGGGCACCCTCTGCCAGAAGAGGAGTCAGATGCAGCCCTGACTTGTTCCCCTTCCTCCTGGCAGAAGCCACCTCACACCCGACCCTTGACTTGAGGAGTGCACAGGCTGAAATTTCAGGCCACATCTCATAGCATGTGATTGCCTTGCTGCCCCCTCCCCAAAATGATCACCTGGCCTCCGGTCACCTCCCCTAAAATACAATCCTTTATTGTGTCATTTTGTATCTGTTCAGATGTCTTGTAGGAAAAATTTTTTATTTAAAAAAAAAATGAAGGTAGAGTTTATCTGTGGAAACGAAGTTCAGTTTTTAAAAGGTCTTTGTAAAGCCCAGCTGAAAACTGGTCAAAAGTAGGTGGTAAGGTTTCCCGTTGGAACTGGGACCCCCAAGCCACCGGCTCTCCCCTGGCCTCAGGTCCCGCCTGGGCTGTGAGAAGGCCTGGGTGTCAGAGGGGCCGACCCCAGCCCGAGTGGGCTCTGTGGCGGCCCCACCCCTGTCCCCCAGTGCCCATGGCCGGTCCTCTGTCCCCAGCACTGTGCTCTTGCTGAACCCGGTGGAGGTGCAGGCCGAGTTCCTCGCCGTGGCCAACCAGCTGAGCACGCCCGGGCCCTCGCCGCACAGCACCTACACCACCCTGCTCCTGCACGCCTTCCAGGCCACCTTTGGGCCCCACTGCGACCTGCCGGGTTTGCACTGCAGGCTGCAGGTATGTGCCTGAGGCCCTGGGCTCAGCAGCACCCCCCCTCCCAGCAGAGATTCTCTCTACAAAGGCAGGGTCCGCCCTGGGCTCAGCAGCGCCCCCTCCCGGCAGAGGTTCTCACTGCTCCCTTTTGGAGCCCGCCCGGGTACACTGGCCCCCCTCACCTTGAGTGAGGTTGCTATAGAGCACTGACCTCATTGAGAGGTCTCTGTTCTGCTGGTTCCTAACCCAGGTGGATGGAGCCGGGACTGAGGGACTGAACGCAGCCTCCGAGGGTGGCATGGGCTGGGTGGCACAGGCATGAACTTTACACTGAAGCTGGCACCCTGGTGTCTAGGCTGAGCTCTGGGACCTGCCGGCTGTTTGGCTCCCCCTCTCTGAGCACTGACATTTCCCCCACTCCGCCCCAGCTCTTCAAGGCTCTGGGCCTTTCTTTCTGACCATTTCTGGAGAAAGGGGGCTGAGGGGGCCCTGGCTCGGTGGTCAGTCATGGGTGGAGGCGGGCAGCGAGGGCAGGGAGAGACGGGTCACTGGGAGTTTGAGAAGTTGGGCAGCCAGGCCGAGGTTCACGGGCAATCCTGCCTACTCTCCTCCCCCTACCCCGGCTTTCAGTCCAAGACCCTGGCCGAGCTTGAGGACATCTTCACGGAGACGGCGGAGGCCCAGGAACTGGCATCCGGCATCGGGGATGCTGCCGAGGCCCGCCAGTGGCTCAGGACCAAGCTGCAGGCGGTGGGAGAGAAAGCCGGCTTCCCTGGTGTCCTAGGTGAGGTTCTGGGGATAAGCCCCCATCCCCCCGTGGCTCCACAGCTGCCCAGGCGAGCAGCCCGGCTGGGCCTGCTCCGTGTAATCATTCAGAGACCCAGATTCTCCAACACCTCCTGCTCTGCCATCCTGAGGGCATGGTTCCCCTCTGCAGGGTTAGGGTTCGGCTGCAGATTGCCACAGGGGTGGTAGTGGGAGATGGAAAAGGGAGGACTGATCGAGGGCACTGGGCTGCATTTGAAGATAACACAGAAGCTGCACGTACTCCTCTGAGCCCCGTTTGTCACATGGCCCACCTTGCCCCAGCATCTCTGGGGAAAGTTTGTTACAGAAGAAGGGACTCCTGGTGAGCTGGTGCCCTCATTTTCCTGTTTGAACCGGAGGTTCAGAGCCTGAGACTTGGCCACAGTCCCACAGCTCACAGAAGGGCGTGGCTTCTACCTGGTGGGCTTGAGAAAAGCCCCCTGACTGCAAGTCAGGCATCTCAGCTTCCAACTCAGACTCAGCCCACCCGGCTGTTGGTCCCTCTCCCCGCTCTGGTCTCTCCTCCAAGACAAAGAGGGGTCTGGGCTGGCCTGTCTCAAGGTGCCGGCCCAGCCTTCACCTCCTGCCCCTCCCTCCCCGGCTCCTCCAGACACCGCCAAACCCGGCAAGCTGCGCACCATCCCCATGCCCGTGGCCAGGTGCTACACCTACAGCTGGAACCAGGACAGCTTCGGTGAGTGGCCCGCTGGGCTCCCCCCTGGTGTCCACCCCCCAAACGTCCAGGGCTCTCTTCCTCTGCAGTGGGCCTCCCAGCTGAGCAGGCTCTGAGCAGAGCAGAGGGTAGGCTCTGGGTCCAGGGCGGCCCCCTGCCCTCTCCCCCACAGTGTCGTTCTGTCTGAGTCTGTCACCCCGCCCAGGGTTGTACAGGAGGGGTCCCAGGGCCTGACACTCAGACAGTGTCCCCTGTTTCTCCCGGCAGACATCCTGCAGGAAATCCTGCTGAAGGAACAGGAGCTGCTCCAACCGGGCATCCTGGGGGACGACGAGGATGAGGACGGAGAGGAGGAGGACGAGGACGAGGACGAGGAGGAGGAGGAGGAGGATTTGGACAGCGACAGGCACTGTGCCGAGAGGGACTCTCTACTCTCCACCAGCTCCGCGGCCTCCCGCGACTCCACCCTGTCCCTTGCCTCATCCCAGGCCTCAGGACCCACCCTCCACCGCCAGCTGCTGACCTCCTTCGTGTCGGGCCTGTCAGACGGCATGGACAGTGGCTACGTGGAGGACAGTGAGGAGAGCTCCTTCGAGAGGCCCAAGAGGCCTGGCACCCAGGAACGCCGGGGCCACCGCAGGTCCGGACAGAAGTTCAACAGGATCTATAAACTCTTCAAGAGCACCAGCCAGCTCGTGCTGCGAAGGGACTCCCGGGCCCTGGAGGGCGGCCCAGAGGGCGCCCTGCCCCTGCGGCGGGCCGGCAGCCTCTGCAGCCCCGTCAGCCCCCTGGACGGCCCGCGGCCCACCTCCCGAGCCCAGCGCTCACGCTCCCTGCCCCAGGCAAAACTCAGCCCCCCGCTGCCCAGCTGGCTCCTGGCCCCCGCCTCCCGCCACCAGCGCCGCCGCCCCTTCCTGAGCGGGGACGAGGACCCCAAGGCCTCCACGCTTCGAGTCGTGGTCTTCGGCTCCGATCGGATCTCGGGGAAGGTGGCCCGGGCGTACAGCAAACTGCGGTGAGAGCTGGAGCTGGGCCTCCATCTGCCCTGGGCTGAAGCCCAGATGCTGGCAGCATCTGGGCTTGAGGACTGGGGTCCCCCAGGGGCCCAGGGGCTCCCTTCTCACCATCTTCTTCTCCGCAGGCGGCTGGAGAGCAACCGTCCGCTCCTCACGAGGTTCTTCAAGCTCCAGTTCTTCTACGTGCCCGTGAAGCGGAGCCAAGGAGCTGGTGGCTGCACCAGCCCAGCTTCTCCATGCCAGACGTCCCCCCTCCCCGCAGACTCCCCGAGGCACCCCAGCCCTGCGGTAGGTCCCCAGCCCTGGGCCCAGCAGGGTAGCAAAGCAAGGAGACATGAGCAGGTCCCAGATTCCTGGAGGGCGGCTGGTTGCAAGTCAGGAGCAGCAGCTACCCCTGTTTACGAGGCACGTCCTCCTGGGTGGGCCTGGCTCCCGGGCGTGCTCCCTGCCCTGCATGTGGTGATGGAGCTGGGGGGTGGGGGGCATGGACTGAGGGTCGTTAGACCTCTCTAAGGGCAAGGGAGAAGCTCGGGATGGGACAGCGGGTGCCGTGCAGGGCCCGCAGCGAGGGTGGCAGGGCCAGGGCGCCGGGTATGACTGTCGCCCCCTCTCCAGGAGCTGGGCGCAGCCCCCTGGGGGGAGAGCACCAACGACATCTCCCACTACCTCGGCATGCTCGACCCCTGGTATGAGCGCAACGTGCTGGGCCTCATGCACCTGCCCCCCGAAGTCCTGTGCCAGGTGAGCTGCCCCTTTCCGGGGTGCAGGGGCTGGGGGGCGCCTGGCTACAGTCACCCAGTCTTGCTTTGAAGGCCCTAGTTTAGGGGGTCCAACTGGAGGCCCCTCTGAAGGGCCAGGGCTCACTTGTGATCGAGCAGGGAGGCTGGGTGGAAGCAGGGCTGAGCTGAACCTGGGGCTCCAAGGCCCAGGGAGGGGTCTCTATGCTGGGAGGGAGGGAGGGGCCCCGGAAGGACCCAGGCGTCTTAGGCCTCAGCCCCCCTCCTCGACCCCCAGCTTCGACCAGCTTGGAGGCTGGAGAGGAGGGACGGAGGCGGCCATGGGCCCCTCTCCAGCCCTTCTGTTTCCTGCCCCATCTCACCGCCCCCCTCCCTGGCCCTGCCTGCCTCTAGATGTGTCTCCTTTGTGTGTCGTCCTCTCATCCTCCCCCTTCTGTCTCCATCGCGGGGCTCCCCCCACCCCCAGCAGTCTCTGAAGGCGGAGTCCCGGCCCCTGGAAGGCTCCCCTGCCCAGCTGCCCATCCTGGCCGACATGCTGCTCTATTACTGCCGCTTCGCTGCCCGCCCGGTGCTGCTACAGGTCTATCAGACCGAGGTAAGGCCTGTCCTGCTGCTCCAGACTGGCTGAAGGGTACCCCTCCGCCCATCGCCCTGTGCGGGGGGCGCCTGGGAGCCCCTCTGGGAGGTCCACGCTGATGCCCGCCCTCCTGCCCACTCCAGCTGACCTTCATCACCGGGGAGAAGACGACAGAGATCTTCATCCACTCCCTGGAGCTGGGTCACTCTGCTGCCATGCGTGCCATCAAGGCTTCAGGTGGGTCCTACCTGAGTCCCTGTGGAGGTGGGCCAGGATCCAGGGGGCCCCTGGGGAGGAGGGGTTGCAGGGTAGTGGGGCAGGAGGGACAAGAAAGGGGCGGGGAGCCAGGGCCCCAGGTCTGTGAGGGCCTGGAAGGGAAAGGAGCAGAGGGTCTGTCTGTGTGCACAGGTCCTGGCAGCAAGCGGCTGGGCATCGACGGTGACCGGGAGGCCGTCCCGCTAACACTACAGATTATCTACAGCAAGGTGAGCCTGCTGCTGGCCTGCCCCTCCAGGTCTGCTCCCCATGCCACCTCCCCGGAGCCAGCCTGCTGTGTACTGGGCCCAGTCTGTAAGCTGGAAGGCCGTGGCTGGCTGCCAGGGCTCTCCAGGATGCTGAGAGAGCGGGAAAGGAGAGGCAGTGGACCTTGCCCTCTCCCTCCGCCTCCAAAGCTGCCCTCCCCCCGGGGGTCCCCCTCCTCAGGGTGCGCAGGGACCCGGATTCTGGGCTGGGGGTGAGGATGGAGCAGAGTTCCACCCGGTCACCTGGCTGGCCCTGGACCAAACCAGTGGCCTGGCAGCTCCTCCTGGGGTCTGCAAGGTGTTTATAGGGGTCGGGGGGCTCTTGGTGAAGAAGCTGGCCGACTGGAGTGAAGGAGAGAGAGCTGCCTGGGTGTGCTGGTGGCAGGCGGCACCCTGTGGCTGGCAGGTCTGGAGCTGAAGGCACCAGGCACCGGGGGCCTGGGGCTCAAACAGTGTGGCTCTGCTCCCTTCCCAGGGGGCCATCAGTGGACGCAGTCGCTGGAGCAACATGGAGAAGGTCTGCACCTCCGTCAACCTCAGCAAGGCCTGCCGGCAGCAGGAGGAGTTAGGTGAGGGGGTGGGGGTGGGGCCGCGGGTAGGGGGACCGGGAGGTGGGGTGGGGCAGGGGTAGGGTAGGGATGAGGATAGGGAGGTAAGACAGGGAAGTGGAGGTAGGGGACCGGGAGGTGGGGTAGGGGACAGGGAGGTGGAGGTGGGGGACAGGGAGGTGGAGGTGGGGGCAGGGGGTGAGGGAGGGGGTAGGGACATGGGTGGTCCTGAGCCACCCTGCCCTTCAGACTTGAGCACAGAGGCCCTGACGCTAAACCTGACAGAAGTGGTGAAAAGGCAGAACCCTAAATCTAAGAAGGGCTTCAACCAGGTAAGGGCGCCCCCTCCTCTCTGCCATCCCCTCAGGAGACTTACTGGGCACATGTGTGTATGCGTGTGTGTGTCTGTGCGTGTGTGTGTCTGTGCGTATGGGGGTGGCGTGTCCAAGGGCTGTGCTGGGCCTTGGGGGTGACAGGAGAGGCTGGTGAGGGGTGTGTGCACGTGTGGGGGCTCTGGGAGGAGGAGGTACCCTTGCACCTGCAGAAGGGCTCCATGGTAGCTGCCAGGGGAACCCCGAGTGGGCTCCGTGTCAGAGTGGACTCTGTGTCAGGGAACCCAGGCTCTCATGGTTCAGGCAGTGGGGTTTTCCTTCCAGAACAATTGCTCCTTCTAGACTCAGGAAAGGACAGAGGCTGGGAGAGTCAGGGCCTGATGGAGGCCGTGGGCCCATCCCCTGTGTGCCCCCACCCCTTGGACCCAGGTGGGTGGTTCCAAGGGAAGAGGTTGCCGAGGGCTGGCAGCTCCAAAGGAGAGGACAGGTGGGCAGGGCTCCAGGTGACCTGGGCCCTCTTTCCAGATTACCACGTCGCAGGTCAAAGTGGACAAGGTGCAGATCATTGGCTCTAACAGCTGCCCCTTTGCTGTGTGCCTGGACCAGGACGAGCGGAAGATCCTGCAGAGTGTGGTTAGGTAGGAAAGTGGGGGCTCCCAGCCCTACTTCAGCACCCCTACCCCGACCCTGAGGCCTGGAAGGAGCTGGAAGGCTGGGAGCCTGCCCTGACACCCACCCTGCCCCACAGGTGTGAGGTCTCGCCCTGCTACAAGCCCGAGAAGAGCAACCTCTGCCCCCAGCCCCAGAGGCCCTCCTACCCACCGGCACAGGGGCAGACCACGCCCGACCTCTGCTCCCTGCTCTGTCTGCCCATCATGACCTTCAGCGGAGCTCTGCCTTAGCTGTGCAGCACCAGCCTGGACAGGAAGCCCGGGGGCAGCCTTCTTGGGGCCGCCTTTTCCTGGGAGGGCCTGTCTCCTGGTGGACAGCTGAATGGCCCTTTGCTGGGTCAGGGTCCCCACCGTGGGCTCTGCAGCAGACAGGGGGTTAATGGTGCCTCAGGGCTCTGTTTGGGAAAAAAAAACAACCAGGCATTAGGGGGAGGGACCTGGCCTCACAGCCCCTCAGATTCCTCAGTTAGAGAGGAGAGGGATGGGTGAGCCGACCTGTGGAGGCCCTGCCCTCTAGATGGTCTAGGATCCTCTCTAGAAGGAAGATCCGAGGCTCTGGTGCTCTTGGGGGTGGAGGGATTAGGGCTCCCCTCTCGACCCTTGGCCAGGCCCTCCCCTTACTTTGTCAGAGACTTGTGGGGTGGGGGCAGTCCCCCTACCTGGGGTTCAGGTAGTAGAAACATGGGTGTTATTTTTCTGACCCCAGTGCCGCCCCCTACCCCCTTCTCCATCTGTCTTTCTCTCTCACACACACACTTTCTCTCTCTCAAATTCCCTGGGTCTTCTAAAAAACAGCGTCAACACCTGTTTACTGTCAGGACTCAGAGCAGACTCTTTCTGGAGCCCCTTCCTGGATCGAGATTCTTGGAGGAGACAGGACAAGCCTAGATTCAGTGGCAGCTCAGTGACCTGCTGGCTAAATGGCCAGAAGGAAGTGAATTAGCGTCTTCAACCTCTCTTTGTTGAGCGCTAAAGGGGGCGACAAGGCCTCCTTAAAGGGTTGAGACAAGACTGCAGAGCTCCTGGCCCAGCAACCCTCTCAGGTGCTCAGGAAAGGTCAGCGGCCTCACCCCCTGAGCGCTGAGGCCCCGGTCTGGTGGCGGAGGGGAGGGAAGGCTCTTCATTGCCTCTTTTCCAATTTTCTGCTGAGGCAGGACCCAGATGAGAGGGGAAGGGACACTTAGCCCTACACTCTGAAGGAGGAATTGCCTTGGTCCGGGTAAGGAGAGTGTCCACAGCTGCCCCAGCCTTCACCTCTGCCTCTCCCAGGCTGGCCCGCCTGACCCTGCCTCCCAACTCAGTCCATCACGTGTGGAATCTTCCAGCCCCGAAGTTCACAGGCACCATTGTGCCTGGGCAAGTTCCCAGAGGAGCAGAGGGTGGAGAGCTGACCTCAAGGAGCTTAGAGCCTGACTGGGGGCAAATGGCTGATAGAACACGAGAGCCAAAAATTTGTAACCGCCAGATGGCACTGGTTTGAGAATCTGGACGCTGATGTGTGGGCTGGGGTGGTCGGGTGGAAGGCTGGGCTGGGGCTCGGGGTTTGGACTGGGAGAGGTGGGGAAGTAACCACGGACGCAGACAGTTAAATCCACACAGAACCCCTCCCGCTCCTGATTCATCTGTGCCAACGGCTCTGGGCTCATAGGAGCCCATGAAGCCCCAGCCCAGCATACTCAGGACCTGAGAGGAGTGGACAGAGCGGCTCCATCTCCCCCTGCCCCGTATTACCATCCCTCCCCTGTCCAGGCCATCTGTCCTTGCTCCAGGCCCCCGACAGTGGTTGGCAATACACCTTCAATATTTTTTGTCATGTGAGTCGGTTGTCCGATGACATGATTGACAGATATTCAAGAATAAATGAGTGGAATTTAATATTATTGTCAAATAAAATTTGGTTTCTCTTGGATTTGATGATCTACAGTTATTTTCCTGCTAGTTTTAGTTCATGTAAGTCATTTCACATAGAATGGAAATAAGATTCTTAGGGGATTGTTTTGTTTATCTTTTTGTAATTTTCCTCTCTATAAAAAATACATTTTATGCCCAAGTCTTCCTTCTACATAACCCTCACTGTGCTGCTGAGCAGAAGGGAAGTAAGCTTTGTGCTGGACCTCACAGATTCATTTGGCAATTTCGATAAAATGGAGAAATTTCTCAAAATTACAGTTTGCCAATCTGACAAAGGAAATGGATATCCCAAATGGGGTAATGTAATTTTTATAATGGAAAACATTACTTAATTAGACTGGCAACCAATTATCTTTTTACTGTCTCCCTAGTTGCAAATTTTCCAGAATACCATATAGTTGGGACCCTATGGTATCACCGACTCAATGGGCATGAGTTTGAGCAAACTCCAGGAGATACTGAAGGACAGGGAAGCCTGGCATGCTTCAGTCCTAGGGTCGAAAAGTCAGACACGACTTAGCAACTGAACAACCTCTAGTACATAGCTTTTTCATATTGGTTCCTTTCACTTAGCAATATGCACTGAAGATTCCTCCATGTCTTCATAGCTCATTTGTTTTTGTTGCTGAATGGTATTTCAATTTATTGCGGTGTTAGGGTTTATTTATACATTCATCTAATAAAGAACATCTTGGTTGATGCCCATTTGGGGCATTTATGAATAAAGCTGCCATAAACCTACGGTGCTGGTTTTTGTTCAGACATACACACGTTTTCCACTCCTTTGGATAAATACCAAGGAACATAGTTGCTTGATCATATGGTACAAATACGGTATAGTTAGGCTTATCTGTTTTCTCGTTCTCACCAGCAATGCATGAGAGTTCCTGTACCCGCACACCCTTATAGCATTTGGTTGTTGGTGCTTTGAGTTTTATCCATTCTAATGGGTGTGTAGTGATACCTCCTTGGTTGTTTTCTTTAGCAGTTCCATAAAGACTGATGTTGAGCATCTTTTCATGGGTTTATTTGCCATATGTCTATTTTCTTTTTTTTAATGTTTAAAATAGGCTTTGTTTTTAGAGCAGTTTTAAGATCAAAGCAAAATTAAGCAGACGATACGGAAAGTTCCCACATTCCCCACCTCCTTCCACTATCAACAAGTACATTTGTTACAACTGATGAACCTACATGGATCCATTATTATTGCTCAAAGTCTTTTGTTTACATTAGGGCTCACTGTTGGCATTGTATAATATATTCTATGGATTTGGAAAAATATATCCACCATTATAATATCACACAAAGTAGTCTCACTGCCCTGAAAAGCTCTGTGTTCCCCTGTTCACCCATTCTTCCCCTACCCCCTGCCAACCACTGATCTTTTTACCATCTCCATCGTTTTTCCTTTTCCAGAATGTTATGTAGTTGGAATTGTGTAGTATGTGGCTTTTTTTACATTAGCTTTGTCTCTTTTCTTTGCTGAGATATCTGTTCAGATCTTTTGCCCTTGTTTTAATTGGGTTGTTTGTTTTCTTATTGTTGAATGCTAAAAAGAGTTTTTGGAGCACAAATTTTGGATACCAGTCCTTTATCAGATATGTGTTTTGCAAATATTTTCTTCCAATCTGTGGCTCATGTTTTCATTCTCTTAACACTGCCTTTTGCAGAGCAGATGATCTTAATTTTAATGAAGTCCAATTTATCCATTTGTTCTGCTCTGGCAGCTTGGAACTTCCTTTGGGGCCCAGAACACTGTGGTGTCAGACCTCTTCCTGTGGTCTCAGACCTCTTCCTGTGGTCCCTGACATCCAAGTCATGCCTCTTCCAGAGGGATGGCTCTCCCACAACCCCTGGGGCAGGGAACGCTTAGCACCCCTCAGTCTGCTCAAAGGAAAGGCACCAGAGAGATTTCCAGATCCTAAAGCTTCTCCCACGCAGGAGACACACGTGGACATGTACTGCTTGGCACCTCCCCTGGGACTTCAGATTTCCCTTCCCCCAACTGCCACACCCATCACACCCTCTAGCACTGGGATGTCAGCCGCTGCCCTGGGAGTGGGGCTCCTGGGTTTTCTTGGGGAAGAAACTACTCTTTTTGTCCTTCTATTTGTTCCCCCAGCCCTACCAGTACAATCAGGGTAAAGGAAGCCAGCTCTCCTGGGAAAGAGTGCTCTCCCTGGGGCAAAGACAGGCAGGTAGCAAGTTGTCCCCATCTGCAGCAGGCACACCTGTGTCCTGGTCAGATCCCAACCCCAGCATCTCAGTCTGCTTGGGCTCCTATAACAAAATACCATAGAGTGAGTGATTTAAACAACAGACATTTACTTCTCAAAAGACGTGTGTTCGATCCCTCAGTCAGCAAGATTCCCTGGAGAAGGGGATGGCAACCCATTCCAGTATTCTTGCTGGACAGTTCCGTGGACAGAGGAGCCTGGTGGACTGTAGTCCATGGGGTCGCCAAGAGTTGGACACGACTGAGCTTTTCTTTTGTGCTGTGCTGTGCTGTGCTAAGTCACTTAAGTCTTGTCTGACTCTTTGCAACCCCCTGAACTGTAGCCCACCAGGCTCCTCTGTCCGTGGGATCCTTTAGGCAAGAATACTGGAGTGGATTGCCATGCCCTCCTCCAGGGGATCTTCCCAACCCAGGGATCGAACCTGCGTCTCATGTCTGCTGCATTAGCAGGTGGATTCTTTACCACTAGCGCCACCTGGGAAACCCTACCTTTCTTTTACTTCTCATAATTCTGGGGGCTGGGAGGTCCAGGGTCAGGGTGCTGACAGATCTAGTGTCCAGTGAGAGCTCTCTTCTTGGGTTGCAGATTGCTGTCTCTCACTGCATCTTCACAAGGTAGAGGAAGCACTGGTGTCTCATCTTCTTAGGACGCTAATCCCATCATGGCAGCTCCACCCTCATGACCTCATCTAAACCTACTCGCCTCCCAAAGGTTGGGAGGTGCATTGGGGTTCAACATATGAGTCTGGGGACGACACAAGACATTCAGTCCACACTACTCGGCCATTCTGAACGTGTGGTCCCTGGAGGGTCAGCTGTGGTTACAGCAGCCACACAAGTGTGCCCCTTTCTGCACAGGCTGAGGGGGAAGAAACAGGGACCATTCGGGGAATCTCAGACATTTAGAGCTGGAAGGTGGAGCCTTGGAGTCACTACAGCCTGACCAGGGCATCTCCCCTGAACATCAAGGTAGTAAAAACTGAGATATTAGCAAATGCTGTGCGTGGGCCCAGCATGATCCACGTACTTTATGTGTTTACATAAACACCAGCCCTCCAACTTCACCACTGTTAACACCCAGGATGCCTGGACTCCTTAATCAGTAGAGCTTGATGAGAGGCCAGATGAGGAATCTAGGTAGGTCTTTACTGGGACTCTGCTGCAGCACAAGGGATTGAAAACAAGCAGCAGGTGTCCTGGCTTGCTCCCTGAGGTGGGGTGAGCTGGCCCCTCAAATAGGGTGAGGGTGGGTTGGGCCGGAGGGGCAGCTTGGGCGGTCTGCCCACCCCTGGGTGGTGCTGTGTGCAGCAGTCTTGCTCATGCACTGGACCTGCTTTTGCTCCTGGAAGCTCAGAAGTGGCAATTGGGTTTTGACCTTTTTGTATCTTGTTTATAAGTGGCCCCAACTGCTGCAGTTAATATGCCTGCAGTTAATTTAGTCCCTTATAGTTTTTCTGTATTCTGTTGCTCCAAGATATTTGTCCAGGTGTAAGCACTGCAGCAAAGGGTCCCAGGTCCCAGCCTGTCTCACCATGAGGTAGGTACTATTGTGCCCCATTTTACAGATGAGGAAACTGAGGCAGAGAAACTAAGGAACTTGTCCAAGGTCACAGAGACTGTGAAAAGGGGAAGCCAGGGCTCAGCGCCGCCCCAGAGCCCCTGCCCTTACTGCTACTCCCTCAACCCACTCAGGTGAGCTGTAGGGAAACTAAGGCCCAGAAAAGTAAAGTTCCCACGAATCTGAGAGGGATGGCCTCATCATAAGGGAATTCCAGAGGAGTCCAGCCACCCTCTTCTCTCCCTGGGGACCGGCTGGGAGTGGGGTGCGGTGCAGAAGTGGAAGTGGGGGTGGAGGTGGACAGGAAATGGTTGGCAAGGCTCCAGGCAAGTCCAGGGCGGCCACTACTGGGGTGGGAGCGGGGGGAGGGGGCAGAATCAGGAAGGAAGCCCTTGGTGAATGAATGTCGCTCCATCCCCCAAAGCTGGTACTGGCCCAAGGGGATCCCCTGGGACCTCTGGAGAGAGGAAGTGGGGGACAGCAAAGCAGCCTTACCACCCACCCCAAGGAAGGGGCCTCTCATCTGAGGGGCCAGAGGCCCTCTCTGAGCAAAACTGTAACCGCAGGGCTCTAAGGCCAGAACCAGGACTGCCCGGGGAAGAAGCCAGAGAGGGCTGGCGAGGGCTATGCAAACACACTCTCCAATCGCTGGGTCACAGATGAAAACTGAGACCCAGAGAGGAGGGGTCGACAAGCAGAAGCAGCTAGGACCAGAGCGTGTGGGCCAGGATGCGCTGTGTACTTGCGTGTGCCTGCCCGTGTGTGCATGTGTGCATGTATACGGGCCAGGCGCCTCGCACAGGTAATAGAGGACTGGACTCAGCTTTCTCCCTGGTGTCCTCGTCCATTCTCTGCCTTCTCAGTGCGAATTTTACACAGACAAGCACCTCCTCCGCACCCTGGGAAGCTTGCAGACCTGTCCTGGAGGACCTGCCTAATAGGAAGATAAAGGGGGTTGGGGGTGCCACGAAAGACAGGCGACCTGAGAACAGGCAGAGTAAGGGGATCCCAGGCCCTGCCCCCCAGGGAAGCCCCAAGTTCTGTCTGCCCTTGACCCAATCTCAGAGGAACATGAGGGTCCCCAGGAGTTTGGAAGGGGAACAGGTGTGAAGGGAGGCCTGGCAAAATTTTCCTCACCAACTTGAAAGATGGCTTGTACAAGAGAGAATGGACTGGGTTTCTATCTTTCCCATCTCTCTCTCTCTTTTTTTAATAGCCAAACGTAGATTTTTATTATTATTATAATTTATTTATTTTTGCCTGTGCTGGGTCTTTGTTGCTACGCCGGCTTTTCCCTGGTTGCAGAGAACAGGAATTAATCTCTAGTTGCGGTGCGCAGGCTGCACATCGCGGTGGTGCCTCTTGTTGCGGAGCATGGGCTCTGGGGCTCATGGCCTCAGTAGTTGTGGCTCCCAGGCTCCAGAGCACAGGCTCAATAGCTGCTCCAAGGCATGTGGGATCCTCCCAGACCAGGGACCGAACCGGGTCTCCTACATTGGTGTGTGTGAGTGCTGTTGTTTCACTCAGGTCCGGCTCTGCAACCCCATGGATTGTAACCTGCCAGGCCCCTCTGTCCTTGGGATTCTCCAGGCAAAAATACTGGGATGGGTTGCCATACCCTCCTCCAGGGGATCTTCCCCACCCAGGGATGGAACCCGCATCTCCTCTTACGTGTCTTCTGCATTGGCAGGCAGATTCTTTACCGCGAGCCACCAGGGAAGCCCTGTATCTTTCCGGTCTTGATCCATTTAAATGTGTTACTAGTCCAGAAAATATGGACATTTAAGAAAAGAATGTGGTTGGTCCTTAGATACTAATAATAATTTCTAAGAAACAAAGCAAGCCGAAAAACAATTTGTATAAATCACTCCAAGCTATGGAAAGCGGTGATCACTGAATGAAGAGGGAAAAGAAGCTGGGAAGGAGGAAGAGAAGGCTCACTTTTTAATTCTATAATGTATATGTATATATACAATATATAGTTTATATATTAAATATAAATAATACATTTATATTATATATTTAATATAAAATTGTATATATTTAATTTTATATATAATATAAATATATATGTATACTGCAGTATAATGTTTGTTTTTACAATGAAAACATATTTGTGAATTGTTTGAGCAATTTTTAAACACTAAAATTTTTTAAAAAGTTAATGGTGTTTAAAATAAAAATTCCGGGATTTCTCCTGAAGTCCAGTGTTTAAGACTCTGTACTTCCAATGCCAAGGGTGTGGGCTTAATCTCTGATGAGAGAACTAAGATCCCACATGATGCCTGGCCAAAAATAAATAAAATAAAATTCCTTCTCCTCCCACATAAGAATGCCTGAAAGGGTAAGTGACTAGATTTAAAAAAAAAAAAAGACAAAAGCTTATCTGCTTCCTTCAGTTGTCACCCCATTAGCCCTAAGTCTGGGTTCTCACACACCCCACAAAACAACACTGCTGGAAGTGAAGTCTGGAAAGTTCCCGATACGTGTACTGTTCCTCCTTTTCCACACCCACACCAGACAGTTCAAGTTACTAACAGATGCCTCTGATGCTGCTGGTCCAGGAATCACGCCTGTGAAACCCTGGTTTAGAGCCTGACGTTCTGCTGCCCCTGCTTCCCTGGGCCACCGGTGTGAGTGCCAGAGGGAATTCACTAGAAGCAGAGATGCCCACCAGGAGAGCAGCCTTGCCAGTGCCTCAGTCTCCCTTGAGTAGAGTCGAGAGCAAGGAGCACAGGCCAGGCTTCAGGCTGGCTCAGCCTGTGGGTCCTCTCTGTGGGCCCACAGTGAACTCCCTGGACTAGATGTTTCCTGGTTCAAGTCCCATCACTTCCCAGTTACGTGAGCCTGTTTTAAAAATGTTTTGTTTTCCACAATAACATCTCTTTATTTTATTTATTTACTTTGACCACACTGTGCAGCATGTAGGATCTTAGCTCCCTGTTGCCTGACCAGGGATTGAGCCAGTGTCCCCTGCACTGGGAGCATGAAGTCTTAACCACCGGACCACCAGGGAAATCCCTGCATGAGCCTTTAAAGTGAAGTTTGCCGTAATTGTCCTAACTCATAAAGTGATTGCATATTTCTATAACAGCTATCTTCTGGTTTATTACTTCTCTCAGCTTTCTAAGAATAGGTCCTACCAACCAGAGAACCATTTGATTTTTGGGTTGTTGTTAATGAGTTCGGGGTATAAAAACTGGGAGACAAGGATTAGAATGGAGTTGAGGTGCTCTGAAGGCACCTCAAGAGGACTTTGAGATGTTTGTGAAAAACTCTGGGTGGAAGGAGCCAGGAGTTAGTGGGTTGGGGTCACCTGGGGAGAAAAGAGGACAAAAAGAACTCTACTGGCTCCATAGCATGGCCTGGAAGAAGGTATCTGGAAAAAGAAATATCCACCAAAAAAAAATTTTTTTTAAGTTTGGATGTTTTTTTTTTTTTCTTGTTTGTTTTTAATTTGACTGTGCCAAGTCTTAGTTGTGGCATATGGGAGCTAGCTCCCTGACCAGGGATCAAACCTGGGCCCCCTGCACAGGGAGCATGGAGTCTCAGCCACTGGACCACCAGGGAAGTCTCTCATGGAAGATTTTTTGATAGCTTGTTAAGAGATGATTAATATCGACTTCTTTTCCATCCTCCCAAGGTAATCTTCAGGAAAATCTACATTACCTTTTAGGATTTTCTGTGAGTGAATTCCTTAGAAAATTCAATGAGGTGATGGGTTCTGCATCGGCTACTGAATGATCCCAGAAACAGTTCCCACAGAAGGTGGGGCTGGAGGAACACACAGATGGCCCTGGGTTTCCTGTCCCCAAAGCAAATGTTAACAATTCTTACTGGACTCCCATACCATGGTGTTCCAGAGTGTCCTCATCCCAGCACTCATCTACCTGCCACCATAGTTACAAGAGGATTTTAATTTGTTTAAAAATTAAAAGTTTCATTTGCTTTGTAATAGACAGGAAAATAGGTCAGTAGGGGCTTGGAAAGAGGAATAAGCATGGAACAGAAGTGGTGGATTCTCTGCTGGAAAGCTAAGTAACTTGGCAGCCCCAAGTGAGTTAGTGAGCAGACTTCCACACACCCAGGAATGTGGAGGGATACAGGAGCCTGGGCGAAGCCATCATGGCTGTGGCTGGAGGAGCCACAGACAGTGAGCCTCGGCTTCTGTATCTTGGGCACCCACCATCCAGAGCATCTTTGCTGCCCTTAGTTCACCAATGATCCGGAAGCCAGAGCAGTAAATGCAGGGAACCCTAGCTCTCTGGATTCTGATGCTGATGGATCATGTGGTCTGTGCATGGGTTAGAAAAGAATTTCCAGACATGAGGCAGAAGGAGAGGAGAATAGAGTTTATTAGAACGGGAGATGCTGTCAAAACAGCGGGATGGCTCCTTTCGCAGGCCAGTAGCCAATTTTATAGCCACAAGAGGAAGAAAATTCCTACTGAAAGGGTGGTGTTAGGTGAGGATGCTATGCGCATGCCTGAGTGCCAACTCTTTGTGACTCCATGGACTGTAGCCCGCCAGGCTCCTCTGTCCATGGGATTGTCCAGGCAAGAATACTGGAGTGGGTTGCCATTTCCTCCTGCAGGGGATCTTCCTGACCCAGGGACAGAACTCACGTCTCCACGTCTTGTCTCCTGCATTGCAGGTGGATTCTTTACCACTAAGCCACCAGATTGGTCAGGATGCTATAGGGTAGATATTTTACCTGTGAAGTCAGGGAATTGGCCAGTTTAGATCAGGAAGCTTGTGGCAGCAGTTGCTCCGAGGCTTGGTTAATTACAGAGATTTTGTCCTGTGACCTTGGTATAAGGCTCCACAGTCTTGCTGGGGGCTGTTCCTGGGAGACTGGTGCAGACGGGGAAGTTGGCAACAGACGGCCTGAAAAGCCCAGGTTAAACAAACCCTAGAGCAACAGGGAGCCACTAGGATCAACCAGGGAGGCAGTGCCACCTGCCTTGCTGATGGTACATATGGTGAGCTGGGGGCACCTAGGGGTCTCAGTCCTTCATCCTTGCACCTCCTTTTCACTCTGGCTGGCCCTCGGCTGCATGCCCTCATAAGGTTGCAAGGGACATCCCTCTTGGTCCAGTGGTTAAGAATCCGACTTCCACTGCAGGGGGCACAGGTTCCATCTTTGGTTGCGCAGTTAAGATTTCCACATGCCACACGGCGTGGCCAAAATAAATAAATGACAATAAATTCAAAATGAGGGCGCCTCAACTCATCCTTGCAGGGGACAGATCCGGGGCTGTCCACGGTCACCAAGCAGCCGCTTTGGTGGCCACCACACCCAGGGTAGTTGCAGAGACAGCAGCCCATGATAAGAGGAGTGGAGCAGCCACAGGAGGCTGACATCAACTTGTGATTTCCGATCAGTTAGGCCAGAGCTGATAATGAGAAGGTGCTGCCGCGATGGCCACACTGCCAGTTGCTGAGTGCCGAACCTGCGAGGGCTCCGTTCTTGGCCCTTTGTCTTGTCCTGAACTTTTTCACTTCACCCATTTATTCCCTCCTTCATTCCTTCATCCATTTGTTTTATTTACTGAGCCCAACTATCTCTCCACATTCTCTTATCTTGTGATGGAGAGAATAATGAGTAAGACCTAGCTGCTTCTTCCTCAGAACTTATTGGGGGAGGGCTGAGGGATAAGGCAGACATGTGAATACTAAGAATACACAGATGCTTGATAAAACTGGGAGTCCACTCACATGAGTGGGACAGAAAAGAGGAAGCTATAAGGGACTTCCCTGGTGGTCCAGTGGCTTAGACTTTTTGCTCTCAATGCAGGGAGCCCAGGTTTCATCCCTGGTCAGTGAACTAGATTCGGCAGCCAAATAAATAAAAAATTTTTAAAAAAGAAATAACTATCAAAGGGAAGCTGAGCTATAGAGCAGATGGTTTAAATTTCTGGTCTTTTTTTTTTTTTTTTCAAATGGCCTCTTCTCCAAAATGAAAAGATGGAACCAACCCACTCAGCCCTTTCAGAGAAAGGTCAATGACTTCTCCTTTGGTTGCAAAGGAGAAACCCAAGTAACAGAAACCGAATGCAAACAGTCTTAACGGAAAAGGAAGGGGCCATTTATCAGATCACATAGTTGAACAACTAAGATCTAGGCCTCAGGGTTTCAAGCACAGCTGAATCCAGGCGTTCATGGGGTCAGCAATCTGCCTCTCTCCAGAGCCATTTAGCCATTAGGCCAAATCTGATGACAGCACAGAGGCTCTGAGTTTTTTTTCAAAGGTCTAGAAATGTGTTGGAGAGGCCCCTAAATATTGCTTGGCTTCCAAATGTGAGAAGAAGAAAGAATACGACAAACTAGCGAGCGCATCGCCTTGGAGGCAATCTGCTCCCCAGCACTGCTCTCTCCTAATCACCACAGTCAGCAGATAATTCTTCCTGCTCTGCATCCATGTCCTCTCTGCAGGCTTGGACACCGTTGACTGTCATGTCCTTGACACTGTCCTCGCTCCCGCTTCCATCGCACTCCACTTCTCCTCCTACCTCTCTGACCTGTTTTTCCCACTTCTGTTCTGAAGGAAGGATGGTTAGGAGTGAGGCAGGAGAAGGGTTGGGAAGATAATCCCACTGCCCACATGAAGGCCTGGAGGTGGGAGATGGCCTGGATCTTTAAGGAACTACAGTCATTCAGGACTTCTGGGAGATGTCAGAGCAAGAGGATAAAGCCTGAGGTTGGGCATCAAGGAAGGACCAGATCATCCAGATCAGATCAGTCGCTCAGTCGTGTCTGACTCTTTGCGACCCCATTAATCGCAGCATGCCAGGCCTCCCTGTCCATCACCAACTCCCGGAGTTCACTGAGACTCATGTCCATCGAGTCAGTGATGCCATCCAAGGACCAGATCATTCCTTGCAAATCAAGTGAAGGAATTTCGCTGTTCTCTTGAAAGTAATAGGGTGCTATCGGGGGTTGTAACAAAGATTAACAGGATCAGATTCATGTTTCACTCTAAGAAAGAGAGCTTCAGCTGTGAGGTGGAGGCAGGTAGACAGCAAGGTGTCGTAATAATTTAGGAGAAAGACGATAATGACCTCATGACTGCCATGGGGGTGGGAAAAATGGGGACAATTCATGAGACAGTGATAAGACTTGGTGCCATTGAGGTACAACAGGTAAGGGAGAAGGAGGTGTAAAAAGTGACATCCAGGTTTCTGGTTCTGAGATGAGCAGCAAGGAAGTGGGTTTCAAGGGTGAAATGATGAACTGGGTTTGTACCAGCTGAGCTGGAGAAGCTTGGGGGCATTTAGCCAGCAATGTCTGGGGTGGGAGGTGCTTGGTGTGTCTGGAGCTCCAGAAAGAATCCTCAGCTCCCTGCATCCAGCCAGCACCAGAGGGGGCCCCCGGGAGGTACCACCTCCCACCTGATCAGAATAAAGAATGTCAGTGGAACTTCCCTGGGAGTCCAGTGGTTAAGACTCCACACTTCCGCTGCAGGAGGTGCGGGTTCGATCCGTGGTCGGGGAACTAAGATACTGCATGCCTTGAAGCACGGCCAAAAAAAAAAGGTCCAGTGGCTGTGGCTGACCACAGACACTTCTCTAGAAAGAGACCTCACAGCAGGATGTGCTCTGGGAGGAGCTTCTAGGGCCATGAGGAAGGGGAAGGAAGGGGAGGGGACAGAGCCAGGCCTTTGTGACACTGGGCTTTTCTCTGCAGGGCTAGAGGCTGCAGAGACACCCATTGTCCTGGACTGGTGGCCTCCCTGGGCAAGACTGTGGGCCACTGAATTGCTGCTGAGTCAAGGTAGGTGCTGGCTGGGGGCAGAGTCTCCAGGGAGGGATCTGGGAGGAGCAGATGGAGGGTCCCGGAGGAGGGATGTTGGAAGGGGAGCCCACGAGGGGCCAAGACATCCCCAGCCCTTATGAACACACGCCCAGCATTTCTGAGACAGGTCACCCAGGTATGGTGGCTACTAGGACCGCTCTGCCGGGTTAAGATTACTCAACCCATTTTCACAAGAAGAAAGGATGCAGGACCCTGTGAGAAGACCTCTCCTTTCTTCTCCAGATCCTGTAAATGTCCATAATGAAGGACTAGTTATTCCTCCCTGGTGCTGCAGAGCACATTCATTAGCCTGTTGGATTCCTACAGGCGATTGGAGGAAGGCTGGATATGTGTTAATACTGCCCATTTATAGATCAGGAGACAGAGGCTTAGAGGGATGGAGCATCTTGCCAAAGATTGTAGAGTGGGGAAGCAAGATGCAGGACTCTGAGAGAATCTTCTGGGCCCCCATCTGCATCCCTCCTGGGACATCATCTGTCCCTGTCTGTCCCAGGTCTTGGCTACCCTCTGCACACACATACACACACACACACACACACACACACACACACACACACACACGGAGAGGCCCAGCTGGTGTGGGGTTGAGACCCAACTGTGCATGACCAACACAGACAGTAATAGGTACCGGGGCCCCTGGCAGAGTGAAGTGTGGGCTCAAGTGGAGAGAGCCCCCCAGGGCTGGGGTCAGGGAAGGTTCTGCTCAAAATGTCAACTGGGCCTTGAGGCAGACAGAGGGTTGGTGTGAAGAGATGAGACTGCGGGCATCTCGGTGAGGGGGAGAAACTGCAAACACAGAGGAGGAAGGTGGTGTGATGGCAGGAAAGAACAGCTAGCGGTTCGGTTTGGCTGCTAATGCATGCGTTTGTGGAGGACCAACCAGCAGGGGCCTGTCCTGTTTATTTATCTGTAAATAAGTGGCTTTTGAATATCATCATTTTGAGTCCTCACAGAAACCCTATGAGTCAGGTGCTATTATTAAGTCTCATTTAAAGATAGAGAAACTGAGGCACAACGGCTCTAAGCAACACATTGCCATAGCAACAAAGAGATTTGGTACCCAGCAGTCTAGCGCCCAATGCTACCTGCCCCAACACTCTGTGGCTCCCCTCTGTTACCTCCTCGGCTCCCAGGGTGGGCATGAGTGCCAGGCTGGCTGGTGGCCACCTGGTCCTCAGGCCTTCCTGGTCTGCATCCAGGCCCATCACCTTCCTCCTAGGCTCCCTGCCCCCAGGAACAATGCTCTCCTGCCTCCTAGACTAGCTCTCTCACATCCAGGTGTTTCCTTCACAGTCAGGGGCAGACACAACAAAGGAAACAGGCCTGCCCAGTCCTCGGGGGGGACAGCTGGGAAATAAAGCCCTCGGGAATCTGGAAAGCCCAGTGGGGCCTCGTGGGATGAGGGTTGACGGGGTCCCCTCGGAACCCCAAGCTCTGCCTTTCCACCCCCGCTAATCCCATGCTTTAAATCAAAGAACTGGGTGTGTCGCCTGGCAAGTCTGTGTCTATGGAGAGAAAAAATCCCAGGCCTGGAGATGGCATCTGCCAGATACCCTGGGGGCGGGAGGGAGCGTGGGTGGGAGGAGAGGGAAGTGGCTCCACGGTGGATGGTCCCCTCTCTGTGCTAGAACAGCACGCAGAGGACAGGAGGGGGCAGAAGTGCGTTCCTGGGAAGTTCCATGCCTTTCTTCCCAGGGGGTGGCATAGGTGGGCTGGGTGGTGGCTTTTCCTGGCTGAATAGTCTGGCCCAGGAGCCAGCAGTGGGGATGGGAGGCCAGGGTAAGCAGGGCATCAGCTGTAAACTTCATGGCGAAACAGTGACCCATAGCCTGGCCACCTCAGACCCTTTCAGTCCTGCTGTCTGCAGCCCTTCCTCTGGCCAAGAAGTCTTTGCCACAATCTCCTGCACAGAATGAATGAGCAACAGCTGCTGCCGATAGGGTCCCATCCGCTTCTTGCTGTGTGTCATGGAGCCATCTCTGGTTCTGTGGCTGGTCCTGTGGCCTGTGTAACCCTCCGGGGCAGTGCATTTGCACCCTCCCTGAGGACTGTTCGTTGCTAATGTTCTGTGTTTAAGGAGGAATGTCCTCTGAATCCCGATTCATTCAGCCACCCATTCATTCTTTTTCTCTGGTCCCATCCCTCTGACAAGAGCTGTAAGGATCTAAGATTTACCTTACTGATAACTAACAAGTTGAGGCGTCCCAGGTGGCTCAACGGTAAAGAATACACCTGCCAATGCAGGAAAAACGGGTTCGATTCCTGGGTCAGGAAGATCCCCTGGAGAAGGAAATGGCAACCCACTCCAGTATTCTTGCTGGGGAAATCCCATGGACAGAGAAGCTTGGTGGTCTACAGTCCAAGGGGCTGTAAAGAGTTGGACACGACTTAGTGACTAGACAACAACAACCACGATCAAGTTAGTCTCCACAGTTTTATGGTCGCTGGCAGAAAACACAAGACTCCAGAGTCGCACATCTTTATCACTCGCAGTGAAACAAGCAGCATGAGCTTGTCCTGCCCTCAAATCCCGTGGGAGAGTGAAGAGGCAGCCCCAAGAGGTTGCTGTGCATCACCGCTGAGGAGCCTGGAGCTTAGGAAACCCCCAGTGTTCACGGGGTTGGGTGGGGGGCCTAGGCTGCCAGCAAACCTGCCACCTCTGCCCTGGAAGGAAACATTGTCTCTATTCCACTGGTGGCAAAGAAATCTGTTCTTGGCCCTGGGGAGGGCAGGCTCTCTGTTCCAAGGTTGTCTGTGATACAGATTTTGAAGAAATGATCTGGAACAAATGCTCATAAGGTGGGCACAAACCCATGGAGGATTGCCTGCCAGGGTTCTCCTACTGACTGCACCCCGGCTGCATTGTCCCCTGAAATGCCTCCAGCACCCCCTCCTCAGTGCTTGGCTGGCCATTCCCTTTGTTTTCTGCAGACTTTGCCCGGATTGCTCCCTTTCTCCTGCAGGCTTCTACTCAGAGGTCACCTCCTTGGGGAGACCTTTTCATACTGCACCCCAGTCGCTGGAACCTCATGATCCCATTCTCAGCCATATTTCTTTAGCACCTCTCAGCTGTATAATTAATACACAACTTAATTATGGCATTTTTGTCTGCACCTCCCCCCCCACATACACACATAGGGCTTCTCTTGTAGATCAGTTGGTAAAGAATCCTCCTGCAGTGCAGGAAACCCGGGTTCGAATCCTCGGTCAGGCAGATCCCCTAGAGAAGGAGATGGCAGCCCACTCCAGTATTCTTGCCTGGAGAATCCCATAGACAAGCAGCCTGGTAGGTTCCCAATCCATGGAGTCGCAAGAGGCATGGGGACATGACTTAGCAACTAAACCACCCCCGCCCCCAACAACAAACCCATAGGTAGTACAAGTTTTATGCGAGCAGGTGTTTGTCTACTTTTAACTTACTACCACATCTCCAGGACCTGGAGTAGTGTCTGACACTTAGGAGAGGCTCAAAAAATACTCATTGTGTGAATGAATGAATCCATCCACTTATCTGATCTTCAGAGGAAGACCTGGTTCTCCTCACTTGAATCTGTAGGACAGATAACACTCTGTCATATAGAGCAAGTGAGATGAGGAGCAAGTAGCTCAGGCTGGGAGTTGGGGTGGTGGGTGAGAGGCCACGGCTGGGTGAGAGGCCATGGTGCTGTGACCTTGGGGATGCTCCCAGGTTGTTGGAATTTACCCCCTAGCCACTTCCCATGCTCTTGGTACCCGCTGCTGGGAATCTTCCAGATTGGTGGCCAAGGCTGGTGTGTTTCTATCCCATGGTGTCATATTCTTGCTGTGATTGGGAGAACGGGGAGAGAGGAGGGGCTTGCGAGCTGAGCTCGGATGTACCATTTGCTTGGTCAGCGATGCATAAAAAGAGCCACAGTCCAAGACGGAGCCCAAGGCCAGTCCCTCCCACAGAGGGTGAGCACAGTGTCCTTACCACTCCATCCGGGTCCCCCTTCCCACGGAAAGGCTGTCTCTTTACCAGGATTCTGAGCATCAGCCTCATCTCTGTGACCTGTGCCGTCTGTCATGCCAACCGTGCCAAACAGACTGGCTTCTACTCCCTAACCTAAGAATGGTTTGGAGACAGGGACCCTGTGTTGTCTTCACATGAGTGCCTGACAGTCACGATATAGTGAGTCAGGGGCTACGGAGGAGTAGGGAGGTGTACCATAAACGTTTATCGAATGACTCACATGGCACCTCTGGGCAACTCCAACGCCCAGCTCACGTCAGGCACGTCTGTAATGAACTCTTCTCTCTTAGAACTGGAGCCTGGGTGGAAGTGGAGAGTCCCCAGCTTACGATGGTTGGACTTAAGGTTTTTCGACCTTACAGTGGTGGGAAGGCAAGGTGCACTGAGTCGAAACCGTGCTTCAATTTTTTATCTTTTCCTGAGCCAGCAGCGTATGGGGTTTGATCCCCTCTCGTGCTGCTGGCAGGGCAGTTCCTAGCCAGCCGCACGATCACAGGGCTCAACAACTAGTACACTCACAACCAGTCCTCATCCAGACAAGCATTCTGTTTCTCACTTTCATTACAGTGTTCAGTCCATTACACGAGATCGTCAGTACCTCACTAGCAGATAGGCTTTGTGTTAGATGGTTTTGCCCAACTGTAGGCTCATGGAAGAGTTCTGCGCGTGTTTAAGGTGGGCGGGGCCAAGCTGTGATGTCCTGTAAGGGTAGATGTGTTCAATGCATTTCAACATAAGATATTTTCAACCTACGATGGGTTTGTGTGTGTTAGTTGCTCAGTCGTGTCTGACCCTTTGCAACCCCATGGACTGAAGCTCCCCAGGCTCCTCTGTCCATGGGATTTTTCAGGCGAGAATACTGGAGTGGGGTGCCTTTCCCTTCTCCAGGAGATTGTCCTGGCCTAGGAATTGAAACTGGGTCTCCTGCATGGCAGGCAGAGTCTTTAACATCTGTGCCACCAGGGACGCTCCAACGATGAGCTTATCGGGATGTAACCCTATTGCAGGGGAACTAGAGAGTAGGCTCTGCTCATTGCAACTACAGAAAAGCCCGTGCACAGCAACAAAGACCCACCACAGCCAAAAAATAAACAGACATATAGATGCATAATTTAAAAAGATGAAGCATGGAGAAAGGTGATGGGGATAAGAAAAAGGTGAGGTAATCATTCTTCACTAGTACAGCTGAGCTATAGGCGCCTTCATGGGATGCACGCTCAGAAATGATGAAATTAACACAGGTCACTTATTATTTATTAATCACTCACTGATAGCGGCCTTTGGTCTCTGTGAAATAAATGTGTTCTCATGCTTGTGCAGTCAGTGTGCCAATTGTGGACTGAGAATGTGACGAGTAGGGTCACACCGCAGTCAGTAAGAAGTCACGGACAGGTAGACCCTCAGCTCCTAAGGGTAAGAAACCGTGTCTCATTTATTTATCTCTAAACACTAGGGCCTGGTACAATTTCCGCCATGTGGTCAGTGTTCCATAGGTGCACTTTGGTTTACTCAGTGATCTCAGCCCCTAGAATTACTGCCAGGAGCTAGGGAGGAGCATCCTTGGGCCTCGGAGCAGCCCAAATAGATGTTCTAAGCCCACTGCTGAAACAGCATTCACACCAGAGAAAAGAAGCCTTTCAGTGTGGGATGGAGGCTTCCTTTAGCTGCCAACAGCCCCTGAAATCTTCACCGTGTTACAGCCTAGTGCATGCAATCAGCTCCCATGACATTCATCCAGAACACCTCAGAGGCATGTTCAGGTGCCTAAAAGGGCAAGCTTTATTTCCTGAGAAGTTCACATCACCCTGAACTGAAGCAAATGCAATGTTGATGCGTTCCAAGAAATGACCTGGGTTCTGCATATTTCCTGTCTGATGCAGACTTGACCCCGAGGGCTCTGCCCGACACGGGTGTGGTCAGCAGCCCAAAGGACAGGAAACAGATTACGCAGGTCCCCTCAGAGGAACAAGGGGGTGGCACAGAGAATCCCCAGGTCCCACACAAATATATGTGGACACCAGATAAATGTTTGATGAGTAAGCGAGTGAATGAAGAATGAATAAGCAGGCTTTCTGACAGTGACTGTTGAAGCTTCTTAGAATTTTACTTTCAAGAAAAAAAATCAGCCCAGGGCTTCTCTGGTGGTACAGTGGATAAGAATCCACCTGCCAGTGCAGGGGACACAGGTTCGATCCCTGGTCCGGGAAGATTCCACACGCCACAGGGCAGCTAAGCCCGTGAACCACAACTACTGAGCCCATGTGCTACAGCTACTGAAGCCCGCGAGCCCTAGAGCTCATGCTACACAAGAGAGGCCGCTTCAGTGAGAAGCCCGAGCACCACAACCAAGAGCAGTTACTGCTTGCCGCAACTAGAGAAGCCTGAGCGTCCGCAAAGATGCACATAACCAAATAAATACATAAATGTTAAAAACCAACCCAGATCATCCACAGCTTTACAAGTAGAGCTGATTTACAATGTCGTGTAAGTTTCAGGTGTACAGCATAGCAATTCAGTTTATGTGTGTGTGTGTGTGTGTGTGTATATATATATATATATATGAATAAATATATAGGGCTTCCCTGGTGGCTCAGATGGTCAAGAATCTGCCTGCCATGCAGGAGAACTGGATTCAATCCCTGGGTCCCGAAAAGATCCCCTGGGGAAGAGAATGGCTACCCACTCTAGTATTCTTGCCTAGAGAATCCAATGGACAGAGGAAGCTGGTGGGCTACAGTCCATGGGGTCGCAAAGAGTCAGACATGACTAAGCGACTAACACTTTCACTTTCAAGAATAAATATATGCATATATTCATTTATTCTTTTTCAGATTCTTTTCCCTTATATGTTATTATATAGTTATAATAATATATTATAGTACATATACATTACACTGCATATATATAGTATAATAATAAAATATAATATTGAATTTAGTTCCCTGTGCTATACAGCAGGTCTTTGTTGGTTATCTTTTTTTCAAGTTTGTTTCTATTTATTTTTTATTGTACTGGGCTTCATTGCTGCATGAGGGTTTTCTCTAGTTGTGGCTACTCTTCACTGTGGTGTATGGCCTTCTCAATGCAGTTGCTTCTCTTGTTGTGGCACATGGGCTTAGTTGCCCCATGGCATGTGGATTCTTCCCAGACCAGGAATCAAACCCATGTCCCCTGCATTGGCAGGCAGATTCCCAACTACTAGACCACCAGGGAAGCCCCCCAATTTCCATTCTTTCCAGCTGAATATGACAGAACAAATTTTTCAGGTCCTCCCCAATAGTTGATGTTACTCTTTTTTTCTAATCTCTGCCAATGGTTTGTCACATTTTTGCATTCATTTTGATGATTATCATTCAATTCAGTTCAGTCGCTAAGTCATGTCTGACTCTTTGCAACCCCATGGACTGCAGCACACCAGGCTTCCCTTCACCAACTCCCAGAGCTTACTCAAACTCATGTCCATAGAGTCGATGATGCCATCAAACCATCTCATCCTCTGTTGTCCCCTTCTCCTCCTGCTTTCAATCTTTCCCAGAATCAAGGTCTTTTCTAAGGAGTCAATTCTTCGCATCAGGTGGCCAAAGTATTGGAATTTCAGCTTCAGCGTCAGTCCTTCCAATGAATATTCAGGATTGACTTCCTTTAGGATGGACTGGTTAGATCTCCTTGCAGTCCAAGGGACTCAAGAGTCTTCTCCAACACCACAGTTCAAAAGCATCAGTTCTTCAGTGCTCAGCTTTTTTTATAGTCCAACTCTCACATCCATGATTATCATTAGACTAAAATTATTCAAGGAGATCCAACCAGTCCATTCTGAAGGAGATCAGCCGTGGGATTTCTTTGGAAGGAATGATGCTAAAGCTGAAACTCCACTCTTTGGCCACCTCATGCGAAGAGTTGACTCATTGGAAAGTCTCTGATGCTGGGAGGGATTGGGGGCAGGAGGAGAAGGGGACGACAGAGGATGAGATGGCTGGATGGCATCACTGACTCGATGGACGTGAGTCTGAGTGAACTCCGGGAGTTGGTGACGGACAGGGAGGCCTGGCGTGCTGCGATTCATGGGGTCGCAAAGAGTCGGACACGACTGAGCAACTGAACTGAACTGAACTAACTCAACTAAAAATTATTCATAGTACGTTATAATTTCAATACTTTGAATTCAACTGTTTGATATTTATTTTATAATTTTACATCTGTATTTATAAGTGAGCCAGATCTATTTTTTTTCTGTTGTGGTAAAATTATACATATCATGAAATTTACCCATTTTAACTACCTTAAAGTGTACAATTCCATGACATTAAGTACATTTACAATATTGTACAATCATGACTACTATCCATTTTCAGAAGCTTTTCATCATCCCAAATAGAAACTCTGTGCCCATTAAACAGTAAATCCCCATTCCTGCCTCCCCCCAGCCCCCGGTCACCTCCATTATATTTCGTCTTTGTGAATTTGCCTATTTAGATGCATCATGTAAGTGAAATCATATAATATTTGTCCTTGTGTGTCTGACTTATTTCATTTAGCATGATGTTCCATGCTACATTGCAGCATGTATCAGAATTTCATTCTTTTTTAAGGCTGCATAATTTTCTGCATACACCACCTTTTGTGTGAACACTTGGGAGTCTTTACACCTTTTGGCAATGTTTAAACAATGGTGCTATGAACATTGGTGTACAAATATCTGTTAGTCCCTATTTGCAATTCTTTTGGGTGTTTACCCAGGAGTGGAATTCCTGGTAAACCATACAGTGAATCTCTGTTTAACTTTCTGAGGAATCGCCTTACTGTTTTCCATGGCAGGTGCTCAGTTTTACATTCCAGCCAGCCGTGAACCCAAGTTCTCATTTCTCTACACCCTTGCCAACACTTGTTATTTTCTGTTGTATTTATTTTTTAAAATAGCTATCCCAGTGGATGCAAAGTGTTTCCTCTATTTTTGTAAACTATCCTCATTAGATTTTCATATCAAGGATAGGTTGTCTTCTTCAGAGAATCTCTTCTTCTTTCTCTATGCTTTGGAACAGTTTTTTGCTTTGCTCTGCATGTTTGAGATGACTTATCAGAGGAGCCATCTGAGCCAGATACCACTTTTTAAGAGCTAGTTCTTTGAGGGCTTTCTCTGTTTCCTCACTGGTTACCAATATAAGCAGTTTCTCCGAGTCTTCTAGAACCTTTTGAGTTATTTTTATTTTCCGAGAAAACTGTGTGATATCGAGGATTCAGAGCTTTTTTTTTTCTTTTTTTTTTCAGGGCTTTCTTTGTATAATCAATGTCTTATGTGATGTTCATCATTCCTAATACTGTCTCTTTTTTCTCTCTTGATTAGCTGTCCTGTGTGTGTAGTTTTTTTTTTTTTTTTTCTTCTTCTAAGAACAAGCTCTTGGATCCTTTCAGAGTTCCTCTGCTTCTCACTTGGGGAGTGTATTGCTCTGGGAAGCTAACTCTGGGAGTCCCTCCCTCTGGGATCCCAGTGGGGCAGCTTGTGGTCATGATGGAGGACTTGAGCTCTCGAGCCAGATGGTCTGAGTTCAAGTGCTTATTCTTTGACTTACTAACTATCTGACCTTGAATCGATATTTAACCTCTGTGCTTCAATTCCCCCATTTGTAGAATGGGGAGAAAAGAGTACCTACCTGACTTATTGGAAAAGACCCTGATACTGGGAAAGATTGAGGGCAGGAGAAGGGGGCGACAGAGGATGAGGATGGTTGGATGGCATCACCGACTTGATGGACATGAGTTTGAGCAAACTGTAGGAGATAGTGAAGGACAGGGAAGCCTTGGGTGCCATGGTCCATCAGGTTGCAAAGAGTTGGACACAACTTGGCAACTGAACAGCAACAGCATCAGGTTAATATTGAAGAGTGGATAGTTTGGACTTCCCTGGAGGCTTAGTGGTTAAGACTGTGCACTTCCACTGCTGGGGTGGGTGGGTGGGGCATGGGTTTGATCCCTGGTCAGGGAACTAAGGTCTCACAGGCCAAACAGTGTGACCAAAAACAAACAAAACACTGAGAGTGAAGAGTTGACAGTTTTTAAGTTTTTAGAGGCGTACCTAGCACGTAGCAAGC